>NC_092144.1:50338579-50944079 GCF_043159975.1 Macaca nemestrina | reverse complement strand
GTCTGTCACAGTGATGGAAAAACCTTCCCTTCCTGAATGGGGGTTTAGGTCCCAGGGCTATGGGGCTCAGCAGCTTCTAGAGCGCTCTCTCTACAAAGCTAGGAACTTGGAGTGGAGAAGGGTGGAAATTGGAGTGGAGAAGGGTGAACATCTCTTGATTTTAAGAGACACTAAATATGTAATAAAGCTGTTTCGCCTCAATGTGGCCCTTGGGGAGATGGTGCTCCCAGGTGGAAATATACATGGGGCTAACCTCTCTTCTGCATTGTTTCTTTGCAAAGGGCTTGGCCACTTTGGTTGTAGTGAAAACTGGAGCAGATTAGAAAGCCTTAGCCAAAGGTCTGCTACCCGAATGGTGCACTGTTGCAGCAGGGCTTGGTGTGGCTAAAGCTTCAAGCATGGACACCACCTGGTGACAGGATTTTCTTCCGTTTATTAGCTACCATTAAATAGCATTAAAATATGTGCAGGCTTGGTGCATTCTAAAGAATGTAAAGAATACAAGCAAAGTTTGAGATCTGACTGAGCAACATAGTGAGACTTTGACTCTAAAAAAAAAAAAGAAAAAGAAAAAAAGAAAAACTAGGCAGGCAGAGTGGTGCACACTTCTAGCCCTACTTGCTTGGAAGATTGAGGCAGGATGACTGCTTCAGCCCAGGAGTTTGAGCTGTAATGAGCTATGATTGCACCATTGTACTCCAAGCTTGGGTGACAGAGTAAGATCCTATCTTAAAACAAACAAACAAACAAAGAATATAAGCAAAGAGTTCCTTATCTTTTATGAACATATAGTTGCCTTCAATACCCTCCCACTACTGCCACCAAGTTTGACCCCGGGGAAATGCATTACTCTTCTGGAAAAGGCTTAGAGGCAAAGGCATGGGAGCAAATACCTGTTGAACCAATATGTACATATGTATATATTTGCCAGCTGTAGTTGCAGACATTTTCACATACAATATTTCATTTAACCCTCACAACACTGGATGTAAGTACAGTTTACTCCTTTCAGTAAATGAGGAAACTGGCACTGAGAAAGGCTCAATTGCTCCCAGTCCAGTAGCTGAAAGGGCTACATTTTGATGCCCCTGTGGCCTGTTTGGCTCCATTTCCTCCCCACGTTTTCCCCTTCATAGACAGTCTTATTTACCTGGATTCGGGCTGCTAGAGACCATGGACATCAGCATTAGTGGTAGCAACAGGAGGAGGGAAGAGATTGTAATTTTTATTGTGACTGTCGATGGAGCTGTGTGTTGCTTGAAGAGTGTATGAAAGGTTCCCAGTTGGAAGCTCCTGATCTCCGGGGATGGCTCATCCTGGTGGTCTGCGGTATAGTCCCAGGGCAGTGTTCCTATTCGAGGGCAAGAACAGGTGAGATCATGCTTTCCTGCTGTTAGGTAACAGATTAGACCATGTGCTTTACGGGAATCTGGGAAGTGAAACTGGTCAAACAAAAGAAATGCAGCATTCTTAAGAACATGAGAAGGTGACTGATAACTTGGCAGCCGTGCCAGTTCTCTCCTGTACTCCTTTGCAGCCTCCTCACACCCCAGTGCCTCATGGTTTCTTCCTCAAGTCTTTTTTCTCATTTGAATTTTCTTGTACCTTTCAATGACCTTCTCTATCTGAGTATTTGGCAGGAAAGTGGGTGTTACGTGTTGGTGGAGGAGACGTTGACAAGGTCTCTTTCCCCTCCTGCTCCCATCTTTGGCAAAATATCAGCAATAGTAGTGTTGTTGCCTGGGAAGTTGCCCTGTCCTCTCTCTCTTCACAATTCCCTTCAATTCTGTAGCCACATAAGGCAGCAGCAGAGCAGGATCCCGGACAAGAGGCAGCTCCCCTGCCCAGAACACCGCCCCGGAGCAGTGGGTGACACCAGGCCTCCTTGTGTGTCCATCAGGAAGGTGGCCATGGCTTAGCTGTTCTGGTCCAAAGGAGAGGGAACTGGATTGGGGGAAGAGACCCCCAGAGCTGCAGGTCCCAGAGGGTTTGAGAAATAGGAGCCACAGAAGGGAAGGAGCCAGCTGCTGGGGCGCCTGGCTCCAGCACTTCTTTGGAAATGGCCCCGGGCAAAAGAAGAAAGGTAATAATACTTTAAGTAAACATTAGGGGCATAGAATATCAGCACTCACTAAACTTGACATTTATTTGAGACTTTAGGAAATGTGCGCAAAGGGAGAGGAGAGGCTGGGCTTGAATGCTGGGTGATATTCATGGGGGCTGAAGGGAAGGCAAACAAGGGAGCCCTCCCTGGAAGCCTCCAGGCAGGAGCGAGAACAGGTGGCATGACTTTGTTTCCCTGAAAAGAGGGAAGAGGGAAGGCATAAGTCAAAGCCCTTTGATTTTTGTTTGACTGTTCTTCTCTCTCTGTGTTTTCAACTTGTCCCAGCCTGTTGACTGATGCAGAGTTGATTGTGGACTTTGCTACTGCAGGGTTGATAAAGCACTGCAGGGGCCAGGGACTGTGCTAGGCAGTGGAGACTGTGTCCAAGCTGAAGACTCAGGCTGGGCCTAAGATTGTTCTGATGCAAATCACGGATGTGGCTTTGTTCTGGAAAACTCTAAAAATGGTCTCTGCCTTCAGGAGGCTCAAGTCTAAGCAGGGAGATGACATCCATTTCATAAAGCCTAGAGATATGAGTGCAGTCATCTCTCAAAGTGGCAGGAGTGCATGGGGACTGAGAGAAACTTGGTCGGGTGGAACTTGAGCTGGAGATGGGGGAGGATTTGTGTTGGTGGAGGGCAGAGAGGAGGGCCGTGCAGAGCAGGGGTGTGTTGTAGGAGAGGTGCCCCCTGGAGCTCAGTGGATGGGGATCTTAGAGGACAGGAGCTGTTTGTGTTCATTTTTGTATTCCCTGAACTCACACAGGGCCTGGCATTTTGGGAGTATTCTATAAATGACTGTTGAATGGAATGATGGTTTTGTAGCCCATTAACTGGGCCTGATGTATTAGAAAGTGTGTGAAAATGCAGCCCATTAGCAGAAAGAAAATCTTACTGAAAAAATGATCCCATGTATGCATAGAGCCTGGTGCGGCCACTTTACTTATGCTGCTGAGTTCTGCATCAGTCCACACTGAGGTCACTGCAGGGGCCAGGAACTCCTCCTCAGACCTTCCTCCGGGTGCCTCAGTCTCTTTACCCCTCTGTTCTCCCAGGTCCTGCTCCTTGTCAGTTCACTCCATCTGGTTTCCCCTCCATGCACTTGGGGTGGGTGTTGCACCCTGTGTGTCATCAGAGGGGGCTTCGGGTCCTTCAGATCCATTGACTAAAACATCCCCAACACGAATGGAGTTTCCTCTTGTTAATATGATAGCTTCTTACAATGCATCTTGAGAACATTATTTGTGTTAAGAGTCTGTCTGACATACAGAGGCCCTTCTTTCCCCATGAAGGAGGTAAGGGGAAGTTGGGAGAAAACACTACCCTGCCTGGGTTACTTATTTCCCTCTTGTACAGTGTACTTGGTAGACGTTCAAAATATTTGTTGACTTTGACCATGATCCACATGGCTCTCATACAGTCATTTATTCACACATATATTCAGTGAGGCTTTGAGCGCCTAGTGTGTGCCTGGTATTTGCTAGACGGTGGATGCTGAGATCAGGTGTGCTATACAGCTGCACCTAGGGTGACCGAATCCACCTGCCCTGCTTTACAGACGTGGAAATTAAAGTGCAGGGAAGTTACAGGATTAGTTCAATGTCACAAGGTCACCAGCCTCAAAGTTACAGGAGTAAAGTAAGTTTCCTGACTTGCTGGATTTTCTGTTAGTGTACAGCCACCTGGCTGCTGCAGGTGCAGATGTGGTGAGCTCTGATAGGAGAGAGGACGTTCAGAGTGAAGTGGGAGCCCTGAGCACCCTGGATTAGCCAGGAGGACATGCCGGGTCCAGCTGTGACCACACAAAGGACCATCAGGGACATTTGCATTCTCTTTTTCACTCTGAGCTTGAAATGAGAAAAACTGATCCCAGAAAACCAACAGCAGATTTTTCACAGGGCACTGGTGAGACACATCAGAGAAGCCTGTGCTGATGTCTGTCACGGTGTTTCTCACTGAATGGTGATGGTCTGGCTTTGAGTGGGTTCCGTCCACAGCCTGGAGCTCTGTGAGGCAGGGACCAGGCGTGATTCACCTTTGTCTCTCCAGTGACAGTACATGGCAGGCTCCGATAAATATTCCTTCCTTCCTTCCTCCTTCCTTCCTTCCTTCCTTCCTTCCTTCCTTCCTTCCTTCCTTCCTTCCTTGCTTTTTTTCTTTCTTCTTTCTTTTTTGATGGAGTCTTGCTCTGTCACCTGGCTGGAGTGCAGTGGCGCGATCTCAACTCACTGTAACCTGGGATTCAAGTGAACCCTACCTGCTGGGTCCAAGCGATTCTCCTGCCTCAGACTCCCGAGTAGCCGGGACTACAGGCGTGCGCCACCATGCCCAGCTAATTTTTGTATTTTTAGTAAAGATGGGGTTTCACCATGTTGGCTAGGATGGTCTCGATCTCTTGACCTCGTGATCCACCCGCCTCAGCCTCCCAAAGTGCTGGGACTACAGGTGTGAGCCACAGTGCCAAGCCTCCAATAAATATTTCTTACAAATAAAAAGGAATAAAAAGTAGACACCTGCACAGGTGTGGGATGACTGAGCAGTGGCATAAGCAGGAAAAGTCAGCGTCCCCAGGATCAGCTGATGTGGCATTTGGCTTCTAGGTAGGGGTGAGGCACCAGGACAGGGACGGGGGTCCTGTGGCTCTGCTGCTCTGGGGAACACTCCTAGGATTCATAGTGTCTGTTGTTGTTACTGCGCTTCACTTGCCCATGGGAACGTGATCAGAGGGTGTGGGGCTTCAGGTGACCCCACATGGGAAACGGCCGAGGAATGGTGGTATGGGCGGCACATGGTTTTTTTAAATTTTTTAAACCAATATTTGAAGGTCGGTTGTATGAAAAGCTGTTAGACTTATACAGCCTACAGAGAGTAGGATGAGGTTCAGTGACTGTGAATCAGACACGTTTTGTCTCAGGATGAAAAAGAACTGTCACAGTACAGTAAGTTTCCTTGGAAAATTACGAGTTTACTGGCGGAGTTCAGGCTGAGGCTGACGTTGAAAATACCTGTTAGGGTAAGTTTTAAGGTTACAACGGCAGAGCTTGGCCGGGAACCATTTCCTACTGATATCACATAGTAAGTATTATAAAAACTGTCCTTTGCAATGGGACATTTCTTTATGATGCAGGCTGAACCCCCTCTGACAGTTACTTCCGGTTTTTGTGGGTGGTTATAACTCTCTTATCTCATCTGTGACTTGGAGTTCATCCCCTAAACCCTCCCTGCTCCAGCCCCATCCCGTCCTTGACTGGTGAGACCGGTTAAGAGTTAGGTGCATTTTCTGATGATGGTCACAAGGTGGCAGTACTGCCTCTCTGGCTTTTCCTGAAGCCTCTACCCGGATGTGGGCGAGTCTAAGAGGCTGTTAGGATTAAGAGAAAGTCACGAATGAGGTAATATGTATATGCTATTTTCCTTCTTTCTCCTGTGAGGTAACAAAGTTCAGATGAGAGTGAAATCATTGCATTTTAGAACTGGAAGACATTTCAGAGAACTGCTTCACAATCTTTAATGTGCTCACAGGCCCCCCCAAGTTCTTGTTAAAATACAGATTGTGATCCTTCTGGTGGGGTCTGAGATTCTGCATTTCAAAGGAGTTTTTGGACATGTCGTTGCTGCTGGTTGGTGGGCCACACTTTGAGTAGCAAGGCTTGAGGGTCATTTAGAGATTAATTTTCACTCCATGTGATTTATGGAGGAAGAGAGACCAAACTGCAGAGAGAGAATGTAACTTGCGCTCCATAGCCATGTCCTTACTTTATGACTTTTTCCATTTAAACCAGGGCTTCAGCTTCTCCATCCAGTTCTTTCTCCACGCATCTCATGGCTCCTTCACTGTCGTTGGTGGCATCTCTTTAGCTTAGGAACCCAGAACCCCATTTTCACACCCTCTTTTGTCTTGGCTCAAGGTTTCACTTTGACTGGTTTTGCCCTTACTCAAAACCTTCAGTGGCTTTTCCGTAATCCAAAAATCAAGTTTGCATGTCTGTCTGGTGTTCATGCCTCTGCAACATATGATCCCCCTTTAGCAAGTTTACCTAACTTCCCTGTTTTAAAATTGGTTCTTTCTGCTTTAGCTCTCTCCACTCCTACCTGTTCCCTACACATACCCTGTTCAGGTCTACGGTGGTGGCACGGGCTCCGGTGTTACACTCACTGAGGTTCTAATCCCACATCCACTAACAACTGTGGCAAGTTACTTCCCCTTTCTGAAGATGAGCGTCCTCCTGTGAAATATCCTCATATGATGTTTGAGAAGAGTAAATAAAATAACATCTGCAAACCCACTCTTATTCCGGGGGCCCTCTTCAAAACTGGCATCTCCGGTGGGGCCTGTGTGCATCTTTGTGCATCTAGAGTGGTGCAAAGTGTGCTTCTTTGCATGTGTTGTGTATTTTTATCACACGATTCATCATTTCCTTCCCATCAGTGGCAATTAGGAGCTCATCTCAGGCTTAGGATAGTAACATTATATGACATTTGTTTTCACTATGATAAAGGTCTCTCTGAAGTCTGAATAGAAAATCCGCCAGGAGGGTTGGATGCTTTTCTTAGGCTTCTGTTTCTCTTTGTCTCTGCTTTCCTAAGGCTGAGGCTTTCGGGGCCTAACCCAGATCCTTCCCGTTTTGTGAAATCTTCAACCATTTCTGACCCAGTTGATCCCACCCTTCTGTAAATTGTTTTACCCATGTATTGGCATTTAATTATGTGCCAGTCCTCCCAGTGAGGCCCCACAGGGAGGATGGAAGGCTGTTGGCCTTGTGAGAATTGAAGGTGAATTGAGTGAGTTCTTTTCTTACTACCCCGAGTGTTAGAGCTGCTGTCTCTTTTTTTTTCAACTAGTGCCAACAGCAGTCCCCTCTGCACCAGCAGCACCAGACCCTGGCAGGCATGTGAATGCCTTAGGGATTGCTCTTGTCAGGGTCCTTCCTGCCTCTGGGTTTTGGTGAAATTGGCATTTCCTTTTGCATGTTATTAGATGGCCCCTCGTAGGAGGGGATTTATGATATTCCTTTACGGAGAACCCAAGGTAATAACTCTAGGGAGGCTCAGCACACTATCCTCTTGCTTAAACAGCCAGGTGACAGGAGATTTGTACACATTCCTAGTTTG
Source organism: Macaca nemestrina (assembly GCF_043159975.1). NCBI lineage: Eukaryota > Metazoa > Chordata > Mammalia > Primates > Cercopithecidae > Macaca > Macaca nemestrina. The sequence continues at coordinate 50,936,864 of NC_092144.1, read as the reverse complement.
TAAAATTTACAACCGTCTTTATTCTCTTACTTCAAAAGAGATTAAGGACAAAGGACCAAGTGGGGAGGGCAGGGTGGTTTAGGGGAGGTCATGTACCTCTGACACGGATTCTGTGAATTTTTCATGCAACTATACCCGGAAGTGTACATCTCTGCATATGTGGTCATATATTTCTATCACATGGTTTATAATTTCCTTCTTCTCAGTGACAATTAGGAGTTTACATCAGGCTTATGATAGTAAAATTATATGGGTGTGTGCTTTCTCTACAATGCAGGTTTCTCTGAGGTCTGGAGAGAAAATACTCCAGAAGGGCTGGACACCTTACTCAGCATTTTGCCTCTCTCTCTCTCTCTCTCTCTTTCTCTCTCTTTCTCTCTCTCTTTTTGAGACAGGATCTTGCTCTGTTGCCCAGCCTGGAGCACAGTGGTGCAATCTCGGCTCACTGCAGCCTCAACCTTCTGGACCCAAGCAATCTTCCCACCTCAGCCTCCCAAGTAACTAGGAGTACAGGCACGTACTACACATGCCTGGCTATTTTTTTTTTTTTTTTTTTTTTTGTAGAAATGAGGTTTCACCATGTTGCCCAGGCTGGTCTTGAACACCTGAGCTCAAGTTATCTGGCTGCCTTGATCTCTCAAAGTGCTGGGATTACAGTTGTGAGCACCTGGCGCTGCCTTCTCTTTTTATTGGACAACAGTCTACTCCCCATCATTTTCCCAATCAGGAGATTTCTGGCCTTCCATTCCCCTACCATGGGCCCATGCCAAATATTGTGTCTGGAACTGGATGTTGGGCCCAGGGAATGGCTTCCTGATTGATTTCCAGGATTCTAATCTTCGCTGTCTAAGCTGTGGGTTTCCAATCCTGGATGCTGGTTAGTCACCTGTAGGGCATTTAAAACCTACCAATGCCTGTGCCTTTTCCCAGGAATGTCTGATTTGATTGGTCCATAGTGTGGCCCGGAGTATTGGTCACTTAAAAATGCTTCCAAAGAAAATAGCCATTTTACAGTGGAGGAACTTTAGCCCAGTGCTCAAAGTTAACATCTCCAGTAATCAGAGATATCGACATCTTAGGGCATCTTAATATGATGCATGGAGAAGGCGCAGCATCACATCTGTGCTATTCTTGTCTAAAGTGCATCATCTGAGTTTAATCAGGAGAAAATATTAGAAAAGCCCAAACTGAGGGCCATGCTACAAAATAACTCCAGTACTCTCCATAAATGCGAAGGTCATGAAGGCAAAAGAAATTCTGAGGAACTGTCCCAGATTAAGGGAGACTGAGAGGACAGAACAATGAGATGCAATGTGTCATCCTGGATTGGATCCTGGTCTAGAAAGAGGACATCACTGGGAAGACAGAAGGGATTTGAATAAGGTCTGCAATGTATTTACTGTACAATGTCAGTGATCATTTATTGATTTTAATGTTTGCACTGTGGTTATCTAAAACAATATTTGGGAAAGTTGAGTGAAAAGTATATGGGGACTCTATTTTTGGAAAACTTTTGAAAGTCTGAAATTATTTCAAAATAAGAAGTTAAAAAAAAGAAAAGAAAAGATGAAAGCTTCCAGATAATTCTATTAAGTTGCCAGAGTTCAGAACCACTTCTTTAAGTTATCTTGCCTATGACCATTGTAATCGAGTACCCCTATTTTTCTAGAGGTGGCCTACTTTTTAAAATTATTTTAACAGAAACAATTATTTTATTTCTCATAGCCCCACATTGTTGCTAGACCAATGGGTAGTGTCCTGATTTGGGTTAGAACCATCCTGGTGGCAAAAACTGCTTGTAACATTGGCCCTGCTTGAGGGATAGGAATATACCTCTGTTTTGGAGCTTCCTGCTTTTACATCCTCTATATGAAAATACAAGGCAGGCTTTCCCAGAGATCTTCTAGACCTTATATCATAATGCTCCAAACTGTATCACCTATAAGCCTGGGTACTCATAAATATTTTTAACTCCAAATAAATCGGTTCCATTCTGCTGTCCAATGACTATGCCCCCTTTCAGCAAAAAGTAGGCAGAACATATGTGACACCCATATCCCATAAAGATAAAATAAAACTTGGCAGTGGAAAATTGTAACTGAGTACCCCCATTTTTCTAGAGATGGTTTAATTATTTCCCTCTGTCTCTTTTCTCATTTTTCCAGCACCCCGTTTCCTATTTAACCCTTCAGAAATGTATATATACAACCTTCCCCATCACCAGACACTCCCTAAAGGGCAACTTCTTCTACATAGGTGCTCCATGACGGGTCTGTCCTCAAGAGTTGACAGTTGATCAGCAGACCATAGCATACCTGCCATGGACCTTTCATCTTTAGGGAATTGCCTCAGAACTTCCATCCTGGGCTGCCTCAGAACTCAGACACTTTCAGAGGGCGCGTCGGAAGCATATCCAGTTGACCATTTTTGTAACTTACTTCTGTCCAGGAAAGTGCCAACTCAGCTGCCCAGGAGATAACTGCCTGGTAGCAGGAGGACCAGACAGTTATCTACTTCTCATTTCCTCTCTTCCTCATTTGTTAGTCATTCTTGCTCATTTCGTCTCTTACCTCATAAAAATACCTGCTTTTTGCTCCAAAGGTGAAGCAGCACATTTAAAGGCAGAATGCTGTGTGCCCCTTCCTCCAAGCTAGCTTTGGAATGAAGTTACTTTTTTTGTATCAGACCCTGCTTTTTTTTTTTTTTTCAGACGGAGTCTCGCTCTGTCGCCCGGGCTGGAGTGCAGAGGCGCGATCTTGGCTCACTGCGAGCTGTGCCTCCCAGGTTCACGCCATTCTCCTGCCTCAGCCTCCTGAGTAGCTGGGACTACAGGCGCCCGCCACCACGCCCAGCTAATTTTTTGTATTTTTAGTAGAGATGGGGTTTCACCGTGTTAGCCAGGATGGTCTCCATCTCCTGACCTCATGATCTGCCCGCCTCATCCTCCCAAAGTGCTGCGATTACAGGCGTGAGCCACCGCGCTCGGCCCAGACCTTGCTTTTGTTAGTGGGACTCTACATGCAGCCTGCAACTAATCTGTTTTTGGTTTCACTGTCAGAGTAATCTTCCTGGAAATGCTCTTTGTCATGTTTCTGACCTTCTCAAATATTTCCAGTGACTCCTATCATCCATAGGATGAAGTTCCAGTTCCTTAGGCTGCCGTTCAAAGCCCCCATAACACAGCCCCAGTCTACTCTCTTGGTCTGTGTAGAAAGACTTGACCCACATTTTATGTTTTCATGTCTGAACTTATTCTAATTCTTTCACTCCTTCCCACAATACCTTCAACTGTCTTCTCAGCCTCCTGAGCTGTTCTTTGTCTAAGGCTCATTTCAGACCCTGACTGTTCATTGAAGCCCGTGTGGTTATTTCTGTTAGAAGCAGTCATCCTGTCTTTCTTTGAATTCATGTAGGCTCAATCACTCTGCAGTGAAACATGACCTTTAGATTCAGAAATATGTGAGTCGGAATCCTGGTTCCACCTTTGACCAATTCTGAGGTAAAGGACGAGTTAATTGATGTCTTGGGATAGAGGCATAATAGTACCTACTTAAAGTGTCATTGGGGACATTAGATAAGATGGAAATATAAATGTCCCAGCACGTTGCAGGTTCCTTCCCCAATACTTTTGTAGCTCAGTGCTCCCCAAAGCTACTGTGGGTTGTGCAGAGGTTCTTATCAACATTTTCTGGAGAGCCTTTAAAAGATATTTGTGCCTGGTCATCATTAAAATGAGAGACACTCTTGAACTGGACTGAATGCCTGGGGCTTTAAAGAGTTCAATTGAGATTTTTTTTTTTCCCCTGGAAAACAACTCGGTAAATAAGTGAACTGTGGACAGAGGAATGTAACCCAATAGGGGAGAAGGAAGGGACAATGGGTTTCTAAATGGGAGAAAGCTGCGATGCCTTCCACACCCATGTCTTTGACCTCAGTCAGACAGCATTGAGGAAGTACAACTCCTAAAATTATGTAAGGGAAAATAAAAATCTCGGGAGTGTCACACTCATTACACCAAAGGGATAGTTCAATCTGGAGGCTGAGTCATATAATGCCACCATCTTTTTTTTCCAGACGAACAACTGTTACTACACGACCTTGTGTCAAAGCATTGAACATTAACCAGACCTCCACAAGAAGGTGAAAAGGCCTCAGGCAACTCTAGATGACTGCCTTCACAAATTGTTCTTTGCTGGGCTTGAAACCTTTCAAGATGTATATCCTTCCACAAAACAAGGACATATCCATTGTAACTTTAGGTTTGCAATCTAAGATTTCACACTGATAATGCTTATCTATCCAAGAAGAAAGACAAGAGGAGACCAATCATTCTTTCCTCTACTTGTATCTTCCTACCTGCCTTCCCCCCTTTGAGGAGATGTATAAATACCAGGCCTCCTGAAAACCTCTTCAAAGACAACACAAGCCACAGATGGTTTCTATGACTTATGTTTTTCCAGGATGCACCCTCAAGCTCTGGCTCAGTAAACCTCAATGAACTAAGACACCTGCTTGCCTCAGTCACTCATTTTGGTTAACATTTTGGTAACCATGAAGGGATCCTCTGAATGCAGCTTAGCCCCTGAGGCTTGCAGTGATTCTCCTGTTTACGCTCAGTATCAACTATTGAGCGTTAGCTCTGACCAAATATGTGACTTTCCAAGGACTGGATCCTCTCCCTCTTGAGGTTCCTGCTCCCCCCAATTTTTCTTGTGAGATCTGAGTTTTGTTTTGCCATGGAACTCCTCTACTCATGGAGCTCTGCTCACTTCCTATAAGGAAGGTGAGTTTCCTTCTTCTGTGGCAATGGAGAGCAGCCTTCAGCTTGGTCCCCTCTCAGATAAAGAGCTGGGTTGGGATTTTAAAATGTGGTAGCTGCAGGTTAAAGTTTATGGCTAGTTGGCTTTAACCTCTCCTCGTGCTTACAGTGTTTAATAGGATGTAATATGTAAAGTGCAATTGCTTTTTGTGTTTTTGGATTTTGTCATTCCTCTTTTGAGTTTGACCAACTCTTGGCCCTGTCTAGTGTCCAAAACACCTTCCAACTTGGTCAAACCCAGCAGGAGCTCTACATTATGGTGAGCGGGCCTCAAAATTGGCTAACACCCCTACAACTGCAGAACATCAAGTTCAACCTCTAGGAATCACCTGTCAGTTGAAGGAAATAAGAATATTTTACCCAAAATTATATTTCTTTGACACATTTTGAGATGTCTGTCGGAGGGCCAGCAAGCGGAAATGGCCCTGCAAAGCTGTCTTTCATGGGAAAATTGGCATCTCTAGAGAATACCCATTAATACAGGCAGGCTTTCTCTTGTCTGGATCTGGGAAAAAAGAATGGAGCCTGAGACCTTAAAGACCTGAATGAAATATTTACCATCTATTCTCTCTGAGGGCTGCTACCTGTGAGGTTTCATCTATATAACAAGACCATCTTTGTTAGCCAAACTTCCTCCTTTCTCCCTCCCATAACCTGTCTTGCTACTTAAACCTGATTTACCACCATACCACCAGCATGTTTTTGGCCATGCAGGAATCCAAGAAATCAACCACCAAAAGGGTAAGACTTTATATCAGCGAGGCTCCTGGCTTCTCTCTCCCTGTGCAATTTGGTCAAGCAGACAGGAAAAATCAGTTTTCTCTGCAAAATTTTGGTTAACAGGAGAAGATTTGTGTATGACTAACCTGGGTGTAGTGATTCTGGTGTAGTATTTGGTGTATTTTTCCATATGAATATTTATATTGCTGAATCCCTTTCCTTCCAGAAATAGTCTTTTCCTTTATCTCTTTCCTTCTGTGTTGTTCACAAAGAAGGGTACCAAATAAAATTCCCTCTCATCTTGTTTTATGTCATCGAGGGTTTGATTTGTGACCAAGTGGCCAAGTGGGAGCACTTGCTCTTGGTCCCCACCATCTGGGAGGTGTGATTTTTGAGTCACATTCAGGTGATCAGCCTGAAAATGACTGGGACCTGAGATTTTTTTGTTTTGCTTTGTTTGTTCCAAATAAGTTGAGCTCCCAGGAGGATTTGTTATAAGAAGTCCCATCTATAAGGGGTTTTTGTTGTCCCAACCCTTGTTGCCTGGTTAGTGCTGTAGAAACAAGAGTCTTTTGCTGTCCTGTTCTATTCCTGGGAGGGAATCTTTTATTCTGTTGGGGGGCAGATCTTTGGGATTGCTTCATCACTGAAGAAACTGCTGGATTGAGTCATGATTGGGATCAGTACACCACTGGAAATTCTAATTGCTAACGGCCAGACGATGGATCCTTTAAATTGGACTCCTACTTTAAAAAAAGATTTTGGAGATCTTTTATTTCAAATAAGTGATGGAAAGATAAAACTAAAAGAAAAAGACACATCATAGTGTTATGGCTAGCTTTAAAAATTCCTCTTGAGTAAATTACAAAAATTTGACCTAAAACAAAGTTAAAATCCTTTGTGAGCTCAAACTACTTGCTATAGATCTTCTGAGAGAATATGAATAAAAGCCACTCCACGTTCTCTTCTAATAGTTAAAAATCTATGATTTAACTACTGCAGCCTGGGTTTAATTCTAGGTCAGGAAACTAGTCCCTTTTAGTTTTATATTTGTGTGATTTTTTACTGTTTTTGGGGGGTACTCATTCATCTCTTTGGATATGCCTTGCACATCTGTGGTTAAGTCACAACCCTGGCTAAGGCTTATTAGTTTTAATTGGGAGTGTGGCTTTGGTAAAACAAAATTCAAAAAATCAGAAATACCAGTTGTTTGTCCCAGCTAAAATCTGATAACAAGGAACCTAAAGGAATTTTTTTAAAAAAGAGATCTATGGTTAAAAGTCAGCTTAATTAAAAACCAACACTCAAGACCTCACTTTTTCTTTTTTGTGTCCTTTTAAAAAATTCTGTCTCCAGTTGACTGAAATATTTTGAATTATGTGTTTTGCCTTTCTTTTTGCTTCCTTTCTTAAAAATTATTCTTCCATTGATTTCTATGTGCCCCTCCTTCCTGTTGCTACCCTGGATGCCACATGAGTGGACCTAAACAATTTCTAACAACTTGAGACCCCTTAGGGAAAACAGAAAAGATGCCACAGGCTCCTAGTTTTGGGAGAAACCTCTGTTTTCCCTCATGGAGCCTCAGGAATTTTAAATAAACAGATTTCTGTTAGATCTCACACTCTTTTCTGTTGTGTTATCTGATGTTTTTTGGCTTCTGGAGGCATCAGAGATTACTTCATACTGTAAAAATATTTGAGCTTGTGTGTGTGATGGTTGCTGGGTCAGGGGTGAGAGCTACAGTTTTGGAGATGACTGACAGTGGTTACAATAAATATGATTACTTCAGAGGGCTACTCATTTCTTTGCATGTTTAGATAAGAAAGACACGGTTTAAACAATTAGAAAAATGCCTTTGCAGCAAAGTACACTGTGGAAGCATTGTACAGCATGGTCATTTTTGCATTTTACTTTTTTGAGGGGGACCTGGGATTCAGTGGAATCCTTAATGTTTAAAGATCTAAATACTCTGCTTTCCAACTGTGCCCACTTTTCCCATATTTAAATTATTAGGCCCCACAAACTGCAAGTACTTTTTTGGCCCTTCTCCTTAATGGGCTCCATCCTGAGCTCAGTGGTCCAGCTGGAAAACACACACCTATCTAAAGAAAATAAATCTCCTCGTAAAATCCTAACGTAAATATCTATCATTTTGTGTTAACGGGTGTCTATTTTTTTCTAAGCTAATTAACACAGGTGGCATCTATTTTTAGTGTTCCTTTAACACACCTTAATTCCTTGAAGAGGCTTAAATTCTCTCTCAGTGCTTTGAGGTGTAAATTTGTTACCCATTTTATCTTAAAACTTGGTGAGGACTTCTCCAGATAAATGTTAACTATTTCCATTTATCCAACTGCTCTTTTAAACCAGTGAGTTCTACTGGTCCCATGGCTAAAGAAAAGCAAAACTCTGAAGTCTTTGTGTCTGTCTCTGTCTTTATGTGTGTATGTGTATGTTAAATGTTGTGTCAGACATATAAACATATGTCCGTACATATGTTTATACATTGTCTACACATGGTATCAAATTAATATAAAGATAAAATGAGTACTCATAAATTAAACAAGACCAAATGCTTTTCAAGTTCATGCGATTTTAGCAATCTTTGGTAAACAAGAATAGTTTCAGAATTGTTGGTAAAAGAAAGTAGAAATGTCTTCAGAATTTAATGTAGACACTTTTGCCTGGGTCTATTGGACAGACAGGCCTATACTCTCTCTAATAGATGTTTTAAAGTCATAAAATTGTTGCTTCTATTATGTTTATATACATATATACATAAAGCAAAATATATATAAAACAACAATTATATATAAATTAAGCAACAGTTACATATATTACATATTTATATAATAAATTGCTTAATTTGTCTGTGAGTGTACGTATTCGGATACAAAGGACCGTGATGAGGTCTGCGGGCAATACCGGGCCTATCTCCCAGCTGTGCCTCTTGCCCATGCTGAAAGAAATTAGACCCTCCAGGCATGATCATCAGAGGTCTGACATTTGTCCTGCATTCATTCTACATCTGGTACATGACTAAGATTGCTTACTTCCTATGTTTTTCACTGAAAATAAGGGTGTCTAAGAGTTAACAATGTAAAGTAGGTATTTAAGACTGTTAGATATAAGAGAAACAATTCTATAGCAGTGTATAAGGAAAGTTAGGATGTGTTTTTGGTCAAACAAAATGTATAAGAAGTGATAAAAGTATAATATTTGTTAAAGGAAGAGTAATTTTGCCTAGTTTAGAGCTTTTTAAGGATTATTTTAAATTGAAGGAATAAAAAGAATGGTGGGTAATACTGAGTGGAGTCAGAAAGTTGGAGAAAGAAAGAGAATGAACAAAATTATAAAGGCTATAAAATGTCTTATGGAAATCTTACATTGTAGTCAAAACTGATACAAATTAAATAGACTTGTTTATAAGGTTTTATTAAAATTAGCTTCAGCATTAATGATACATTAAAACAAAGGTAACACTTGTTTTTTTTCTTTTGGACAAGATTTTCATGTAGCATTAATAGGAGATAGTAAATTCTTTTTGTTTACCTTTTGAGAAAAAAGCGGGGGCAGAGACAGATTCAGTTTGCCTCGTGATGTCTTTATTAAGCCTTATGATTATTTGGGAAATAAAATCTCCTGTCAGAGTACATTTTCCTCAAAGAATGAAAGTTTTTGCCGGTCAGGCATGGTGGTTCAATGCTTATAATCCTAGAACTTTGGGAGGCCAAGGCAAGGAGATGGTTGGAGTGCAGGAGTTTAAGATCAGCCTGGGCCACAAATAGAGACTCTGTCTCTAGAAAAAACAACAATAACAAAATTAACAAGGTGTGGTAGCATGCACCTGTAGTCTCATCTACTCAGGTGTCTGGGTTGGGAGAATTGCGTAAGCTCTGAAGGTCAAGGCTGCAGTGAGGTATGATGGTGCCACTGCGCTCCAGCCTGGGTGACAGAGCGAGACCCTGTCTCAAAAAATAAACATAAATAAATAAATAAAATAAAGATTTTTCCCTCTTAAAATTTTTGAACTATCACTTTGACTAAATTAATAACTATTATTTTACAGTGACCTATGACCAATTTTGAACAGGTGTCTTAAACCTTTGATATTTGACAAACTTTCCAAAATCAAAATTTCAGGCCAAGTATAAGACTAAAACTTATTTTGCAAATAATTTGGGTCCTACTACAATTTGCCTTTGGTACAAATGGGGAACTGGCAAGAGAAAACATTATGTTTCAGAAGAAACTACAGTACAGCTGTTATTAAATTCTGGTGTTGCTCATTGTTTTTGAGTTTTGTTATTTCCTTACAATTTGTACTGAATCCTGAATTCTTTCCTGGATACAAGTCTTGAAACTAACATTTTCTTTTTTCTTTTTCTTTTCCTTTTTCTTTTCTTTTCTTTTTTTTTTTGTGAGACGGAGTCTCGCTCTATCGCCCAGGCTGGAGTGCAGTGGTGCGATCTCAGCTCACGGCAAGCTCTGCCTTCCGGGTTCATGCCATTCTTCTGCCTCAGGAGCCCGCCACCACGCCTGGCTAAGTTTTTGTATTTTTAGTAGAGACGGGATTTCACCGTGTTAGCCAGGATGGTCTCGATCTCCTGACCTGTGACCCGCCCGCCTTAGCCTCCCAAAGTGCTGGGTTTACAGGCGTGAGCCACCGCACCTGGCCGAAACTAACATTTTCAAGTTTTTCTTCCATTTTTCTGACTTGGAATCATTAGAAATTAAAACTGTGCTTTTTCCTAAAGCCATGCAACCTGAAGCTAGACAACTTAAGTGAATTTCAGGAGAAATTACAACTTATATAGCAAGAACCTTCGTGCCTGCTAATATATGGATGACTCAAAAGGTTCACTTGACATCTCGTTCGGACTACAATCCAGAGCAACCTGCCACTGCAATCTGAGGGTGCTTCAGAGGCTCTAGAAAAACTAGTCTGTAGGCTGCTCCAGATATTACAATTGAGCCAACATACAACTGAAACGGTTGGGGTGATGATTGCTCAAAGAATTGCTTTAATCGAAGAGGCAGCTGTGTAGCCTGAATAGGGCTCCACGATTACTTTCCCTTTGTTCCTGTAACTTGGCTTTGGTCCTTTTCTGAGGCGACTTCACTCTCTTCTCCATGAGACACAACTTCCTAGGAATGAGCCTTCCTAGTGATGTGGGATCAGATGAAACATACAACCACAAACTCATATTTTCCATAATGCGTTCTCTGAAAGATTTTGAGGAATAGGGGTTGGCCAGGTGCAGTGGCTCACGCCTGTAATCCTAGCACTTTGGGAGGCTGCAGTGGGTGGATCACTTGAGCTCAGGAGTTCAAGACTGGCATGGGCCTGTAGTCCCAGCTTCTACTTGGGAGGCTGAGGTAGGAGGATTGCTTGAGCCTGGGAAGTGGAAGTTACAGTGAGCCATGATTGCACCACTGCACTCTGGCCTGGGTGACAGAGTGAGACCCTGTCTCAACAACAACAACAACAAGAAAAAAAAAAAAAAAGAAAAGAAAAGAGAGAGAGAGAGAATAGCAGATCAGGGAGCGGGTAAATGTAAAGGGAAAGAAAAACTTCAGGACCCTCTTCAGGTCACAGGGAAAGTTAAGCTTTGAGACTGAGTCGTGAAACACCATCATCATTTCCGCAGATGGATCGCTGTTACTACAAAACCTTTTGTAAAAATGTTGTGCATTAGCCAGACCTCCATAGGAAGGCAAAAGGCCTTAGGTATTTCTGGATGACCGCCCTCACAAATTGCTCTTTGCTGGCCTTAAAACTTTCAAGATGTATATCCTCCCATATAACAAGGACATGTCGATTGTATCTTCGGTTCTAAAATCTAAGTCTGGTTCCTGAGGCTTCAGTCTTAGTCCTTAGGATTTCAGGCTGATAATGCTTATCTTTCTAGGCACAGAACAAGGACAAGAGCAATCATTCTTCCACCTACCTGCCTCTTCCTACCTGCCTCCCCCACTTTAAGGCCTCCTGAAAACTTCTTCAGAGAGAACACAAGCCACAGAGATTTTCTGTGACTTGTGTTTTCCTAGGGCGTACCCTCAAGGTCTGGCTCAGTAAACAATTCATTTAGACGCTTGCCTCAGTCACTTATTTTGGGTAACCACCATTAGTTCTGCACAGCCCTTCAATAAACCATTCCCTGCCCAGGTGACGTGTACCTAGGTGACTCAGGTCTCCATAAGTCAAACACGCTTCTCCCTTTTCAGCTCCTCCACCCCACCACTCAGTGCTGTGTGCACTGGTCTGGCCCCGATTCCAAGCTGATAGTATTGGCTTAAGAAAGCAAGGCCGGGTGGGGCGGGTTGAGAAGGAAGTCAGAGGCCACCAGCCATGGAAAGAGGCAGGTGGGGCTGTCACTGCTTAAAGATCTCACACTCTAGGTGTGTTTTATGACTGTTTCTGGATTTGAAATCTCCTCTTTGTGACCATTCCAGTGACTCATGCTTTTCCTACTTCCTTCTCATTACACTTACTGTTCCTAGTACACCTCATTTATGGACAGGAATGGCTGGGCAAATAGTTGACAGTGGAGTAAAAATGACTTTATGATGACTGGGAACCTGGACCTATTTTTTCTCCAAAGAGACTGAGGTTCATAAAAGCTAGTTCTTATTCAGGGCTGTGCAGTTGTGAGTGTGGCGTTAGGGAACAGCTGCATAAGTGAAGGGTGAGACAGAAAACAAAATGCTGGCTGTTTGTCAAATCCTGAGAGTAGAGGGGGCAAAAATCACTCTGGAAGGTGGATGTCATTCAGGAGACCTTGGAAATCTTAGGATGTCCTCTGCCCCATGGGGAGGGGAATGAGGTTAAATTATGGGGCTGGGTGACAATGGGTACACTACTTCACGTCTCTCCCTCAGTTTTAAAAATCTGTAAAAAACGGGGATGGTGGCACTCAGGATGTTTTGTGAGGACTGTGCTAGCTGGAAAGCTCTTAGGATAGTGCCTGGTGCATAGTGAGGGCTGCATCAGTCTGAGCTATTATAATAATGGGAATAGGCAAAGGTACCACCCTGGGCATGGAGGATGGGGAGGTATTTCCCAGCCATAGTCCTGGCAGGCCAGCTGGAGATGAAGATGGTGAAGGGGGAGGCTTAACCTCCAGGAATGGAAGGATTGGGAAACAGTAACTCATGCACAACATTCTGTGAAAATGCAGCAGGTATACTTGGAGTGGGTGTGGCTTCTGTCACAGTTATTACCTCCTGGGGTCTAGAATGTGTCCTAGAGTCAAATGATTTTTCTAAAAGCCAAGCCTAGAAACAGGTTTCTGGGGTGCCTTGCAAATTAGCATTCTTTACGCCAAAAGAAAGCATTCATCTTTTTAAAGGGAAGCATTCATCTTGCTAAAGGAATCCCCTCTTTTGGCCCAGCTCGTTATTTTTGTACTATCCAAATGTATAAGGTGTTAAGAGAAAGACTGAAGAAGAGTGAAATAAGAAAGTGCATGTATAAATTAACAGGGCAGAATTGGGACTGGTATGTGTAAATTAAGAGGAAACATGTATAGGTTTTACATGAACATAAAAAGGACTTGTTTTAACCAGACATCTCCATATAAATAATGTGGGCTCTCTCTCATGGATAACAGACTTCATCATGAGAACATTCCAGCAGAATCATGAGAGAATGGGAAGTGTGGCTTCTTTCCCAACTGGCAGCTTAGACTGAGTAAGTCACTGAAGAGAACGGAGATGAAGGAGTAGATGGATGAGGGTGACAGAAATAAGGTGGTGAAAGTAAAGAACTGCAAAGAATGTTTACCAAAGGCTCATCAGGTACCAGGCTCTGTGTCTAATGCCTTACACATCTTAGTTTACCCTTTCATGTAAATTTTCTGATGCAGTAAGAATCACTCTTGTGCTTCAGATGAGAAGAGGCTGAGAGAGGTGGAGTGAGTGGTCCAGGGTCATCCAGCCAGTTCATAGCAGAGCTGGTGTGTTTCACCCTCAACTTTGTGCAGAGACAGAAAAGTGAGACACAGAAGGCAGGCAAAGCAAATTTTTGTTGTGGGTGAAGTTTATAAAAGGTACCTGTGTTGGGCAGAATAATGACCTCCTAAAAATGTCCACATCCTAATCCCTGGAGCCAAGGCATAATACTTTTATTTGGCAAAAAGACTTTCCAGATGTGATGAGGTTAAGAATCTTGAGATGGGAGGTTATTCTGGATTATCTGTGTGGGCTCAGTGTAATCAGAAGGGTCCTTGTAAGGGAAAGAGGAAGGCAGGAGGGTCAGGGTGAGAATGATGCAGCCTGAGAGACTCCACTGGCCATTGCTGGCTGTGAACTCATATCAAAAGACAAAATTACAGCAGCTTTGGTTATAAATCTAATTGGCTTTTATTTGGGATTTATAATTTGGGGCAGGTCCCACTTTACAAAAACAGTGATAGTTCCCCTTTGGCAATACAATAAACAGAACAGTGGGTTTTGTCAAATTTGAACAAGAAAAGAGAGCAGTAGAAATAAATGTATTGGTTAACATCAGGTTAATTCAGGTTACTTTTTTATAAAAATTAAAGTAAGGGGGACCTCAAGTAGATTGGAATCTCTTTTTTTTTTTTTTTCTGAGGTGGAGTCTCACTCTGTCATCCAGGCTGGAGTGCGGTGGCGCAATCTTGGCTCACTGCAATCTTTGCCTCCCAAGTTCAAGCAATTCTCCTGCCTCAGCCTCCTGAATAGCTGGGATTACAGGTGTGTGCCACCACACCCAGCTAATTTTTGTATTTCTAGTAGAGACGGAATTTCACCACGTTGGTCAGGCTGGTCTCAAACTCCTGTCCTCGTTATCCGCCTGCTTCGCCCTCCCAACGTGCTGGGATTATAGGCGTTAGCCACTGTGCCTGGCCATTTTTTTTTTTATTGATCTGTTTTGGGATCTATCTGCTTTCTTAAAATTTCAGTTGGAGTATGTAACATTTAACATCAGTGGCCCTATTTTGGAGTCTTTATACACTCACTTAGGTGAGAGTGTGACCGAAACTTAAAGCATTGACATTACTCTCAGCTACCATCATTTTGGGCTTCCATCATTCATAGGTTATGATGTCTTCCTGATCACACATTCCTTTGAGTTTTGTCACCAGCCAAAGAGAGACCATTTGACATTTGATGGATAGCTGCATGCAAACATTTAAAGCTTTTAGAGATTACAGCACACCAGGGAGACTACTAGTGTGACTATCAGGAGAATAATACCAAGAGTTTGGAGTATGCACCTTAGGCAAGATGCAAACCAACTAAAATGGAATAAAGAATGAGCCAGATGAATCTACCCATTTTAACCAAGCAGGATGTTTGTTAATTTCTGCAACTGAGTCTCTATATACCCACTGTATTTATTTATGTGCAACAAGAAGTGTCAGAAACAGCACAGGCTCTTTCCTGTTCAGCTAGTAGGTAGCAATTCTATTATCTAGCATCTCATGCCTGGGTTACATTAAAACAGGGAGTGAGAACAGGTGAGTCTAGAAGTGTAACTCTAAAATGGACCACCATACATTTGAACCAACAGTTGTATTAAAGATGCTGCTAATGTCAGCCATTGAGTGGACTAAAGGATCTCTTATGTAAAAATTTGGGAGTGATATGAGAGATCTGATACTCTGTTAAGCTACCCTCAGAAGATACTTCCTGTGAAATTCTAATGACAGCATTATCCTGCCAAGTGAAAGAGGCAGCAATGAGCAAAGACAAATTAAGAGGGGTAGGAGCCTCATATGGTGGGAAGCCTTGTTCTGACATCTTGAGAAAAGCTGTCCACAGTGTGAAGTTGTCAATTTCTTGTCCTGGTTTGCAGTTTCAGTGTCTCTAGTTATGGTGTTGAACATATTGGTGAGCTCTGAGTGGCCCACACCTTAGGCATGAGCGTTTTCTCATGAAATTTACATTGAGTTATCCATCTGTAGCTTATAGAGCTTCAGGAACAGAGCAGACTTTGTTCTTAGTGATTCCATGACAGAAAATGGGATTGAAGAAAGTGAAAGAACGCAGGGTCCACTCTAGCCTACAGGTGGATAATAAAAACTCAGTAACAATGTACAAAGTGACAGCCTCATAACAGGTGTACTATAGTTTTTCTTTTCAACATAATTTCTCTCCATAGGCATCTCTATTTCTACCAAAGATAATCCCAATAAGACAAATTTGTTTTCTTTTAAATAAGTTTATTTTCATCAAACTTGGCCTCATTCTTTTCATAACTGCGGCAAGAGTAGCGACTGACCCCATAGACTTTTTAAAAGTTGCTTCGCTGGAAGTTTTAATAGGGAATCTCAGATTAAACTTTTAGAAGTTTAGTTGACACTAGGAAGCCAAACCAAGGCTGACTTCAGACTTTGTCTGCAGTACCTATGGGTTTATTACCTATGGGTTTATATCCTCAAATAATGACATTATAGTCAAAGTCTTAGTAATATAATCAATGTTTTCAAATGTATTCTGTTATACAAAGAGCAGAGTTATTGAACTTGTACAATAAACATATTACCATACAATATAAATATTCATGAATAGTTTCCCAAGTCTGGAGCGATCACATAGGGAGAAAATGTAAATGTCTCAATGTTTATTCACAAAAGTATATTTTATCAAATTGTTGTAAGCTGTAGATAGCGCAAAGGAAAAAAAGTTTCCTGAAATCTGGGAAACAAGACATTTAAAGAATCAGCAAAATTTCAAAAAAAATTTATGAAAATATTATCCTCATTAGTTCATTTGGTCCCATGAAATTAATTATTTTCTCTGCTTGATCTTGGTCGGCAGTTTCATGAAGCTGTCAGTTTGTTCATTACGTTTTGGAAATTCTCAGACAGTCCAGTGGTATCAGAAACTTTCATTCAAGAGTACAGGTCAGAGTCTTTTCTTTCATATATATATATACTTTTTTTTTTTTTTTGATATGGAGTCTTGCTCTGTCGCCAGGCTGGAGTGCAGTGGCGCGATCTCGGCTCACTGCAATCTCTGCTTCCCAGGTTCAAGCGATTCTCCTGCCTCAGCCTCCCGAGTAGCTGGGACTACAGGAGCACACCACCACGCCCAGCTAATTCCGTAGAGATGGGGTTTCACCATATTGGCTAGGATGGTCTCGATCTCTGGTCAGAGTCTTTTCTATAAATATCCTTGGTAAAGAGGCAATTTTAGACTGTAGCTGTTGCAAATGCTTTAAGGAAGAATCAAAACAACTGTCTGTGAATGACAAAGATTTAAAATGAGTATGGTTAAAAATCTGATGAGAATTTATTATAGTAAGAACACAACTCACATAGAAATTTAGTTACTTCTGTGGCATATGACATTATGGCTGACAACCTGTTAGATTTCTAGAATTTCTTATATAACTTTTGGAACACTCACATCAATAACATACCCATAAATATAACTTAAAGAAGGTTTAGCATCACTTATCATTTGACAGTGCTTCCCATATAATTTAACATGTCAAATAAGATGGCCTTTCCATTTAGCTTCTGTTTCTCAACTGGATTCCTGAGTTCCTGATGGAGCCCATTAATGAACAGGGCCAACAAAGTATAGGCTTATGTATGTTGAAAAACTCCATAGGCAATTCTAATACTCCTAGCTGAAAGTCATGGGTTTAGCCCCAAGTCCTGCCTATTTAGAACAGGGTTTCTCCACCCTGGCTACACATTAGTAGCATCTGGGGAGGCTTAAAAACTATAAATGCCTGGGTCCCACTCCAGATCAGTAAATCAGAATTTAGGAGTGGGGCTTAAGTATCCATTTTATAAAATGTTTCTGAGTGATTCCCACGTGTAGCTATATTTTCCATCAGATTTCTCTGATTTCTCGTGACGTTCACTCCTTTCTATTTTGGTATTACGATTATTTTTCCGGTTTTGTCTCCTGTCATAGAATTAAGGACCTTGCCTTCTTCATTTCTGTATCTGCTATGAACACATGAATTGGTTATCAGGAAAAGGTTCTCAGCCACAGGCAGATTGTGTCCTGAGCTTAAGACTCATATGTTAATGCTACAGTCTTTGTTCTTCATGAGGTCAGAAGTTGCTTGTGATGAAGGGTGTGGGTAACTCCACAGTGCAGGTGGTGGAAGGAGGTCACCCTGTTTGACATGTTTTTAGGTGTAACATTGGAACTAAGAATTCTATGTTCATATGGGGTGGAGAGGCAGGGATGTGTAGGGAGATAGATCTAATTCGGATGACAGAATTATACAAGGGAGTGGTGGTAAAGGAATTGAGAAAGCTTAGTAAAGAGAAGAAATGTGAACTTATCTAATAGACCACAGTAGGTCCCTGTGTCTTCTTGAGTAGGCGAGTGAACTAGATTTTAGGAAGGTAATGAGGCAGTCATATGCAAGAAACATTTCAAAGACTGGCAACAAGGGGTCAAGCAGGACTTTGAGCAGTTGTTGAGGTTTATGGGAATGGAGAGAATGACACAAGTGAGAGATGTTAAAAAAGGACCCAGAGGCTTTGACAATGTATTGAATTTGGGAAACAAATGAGCAGAGGCTGGGGATAATTATGTCTAAGAGACAGTGGGGTACAGGGAGCATGAAGACCAAGGAAGAAGAGACCTGCAGGAATTAGTGCTGAGAAGCAGGAGCTTGGGGGTAGGAGGAGGAGATCCAGTCCCAGATACAGGCGAAGAAGTCCTTTCTCTCTCCCAAGCATGGCAGTCGCACTGCAGGAAACCGAACAAGAGGAAAGGCTGTCATACCTACCAGTCTTTCTTAATTGCAGAAACTACACCACGGCTGCTACATCAGAGCAACCCCAACCAGCATTCCAATTATGATGCCGACAGTAGCCCTAGCTGAGAGACCAGAACTTCCAGGTGCTGAATCGCCTGTCATGGAAAGAAAAGAGAAGGAATGAATGTGATGTTATTTTGCAGTGGAGTGCCCCAGGTTCCAGCTCTCAGCATGAAGTAGCCTCTACTTGTTCCTTCAAGGAATGCATTCGTTTTGTGGGAAGGTTGCAACTTTTTTTCTCTCTCACTGTGTTTCCAGTTGGTGATCAGTCTTCTGTCAATTCCACCCTGGCCTTTCTGCACTCAGATATTTCCGAAGGCTTTGAAATTTGAGAAAGACTGATTGCTATTTTTGCGTGGCATTGGAACTTTCTATCTTTTCATGGTTGCATCTTTTTCTCAGTGTCTCAGTTGTGGTAGACAAAAATAAGAGTCTGTTGGGTCTCCATGGCAGAGACTTGATTGACAGAAAGCCCAGGCTAGTGCATTCTGTATTTACTGAGTCCGTTGCACAGAGAACTCGCTTCTCATGGGTTCCCAGCAGGGGAATGAAAAGCCCAGTTTTGGGAAACTCTGCTTCTCTCTCATGGGTGAGGGGCTTGAGGATGCCCCACCAGCCTTGTGGAAACTCTGAGAACTGCATCACTATCTAAAACTCTCTCCTCTTTCTCCTTTTCAGGAATCAGATCTGCATCGTGGTCTGAGGTCTCTCTTAGGCTCCTCCCACTTCCCACTTTTCCTCATGGTGGTTTTCTCCAGTAAATTATCTTGCATCTCTAATTCCATCTTGGTTGCATCTCAGTGGATGAAAACTAACATACCAGGCTTGATTCTTTGCACTTAACTTTTTTTCTCTCCCCCATTTTTAGCCAGTAACCATGTCCTAGTGGGTTTTCATTTGGGGCTTAGCTCTCACCAGTCAACTCAAGCTGGTGATTAATGCTATGTTAGCTACTTTAAATGTTTTTCTGGTACCTCATTTGATCCATACAATAACCCTGTTGGGTAGGCATGATTTCCATTTTACAGATGAAATGACAGAGGCTTGGAGTAGTGAAAAAACTTATCCAAAGTCAAATGATTAGTGAGAAGTGGATCTAGGATTTGGCTCTAGAACTGCCTGACTTCAAGCTAATAATACCAGTAGTGATAATAGCAGCTAATATTTATGAAGTTTCCCTCGGTGTGTGGCATTTTGCTGAAGGCTTAATCGAATATTACGTTAAATCTTTAAAACAATACTATTGAACAGTCACTCTTATTGCAATTTTCCTTTTTCCCTCCATTTCCTGGTGATGAGAATTATTACAATTTTCAGTTGAAGAATTGAAGGCTCAGAGAAGTTAAGAATCTTGTGTGAGAAATTTAAAATGGTAAATACGTTAAAAATAAAGAGAGATCTCATATTAACAACCTAACTTTACAACTTCAGGATATAGAAAAAGAACCACCTCAAACCACAGATAGTACATGAAGGAAATAAGGATTAGAGTTGAAATAAATAAAATGGAAAATGGAAAACAATAGAAGGAATCAATGAAACCAAAAGTTGGTTCTTCAAAAAAGATCAACAAAATTGACAGTCATTTATTAGACTGGCTAAGAAAAAAGAGAGAAGATTCGAATTACTAAAATCAGAAATGAAAATGGAGGTATGGTGCCTTACATAATTAATCCCAGCACCTTGGGAGACTCAAACAGGAAGATTGCTGGAGGTCAGGAGGGCGAGACCAGCCTAGGCAACATAGGGAGACAGTCTCTACAAAATTTCTTAGAAAACTATCCAGACATGGTGGCACATGTCTGTAGTACCAGCCTCTCAAGAGACGGGGATAGGAGGATCACTTGAGCGCAGGAGTTGAGGCTGCAGTAAGTTGTGATGGTACTACTGCACTCTAGCTTGGGCTGGGCTACAGAGTGAGACCCTGTCTCTTGAAAAAAAAAAAAAGAAAAAATATTGAGATATTGCCAGCAATGCTACAAATTCTACAGAAATATTAAGGACTACAAGAGTGCTATGAATAATTGTATGCCAGCAAACTGTTGAATGACCAAGATGAAATGGACAAATTCCTGGAAACACACAAAAAATTTAATTTTAATAGACCTATAATTAGATAGAACCAATAAAAGCATTTGACAAAATTCACCACTCTTTCATAACAAAAACACTCCAATTATGAATGGAAAGAAACCACCTCAGCATAATAAAGGCAATATGTGGAAAGCCCAATGCTAACATGATGCTCAGTGGAGAAAGACTGAAAGCTTTCCCTGTAAGACCAGGAACAAGACAAGAATGCCTGCTTTTGCCACATCTATCCAACATAGTATTAGAAATCCTAGCCAGAGAAATTAGGCAAGAAAAAAAAAGACATCCAAATTGGAAAGAAGAAGTAAAATGATCTCTGTTATCAGATAACTTGAACTTACATGTAGAAAACCCTAAAGATTAAAAGAACCTGTCAGAGTTAATAAATAAATTTGGTAATGTTGCAGGATACAAAATCAACATGCAAACATCAGTTGTACTTCTATATATTAACAATGAACAATCTAAAAGGAAATTAAGAAAAAATTTCCAATTTACATTAACATAAAATAGTATAAAATAGTTAGAAATAAGTTTAACCAAGGAGGTGAAAGGATTGTACCCTGAAAACTATAAAACATTGCTGAAAGAAATTAAAGACAACATCAATAAATGGAAAGACATTTTTTTCATGAATGTGAAAACTCAATATTGTTAGGAGGACAATACTGCCCACAGTGAGCTGCAGGTTCAATGCAATTCCTACCAGAGTCCTACTGACATTTTTTGCAGAAACAGAAAAACCTATCCTAAAATTCATATGGACTCTCAGGACTCTAAATTGCCAAACAACCTGGAAAATAAAGAATGAAGCTGGAGGACTCACACTTCCTGATTTCAGCATTTATACAAGAGTATAAAGATACTTGATTTATTTTTCCTTTTTTTTTTGTGACAAGAGTATCATTCTGTCACCCAGCCTGGAGTGCAGTGGCACAATCTTGGCTCACTGCAACCTCCGCCACCCAGGTTCAAGCAATTCTCCTGCCTCAGCCTCCCTAGTAGCTGGTATTACAGGCATCTGCCACCATGCCTAGCTTTTTTTTTTTTTTTGTATCTTGAACTCCTGACCTCAAGTGATCCACTTGCCTTGGCTTCCCAAAGTGCTGGGATTACAGGCATGAACCACCACACCGGGCAATATACTTGATTGATATTTATGCTGTGTCACTTAACTGTACACTTAGAAATGGTTAATGGTAAGTTTTATGTTAGATATATATACTGGCTGGTAGACTTACCCTCTCTATAAATCCACACTTTCTGGCACTGCCCCTTCCCTCCCATGCAGAGCCCCTGTGGCTGAATCTCCCTATTTCTCCAAGTGTGTGCCACTCACTGTCCTCTGTGCTGTGTCCCATGTGCTGGGTCCACAGCCTTATACAGCCAGTGACTTCAGAGCCAGGACACAGCTCAGGAGTCTGTCCCGAGGCTCCCTCTTTTCCCATTTCCCTGCAACCTGACCCGAGGGAGGCTGTGCTGTGGATTGGCAGCTCGATTTAACCAGATTCAGAACAGGCCACCTTTACACCTTCTCCACATGCCCCGGTCCCACACCAAGTGGAGCCAAGGCAGAGCCAGTCACCAGGTGAGCCGGGCGCAGAGCAGGGAGCAGAGTCTGAGTTGCTCCACCTTCATCCAAGGGGCTTCCTCCTCTCATTTGGGGAAAAAGTGTGAGCTTGTTTCAAAACCTCCTTGTTCCTTGTAGCTCGTAGAGTAGGTTAAAAAAACACAAAGAGGTGACAGAAAGGGACATATTGGTGATAGAGAGGAGAAACTCGACCTTAAGAACGCTTCTTTCTCCTGGACTATGAAGCCCCTTTCACTATAGGGGGCCTTCTGGGGCTAAGGGAGCCCCCTCCCCACATTCCAGGCTGGACCCGAGGTCAGCCATGAGATATCAGAGAAGCCGGGGAGGAAAGAGTCAGCCGAGATGGAGTGAGAGGGCTCAGGGTAGAATTTGGGATTTCCTTGTGCCCATGGAACACAGACTGGGCAAGAAAATGTCTTCCTGGCTCTTTTGTGAGAACCAGATAGACTCCACCCCAAAACGTGATGCTGGTGCTCTAGAGAAGCCACTTACCAGAGGAGACTGAGATGTTCTTGACTATGGAGTTATTGCGACCAGTAGCCAAGTTAGAGACAAAACAGGCATAGGCCCCGTTATTGTTTGATGTGATTTTGGAGATAAAGAGAACTTGTGTGTGTTGCCGCAGTGTCCCATTGATAAGCCAAGAATACTGCGGGGATGGGTTAGAGTCCGAGTGGCAGGAGAGGTTGAGGTTTGCTCCCGAACGGTAAGACAAGTCTGGGGGGGATATGATGGGGGTGTCTGGGCCATCTGGAACAAAGAGAACAAAACCACAGGTGATGTCATCAGAGGAAAGGGGAAGCTCCTGATTGTAGAAGGGCCACAGTGTCCTTCTGAGTCCTGTCCCAATCCTGTGTTAAAAAGTCCAAACCATAACCCTCATGTTCCCTGAGTCTGGGTCTGAGACATTCACTTGTTTCTCCCATCACAGGCTGTGGACCCTGAGCCTCCCAAGACAGGAGCAGCTCCTCCCCTCTTATTCTTGGTCCAGGCTGGGTTTGCCCTAGTTTTCCCAGGGCAGGAAGTTATGGCCAGCCTGGGTGTCCAGGAGTGGCGGTCTGAATCTTTGGACCTGAGGAGAACTGAGAGTCCTAACCTCTGGCTGTATGGATTTGGATTGGAAACCAGGGCCACAGAGGAACAGAAGATACTCACAGGTGACATTCAGGGTGACTGGGTCACTGCGTTTTGCACTCTCTGAGTTCTGGATTCCACATTCATAGGGTCCTGTGTCCTTCCGTGTGACACTGAGTAGAGTGAGGATCCTGTTGCCATTGGAGAGCTGCAGCCTGGGACTGACCGAGAGGCTCTGATTGTTTACCCACCACAGGTAGGTTGTGTTCTCAGCCACAGGTTCACAGGCTAAGGTCACAGCATCCTTGTCCTCTATGGGGTTGGAGTTGTTGCTGGTGATGTAGGGCTTGGGCAGCTCCGCTGTGAAGATAACAGAGAGAAGATTGCCCTGTGTGGCACCTTTGATTCCTCACAGGCATCTTTCAATCAGAGTTGGCATCTCCCACCCCTCAGCCCACCTGAGTCCTTAAAAGCTCAGGGCAGGTGTGTGTGTGTCACAAGACAGATGCACAATGATCTGAGGGCTCAGAGACTGTAAGGCCGGCTGCTTTGTGTGGGAGAAGCACAGACTTTTCTCAAGTGTGAATTGGGCAGTAACGTTGGGTTGTGGACAGACACAGGACCGGGGGTCACAGCCCCCAGCACTTCTGGTCCTTTCCTGACTGGCTGGCTGCCTGGCCCATTGGGGTCCTCACCTGGAATTGGAAGGAGCTGAGTTTCTTCCAGCTGCACGGTCCCACACCACCCACCCAAGGTGTGTTCTCTCTGAGGCTTTGCTATTTAAGGACATCCTAGAGATGGGTGATGATGGGGATGGGTGTTTGAGCAGAAATAGTGCAGGAGACTAGGAGCAAGTCTAAAGGTGACAAGTCAAGGGTCAGACTGTGGGCCACAGGTGGGGCAGCTCTGCCCAGGAGTTTGATGGGAACAGAGTTTCATTTTGGGAGGAAGAAGAGTTGTGTGGACAGATGGTGGTGATGGTAGCAGAACAAGGTGAATAGATTTAATACCACTGAACTGCACGTGTAGAAAGGTTAAGATGGTAAGTCTGTGATAGATATGCACTGTTACCTTCTGTATAAATACACAATTTTTGACACTGCCCATTCCCTGCCATGCAGAGCCCCTGTGGTGCATTTCCTGATTTCTCCAAGTGTGGGTCGCTCGCTGTCCCCTGTGCTGTGTCCCATGTGCTGTGCCCACAGCCTCATATACCTGATGACGTCAGAGCCAGGACACAGCTCAGGAGCCTGCCCTGAGGATCCCTTTCTTTCCATTTTCCTGCAGCCTGACTGGGACGACGGGAGGCTTTGGTGTTGATTGGCAGCTTGATTTAGCCTAATTCAGGACAGACCACCCGGGCTCCTTCTCCACACACGTGGGTCCCACCCCAGGTGGAGTCAGACAAGGCCAGTCACGGCGGGGGGGAGCCCAGAGCAGAGCAGGGAGCAAAGTCTGAGCTGTTTCTCCCTTACCCAAGGGGCTTCCTTCTCTCATTTGGGAAAAAAGTCTGAGCTTGTTTCAAAGCCTCAAATGTTCCTTGCAGTTCACCGAGTAGGCAAAAGAACACAAAGAGGTGATAGAAAGGGACAGATTGGTGACAGAGAGAAGCAACTTGACCTTGAGAACCCTTGCTCCTTCCCACTCTGTGAAGCTTCCTCCACTATACAGGGCTCGGGGGCTGAGGGAGCCTCCTCCCCACATTCCAGGCTGGACCCGGGGTCAGCCATGAGAAATCAGAACAACACAGAGAAGAGAGTCTGTAGAGACACACTGGGGAGGTCCAGCGGGAGAATCTGGGATTTGCTTGTGCCCATTGGACACAGGCTGGGATAGAGAATTTCTTCCTGGCTCTTCTCTGAAAACCAGACAGACTCCACCTCAAAACGTGATGTCAGCGCTCGTGGATCCACTTACCGTAGACTGTGATTGCCGTGACTGTGGTCCTATTGAGGCCAGTGGCTGAGTTATGGGCTTGGCACATATAGGATCCGCTATTATTCACGGTGATGTTGGGTATAAAGAGCTCTTGTGTGGATTGCTGGAACGTCCCATTGACAAACCAAGAGTACTGTGCAGCTGGGTTAGAGGCTGCGTGGCAGGAGAGGTTCAGATTTTCCCCTGCTCTGTAAGGTGTGTTTAGAGGGGAAATGGTGGGCGCATCCGGGCCATCTGGAGCAAAGAGAATAAAGTCACAGGTGATGTTGTCAGAGGGAAGTGGAAGTTCCTGGTCTGTGGAAGGACCATGGTGTCCCTCTAAGCTGAGTCACAACCCTAAAGTCTCAATCAAATCCCTCTTGTATCTACTGAGCCTGAGTCTGAGACATTCACCTGTTTCTCCCATCACAGGGTGTGGACCCTGAGCCCCCCCGGACAGGAGCAGCCCCTCCCCTCCTATTCTTGATCAAGACTTGGTCTGCCCAGGTTTTTCTGGGGCAGAAAGTCACAGACAGTCTGGATGTCCAGGGGTGACGGTCTGTGTACTTGAACCTGAGAGGGACTGAGAGGCCCGGCCTCTGATCCTGTGGATTTGGACCGGCAGCCTGGGCCAGAGAGGAGCAGAGATACTCACAGAGGACATTCAGGGTGACTGGGTCGCTGCGTCTGACACTCACTGGGTTCTGGGTTTCACATTCGTAGAACGTTGTGTCGTTTCTAGGAATATTGAATAGAGTGAGGGTCCTGTTGTCATTGGACAGCTCCAGCCTGGAACTGACCGAGAGGCTCTGATTGTTTACCCACCACCGGTAGGTTGTGTCCTGAGTCTCAGGTTCACAGGTTAAGGTCACAGCATCCTTGTCCTCTATGGGGTTGGAGTTGTTGCTGGTGATGTAGGGCTTGGGCAGCTCCGCTGTGAAGATAACAGAGAGAAGATTGCCCTGTGTGGCACCTTTGATTCTTAAACAGGCATCTTTCAATCAGAGTTGGCATCTCCCACCCCTAGCCCATCTGAGTCCTTAAAAGCCCAGGGCAGGTGTGTGTGTGTCACAAGACAGATGCACAATGATCTGAGGGCTCAGAGACTGTAAGGCCGGCTGCTTTGTGTGGGAGAAGCACAGACTTTTCTCAAGTGTGAATTGGGCAGTAACGTTGGGTTGTGGACAGACACAGGACCGGGGGTCACAGCCCCCAGCACTTCTGGTCCTTTCCTGACTGGCTGGCTGCCTGGCCCATTGGGGTCCTCACCTGG
Source organism: Macaca nemestrina (assembly GCF_043159975.1). NCBI lineage: Eukaryota > Metazoa > Chordata > Mammalia > Primates > Cercopithecidae > Macaca > Macaca nemestrina. Next base: position 50,910,619 of record NC_092144.1, on the reverse strand, counting down.
AATTGGAAGGAGCTGAGTTTCTTCCAGCTGCACGGTCCCGCACCACCCAGCCAAGGTATGTTCTCTCTGAGGCTTTGCTATTTAAGGACATCCTAGAGATGGGTGATGATGGGGATGGGTGTTTGAGCAGAAATAGTGCAGGAGACTAGGAGCAAGTCTAAAGGTGACAAGTCAGGGGTCAGACTGTGGGCCACAGGTGGGGCAGCTCTGCCCAGGAGTTTGATGGGAACAGAGTTTCATTTTGGGAGGAAGAAGAGTTGTGTGGACAGATGGTGGTGATGGTAGCAGAACAAGGGGAATAGATTTAATACCACTGAACTGCACGTGTAGAAAGGTTAAGATGGTAAGTCTGTGTTAGATATGCACTGCTACCCTCTGTATAAATACACAATTTTTGACACTGCCCGTTCCCTGCCATACAGAGCCCCTGTGGTGCATCTCCTGATTTCTCCAAGTGTGGGTCGCTCGCTGTCCCCTGTGCTGTGTCCCATGTGCTGTGCCCACAGCCTCATATACCTGGTGACGTCAGAGCCAGGACACAGCTCAGGAGCCTGCCCTGAGGCTCCCTTTCTTTCCATTTTCCTGCAGCCTGACTGAGACGAAGGAAGGCTTTGGTGTTGATTGGCAGCTTGATTTAGCCTAATTCAGGATAGACCACCCGGGCTCCTTCTCCACACACGTGGATCCCACCCCAGGTGGAGTCAGACAAGGCCAGTCACGGCGGGGAGCCCAGAGCAGAGCAGGGAGCAAAGTCTGAGCTGTTTCTCCCTTACCCAAGGGGCTTCCTTCTCTCATTTAGGAAAAAAGTATGAGCTTGTTTCAAAGCCTCGAATGTTCCTTGCAGTTCACGGAGTAGGCAAAAGAACACAAAGAGGTGATAGAAAGGGACAGATTGGTGACAGAGAGAAGCAACTTGACCTTGAGAACCCTTGCTCCTTCCCACTCTGTGAAGCTTCCTCCACTATACAGGGCTCGGGGGCTGAGGGAGCCTCCTCCCCACATTCCAGGCTGGACCCGGGGTCAGCCATGAGAAATCAGAACAATACAGAGAAGAGAGTCTGTAGAGACACACTGGGGAGGTCCAGCGGGAGAATCTGGGATTTGCTTGTGCCCATTGGACACAGGCTGGGATAGAAAATATCTTCCTGGTTCTTCTCTGAAAACCAGACAGACTCCACCTCAAAACGTGATGTCAGCACTCATGGATCCACTTACCGTAGACTGTGATCGCCGTGACTGTGGTCCTATTGAGGCCAGTGGCTGAGTTATGGGCTTGGCACATATAGGATCCGCTATTATTCACGGAGATGTTGGGTATAAAGAGCTCTTGTGTGGATTGCTGGAACGTCCCATTGACAAACCAAAAGTACTGTGCAGTTGGGTTAGAGGCTGCATGGCAGGAGAGGTTCAGATTTTCCCCTGCTCTGTAAGGTGTGTTTAGAGGGGAAATGGTGGGCGCATCCGGGCCATCTGGAGCAAAGAGAATAAAGTCACAGGTGATGTTGTCAGAGGGAAGTGGAAGTTCCTGGTCTGTGGAAGGACCATGGTGTCCCTCTAAGCTGAGTCACAACCCTAAAGTCTCAACCAAACCCCTCTTGTATCTACTGAGCCTGAGTCTGAGACATTCACCTGTTTCTCCCATCACAGGGTGTGGACCCCGAGCCTCCCCGGACAGGAGCAGCCCCTCCCCTCCTATTCTTGATCAAGACTTGGTCTGCCCAGGTTTTTCTGGGGCAGAAAGTCACAGACAGTCTGGATGTCCAGGGGTGACGGTCTGTGTACTTGAACCTGAGAGGGACTGAGAGGCCTGGCCTCTGGCCCTGTGGATTTGGACCGGCAGCCTGGGCCAGAGAGGAGCAGAGATACTCACAGAGGACATTCAGGGTGACTGGGTCGCTGCGTCTGACACTCACTGGGTTCTGGGTTTCACATTTGTAGGATGTTGTGTCATTTCTTGGAATATTGAATACAGTGAGGGTCCTGTTGTCACTGGACAGCTCCAGCCTGGGACTGACCGGGAGGCTCTGATTGTTTACCCACCACAGGTAGGTTGTGTCCTGAGTCTCAGGTTCACAGGTTAAGGCCACAGCATCCTTGTCCTCCACGGGGTTGGAGTTGTTGCTGGAGATGTAGGGCTTGGGCAGCTCCGCTGTGCAGGTAACAGAGAGAAGATTGCCCTGTGTGGCACCTTTGATTCCTCCACAGGCATCTTTCAATCAGAGTTGGCATCTCCCACCCCTCAGCCCACCTGAGTCCTTAAAAGCCCACGGCAGGTGTGTGTGTCACAAGACAGATGCATGATGATCTGAGAGCTCTGTGTGGGAGAATCACAGACTTTCTGTGAATTGAGCGGCAGCACTGGGCTGTGGACAGACACAGGACTGGGGGGAGTCACAGCTCCTGGTGCCTCTCCTGGTCCCTCCCTGACCAGCTGACTGCCTGGCCCACCTTGGGGTCCTCACCTGGAACGTTCAGGTGCTGAGTCCCTTCCACCTTCAGTTCTGCTTTGTTTCCCTAGGTGTATTTTTTCTGCAACTTCCCTGTCTAAGGACATCCTAGAAATGGATGGCGATAGGACTTCCCATTGTCCTTAAACCCTGTAGATATTGTACAGGCTGGCCTGGGACTGGATGTTTCAGCAGAAATAAGACAGGGGACACCAGAGGCAAGCCTGGAGGTCAGCTCAGTCGTCAGGCAGTGGAGGCACAAGGTGGGGCAGTTTTCCCCAGGTGTTTGATGATGACTGACTTGAGCCAGTGACCCCTAAAGATAGAGTGGAGTCCAGGGAATGATCTAGAAAAGAGTGAGGTGACAGGCAGGAGCTGCCTGGATTTAACAGCAGAACCATATGTATGTTCTTTGTCTTTGGTCTTTTTTTGTTTGTTTATTTTTCAAGATGGAGCCTTGCTGTGTCGGCCAGGCACGATCTTGGCTCACTGCAACCTCTGCCTCCCGGGTTCAAGCAATTCTCCTGTCTCAGCCTCCCAAGTAGCTGGGACTACAGGCGCCCACCACCATGCCTGGCTAAATTTCATACTTTTAGTAGAGATTGGGTTTCACCATCTTGGTCAGGCTGGTCTTGAACTTCTGACCTCAGGTGGTCTGCCCACCTCAGCCTCCCAAAAGGCTGGGATTATAGGCATGAGCCACTATGCCCAGCCTGTCTTCAGTCTTTAATGTCCCTTCTCCCCTTGCAGAGGGCAGGCGAGGACCTGTGGATCTCTCCATAAATACATGTAGACATTTGCAAATGCAGAACTGACTGGTGGAAAAGAGAAAGCATGAACTGCTGGAAATCTGGCCCTCAAGGACCACGTGTTTTTGACAGTTATGAGATAGAACTTTGAGAAGAAATTTTGCAATTATTTTCTCCCATTCGACATTATGCTAAATGAAATAAGCCACTCACAGGGCAGATACTGTAGGATTCCACTTACATGAGGTCCCTAGAGTAGCCACACTCGTGGAATCAGAGAGTAGAATGGTGGTTATCAGGGCCTGGGAGGTGGGGGAATGGAGAGTTGTTCATGGCTTTGCAGTTTCAGTTACTCAGGATGAAGAGGTGCTAGAGATCTGCTGTTCAGCTTGGTGCCTATAGTTCATACAGATTGAGTATCTCTTATGCGTAAGGCTTAGGACTAAAAGTGTTTTGGATTTTTGACTGTTTTTGAGTTTTGAAAATATTTGCAGTATACTTACCAGTTTAGCATCCCAAATCTGAAAATACAGAATCCAAAGTGCTCCAGTGAGCTTTTCTTTTTTTCTTTTCTCTTCTTTTCTATCTCTCTCTCCCCTCCCCCCACCTTTTTAAAAATTTGAGATGGAGTCTCGCTCTGTTGCCAGGCTAGAGTGCAGTGGCACGATCTCAGCTCACTGCAACCTCCACCTCCTGGGTTCAAGCTATTCTCCTGCCTCAGCCTCCCAAGTAGCTGAGACTACAGGCACACGCCACCACACCCAGATAATTTTTGTATTTTTAGTAGAGATGGGATTTCACCATGTTGGCCAGGATGGTCTTGATCTCTTGACTTCATGATCCTCCTGCCTCGGCCTCCCAAAGTGCTGGGATTACAGGCGTGAGCTACCACTCCCAGCCTCCAGTGAGCATTTCTTTTGAGCATCATGTCAGTGGTCAAAAAATGTTGGATTTTGGAGCATTTTAGATTTTGGATTTTTGGATTTGGGATACTCAACCTGTAATACTATAATTTGCCCTTAAAAATTTGTCAGTAGTTTTGATCTCATGTTATTTTCTGACTATAGTTAAAAAAAATGAAAGACATTTGGGGGAAACATTAAATTTTTTCCAGAAGTGGAAATTGTTGTTAATGGCCTAAAGATCTAAGATCAGTTGCTGGAAGTAGTACTTCTCTTGATATTATACGAAGGTTTAGGTCTGCTCTCAATTCCAGTGGGATCACATTATGCTCAAAGGCAGATGCTGAAGGTGGTTTGAAATCAGTGACTCCCTGAGTAGAGAGAAGAGTATGAGTCCTGTTAGGAGGACAGAACTGGTCAGAGAGGAAGTCTTAGGTGTGTCAATTACATAAAGGGAGAAATGATGCCAAATTAGGAGAAGCGATGTGTGTTATGTTAGTAAGTTTAGAAAGCGCTCCCTGCCCCTGGTTCCTGTGCAGAGTTAGGCAAAAAGAGGAGAAGCCCCAAATTAGGCATGTGAAAGATTTTCTTCCTCTCCTATCAACCTCAGAAAGCACAACTAGAGTTTAAGTTTGTATAACTGGGCAAAGTCTAAGTGAGACGCCAGTGGCTGGTGCACTTCTCAGTCCAAGGGACCCCACCTTATGACAATGGCATCATCACGAGGACACAGGTATATGTAGAATGGACAGCAAACCCATCAGACAGCACCTGCTTGGCCAGCTGCACCTGGGGGAGGCCCCAGGATCCACTGGAGGATGTGAGCCCCACACCAGGATGAAGATGGAGTAGGTAGTGAAATGGGTGGAATAACCATGTGGGCTTTGGGGACTGCAGACCTGTCCTTCTGCCTCTGACCTCCTGGTGAGTCAGTGTAGGAAGTGGATGGAGGAGTTGCTCATCCTTGTCCTGCTGCCTGTTCTGCATGTTGGCCTCATGGAGGTAAAGAGCCCTGGGCGGGGACACAGCGGAAGCTCATTCTCCTGGTGACCTGTTGACATTGGCTTGTGATGGAGCCTGGCAGGAGCGGCTGCTCCAGCTGATTTCTATGCCTTCCCTATTGCCTGGGAAGTGGGCCAGGCCACAGTGTGAGCGGGAAGAAAACAGGACAGCCAGCCTTGTTCGAGGGAGTGTCTGGGGAAGGCCTAAGAGTGGAGGGAGATGTTCAGGGATAGGCATCTCAGCTGGAATGAAGAGGGAGGAGCATGGAGGAACAGGAGACAGTCAGAAATGCCCATGGCAATGAGACATGCGGGGTAAAGTGACCTCAGAGACCCCAGGAGCAGGAGTCCCTTGGCTGTCCTGACCAGGACCAGGGAGCCTTGAAAACCCTCCCATGGCCAAGGAACCCCAGAGTCACATGAGATAGGGTTACTTTCAGGACAGGGAGTCAGAGGAATGGTACATGGATCTTAGCCCCTGACGGACAGGCAACCGGCCAGAACTTCCTAGGATTCTGCATCCAGGATCCAGTCTCTATAGAGATTATGGATCATTCCTTCATTCATTCCCTCCTTCATGAGAGAGCTACTGAGCAAGAGTGTGTCTCAATTTGGGCCTGTGTTGGCGCAGGGATGTGAGTGCGGAGAGAAAGCGAAATCCTTTCCTTTATCCTCCCATGGGAGTGACACTGACAAATCGGGAAACACAGGATTTCAGGTCCAGTGAGGGAGCTGTGGATCTAAGGGAGAGGCCTGGACAATCCTGGCACTGACCCTGACAGTTGAGGTGATTTAGTTCTAGAGTAAAACTGATTAGCTCTCCATTTACTTCTCACTCTCCAGACCAGAATCTCCACTTCTGAGCTGTGGATGCACAAGACAAAAGGAAGCAGACCCATGACTGGTCTCAGGTCTGCAAATGCCTGACAACAAACAGCCCCGCCCACCCCGGGTTGAGGAGAGGAGGCGGTTCTGGCTGCAGACAGACCTCATATGTCTCTAATCTGCTGCCTATGGCCTGTGTGACCCTTGTTAGTGACTGTCTCCCTGTCCCTCAATTTCCTTTCAATAAGTAGGATAAGTGTTATTTGGCTGTGAGATTGTTTGTGAATTAACCTCAAAATATTTACGATCACTTGATCTCAGCTCTGCACAGAGGAACTGCCCAAATGAAGAGCATTTATGTTGATTTGCCTCCAAGAGAGAGGGCCCTGGGCCTGATCCCTGGTGGACAAGGAGCTGCCGGGAGCATCTTCTCTCCTCTGTTCCTCCTTCTGAGGACATTGAACTTCCCATGGAGTCACCTATGTCCCCAGGGCAATGGACTGATGCCCTAGTAACCTTGTCTATCTATCCTCCCCACATTGAGTCTCAAGTAAAGGACAAGGCTCTGTCCTTGCCCAGATGAGACTCTGGGGACAGGGAACAGGTGTGGCCAGAAACTCCAATTCTGCATCCAGAATCCAGCTCCAGGAGCCACGGCCCTTGGACAAGCTGGTAAGTCCTTCCTCCCAGTCAGCCCTGCCCAGGAGGCCACAACCTAGCCCTGGCACAGGCTCCCCTGGGTCACCTGGAGTCAGGAGCCCTGGGGCTGAGCTTCTCTGTGAAGATCCCAGGAAGTCCTTCAGGCCAGGCCCTGATCCAGTTCTCCAGGGTCTTTCTCAGGGTCAGGTTTATGGGGAAGGCATGGGGTGCTAGGCTGAGACTGACCTCCCCCTGCTGAGTCCCCCCATCAGACTGTCCTTCCTCTGCAGTGAGTGTCTGCAGGATCTGGATGCCAGAAAGGAATTCTGATCTGTGGAAGTTTGCCTCTTCTGTGTGTGTCCTGCACTAAATGTCCAAACCCTAACACGGCACGTAATACAGAGAGGGCACAGGCACAGCCCAGGCCTGAGAATCCCGTATGTGGGAAGTAGAACTGAACCCCAACACCCAGAGGTCATGGGGAATCACTCACGGTATACCCGGAACTGGCCAGTTGCTTCTTCATTCACAAGATCTTCCTTTATGACTTGTATGGTGTAGGATCCTGTGTCACTCTGGGTGACATTGTGGATCAGCAGGGATGCATTGAAGTCTATTGTCTCTCGACCGCTGTGTGCGGGCCCTGGGGTAATTTGTTGAGTTCTTATTACACATGATCCAATTCGACGGCTGGCATCCACTCTTTCTCCCTTGTACCAGATGTAGCCAAAAAGATTCTGGGACACATTGTGGGCAAGTAGAAGAACCTCCTTCCCTTCTGCAACATTGAACGGCCTGGATTCAATAGTGAGCTGGGCAGTGGTGGGCGGGTTCCAGAAGGTTAGAAGTGAGGCTAAGAGAGAGGAGAGAGCATCGGTCAATATTGAGACCTATGCATTAGGGTGGAAAAACGGGGCCCTGGGTCCTGAGCAGGTCTCTTCATCCCCCAGCCCCGGAGTGAGTGAGTGAGTGTGTGTGTATATGTGTGTCCTACTGGATCAAGGTCAGCAGCATGACTCCTATTTCCTTAGCACCTCCGACCTTGGCATTTCCCTCTGTGGAATGCAGCTCCCCAGGGGTCTGCGCGACTGCCTCCCCACTGGCCTCAGGTCCTGCTCACATCAGGGCATTCTTGGGAGACTCCGTCCCTGACACCTCCTCTAGAGACCCTGGTTCTTTTCTTTCTGACCTTTCCCTGCTGTGTTCCCACCAGGGCTCTTGTCAACACCTGACCTCACATTCTAGATCTCTTTGCCTGTCTGCCTTCCTCCCCATGAGAGCATGAGCTTCATGAGGGCAGGGACTTGTGTGATCTTGGGTGCACCTCAGTGCCTGGGCCAGGCTGCAGACTCCTGTGATGAGCTCATGAGCCTTCTCAGGGCCCTCAACGGCCTGGGGTTTATTTTCCAATGTCTGCGGTAGGCAGGTGAGGACAATGTTTCATGCCCTGGTTATGTTTTTATTTAAAGTGTCATCTGATGCAGTTATTACGACTTTTAAAAATGTAGTGGCCAGTGACAATTAACTAGGAAAATAGAACGCTTGAGATTTTCCCGCCCCGTTCCAATTCCAGTTCAATTTGATTTTTCTGGTGTGACTCCTGTCCCTCTCTGATGTCCTCTTCCCTATTCAGGCTCCAACAGGAGCCCTCTGTCCATCTCAGAGCCCTGTCCTCCCCGGGAGACCCCAACCAGTCTCTGTGCCGCCTCCTCCCACCCTCTCCCAGGTTGTCCTCCCCTCACCTGTGAGCAGGAGCGTCTGCCAGGGGATGCACCATCTGTGAAGAGGGGCTGAGGGAGACCCCATGGTCTCTGCTGTCTGCTCTGTCCTCTTCTGTGGAGAAGATCCTGAGTTCTAGGAACGCTCTTGTCAGGGCAGCTGTGACTGCCTGGTCTGCTGTCCTTCCTCCCTCTGTCCTGAGTCTCCTCCTACAGCAGGAGTACTTCTCGGCATCATGTGGGTCATGGGTGTGGTCTCTATTCAGGTGTCCTCTGTCCCCTCCCCTCTCATTTCTGCCTCTTTTGTCCCTCCTCCTTTTTCCCTTCTATTTTCAGTTCCCCAGACAAAGCTTTTTGGCAAGGTGGATGGACTCCCGTCTCCTGGGAGGACAACCTGCCTTCCCCAGTGCTGAACTCTACTGTGTTCTGGCCTTGGGTCTGTCACACCAGGGGGATTATTTTCCTTTGTCACAGAGAAACCCAGCTGGGCTCCGGGTCTCCCCACGCTCTCCAGTGCTCTGGGAAGGTGGGATTGATGTTCAATAGGAAGGTGACGGAGGTGGCTCTGGGAGATAGAAAAGGGCTCACTGGGTGGTGACTGGGGAGGGACCAGCCCTCTGTCTCTAGTACCACCAGCCCGGCCTCTGACCCAGGGATGGAGACCCAGGCCCAGAGGTCTCAGGAGTCCCCAGCTCCGGCGTGTGGAGAGGGAGGTGTCTTGTGTGTCCTGGAAAGAGAGGACTGTGGTGGAGGGAGGTGGGTGGCTCTGAGCTCTGCTGTCCTTGGGGAAGGCTCCAGGGGGACCCTCCCTCTCCGTATCTGTGGGCTGAGCTGTGACTTAGGGCCTGTCCGTGTTCTCCCTGACTGTCCTGGGTGGTCTCCGTCCTCTGCGAGGCTGACTGTCCTGTGGTCACCCCACGTTCCCCATGGTGGTACGAGGAGGGAGTCGGGAGTTGCACAGGGACCCCTGGCAGAACATGGTACTCATAGAACCCAGAAAGGTACGAGAGAGAGATCAGAAGGGTCTGTTGGAGCAAGGGATGGAAACCAGGCTCCACCTACACTTCCTTAGCAAAGCCAGGTTCCTGTCCAGGGGAATCCATTTTCTGAGTGTTGTCTGTCTGCGATGTCGCCCCCTGGAGGGCAAAACGAGACCTGCGGCCTTGTCTGGAACTGCCCTAGGGATGCTGACCAGGGTCCACGTGGTGTGAGCTGACCCTGAACCCTGGATTAGGCTGCAGGGTCGGGGCGGCCCAGGTTCTATTCCATGCAGGCCTCTGTCCTCCCTTCTGAAGCTCCGGGAGTTGAGGACTCGTCCCTGGGGCAGCCGTGGGCACTTGCTGGCCTCCTCCCGAGCTGGTGCCAGTGCCCCTGTGTCCACAAGGAACAGACTCTGACTTCCGGGGGCCACACGGAAGTGATATGCTTCTTTTTAGATATCTCCCACACATTTAACCAGTATTTATTGAGCATCTGTCTCATGTCAGGCACTGGACTGGGCCCTGGGATTCCACAGAGAGCAGGACAGGCGTGGACCCTGCATCCACAGAGTTTTCCTGTAACAGGGAAGCAGGCGCTCAGTGAACTTCGTGGGGCTGAGGAGTTAATGGTAATGAGAGAAGGGCTGTGAGATGACAGCATTGGGGGCGTCGGAGCCTGTGAGAGACTGAGCTGTCCGGACATCACAGGGAGCTGCCCTGGGAAATGCCCTTTCAGCTGAGCCTTGGGAAGAAGGGGGTGTCGGGGACAGGAGCTGCCTGCAGAGGGAGCGGCCTCAGGTGGGCGGCCGCCGGGCTGCAGGGAGGAGCTGACAGAGTCTGTGTGGGGAGCTCGGAGGGCGAGGAGGACGTGGGCCGAGGTGACCCTGGTGAGGGTGGACCCTGCTGGGCTGTGGGACCGGTTGAAGGAGGTCAGCAGCCTCTGGGGAGGCTCCAGGTTGTGAGGAACTCTGCCGCCCTCTGGTGGACGGGGAGGGAAGTGGGGACAGCAGCGACCCCAGACCAGGCTGTTTTACTCAACACTGATCTGTAGACATTGAACACGGGTCATGCACGTGTTGTGACTTTGTTTTTATCTGCAGGAAGCTGCACTGTGCATGCCCCCAGGGGCAGTGATGTCTGGGGCTGAGCGCTGTGCGGGGATCTGGGAGTAGAAGATTGTATTAGTCTGTACACGCATTGCTATCAAGAAATACCTGAGACTGCGTAATTTATAAAGAAAAGTGGTTTAATTTGCTCATCATTCTGCAGTTGTACAGGAAGCATAGTGGCTTCTGCTCCTGGGGAGGCCTCAGGAAACTTACAATCATTCTGAACGGTGAAGGGGAAATAGGAACGTCTTACATGGCAGAGCATGAGTAAGAGAGAGAGAGAGAGGGGAGAGGTGCTACACATTTTTAAAGAACCAGATCACGTGAAACCTCTATCACAGAAACAGTGTCAAAGCAGAAAATCCACCCACATGATCCAATCACTTCTCACAAGGCCCCACCTCCAACACTGGGGTTTACAATTTGACATGAGATTTGGGCGGGGACATAGATCCAAATCATATTAGAGAGGGAAGGGCATGAGGGGAAGGTGAATGTCAGGGGAGCAGAGAGGAGCAGGGGCAAGTCAATCTCACTTCTTATTCCCTGGGGACCAGAACAGGGGATCCCGACTCTGGGGGCACAGCACCACACACTCTCTGTGTCCCTGCATCAGGGGAGGTGAGAGTTTGTTCCCTGTTCATGGGACCTGGCCTCACCTGCTGAGATGTCTTCACACTTACAGTCCCACCCTGGGCTGCAGCCACAGACTGGCCTGTGTCCTCCTCTCCTCTCCTGCCCATTCCTGGGGTTTTCTTCCTGCGCCATCTTCTCCCATCTGTGGCTTCATCTGCCCCTGTTCCAGGCAGCTACCCCTGGATCATTGCCCTGTCACCATATCTGGGCTCACTGGCCTCTGCCATTTGTTCTGAGCCATGAGCCCTGAGCCCTGTGAGCGAGGAAGGGTGAAGCTGGAGGGGGTGGTGGGGGGTGGTGGTGGGAGCTGTCCAAGGTGCTGCCCTCTCTGGATAGCCTGAGTAAGGGACCCTGATGTGTCAGCAGGGAGGAGGCTCCGGGAGGGAGCTGTGTCAGGGATGCCTGGATCAGGGGGTGGGGGCACCTACGCCAGGGTGAGCTGGACTTGTGAACTGCAGGGACCCCGTTCTGTGTCATCCATCAGCTCCTCCAGCCCATCTTCCTCTCTGTAGCTGATTCTCTGGTGTGATCCCTGAGCCCATGCTAGAGTCCTCCTCACAATGCCTGATGGTTAGAGCTGTGTGTGGAGACTTAATGGGGCGGGGGGTCTTGTGTGCTCACACAGAATGCCCCGGGAACAGGCTTCATGACCTTCCTTGTCCCAACCCCACAACAAGATCTGGACAGTGGGCTGGGTCAGATAAAGTCAGAATCCATGAGAAGGGGGTATGTCCTGGCAGTGCTGAGGTTTGTGCCTCAGTCTCTTTGCAGATATATTTGTGTTGTGCATCTGCAGTTGGCTGGGAAGCCTCATGTCCTTACATCCTCGGTTATTGCTGTGCAGAAGGTCATGAGGGGCCTGTACATGGGTACAATGAGGACCGTCTGATTAAGACGGATGTATTTTACATGGTGGACTTTCCCTCTCCCAGTGTTTTTTAGATGTAGTAAAATATATAAGATAAAATATGCCACATTAATCACGTTAAGTGTACAATTAAATGCCATTAATTACATTCACAATATTCTACTTTCTCACCGCTATATTTTTTTCCAGAAAATTTTCATCATCTCACATAGAAACTTCATACTATTAATCAATAACTCCCCACTTTCCCCTGCCCCTAGTCCTTGGTAGCCACTGATGCTACCTCTATTTTTTTTTTTCTTGAGGCAGAATCTCATTCTGTCACCCAGGCTGGAGGGCAGTGGTATGATCTCGGCTCACTGCAACCTCTGCCTCCCAGGTTCCGGCAATTCCCCTGCCTCAGCCTCCAGTGTAGCCAGGATTACAGGCATGTGCCACCATGGCTGGCTAATTTTTGTGTTTTTAGTAGAGACGGGGTTTCACCATGTTGGCCAGGCTGGTCTCGAACTCCTGACCTCAAGTGATCCACCCACCTCCGCCTCCCAAACTGCTCGAATTACAGGTATAAGCCACCGCGCCCAGCCATTGATGCTATCTCTATGAATCTGCATAGTCTACATGTTTCATATAAGTGAAATCATACACAGGTATCATTTTGCTTCTTGGCTATTTCTCTGAGCATAATGACTTTAAGGTTCACCCACATTATAGCTTCATTCCTCTCTATGGGTGAGTAATATTCCAACGTACCTCATTTCTTTACCCATTAATCAGTTGAAGGACATGTTTTTTTTTTTTCCTACATTTTTGCTGCTGTGAATAGTGCTGCAATAAACATATACCTAGAAGTATCTTTTTGAATCTTTGTGATTATTTCTTTGGGGTATACTTAGGAGCAGAATTGCTGGGTCATATAATTCAATGTTTAATTTTTTTGAGAAACAGCCAACTTGTTTTCCACAGCTTGCTGCGCAATTTTATCTTCCCACCAGTAATGTACAAGAGTTCCATTTTCTCCACATCCTTGTCAACACTTGTTATTTAACATCTTAAAAAAGTACAGCTGTCCTTGTAGATGTGAAGTGGTATCCCACTGTGAGTTGGATTTTGATTTCCCTGATGGCTAATCAAGTTGAACATGTTTTTGTGTGTTTATTGGCTATTTTCATATCTTTTGTTGGATAACTGTTTATTCCAGTTGTTCACTCATTTAAAAAACTGGTTGGCCAGGTGCGATGGCTCACACCTGTAATCCCAACACTTTGGGAGGCCAAGGCGGGTGGTCTGGAGTTCAAGACCAGCCTGGGCAAGATGGTGAAACCCCTCTCTACTAAAAATACAAAAAATTAGCCAGGCATGGTGGTGGGCGCCTGTAATCCCAGCTACTCAGGAGGCTGAGGCAGAGAATTGCTTGAACCTGGCAGGCAGAGGTTGCAATGAGTTGAGATCATGCCACTGCACTCCAGCCTGGGCGACAGAGTATAACTCTGTCTCAAAAACAAACAAACAAGCAAAAAAAAAAAAAAACCCACAAAAAACAAAAACAAAAACAAACCAACAACAAAAAAACTGGTTATCCTTTTATTATTGAGTTGGGGTAATTCTTTATATATACTTGATACAAATCTCTTATGAGATATATGATTTGCAGATTTTTCTTATTCTGTGGCTTTTCTTTCCACTTTATGATATCCTTTGAAGCACAACACATTTTTAACTTTGATGAATTTCATTTATCTATTTTTTCTTTTGTTAGTTGTGCTTTCGATGCAATATCTAAGAAATCATTGCCTTATCCAAGGTCATGAAATTTTACCCTTATTTATCTGTTCTTCTAAAAGCTTAATACGTGTTTCTATTACATTTTCGTATTTGATACAGTTTGAGTTAATTTTTGTATGGGCTGCAAGGGAAGTGTCCAATGTCATGACTTTGCATGTGGTTATCCACTTGTCCCAGCACCATTTGAAGGGAGTATTCTGTCCCCATCGAGTAACCTTGCCACTCATGTCAAAGATCAATTGACAGCAGTTGTAAGTGTTTATTTCTCGTCCCTTAAGTCAATTCCATTGGTCTATATGCCCAGGCTTATGCCAGCACCCACACTGTTTTAATTAGTATAGATTAGTAGTCAGATTTGAAACTGGGAAGTGTGAGTCCATTGCTTTTGTTTTTTTCTCCCCAAGATTATTTCAGTTATTTTGTTTTTTTTTTAAATTGTGTAGCTCAAGTTTAATGGTTTTTAATAAGGGGCCATTTCCCCCTTTCAGGAGAATTTGGCAGTGCCTGGAGACAATTTAAGAAACCTTTATCTAAGTAGATAAAATATCTTCCGTTTATTTGCTGAGTTGCTAGGTGAAAGCGTGCATTGCCTCCCATGGAAGAATTGAGAGACCCTGGAAGCACTTGTCCACATGGTGAGGGACAGTCAGTTTCATGATGATGGGCACAGAGGACATTGTTTGGGACACAATGTTGTTGGTGGAGCTGTACGCATCTCTACCCCTTTGTTTCTCCTTATTGCCTGTGTCTCCACTAGACATAGTAGATGCTGAAATCCTTGTTTATCTTCTGGAGTCTGGGTTTTGTTCGATCTGTCAGCTGGAGCTGGAGGAGGCACCTGGCAGGGCAGTGACCCCTGTAGGGAGAAGGGCTCTGTGGTGTGAAAGTAGCTGGGACCCAGAGGCACCTAGACGGCCTAACTGTTAAGAGCCTTGGCCAGCAGGTAGGTGTCCTAGGCACAAATGTGCCCACTGGACTGGAGGAAGGTGAGAGGCCATGGGTATTCCATGTCCTCTCCCAGCTTCCCAGCTCCTGGGTTGGTGCTGTCCTGCAGTAGGCAGGGGGTAGATGGGAATGGCCGCACATTAGGCTGGAAAACATGTGGTTCTCTCAGGCACTGTCACTGCAGAGGCCCGGTATGGGCACATGGGAGAGACCACCCTGTTCTCATCAGGGGCTTAGACACTGGTGTTCCCGCTCCTGGTGCTGCCTGGCCCTCAAGGAAGAGTGGCTCCTGGTCAAAGCTCCATCTCTCTCTCTGAGGCCTCAGCATGGTTTCACTGGTGCAGGGGTCTGGATACACCTCAGAGAGAGAGGCTCTGCAAAGCTTAGACACTGGTGTTCCCGCTCCTGGTGCAGGGGTCTGGATACGCCTCAGAGAGAGAGGCTCTGCAGAGCTGGACACCTGCTGGGGATGCAGAGGGGCCCCCACCACGCTCAGGGGGAGTAATCCTGAGGGTCTCAAGGCTCCTCACCACTACCAGGTGCCAAGAAACTCCCAGCAAATTGGGGCTGCCTTGTGGCAAAGCACCTCCAAGCCTCGCTGCCTGCCATGTGCAGTGATTGGTGGATCCCAGTTGGGGGCTTCTTAGCAGGTGGTCACAGATTCAGGGCTGGACCTGGTGCTCACAGTCTCTGTGTAAAATATGTGTTGTAGGCCCCAGGCAGGGTTCTGTGGTGCGGTTTCAGATGTTCACGGATATCTGCCCCAGAGGAGTGGGCAGTAATTTGACTTCCAGAAATTCCTGACGTCTGCAGATCTGGGCGACAGCCAAGTGTTCAAGATTCCAGCGACCATTGGTGTGAGGGCACAACGTAAGCATAAGGGGCACTGCTGAGGCTCACCACCCTCCAGGTTGGTGCCCCTGGGAACAGGAGCGACATTCTGGGAACACAGCTCTACTAAGGTTAGGCTCCCTAGCCCCCTACTTTAACCAGGGAAGTTCAGGCCTCTGCTCTTCGTGATGCTGGTTGCAGACAGCTAACTTTGGGGAGGGGGCCCAGGAGCTGCCTTTAGTTTTGCATTTAAGATTTAAAGGGAGAAAGGTCAATACATTCTGCCAGGGAACAAAAATTACAGGCAGCATATTGACTGAAGGGCACTCCTGTCATCACTGCAACACACATGGAATGCTTTTTCTAAGAAAAAAAATATCTGATTTAGTTTTACCAGCAACTGTGATACATGCTTTACTATTCTGGTTTGCTGTTAATGTAACTTTTGTAGTTTTAGCACTGGTAATAATTTTTTGTGGGCTGTCTTAGGATTTTAGACTCTCATTCATTCACATAAAGGTCTTCTTCTCTCTGAATAGTAATGCAGAGTCTCTTTTTCTATTTTCTCTGCTTATTCCTATACAGATTACAGTCACATTTTCCCCAAGAGGTGGAAAGCATCTGACTACCAGAAAAAGGGTCCAAATGCCGGTAAGGTAACGATGATGGGGCCACAGGTGGAGGTAATTCAAAGAGGTGTGACAAAATTTATCTTGAGAACCTTCTCCTCAAAGTCACATGCAGAAGGCACCTCTTAGGCCTGTCACATTGTTGGAACGGATAAGGGACAGAAATTCAAGGATCAAATCCAAGAGTAGGCAACAGATTCTTCCCAGTGTCTAAGAGGTGGACGGGTGAATGGTGAGAATGTTAAAAATACCCTTCTTCTCTTCCTCCTAATGAGGGAGCACCCAAGGTTCTCAGGAAACAGAGAGGGACCAGGGCTGGGGACGCAGGACACTGTCACCACACAGGGGCTGGGAGTGAGATGCCAACACTGTCCGGTCAGTGATTACATTTATTTAGGGGGATAGATTCCTCTTTAAGGAACAATATAAAAGTATATGAATTTGAACTTAAAGAGAAAAAAAAGCATAAAGCATTTCTAGCCTATATTTTTCCTCTTAATAAGACATGTTTTCTAATGACAGATGTGGTTATGTTCATGTCTGAGATGTCTCCTAGATGGTGAGAGCATCAAAGTGGACAGTCCACTGCCTTGGACTGTGGGCTCATGTCACACATTTCTCTTTCCAAAGTCTACAGAATTCCCCACATCCCACTTTGTAATGTAACCCAGTGAGTGTCATTCCAGTTTGTGGTTACAGGCCCTTGGAAAACCCACTCTGTTCCTGTTGTGAGGTACAGGCAGCCGCGTGGCATCAACTCTAAATATGTCTTCTCCTGGGACATCAAACTGCTGATTAAGTAAAACTGTTTTGAAAGATGTTGAAGTCTTCAGTTTCTACCCCTCTCACACTTGTGATTCTTCTCCCAAGAGGTGAAGGATTTCACTGGTGAGTCACTTTTAGAGACTGATGTAGATCGGTGATTCCGCCAGAGGCAATTTCGCCCTCTAGGGGACATTTGGCAAAGTCTGGAGACATTGTTGGTTGTTAGAGCTTGGGGAGAAAGTCTTGCTGGCATTCAATGGGTAGAGTCCCCATATGGTGCTGAACACCCTACAACTTACAGAACCCCACTAGCACGACCACCCCAAATGTCAATGCTGAGGAGTGGAGAGCTCTGCTGTACCCTCTCCCGGCCTCCCTAGGGCTTCCCCTTACTTGCTCCTCCCATCTCTCCAGACCACTCCCCTACCTCAGCCCCCTCTTTGCACCTCAGTCCTCTCCACCTGAGCCTTAGTACAAGGCCAGCCCTGATCTCTCAGCTCTCCAGGTCCCTTTTTGCTCATTAACAGGAGGCGCCCACTAGAGGGCGCCCTGGCCCTTCTTGGAGCGCACGTCCTCCCTTTCCTTCCTGAGACAAATGTGGCTGCTTTTACTGCCACAATCCCAGCCCTCCACACTCTAGATTTGCTCAGGGGGCAGCTCCTGGACAGGCATCAGGGACTCAAGGGAGGACCCTCAATCTGGAGATTTTGGTGGCATGGACTGGAGACCCGGAGCCACCCCAGAGCTCATGTCATTGGGGGAGGGGCTGGAGCTACACACTCAGGGTCCAGATGCCCCTGCTCTGTGTGGGCACTGGAGACATAGCCGTGCGCCTGTGTCCCTAAAAATTCTGTCACTCAAGGTCTGTGTCCAATGGCTTTAGCTAGGCTGCTGTGGAAACTTTCACACTGGGACTTTCCCAGTGGGGGATGAGTCTTCCCTGGGATTTCAAGGTGGGCCCTCAGCTGGAAGAATCAGGAGGTATGTGGCAGCCTCCAGGGTGCAGGATCTCCTCAGGGACAGAGGGAACCGGTGGCCTCCAGGCCAATCCGTTACCCCGAGAGTCAGGCTCCCAGGCATGGGGGGCGTGTGATCTTCCCGACCCCACCTCCACAGGACCCCGTTGCTGGGTGGTCTGTGGGAATGTGACCTCCACTCCTTGCAATGCAGGAGAGGGACCCCAGAGGCCCTTTTGTGTGGAGTGAGACAGGAAGGATGCACTCTGGGGCAACAGTTGTGTCCCTGGAGGTGGGAGCTGTGAGAGGATGGGCAGCGGGGAGGCGCACAGCCCACCTAGTGCTGCAGGCTTCATCAGGGGTGGGAGCATTTCCTTGAAGCACTCAGCCTTGTCCAGAACATTCCAGAACTTCCCACTTCAGTACTTCTTTCCCACTGAGGCTCCTCAGGTCTGTCCCTGAACTCTCAGCTGAGCCTCCTGACCCGTCTGAAGCCCTGAGCCCTGTGTCACCCTCTGCCCCCGTCATCTTGTGAGGCTCTGTGGGACTCCCAGCTCTCCTGACACCCCTAGTCTTCAGAATGGAGGCCGAGTCCTGCCTTCCTGTCAGTCATGGGGCCAGCTCTAGGCTCCCTCGTCCTGACCATCAGTCACCCCCAGAAGGGGCGACAGTTGTGCTGAGGGGAGGAGCAGGGACAGGTGTCAGCCACCCTGTGCACCTGCAAGTCAGAGTGGGGGAGTGGGAGGACCCCAGGAGTGACTGAACTTCCTGATTTAGAGAGTGCTAGCCTGTGCTTAGGGAATTTGAGATTTAGTAGAAAAAGGAGGGTTATTTCCTATTTCGTAGGCACAGTAGTTTAAGTTTGGAATCACAGATTCCCCTTGTATGTCACTGTCAACCGCAGTCCCACCCACTGGGGCACGAAATTCGGAATCCACACCCTGGCCCAGGGCGGGCACAGGGGCTCCTGTGTCTGTGCAGCTGCGCAGGAAGATGTGGTCTCTGTTGGGAAGAGTGCTCTTGCCTCCCTGGAGGGCAGTACCCAGCTCCCTGCAGCCCCCTCCCTGGAGGCCCCACCCTCTCTGAGTTTACCCCCTGCCTAGCCCCATCTCAGCCCACCCAGGGTCTCTGAGTTGATGGGGCCCAGGGCACTGTGTGGGTCATTCACGCTGTTTGCTCTGCCCGTGAAGCCTGCCTGGTGCTGTCCAGGATCCTGCACTTTCCCAGAGTGTGTGTGTGTGTGTGTGTGTGTGTGTTTGTATGTGTGATGGGCCTACACACAGGTGAGCTCTCAGGGTGAGGGAATTTGAGTCATTTAACAAACATTTATGTAAATGCAGGAATCATGGAGCAGGGCTTCTTCTTATGATAGACGATAGTTTGTGCTGTAGGTTGGACCACCCTTCCTAACTGCTCATGGCCTCTCTTTGCACCGACTTTGGGTCCCATCACTAAAGGGGATGCTGTTCCCCTCCTTCCACATTGGTCTTGGGCTTGGCCATGTGACTTACCGAGGCTGATGCATGCAGAGGAATGGTCTGGGTCAGTCACAGCCTTGCCATGGGGGCCTGGCATGGTGTCCCCACTCTCTCATGATCTGCCACGAGAACAGGGTCCCCTGGTGGCCCCTTCATCTCGGGTGCATTCAGGGATCCTGCTGTGTGTCACATCCCTGAGGTCCCCTCAGAGTCACCCTAGGAAAGGCCTAGAGTGCCGGCTCTTCCCATGCGGGCTCTGAGGTCGGAACCTGGTTGCCCCCATCCAGGGAGCCGCCTTCCCTTAGGCCTGGGTGTCCTCAGGAAACTCTGACCCCAGCAGCTCTGCTCTCCAGCCCCCATGTCTCTGGCCTCAGCTCCTGCCATGTGTGGGCATCACAGGGCTCTGTCCTGACCTCATGCTCTCCCCACGTGGTGGCCAAAGGAGAGCCCCTGCGGGAGGTTGAGGCCCATGGGTTGGAGCCTGTGTGGCCATCACAGGCAGCCTTGCCTGGGGCTGACTAAAGGGACGTTATGGTGATTCACTGGGAAGATGGTGCTTGCTGGAGCTGTATGGACATGTTTACCAGGTGACAGAGGTCCCTGTTTTCATTACTTGCCATTGGCGCCTGCACTGTCTCCGTCATGATGGAATGATGTGGAATTTCAGGCAAAGCCAAATTGCTTCCGTTCTGCTAGTTGTATTTTTTTCTAGCTAATCTGTCTATGTAGTAAAGGCAATGACTGATTTTCCGGTGTTAAAATCATCTTGCATACCTGGGGAATAAACTCAACGCAGTAAATCCTGGCTCCTTTTGGTCATGTTTTGTTTGTGGATTTTCCCTCTGTTCCCAGGTAGGGCCTGCAATTTTACTTCCTCATTGTGTCCTGGTCTGCTTTTGACATGAAGGTTTTACTGCCACAAAAGTGAGTTAATGAGTATTTGTGTTTCCTGTCCTCTGGGAGAGTTGTGTAAGTTTGATAAGAGCTGGTGTTTGTTTTGTGGATCTTTTTTTGTTTAACCCAAAGAGATTTTATCCTTTTTTTTTTTTTTTCCTAGTCTGGCTCTGTCGCCCAAGCTGGGGTGCAGTGGTGCAATATGCTTATGCAACCTCCGCCTCCTGGGTCCAAGCGATTCTCCAGCCTCAGCCACCCTAGTAGCTGGGATTACAGTCACACACCACCATGCCCAGCAAATTTTTGTATTTTTAGTAGAGGGGAGGTTTCACCATGTTGGCCATGCTGGTCTCGAACTCCTGACCTCAAGTAATCTGCCCACCTCAGCCTCCTAAAGTGCTGGGATTACGGACATGAGCCACCACGCCCAGCTGATTTTACACTTCTTTTCCAGTGAAGTAAAATGAACATAGCAGTAATGTCTGCATTCCTTTGTGCTCATGAAAGCCCTGCCCAGATTAAGATATGGCACATTGCCTGCACTAAGTGACACTCCCATGACCCTCACAGCCATTGCAGGGCACAGGTCACCTCCACTCTGATCTCTAGCAGCAGAGTTGGATTTTCCTCTTGGAAACTTTATAGAGGTGGAATTGGTGATCATTTTCTATCAGCGATTGACTCCTTTCTTTCAACTCTATGTGTGAGATCATCCATGTTCTGTGCAGCAGCAATCCCTTCCTTTCTCATGTTCTAAAATATCCCTCAGTTTGAATGCACCACAGTTTTATCCCCTGCACTGTTGCACATTTGGACTGTTACACTTTTTGATTCTTCTGAACCATGCTGGAATTTGACACAGATTCTCCTGCCCGATAGCTGAACACATCTAAATTTCCACAAGCAACATCTCCACGTCCAGTTGTTCCAACTCTTGGTGTTGTCAATTCATTGAGTTTTAAGCTTTCTCATATGGATGGATGAAGATTTGATGATGAGATTTGAGACATCTGTTTGTTGGTTGAGATTTGGGAAGGAGGAGGAAGTCAGAGGAGGGGCAGGAGCTGCTTTCATCTCTGGACAGAAGGATCCTTGCTGTGCCTCACAAAGCAGAGACCCTCAAGGTCCTGAGTTCTCAAGGACAAGCATGTGCTGCCCCTGCCTGCCCCAGGCACAGCCTTGAGGCCTGGTCTCCCAGGAAGAAAGAACTGGCCTCCCCTGGGTAGGGACTGTCCGCACATGTACTGTACCTGCAGGGCCTAGGGCTGGGGTTTTGTTGTGGTTTCAGGGTAACTGGGACGGATGCAGAAGTCACTGTCACCACCCAGTGTCGACCCTCTCAGTGGCAAAGGGAGGAGCTGGGGTTCTGTCCTCATTGCCCAGTCCTGGAGACCAGGGGTGTTTCCTGATGTGCCTTTCAGACTCTGATGAGAGTGTCCCCAAAGACTCAGCTTCTCCCAACACCTCTCAGGGAACAGGTCCAGGTCAGGGCTGTCCAGGGCACCTGGAGAAAGACCCAGAGTGGCTGGAGCAGAGAGGGTAGGAGGTGGGCAGAACCAGCAGCATCTGGCTGGGTAGAGGCACCCCTTCTTGGGCAGTGTCCCTAGGTTGTGACTATGGGAGGGAACACGGCAGAGCCCAGGGAATCCCATGTGCCCACTCCCACAGACCCCCCATTCCTATCCCCCTCTCTGATGGGGCAGCCTCTCCTGACATCCATCTCCCCATCTGGGCTCCTGTGCCTCTTCAGACCAGGTCCTGCCTGCCCTTAGGCTTCTCTCTTGGGTGCCCCCAGCACATGCCATGACCCCTCCCAGCAACACAAGCTCCTGGCTTTACATGGACTCCCCAAAACCCACTGGGTAGATGTGGTCGGATTCCGGATGTTCCTTGAGGGAATCCCAATGGACAAAGGGAGAGGCCAGCCCAGGTGGGCCCTGCACGCCCATTCATCAGTCACCTGCCTGGGTGGGACACTGGGGTCCTCCTATCCTGGGATCCCCTGTCCTGCTCCTTCTCTAGCTGAACCCCGGCCAGCTGGTTCTATGGGGCATGGAATCCCCTACCCCATATACAGAGCAGGAAGCCACATGTTCCCACTCTCGTTCGTGGGACCTCATCTTACTTGCTGAGATGGCTTCACACTCACAGCCCCACCCTGGGCTGCAGCCCCACAGAGCCTGTGTCCTCCTTTCCTGCCCATTTCTGGGTTTCCCTTCCTGCATCACTTCCTCCCTGTGGCCCCACCTGCTCCTGCTCCGGGCATCTGCCCCTGGGTCACTGCCTGTCACCATCTCTGGGTTCACTGGCCTCTGCCATTTACTCTTTGCCCTGAACCCTGTGCGGGAGGAAGGGTGAAGCTGAGATGGGTGCTGTCCAAGGTTCTGTCCTTTCCGGACCGCTTAACAGTGAGGGACCCTGATGTGTCACCAGAGAAGAGGTGTGTGTCAGGAGTGCCCAGATCATAGGGGGCAGGAAAGGCTCGGGGAACGAGGGAGAAATCTATGATGGAGGAGAATCAGCGTCCTATTTTGGGAAACATATGCTGCTTGCAAGAGACTCTACTTATTCATAAAGATACTAACACACTGAAGGTAAAGGGGTAGAAAAAATATTCCATGCAAGTGGAAACCAAAAGTGAGCAGGAGTAGCTATATTTATATCTGTCTCTGAGGATGGGTGTGGGGAGACTTGAGGGGTGACAGGTGGCCCTGAAACCTGATGTCTCTGCTAAAAAATCTCTGGGTGGGTCCTTAAGGAGGCCCAGGAATTCTGCTGAGGAAGAGGAGGGGGAACTCCCCAGAGAGAGGGAGGAGGAGGAGGCACAGAGCCCCAGCCCCATCCCTGGATTCTGATTTCATCAGCCTCTGCTCCCTTATTCTGAGGACTTTTGGGGTCAAGTGGAGCCTTATCCACTCGGACACCCTGCCTCTTGTGAGGATACACGGACACGAATCCTCCCTTCTACCCACACATGCTCCAGCCAGCCCTCAGGTGTGAATACTGTGCAAGATTCCCCTAAGTGCACACAGAACTTGGCCTGACATAAGACTACAAATCTGATTTTGATGATTCGTTGGGGATAGACTAGAGAAGAGCTTGCGTGAGAGACACCTAGAATGTAAAGCATGCAGCAAACATGTGATCAACGCTTAAAGATCATGCTGAGTTAAACCCATCCTTTCTCCGTCTACACTTTCTTCATTGTCCACCAGAGGGCGGCAGAGTCCCTCCCGGCCTGGAGGCCTCCCCAGGGTCTGCTGGCCTCCCTCAGCTGGACCCACAGCTCCCCCAGGGTTCACCCTCATCAGGATCACCACCTCGACTCACCTCCTCCACGCCCTCCAAGCTCCCCAGACGGACTCTGTCAGCTCCTCCCTACAGCCCCGCAGCAACCCAACTAAAGTCACTCTTTCTGCAGGCAGCTCCTGCCCCTACATCCTCTCCTCCCCAGGGCTCAGCCGAAAGGGCATCTCCCAGGGCAGATCCCTGTGATCCTCAGAGCACATTCACAGCTCTACTCTCATTATCGTTAGTTCCTCAGTCCCACGACGTTCACGGAGCGCCATGCCTTGCTCCAACAGACCCTTCTTGTCTCTCATGTTCCTGCTGTGTCCCACCTCTTCCTTCCTGGGGCCTCTGAGGACCCCGCTTTGCCAAGGGTTTCTGTGCAGCTCCCCATTCCCTCTTGGCACCACCCATGGGGAAGGCGGAGTGACCACAGGACTGTCAGCCAGACAGAGGCTTCCAGGTCAGGTAGAACATGGAAAGGACCTGAGCCACAGCTCATCCAAAAGACAGGGAGAGGGACGGTTTCCCTGAAGCCTTTCCCAAGGACAGCAGACCTCAGAGCCATACACCTCCCTCCACCACAGCCCTCTCTTCCCAGGACACACCAGATGCCTCCCTCCATACCCAGGAGCTGTAGCTCCTCCTGAGACCCCTGGGCCTTGGTTTCTGTGCCTGGGCCAGAGGCCAGGCTGGTGATACTGGAGACAGAGGGCTGGTCTCTCCCCAGTCATCCCCCAGTGAACCCCCTTCTATCCCCCAGAGCCACCTCTGTCACCTTCCTGCTGGGCATCATCCCAGCAGAAACCCAAGGCCCAGCTGGGTTTCTCTGTCACAAGGGAAATAATCCCCCTGGTGTGACAGACCCAAGGCCAGAACACAGCAGAGGTCAGCGCTGGGAAAGATTGGTTGTCCTCCCAGGGGACAGGGGTCCATCAGCCTTGCTTCTCATAGCTTTGTCTGGGGAACTGAATATAGACAAAAGGGAAAGAGGAAGAAGGACAAAAGAGGCAGGAATGAGAGGGGAGGGGACAAAGGACTCCTGAGCAGAGACCCCACCCCTGGACCATGTGATCTTGGAAAGTGCTCCTGTCCTGGGAGGAGGCTCAGCACAGAGGTAGGAAGGACAGCAGAGCTGACAATCACAGCAGCCCTGACAAGAGCGTTCCTGGAGCCCAAGCTCTTCTCCACAGAGGACAAGCAGGCAGCAGAGACCATGGGGTCCCCTTCAGCCTGTCCACACAGAGCATGCATCCCCTGGCAGGGGCTCCTGCTCACAGGTGAGGGGAGGACTTCATGGGAGTGGGTAGGAGGAGGGCCAGAGAGACTGGCTGGGGTCTCCTTGGGGGAACGGGGCTCTGAGAGGGACAAAGGGCTTCTGTTGAAGCATGAATATGGGAGAGGACACCAGAGAGGGACAGGAAACCAGAACAGGAAAATCACATTGAACTGGAATTGGAAAGGGTCAAGAAAATCTCACGTGTTCTCTTTTCCTGGTTAATTGTCACTAGTTGCTACATTTTGAAACATGGTAATAATAACTATATCAAATGACACTTCAAATAAAAACATAACCAGGGCATAAAACATTGTCCCTTGCCACCAACCTCAGACATTGGAAAATAAGCCCCAGGATGTGGAGGGCCTTGGGAACTCTCATGAGCTCATCCACTGGAGCCTGCAGCCTGTCCCAGGCACTGGGGTGCAATCCAGATCACACAAGTCCCTGCCCTCACAGAGCTCACACTCTCATGGGGAGGAAGACAGACAGGCAAAGAGATCTAGGATGTGAAGTCAGGTGTTGACAAGATCCCTAAAGGGAATAGAGCAGGGAAAGGTCAGACAGGGAACACCCAGGGCCTCTAGAGAAGGTGTCAGGGGAGGGGTCTCCCAAGGATGCCCTGATGTGAGCAGGTCCTGCAGTGTGGAGAGAGCCATGCAGATCCCTGGGAAAGAGGATTCCAAACAGGGAAATGTGAAGGTCAGAGATGCTGAAGGAATGGGGTCATGGTGCTTACATTGACCCAGTAGGACACACACACACACACACGCGCACACACACACTCTTCAAGATGGGGGTGGGTGAGGAAACCTGCCTGCTCAGGATCCAGGGCCCCATCTTTCCACCCAATATTGACTGATGCTCTCTTCCCCTCCTAGCCTCACTTCTAACCTTCTGGAACCTGCCCACCAGTGCCCAGACTAACATTGAAGTTGTGCCGTTCAATGTTGCAGAGGGGAAGGAGGTCATTCTGCTAGTCAGTAATGTGTCCCGCAATCTTTATGGCTACAACTGGTACAAAGGGGAAAGGGTGCACGCCAACTATCGAATTATAGGATATGTAATAAACAAAGGGGAAAATGCCCCAGGGCCTGCACACAGTGGTCGAGAGACAATACACCGCAACGGATCCCTGCTGATCCAGAACGTCGGCCTCAGTGACCCAGGAATCTATACCCTACACGTTATAAGCGAAGATCTTGTGACTGAAGAAGTAACCAGGCAATTCTACGTATTCTGTGAGTGATTCCTCCACGACATCTGGGTGCTGGGGGTCAGTTCTACTTCATACACACGGGATTGTCAGGCCTGGGTTGTGCCCGTGTCCCCATCTACACTTTATCCTGTGTCGGGGTTTGGGCATTTAGTGAAGGACACATACGGGGGAGACAAACTTCAACAGATCAGAATCCCTTTCCTGCATCCAGACCCTGCAGATACTTGCTGCAAAGGAAGGACAGTCTGATGGGGGGCGGGGGACTCAGCAGGAGGGGATCAGTCCCAACCAAGATTCTGTGCTCTCCCCCTGAAAAAGACCCTGGAGAACCGGGTCAGAGCCTGGCCTGAGGGGTCCCCTGGAATCCTCACAGAGAAGCTCAGCCCTGGAAGCACAAGTCCCAGATCCCTGTCCCAGGGCTCTTGACTCCAGGTGACCCTAAGGAACCTGTGCCAGGGCTGGGTTGTGGCCTCCTGGGTTGAACTGACTGAGAGCAAGGATTTGAGCTGTTTGAGGATCATGGCTCACGGAGCTGGTCACCAGCCTGGTCAACCCCAGGGCCTCATCTGGGCAAGGACAGAGCCTCATCCTTCACCTGAGACTCAGCCTGGAAAGGACAGATGAACAGGATTACTAGGACCTCAGCCCCCTGGATGAGGAACTTAAGAGAGGTCCTAGGGGAGTCAGTGTCCTCAGGGGGAGAAAGGGAAGAAGAAAGATTCTGCTTTAAGTTCCTTGTACACCAGGAATCAGGTCCAAATAACCCACTCCTGGGGGCAAACAATCAGAGATGCTGCTTATTTGGGCAGCTCTTCTTTTTTTTTTTTTTTTTTTTTTTTTTTTGAGACGGAGTCTCGCTCTGTCGCCCAGCCCAGGCTGGAGTGCAGTGGCGCGATCTCGGCTCACTGCAAGCTCCGCCTCCCGGGTTCACGCCATTCTCCTGCCTCAGCCTCCCGAGTAGCTGGGACTACAGGCGCCCACAACCGCGCCCGGCTAATTTTTTGTATTTTTAGTAGAGACGGGGTTTCACCGTGGTCTCGATCTCCTGACCTTATGATCCGCCCGCCTCGGCCTCCCAAAGTGCTGGGATTACAGGCGTGAGCCACCGCGCCCGGCCTTGGGCAGCTCTTCTACGCAGGGCTCTCGTCCAGGTAATCGTGATTATTTCAAGGTGAATTCACAGACAACAAGGCAAGCCAGAGACCATTTACGCTTTATCTCATTTTGTTAAAGGAAACTGAGGCAGAAGGAAATACAGCCACTGAGGCAGGCTTTCACAGACTGGACAGACACATCAGAATCCCCAGGTCTGTGTCTGTAGCTACAGAGCTTCCTTCCTAGGCATCCATGCCAGAAGTGGGAGATTCCGGTCTGGAGAGTGAGGAACAAATGGAGGATTAGTTTTTACTTAGAACTGAATCTCCTGCCTCAACTATCAGAGTCAGTGCTGGGAATGTCCAGGCCTCTCCCTTAGATTTACACTCCTACCCGCCCTGGACCTGAAATCCTGTGCTTCCTGATGTGTTGGTGTCACTTCCACAGGAGGATAAAGGAAAGGACTTTGCTTTCTTTCCCCACTCACACCCTGCCCAAGCCAGGGCCCAACGTGAGACACAGTAGTTCTCTCATGAAGGAGGCAGGGAATGAATGGAGGAATGCATGATCCATAATCTCTTCAGAGACTGGAACCTGATGCAGGATCCTAGGAGGCTCTGGCACCTGTTCCCTGTCCCTCCAAGGGGCTGAGGCCCATGTTCCACCCCTTTTATCCCCTGCCCCTAAAGCCATCCCAGTGGGAGACTGAGACAGGAGGGTGTCTTGAGCCTAGGAGTTCAAGACCAGCCTGGGCAACATAGCAAGATCCCTGGCTCTTAAAAAACAAAGAAGCAACCCAGGTGTTGATTCTTATGACTGTGTAAATGCTTGGTCATGGGACGGGGATGAGCAACTCCTCTCTTCGCTCTCTACACTGACTCACCAGGGGGCCAGAGGCAGGACAGGTGTGCAGTCCCCAAAGCCCATAGGTTCATTCCACCCATTTTACTACCAACTCCATCCTCGTCTTGCTGCGGGGCTTAGGTCCTCCAGTCATTCCCGGGACCTCCTCCAGGTGCAGCGGGCCAGGTGTGTGCTGTCTGATGGGTTTGCTCCCCATTCCACATACACCTGTGTCCTCATGATGACACTATCATCATAAGGTGGGGTCCCTTGGAATGGGAACTGCACCAGCCCCGTCTCACTTAGACTCTGTCTAGTTTGGATGAATTTGATCAAACTCTAGTTGTGTTTCCTTAGGTTGAGAGAAAAGGAAGAAAGTATTTCTCATGCCTGTGTTGGGCTTTCCTCCGTTTTGCTGGCTCTGCACAGGAGAGCTGGGGACAGGGAGCTCTTTGTAACTTTCCTAATATAACATACATCTCTTTTCCTAATTTGCCTTCATTTTTCTTTTTTTTTTTTTTTTTTTTTTTTTTTTTTTTTTTTTTTTTTTTTTTTTTTTGAGACGGAGTCTCACGCTGTTGCCCAGGCTGGAGTGCAGTGGCGCGATCTCAGCTCACTGCAAGCTCCGCCTCCTGGGTTCACGCCATTCTCCTGCCTCAGCCTCCTGAGTGGCTGGGACTACAGGCGCCTGCCACCACGCCCGGCTAATTTTTTGTATTTTTAGTAGAGACGGGGTTTCACTGTGGTCTCGATCTCCTGACCTTGTGATCCGCCCGCCTCGGCCTCCCAAAGTGCTGGGATTACAGGCTTGAGCCACCGCGCCCGGCCTTGCCTTCATTTTTCTTGTTATGTCATTGAGAATCCTCAGATTTTCAGCCAGCCCCTGCTTGCCTCACTCACCCTTTATCTTCTTTTGGACTCTGCTGTGCTTTCCTGGCGGTCACTAGCTCTTGTCAGTCACCATCAAACACCCGGGCACTATCAAACACCTGCCCCACCTGGAGGCCCTGCAGTCTGAGTACTAAACTCACCTCTAGACTTTTTCCTGGTTTCCTCTGCTATGTCTCCTCAAACACCCATTGTTATCATCACCCGTCTCTGGGATACCCTTGAAAAAAAAAGGCTCAGAGAAACACGCCATGGCTGGGTGGTATAGGAGTGTTCAGCTGGAAGGAACTCAGCTCCTGCACATTCCAGGTGAGGACCCCAAAAGGCCAGGTAGGCAGTCATCAGGAAAGGACCAGGAGAGGCACCAGGGGCTGTGACTCATGGTCCTGGGTATGTCCATGACCCAAAGCTGCTGCACAATTTACACTTGAGAAAGTCTGTGCTTCTCTAAGACAAATCAGGCAGCCTCACAGTCTCTGAGCTCTCAGATCATTGTGCACCTGTCTTGTGATACACACACCTGCCATGGGCTTTTAAGGACTTGAGTGGGCTTAGAGGTGGGAGATGCGAACTCTGATTGAAAGATACCTATAGGGAAACCAAGGGTGCCACACAAGGCAATCTTCTCTCTGTTATCTGCACAGCGGAGCCACCAAAGCCCTCCATCTCCAGCAACACCTTCAATCCGGTGGAGAACAAGGATATTGTGGCTTTAACCTGTCAACCTGAAACTCAGGACACAACCTACCTGTGGTGGGTAAACAATCAGAGCCTCCAGGTCAGTCCCAGGCGGCTGCTCTCTGTTGACAACAGGACCCTCGTTCTACTGAGCATCACAACGAATGACAAAGGACCCTATGAATGTGAAATACAGAACCCAGTGGGTGCCAGGCGCAGTGACCCAGTCACCCTGAATGTCCGCCGTGAGTATCTTCTGTTCCTCTGTGGCCCAGGCTGCCAGCCCAAATCCACGCAGCCAGAGGCCAGGCCTCTCAGTCCCTCTCGGGTCCAAGTACACAGACCCTCACTTCTAGTCACCCAGGCTGGCCATGACTTCCAGCCCCAAGCAAGCCTGGGCAGACCCAGCCTTGACCAAGAGTATGAGAGGAGGGGCTGCTCCTGCCCTGGGAGGCTCAGGGTCCACAGCCTGTGATGGGAGAAACAAGCGAATGTCTCAGGCTCTGCCTCAGTGAACACAGTCGGGGTTTGGTTGGGACTTCAGTACTGTGATTTGGGTAAGGGGGATACTGCGGCCCTTCCACAGACCAGGAGCTTCCGCTTCCCTCTAAGGACATCACTTATGGCTTTATTCTCTTTGCTCCAGGAGGCTCGGACACCCCTGCCATTTCTACCCCAGACATATCTTACCAGTTAGGAGCAAACCTCAGGCTCTTCATCCCACCCACACAGTATTTTTGGCTGAGTGATGGAAAGCTTCTGCAACACATGCAAGAGCTCTTTATCCCCAAAGCACTGCAAAGAATAGTGTATCCTATACCTGCCATGCCCACACATTGGCCACTGGCCACAATAGGACCACAGCCAAGATGATCACAGTCTGTGGTACATCGACCCCTGGACCATTGGCATCGTATTTTGAGGTGGGATCTCTCTGGTGTTAAGGAAGAGCTGAAGAAAATTTTCTTTTCCAGCCTGTGTCCCAAGGGCACAAGCAGATCCCAAATTCTCCCCTCTGAGCCCTCTCACCGTGTCTCTGTAGACCCTCCTCCCTGTGCTTCAGTAATTTCTCATGGCTGATTACGGATCCAGCCTGGAATGTGGGGAGGGGGCTCCCTCAGCCCCAAAGCCCCATGTAGTGGAAGGAGCTTCACAGAGGGGAAAGCAGGAAGGGTCCTTAAGGGTTCTCTCGGCCATCAATACGTCCCTTTTTGTCACCAATTTGCGTTCTTTTGCCTAATTCATGATCTACAAGGAACAAGGAGGCTTTGAAACAGGCTCACACTTTTTCCCCAGATGAGAGGAGGAAGCCCCCTTGGATGAGGGAGGAGCAGCTCAGACTCTGCTCCCTGCTCTGCTCTTGGCTCACCTGGTGACTGGCCCTGCCCTGACTCCACCTGGGGTGGGACCTGGGTGTGTGGAGAAGGTGCTTGGGTGACCTGTCCTGAATCTGGCTAAATTGAGCTGCCAATAAAAGGCAGAGCCTCTCCTGGGTTAGGCTTCAGGGAACTGGGAGGAGAGGGAGCCCCGGGGCAGACTCTTGAGCTATGGCCTGGCTCTGAAGTCACTGGCTTTATGAGGCTGTGGACACAGCATAGAGCACAGCTAGTGATGAACATTTGGAGAAATAGGGAGATTTAGCCACTGGGGCTCTGCATGGGAGGAAAGGGGCAGGGCCACAAGATGTGTATTTATAGCGAGGGCAAGAGTACCAGCCACTATATATTCATAAAGGTGAAACCCTCATAACCTGAAATTTACCATATTAGCCATTTTACATGTACGGTTTAGGGCTGGGCGCAGGGGCTCACGCATGTAATTCCAGCACTTTGAGAGGTTGAGGTGGGTGGCTCGCTTGTGCTGAGGAGTTCAATACCAGCCTGCACAACATGGTGAAACCCTGTCTTCACAAAAAATTAGCAAAACATGGTGGCACATGACCTGTGGTTCCAACTACTTGGTAGGCTGAGGCGGGAGGACCACTTCAGCCCAGAATGTTGAGGCTGCAGTGAGCCTTGATTGTGCCACTGAATTCCAGCCTCAGTAACAGAGCGAGACCCTGTCTCCAAAAAGTATGGTTTAGTGATACCAATTATATTTATACTGCTGTGCAACCATCACCGCTATCCATTTCCAGAACTTTTTCAACTTACCATACTAAACCTCTGCACTCAATAAACAATAACTCTCCACTCCTTCTAACCCTAGTCCCTGGTAGCCATTATTCTACTTTCTGTCTTCCTGTAATTGACTATTTTATTAATAAGTACCTCACATCAATAGACTTACACAAAATTTGTCCTTTTGTGTCTGGCCACATTTCACTTAGCATAGTGTCTTCAAGGTTCATTCACGTTGTAGTATGTATCAGAATTTGAGTCTCATGACTGTGTAAATGCTTGGCATTTTATTTTATTTTATTACTTGTTAAGATTGGATGAGTTTCCATTGTGTGAATATATTTCATTTTGCCTCTTGACTTATCATTCAGTGTACTTTTGGGCTGTTTCCACATTTTGGCTATTGTGAGTAATGCTGCTATCAACGTGGGTGTATGAATATCTTTTCAAATCCCTACTTTCAGTTATTTTGGGCATATGACCAGCAGTGGAATTGCTGCATCAAATGGTAATGCTTTGCTTAATTTTTTTGAGAAACGGCTTTGCCATTTTCCACTGTGCCTGCACCATTTCACACTCCCATCAGCAATGCACAAGAGTCCCAATTTTCCTACCTCCTCAAAACACATGTTTTGTGTTTTCTTTTCTTTCTTTTTTTATTAAATCCTAATGTGTGTGTGGTGGTGTGTCATTGTGGTTTTGATTTGCATATCTCTAAGTATTAGTGATGTTGAGGATCTTTGTGTGGGCTTATTGGCCATTTGTATATCTTACTTGGAGAAATCTCTGTTTTAGTCCTTTTCCCATTTTTAAATTGGGTTTTTGGAATTTTGTTGTTGAGTTATATTAGTTCTTTATATATTCTGAGAATTAATCCCATATCAGATATGTGATTTGCAAGATTTTTCTCCCATTCCATGGGTTGCCTTTTCACTTTCTCGATAACGTCCTTTGATATAGAAAAGATCTTACTTTTTATGAAGTCAAATTTATCTATTTTTTTTTGTTGCCTGTGCTTTGGGTGTCATAGCCAAGAAATCATTGTGAAATCCAATGTCATGAAATTTTCCCCTATGTTTTCTTCTAAGAGTTTTACAGGTTTAGCTCTTACATTTAGGTCTTTGATTCATTTTGGGTTAAGTTTTGTATATGGTGTTAGGTAAAGATTCAATTCATTCTTGTTCATGGATATCCAGCTTTCCCAATATCATTTGTTGAAAAGACAACTCTTTCCCTATTGAATGACCTTGGTACTCTTGTCAAAAATAATTTGACCATATATGCAAGCATTTGTTTCTGGGCTCTCCATTCTATTCCATTCATTTCTATGTCTTCCTTTATGCCAGTACCACACTGTGTTGATTACTGTGGCTTTGTAGCAAATGCTGAAATCAGGAAGTGTGAGTCTTCCAGCTTCATTCTTTCCTATTGTTTGACTATTTAGAGTACTGATATTCCATATGAATTTTAGGATACATTTTTCTATTTCTGCAAAAAATGCCACTGGGATTCTGGTAGGGATTGCATTAATATTGTCATCTTAATGATATTAGATCTTCCACTATGAAAATGGAATTTCTTTCCATTTATTAATATATTCTTTAATTTCTTTTGGCAACGTTTTATCATTTTCAGCTTACAAGTTTTTCACCTCCTTGGTTAAGTTTGTTCCTAAGAACTTTATTCTTTTTGATGGTAATGTGAATCAATTCTTTTCTTAATTTCTTTTCAGATTGTTCATTGTAAGTACATAGGAATACAACTGTTTTTTGGCTGGACGCGATGGCTTACACCTGTAATCCCAGCACTTTGGGAGGCTGAGGTCGTCAGATCATTTAGGGTCAGACGTTCGAGACCAGTCTGACCAACATGGTGAAACCCCGTCTCTATTAAAAATACAAAACAAAACAAACAAACAAAATTAGCCAGATGTGGTGGCACATGCCTGTAATTTCAACTACTTGGGAGGCTGAGGCAGGAGAATCATTTGAACTGGGGAGGCAGAGGTTGCAGTGAGCCGAGATCGTGCCACTGCACTTCAGCTTGGGCGATAAAATGAGACTCTGTCTCAAAAACAAAACAAAACAAAACAAAAGACAGAGGAAAAAAAGAAAAAAGAAATACGGCTGATTTCAACTGATTTTTGCTTGTTGATTTAGTACCTGCAGTTATACTGAATCTGTTTATTAGTTCTAAAATTTTGTTTTAATCTTTAGGGTTTTCCACACGCAAGTTCCTGTCATCTACAAACAGAGTTCATTTTACTTCTCTCTGATTTGGATGTCATTTCTTTCTTCTTGCCTACTTGCTCTTACTAGAACTTCCAATACTACATGGAATAGAAGTGGCAAAAGTAGGCATTCTTGTCTTGTTTTTTGTCTTAGAGGGAAAGCTTTCAGTTTTTCTTCCTGGAGTATGATGTTAGTGTTGGGCTTTTCAGATATTGGCTTTATTATGTTGAGGTTGTTTCCTTGTTTTTACAATCTGAGTGTGTTTATTATGATAGAATGTTGAACTTTGTCAAATTCTTTTATTGGTTCAGTCTCCCTAGTAGTTATTAGTCTATTCAGATTTTCTGTTTCTTCATGGTTCCATTTAGAAGGTTTTATGTTTCTAGGAATTTATTTTATCCAGGTTCTCTAACTTGTTGGCACATAATTATTCATAATACTCATAACACTTACTATTTCTGTAAAATTGGTAGTAATCACTTTCATTTCTGATTTGAGTAATTTCTATCTTCTCATTTTTTTTTCTTAGTTGATCTAATTAAAGGTTGTGAATTTTGTTGAACTTTTTTGAAGAACCACCTTTTGGTTTCATTGCTCTTCTCTACTGTTTTTCTAGTCCACTCGAAACTTTATTATTTCCTTCATTAGCTATCTTTGGGTTTCATTTGTTTTTCTCATATATCCTTACGTTGTGAAGTCAAGTTGTTGATTTGAGATCTTTCTTCTTTTTAAATGTAAGTATTTATAGTTATACATTTCTTGCACAAGATTCTTAACTTCTATGAGCCTTAGATTCCACAATTGAAAATTGCAATAAGGTGCCTGCTTCACAGTACTGTTTTGAAGATTTAATGTAATGATCAATGAAACATTCAGCAAAGTGCCACATGCAGAAGAAGTGTTTCATAAATGTTAGCTACTGTTAAAGCTACCATTATTATTAGCCTTGAAGTCAGGTAGTCTTAGAGTCAAATCCTAGATCCACCTGTCACTAGCTGTATGACATTGGGTAAGTTTTTTCACCACTCTAAGCCACCTCTGTTTTCTACCTGACACTGTTATTTTACAGCTCAAATGAGATACATGTAAATAATTTAACATAGGGACTGACACATAGGAAGTACCCCTCAACAGTAGCTAATATTAGCGATTATTAATCATCGGTCTGAGTTGACTGATGACTGATGAGAAATTAAGCCCAAATTATTGCAACAGAAATAAAGAAGAAACAGAGGCAGAAGGTATTATATATACATTATATATATATTCACATATATACACACATATATACGTATACATATACATGGGAGAAAGAGGCATTTACACAAAAAATCCACTTGGATATGGTTACTGATTGATATGGGAGAGGGAAAAGAACAGAGTTAAATATGAAGTCTCAAGCCTGGTATGTGAGTTTTCATTCAGTGAGATGCAGCCAAGATGGGATTAGACACACAATATAATTTTGAGAGAAAAACACCTGTGAGGGAAAGTGGGTTGGGAGGGGGAGGAACCTGGGAGAGTCCTCAGATCATGATGCAGATGTGATTCCTGTGGAGGAGAAAGAGAAAAAAAAGAAAGTTTTAGATTGCAGTGCAGTTCTAAGAGAGTTTGTGCAAGACTGTTGGGAATTCTTCAAGCCCATCACCCTTCAGAGCAAAACAGAGTCTTACAGAACTTGACTTGCTTTCACACACCTGCTGGGAGCCTGTGGGAAGCGAGGTCTCTGTGCAAAGGAGGTGGTGAATTCAGAATGCACTAACTGCCACAACTGAGACACGAAGAAAAAAAATGCAACCATGAAAAAGTGGGAAGTTTTAATGACATACAAGATTAGCAGTCAGTCTTTCTCAAATTTCAAAGCCTTCAAAAATATCTGAGTGTAAAAAGGTCAGGATAGAATAGACAGAAGACTGGTCATCAACCTGGAAACCTGGTGAGATGAAAAACCTGAAAGAATTTAGTTGGCAAATCATCTCCCAGCAACCTTCCCACAGAAATAATGTATTCCTTGAAGGAACAAATAGAAACGACTTCATGCTGAGAGTTGGTTCCTGGGGTACCCCACTGTAAAATAAGATCACCTTCATTCCTTCTCTTTCTTTCCATGACAGATGAATCAGTACCAGGAAGTTCTCCTGACCTCTCAGCTGGGACCGCTGTCAGCATCATGATTGGAGTACTGGCTGGGATGGCTCTGATATAGCAGACCTGGTGTAGTTTCTGCATTTCAGGAAGAGTGGCAGATATTATGACCTCTCTTCTTATCCTATTTCCTGCAGGACTGACTGCCGTGCTTGGGAGAGGGAAAGGACTTCTTCACCTGTATCTGGGACTAGATCTCCTCCTCCTCCCATTACACTCCTGCTTCTCAGCACTCATTCCTGCAGGTCTCTTTTTCCCTGGTCTTCATTCTTCCTGTACTCCGCTGTAACTTGGACATGACTACTTCCAGCCTCTGCTCATTTGTTTCCCCAGTTCAATACACTGTGAAAGCTTCTTGGTCCTTTTTAAAACATCTTTCACTTGTGCTTTTCTCTCCACCTCAACAACTGCTTGAAGTCCTGCTTGACTTCTTGTCTCCAGTCTTTGAATGCTTCCTAGCATATGACTGCTTCATTACCTTCCTAAAATCACCTACTCAAGAACCTGCAGGGGCCTACTATCTCCTATTAGATAAGTTCACTTTTCTTCTCTTCACGAATCCTTTTTACTTCCTTTACCACTACTCCCGAGTATAATTTCTCCATCCTAATTAGATCTGTCTTCCTATACATCCCTGCCCCTCTGCCCCATATACACATAGAATTCTTAGTTCCAATGTTATGCCTAAAAATGAGGTAACCTTCCTCCACCACCTGCACTGTGGAGTTACCCACACCCTTCGTCACAAGCAACCTCTGACCTTGTGGAGGACAAAGACTGTAGCATGAATATGTGAACCTGAGAGGAAACAACCTAAGTGTGGCTGAGAATCTTTTCCTGATAACCAATTCATGCGTTTATGAAAGATGCAGAATTGAAGAAGACAAGGTCCTTACTCCTGGGAATATAAAGCCTAAGACAGAAGATAAGACAAATGGCCAGGTGCATTGGCTCACAACCGTCATTCCAGTGCTTTGGGAAGCTGAGGTGGGAGGATTCTCTGAGCCCAGGAGTTCAAGGTTACAGTGAGCTGTGATTGTGCCTCTGCACTCCAACCTGGGCAACAGAGCAAGACCCTGTCTCCAGAAAATAAGATATGAAAAAGAACTGTAATACCAAAATAGAAAAAGATAAATTCCATGAGAAGAAAGAGAAATCTAATGGGAAATATGGCTACACACTGAAATCACTAGGAAAGAACAACTGATTCCCAGGCTCCACTCATACATTTTGATTTAATGGTCTAGAGTGGGACCAAGGCATTGTTATTTAAGCTTTCCCACATGCTACTAATGTGCAGACAGGATGCAGAAACCCTGCTCTTATAGGGAGAACTTGGGCTTAAATCAATGGTTTGTAGCTAGGGTTATATATCAAAATTACCTCTGGCTTTTTCAACATACATAAGCTTATACATTGTTGGTCATGTCTGTTAATGGGCGATGCCCTGAACTCAGTAATCCAGTTGAGAAACAGAAGCGAAATGGAAATTCACCTTATTTGATTTGTTAAATTATATGGAAAACACTGTCAAATGACGTGATGCCAAACCTTCTGTAAGTTATATTTGCGGGTATGTTATTGATGTGAATGTTTCAAAAATTACATGAGATTTCTAGAAATCTAATATGTTATCGGTCATAGTATTACATGCCACAGAACTAACCAAATTTGCTTGCGAGTGGTGTCGTTATCATCAAATCTATCAAATTTGAAGTCCCATCAGATTTTTAACCATTGCCATCTTAAGTCTTTGCCATTCACAGACAGTTGTTTTGACTCTTCTCTAAAAGCATTTGGAAATGGTTACAGTCCAAAACTGCTTCTTTTCCGAGGATATGTATGGATAAGACTCTGACAAGTTGTCTTGAATCCGGGCTTCTGATAACTGTAGAATCATACCGTTGGGCTAAGAATTCCCAAAACTTTAATGAAGAGTCGTCTTCATGAAACTGCCAACCAAGGTCAAGCAGAACAAAAAATTAATTTCATGGGACTAAATGAACTCATGAGGGTAATGTTTTTATGAATTTTTAGTTGAAGTTTTGATGATTCTTTAAATGTTTTGTTTTCCGGATTTGAAGAAACATCTTTCTTTTAAGCTATCTATGTAGCTTACAGAAATTTGGTAAAATACAACTTGTGAACAAAAATTGAAACATTAATTTTTCTCCCTACGTTTTCCATCCAGAATCAGGCAACTGTTCATGGCTGTTCACATTGTTATGAGAATAGTTGTTTTCATAAGTTCGCTAAGAATCTGCTCTGTTTATAACAGGATACATTTTGAAAATACTGGTTATATTACCAAGACTTTGGCTGGGATGCCATATTTGGAAATATACGTAGAATGAACCCATAGGTACTGAGATGCTGCAGGCAAAGTCTGAAGTCAGCCTTGGTTTGGCTTCCTAGTGCTGAGAGGTTTTTAAAAGTTTGATCTGAGATTCCTTATCAAACCTTCCAGCAAAGCAACCTTAAAACGATCCTATGTAGTCAATCGCTATTCTTGCTGTACTTCCTATATAAAGAATCAGACCATGTTTGATGAGGCTCTACCTATTTTGTAAACAGGTTAGTCTTACTCTGATTAACTTTGGTAGAAACAGGGAGAGATGGAGAAAAGTTATGTTCAGAAGAAAAACTGTAATACAACTGTTATTGAATTGTAGCCCTGTATTTTGTTTTCAAGTTTTTATTATCTACTTGTAGACCGGACTGCCTGTTCCTTCAATGTCGTTTTCTCCTGTGGAGCCACTAATTATAAGACCTGCTCTCATCCTGAAGACTTATAAGCTGGAGGTGGACAACTCAATGTAAATTTCAAGGGAAAACCCTCATGCCTGAGATGTGAGCCACTCAGAGCTCACCAAAATGTTCAACACCATAACTAGAGACACTCAAATTGCCAACCAGGACGAGAAGTTGATGACTTCATGCTGTGGACAGTTTTTCCCAAGATGTCGGAACAAGACTTCCCATCGTGATGAGGCTCTTATCCCACTCAATTTTTCCCTGCTTATGCCTGCCTCTTTAATTTGGCAAGATAATGCTGTAACTACAATTTCACCATCAGTGCCTTGTGTAGGTAATTTGACAGAGTGTTGGATCTGTCATGTCATGTCAAACCCAAATCTTTACATGACCTAACGGATCCTTTATTCCACCCAGTGGCTAACTTTAACAACATCCCTAATACAACTGTTTGTTCAAATGTACGGTGGTCCCTTTTAGAGTTAGACCTCTAGACTCACCTGTTCTCACTCACTATTTTAATGTAACCCAGCCATGGGATGCTAGATAATAGAATTGCTCCCTATTAGCTGAACAGTGAGGAGTTTGTGCAGTTGCTGACACTTCTTGTTGCACATGGATAAATACAGCAGGTACTATAGATACTCAGTTGCAAAAATTAACAAACATGCTGCTTGGTTAAAATGGGTAGACTCCTCATGTGGCTCATTCTTTAATCTATTCTATTTTATTTTGTTTGGCTCATGGGGTCTCTACCTATGGATCATACTCCAAACTCTTGGTGTTATCCTCCTGATTGTCACAATATTAGTTACCCTGGTGTGCTGTATTCTCTAAAACCTTTACATGTTTGTAGGCAGTCATTAGTCAAATGTCAAATATTCTCTCCTTGACTGGAATGACAAAAACTCAGATAAATGTGTGATTAGGAGGACATCATAACCTATGAATGATGGAAGTCCAAAATGAGGGTAACTGACAGTAGTGTTAATGCCTTATTTAGTCAAACTCTCATCTAGGTGAGAGCCTAGTGACTCCAGAATGGAGCCTGTCATTCTAAAGGCCACATACTCACACTGAAACATTGAGGAAGCAGGTAGATCTCAGAACAGACAAATT
Source organism: Macaca nemestrina (assembly GCF_043159975.1). Taxonomy (NCBI): domain Eukaryota; kingdom Metazoa; phylum Chordata; class Mammalia; order Primates; family Cercopithecidae; genus Macaca; species Macaca nemestrina. The sequence continues at coordinate 50,870,806 of NC_092144.1, read as the reverse complement.
TTTCCTAAAAACAGGACAGTCCAGGCTATGTCAGCACAGTAAGAAAGTCCTTTCTGCTTTAACTCTTAGAAAAAAGTAATATGAAGTATTTTGAAATTAACCAATCAGTTTATTTAAATGAGTTTATTTATATTCTTCTGTTCCTGGATTCCCATTTTACAAAATCCAGTGTTCCACTATTGTATTGCCCAGTGGAAGCTATCACTATATTTTGCAGAATGGAAACTGCCCTGACTCATGAATCACAAATAAAAGCCAATTGGATCTATAATTGATTGTGTTGTAATTTTGTCTTCTGATGCATGTTCACAGCCAGGGACAGCCAGTGGGATCTCTCTGGCTGCATCATTCTCACCCTGACCCTTCCGCCTCCCTCTTTCACTTACAAGGACCCTTCTGACTACACTGAGCCCACCCAGATTATCCAGAATAACCTCCCATCTCAAGACCCTTAACTTCATCTCACCTGCAAAGTCTTTTTTTTTTTTTTTTTTTTGCCAAATAAAGTAGCATGCACAGGTTCCAGCGATTAGGATGTGGATATTTTCAGGAGGCCATTATTCTGCCCAACACAGGTACCTTTTGTAAACTCTACCCACAACAAAAAAAATTGCTTTGCCTTTCTTCTGTATCTCACTTTTCTGTCTGAATCACAAAGAGCACACATTTCGAGGTGAAACACGCCAGCTCTGCTATGAACTGGCTGGATGACCCTGGACTTCACTTCACCCCCTTCAGCCTCTTCTCATCTGCAGCACAAGGGTCACTCTTACTGCATCAGAAAATGACAGTGAATGGATACATTAATATGTGGAAGGCATTAGACACACAGCCTAGTACCTGATGAGCCCTTAGTAAACTTTTCTTTCAGTCTTTTCCTTTTGGCATCCCACATTCTCTCACCCTCACCCATCTTCTCCTTCACCTCCTTTCTCTTCAGTGACTTACGCAATCTAACCTATTTAGCAAAGAAGCCACACAATCCCTTCTCTCACGACTCTGCTGGAATGTTCTGGTCATGCAGTCTGCTATCCACTCAAGGCAGTGGATATTATTTTTATTTTTATGCAGAGGTCTGTTTAAAACAAGAAGTTCTTTTTTTTTTTTTTTTTTTTTTTTTTTGAGACGGGGTCTCGCTCTGTCATACAGGCTGGAGTGCAGTGGCGAGATCTCCACTCACTGCAAGCTCCGCCTCCCGGGTTCACGCCATTCTCTTGGCTCAGCCTCCGGAGTAGCTGGGACTACAAGCGCCCGACACCATGCCCGGCTAATTTTTAGTAGAGACGGGGTTTCACCATGTTAGCCAGGATAATCTCGATCTCCTGAGCTCGTGATCTGCCCGCCTCGGCCTTCCAAAGCGCTGGGATTACAGGCGAGAGCCACCGCACTGGGCCAACAAGAAGTCCTTTTTATGTTCACATAAAATATATACATGCTTTGCCTTAATTTACACATACTAGTCCCACTTCTGCCCTGTTAATTCATACATACACTTCCTTATGTCACTCTTCTTTGGTCTTTCTCTTTATAATTTATGAATAAGGATAGTACAGAGGCAAAAAACACTGACCCAGACCATAAGAGGGGATTTCTTCATTAAGATGAATGCTTTCCTTTAAAAAGATGAATGCTTTCCATTGGCAACATAAATGCTAGTCACAAGGCACCCCTAAAGCCCATTTCTAGACTTGACTTTCAGCAAAATCATTTGATCCTAGGACAAATTCCTAGACTACTAGGAGACAATATTTGTGACAGAAGCCACACCCACTCTGGCTGTTCCTGCTGTTGGGTAAAGGTATTTTTCACAGAATGTTGTGCGTCATGAATATTGCTCAAGATTCCAAATCCAGAAACATATAAAGAGGGCGAGTCCCTGGAATGATCACAAAGGGGAGAAGATTTCAAATCCAGAAACAGTCATAAAACACACCCAGAGTGTGTGGCCTTTGAGCAATGACAGTCCCACTGGCCTCTTTCCATGCCTGTTGGCTTCTGAGTTCCTTCTCAGCACTGCCCCCCAATCCTTCCACTGTGGAGTTTAAGCCCCCTTAACCATCTTCATCTCCAGCTACCTGCGGGGACCCTGACTGGAAGGCACTCTGAATGCTCCGGGTGGCACCTTCGCCTATTTCCATAATTATAATAGCTCACACTGATGCAGCACTCACTATGCACCAGGCACTATCTTAAGGGGTTTTCAGGTAGCTACAGTCCTCATAAAAAATCCTGAGTGTCAGCATCCCCATTTTTACAGATATAAAAAAACTGAGGCAGAGAAGTGAAGTCATGTGATGAGTGTCATTCAACTCCATAATTTAACCTCATCCTCCACTTCATTTGTGCAAAGGACACCCTAGGGCTTCCAAGGTCTCCTGAATGACATTCACCTTCCAGAATAATTTTTGGATTATTTTAGGATTTGATCTACTTTCAGGATTTGATGAACAGCCAGCATTTTGTTTTCGGTCTCACTCTTCACTTATGCACCTGTTTCCTAACACCACACTCACAACTGCACAGCCCTGCATTAAAGATAGCTTTTATGAACCTCCAGTCTCTTCTGGGAAAACACAGGGCGGGCCTGGCTGTCAGTCAAATTACTCACAAAAAGTAACTTTTACTGAATTGTCATCTAGTCACACAGCCAGTCACTGGCCATAAAAAGGGTGCACTAGGGACAGAGGGTGCACTAGGGACATAAAAAGGTGCACTAGGGAGAAGGAAATAGGAGGAGGGTGAGTCCCTGGAATGGTCACAAAGGGGAGAAAATTCCAAAACCCAGAAACAGTCATAAAACATACCCAGAGTGGATGGCTTTGAGCAATGACAGCCTCACCTCTCTCTTTTCATGCTTGGTGGCCTCTGACTTTCCTCTCAGCTGCCCGTCCTGGCCTTGCTTTCTTAGACCAATACTAATGGCCTGGGAACTGGGGCCAGACCAGAGCACACAGTAGTGAGGGTAGGGGAGCTGAAAAGTGGGAAGAGTATCTCACTCATGGAGATCTGACTCACCCATGCACACATCACCTGGGCAGAGAATGGATTAGTGAGGTGCTGTGCAGGACTCATGGTTTAAGGGATTGTACTAAGGAGTTGCATTTCTTTGATCCTGCCTGACTGAGAGCAAACAGGTAGGTTCAGAAGGCATCACAGCTTTTTCCTACGAAGGCATGGGTGTTATTTGAAACCATTGTGCTTCCCTTCTCCCTCTCTTGGGTTACATTTTTCTATCCACTTGTTTACTGAGTTGTGTTCCAGGAAAAACAAATCTCGGTTGAATTTTTTAAAGTCCCAAACATTCAGTTCAGTTCAGTTCAAGGTTGTCTCTCATCTTAGTGATGGCCAGACACAAGACTTTTTAAAAGGCCCTGCAGAAAATTTTGATAAAAGCCTTTGCATCACCCATAACACCTTTGGGGATCACTGAGCAACAAAAATGATGAAGAAGAAATCTGTTATGTGCTGGAGACCTTTGTTTGCACCTCATCTAATGCTCACAACGACCCTTTAAGTAGGTACTATTATCCTTCTATCCCAAGACATCATTAACTAGTATTTTATCTCAGAATTGGTGAAAGGTGGAATCAGAATTCAGACTCACATATTTCTGAATCTAAAGCTTATATTTCAGTCCACACCACTGTACCTCCCAGAATTCAAAGAAACAAAGGATGACGGCTTCTAACAGAAATAACCATACCAGCTTCAGTGAAGAGACAGGGACTGAAATGAGCTTTAAGATGAAGAACAATTTAGGAGGTGAGCAGGCAGGTAGGCATTTTATATGAAGGAGTCAAATAATTGGAAAGTGTTTAGACATGAGAATGTCAAATGTGGGTCAAGTCCTTCCATGTAGATCAAGGAAGTAGATAGGGGTCGTGTTATGGGAGCTTTGAATGAGAACTTAAGAAATTGGAATTTCATCCTATAGATGATAGGAGTCACTGGAAAGCTTTGAGAAGGTAAGTAACATCACAAACAATATTTCCAGGAAGATTACTCTGACAGTATTGGGCAAGATGACTTAGGGAAGTGGTCTTCAACTCTGGGGACTCAGGATTATCTGGAAGTTTTTTCCCCTTTCTTTTTTATAACTTTCATTTTGAAATAATCTTCCACTTCCAAAAATGTTCCAAAAATAGTCAGAGTTCCCATATTCTTTTCATTCAACTTTCCCTAGTATTAACTTTATAGATAACCAGAGTATAATCATCAACATTAGTAAAATGATCACTGACATCTTACAACGAATGAATCTGCAGACCCTATTCAAATCCTCTCTGTCTTCCCACTAATGTCCTTTTTCTGGATCAGGATCCATACAAGAACACACACTGCATCTCATTGTTCTGTCCTTTCAGTCTCCTTCAGTCTGGGACAGTTCCTCAGAATTACTTTTGCCTTCATGACCTTAACATTTTAAAAGAGTATTGGCGAGTTTTTTTGTGGAATGACCGTCAGTTTCAGCTTACCTAATATTTTCTCATGATTAAACTCAGGTTATCCACTTTGGGCAAAAATGCCACAGAGGCAATGCTGCACCTTCTACATCTGTCATATTAAGATGCCCAGAATTTCTTTATCTTTGATTATTGGGAATGTTAACTTTGAGTACTGGGCTAAAGTTCCTTCACTGTAAAATGACTATTTTCCTTGGAAACATTTTTAAATGACCAAATCCCAAGCCACACCATGGGGCAATCAAATTAGACTCTCTTTGAGGAAGGCACAGGCATTGGTATGTTTTAAATTCCCACACGTGGCTCTAACCAGTAGCCACAGTTGAAAACCAACAACTTATTCAGTGAAAATTAGAAACCTAGAAATCAGCTAGGAAACCGTTCCTCAGGCCCCTCTTTTTAAAAATAACATCAAGTTCCAGGCACAAGTAATTATATCTGGACTTCAGTAATTATATCTGAACCCACGGTAGGAGAATGGGAAGGTCAAAAATGATGGGTGAGTAGACTGCTGCTCAATAAAAAGAGAAGGCAGGACATCAAGTAGTGTCCAGCCCTCTTGTCCCATTGTTTCCTTAAACCTCAGAGAAATCTTTGCTGCAGTGAAACAACACACCATATAATTTTACTATCCTAAGCTTTATGTGAGTTCCTAATTGCCACTGACAGGGAGGGAATTATGAAGCATATGATAGAAATGTATGACTGCACATGCAAATATGCACACTTCCAGGTATGATTGAATGAACATCACGGAATCCAGGTCAGAGGTACACAACCTCTCCTAAACAACCTTGTCCTCCCCATCTGGTCTTTTGTCCTTCATCTCTTCTGAAGTAAGAGAGGAAAGACTCTGGTGTAAATTTCACGAAGTAGGAAAGTGAACACAATTTCTATCACCAGGCTTTTTAAGCAAGAGGATACTGTGCTCAACTTCCTTAGAGTTATTATCCTGAGGTTTTCATAAAGAAATGTCAACAATCTCTCCCTTGGAAGAATGTTTAGAAAAACTCTAAAACTCATTTTATCTCATTTCACACCAAAACAATCATCAACACAGAATAATTCTTTGACCAAATATGGGTGTCCAGGCACTATGCACCAGGCACTATCTTAAGGGGTTTTCAGGTAGCTACAGTCCTCATAAAAAATCCTGAGTGTCAGCATCCCCATTTTTACAGATATAAAAAACTGAGGCAGAGAAGTGAAGTCATGTGATGAGTGTCATCCAACTCCATAATTTAACCTCATCCTCCACTTCATTTGTGCAGAGGACATCCTAGGGCTTCCAAGGTCTCCTGAATGACATTCACCTTCCAGAATAATTTTTGGATTATTTTAGGATTTGATCTACTTTCAGGATTTGATGAACAGCCAGCAGTGTTGAAGTGTTCCCTTTTCACCGCATCCACAGCAACATCTATTATTTTTTAATTTTTTGATTATGGCCATTCTTTGGGAGTAAGGTGGCATTGCATCATGGTTTTGACTTGCATTTCCCTGGTTATTAGTAATGTTGAACATTTTTTTCCGTTGGCCATTTGTGTATCTTCTTTTGAGAATTGTCTATTCATGTCCTTAACCCACTTTTTGATGGGATAGTTTGTTTTCTTCCTTCTAATTTGTTTGAGATCCTTGTAGATTCTGGATATTAATCCTTTGTCAGATGCACCGATCGTGAAGATTATCTCTCACTCTGTGGGGTTGTCTGTTTACTCTGCTAACTGTTCCTTTGGCTGTGCAAAGGCTGTTTAGTTAAATTAAGTCCCATCTATCTATCTTTGTTTTTGTTGCTTTTGCTTTTGGGTTCTTGGTCATAAAATGTTTGACTAAGCCAATGTCTAGAAGGGCTTTTCTGATGTTATCTTCAAGAATTTTTGTAGTGTCAGGTCTTAGATTTAAGTAATGATCCATCTTGAGTTGATTTTTGTATAAGGTGAGAGATGAGAATCATTTCATTCTCCTACATGTGGCTTGCCAATTATCCCAGCACCATTTATTGAATAAGGTGTCTTTTCTTCACTTTATGTTTTTGCTTGCTTTGTCAAAGATCAGTTTGCTGTAAGTATTTGGGTTTATTTCTGGGTTCTCTATTCTGTCCATTGGTCTATGTGTCTACTTTTATACCAGTACAGTGCTGTTTTAGTGACTATGGCCTTATAGTATAGCTTGAAATCAGGTAATGTGATGCCACCAGATTTCTTCTTTTTGCTTAGTCTTGCTTTGGTTATGTGGGCTCTTTTTTGGTTCCATATGAATTTTCAGGTTGTTTTTTCTAGTTCTATGAAAAATGATGGTGGTATTTTGATGGTGATATGGTTTGGCTCTGTGTCCCCACCCAAATGCCATCCTGAATTGTACTCCCATAATTCCCACGTGTTGTGGGAGGCACCCAGTGGGGGACAGTTTCTCCCATACTGTTCTTGTGGTAGTGAATAAGTCTCATGAGACCTGATGGTTTGATAAGGGGAAACCCGTTTCACTTGGCTCTCATTCTCTTTTTGCCTGCTGCCATCCACACAAGGTGTGACTTGCTTCTCCTTGACTTCTGCCATGATTCTGAGGCTTCCCCAGCCATGTGGAACTGAGTCCAGCTAAATCTCTCTTTTGTAAATTGTCAAGTCTCAGGTATGTTTTATTAGCAGCATGAAAACTGGCAAATACAGTAAATTGGTACCAGTAGAGTAGAGTAAGGCACTGCTGAAAAGATAGCTAAAAATGTGGAAGCAACTTTGGAACTGGGTGACAGATAGGGATTGGAACAGTTTGGAAGGCTCAGAAGAAGACAGGAAAATGTGGAAAAGTTTGGAACTTCCTAGAGACTTGTTGAATATCTTTGCCCAGAATGCTGATAGCAATATGGACAATAAAGTCCAGGCTGAGGTGGTGTCAGATGGAAATGAGGAACTCAATGTGAAATGGAGCAAATGTGACCCTTGTTATGCTTTAGCAAAGAGACTGGCAGCATTTTGCCCCTACCACAGAGATTTGTAGAACTTAGAACTTGAGAGAGATTATTTAAGGTGTCTGGTGAAAGAAATTTCTAATCAGCAAAGCATTCAAGAGGTGACTTGGATGCTATTAAAAGGCATTCAGTTTTATAAGGGAAGCAGAGCATGAAAGTTCAGAAAATTTGCAACCTGACAATGTGACAGAAAAGAAAATCCTGGCCGGTCACAGTGGCTCACGCCTGTAATCCCAGCACTTTGAGAGGCTGAAGCAGGTGGATCACGAGGTCAGGAGTTTGAGACCAGCCTGGCCAACACAGTGAAACCCCACCTCTACTAAAAATACAAAAATTAGCTGGGCCTGGTGGTGAGCACCTGTAGTCCCAGCTACTCAGGAGTCTGAGGCAGGAGAATCACTTGAACCTGGGAGGCAGAGGTTGTGGTAAGCCGAGATCATGTCACTGCACTGCACTCCAGCCTGGGCAACAGAGTGAGACTGTTTCAAAAAAAAAAAAAAAAGAAAAGAAAAGAAAGAAAAGAAAAGAAAATCCCGTTTTCTGAAGAGAAATTCAAGCTGGCTGAAGAAATTTGAATAAGTAATGAGAAATCAAATGGTAATCCCCAAGACAATGGGGAAAATGTCTTCAGGGCATGTCAGAGGTCTTCATGGTAGCTCCTCCCATCACAGGCCTAGCCTAGGAGGAAACAGTGGTTTCATGGACTGGACCCAGGGTCCCTGTGCTGTGTGCAGCTTAGGGACTTGGTGCCCTACATCCCAGCCGCTCCAGCCATGGCTGAAAGGGGCCAATGTAGAGCTCAGACTATGACTTCAAAGAGTGAAAACCTCAAGCCTTGGCAGCTTCCATGTGTGTTGAGCCTGCAAGAGCACAGAAGTCAAGAATCGAGGTTTGGGAACCTCCATCTAGATTTCAGAGGATGTATCAAATGTATGCCTAGATGTCCAGGCAGAAGTTTGCTGCAGGGGTGAGGTTCTCATGGAGAACCTCTGCTAGGACTGTGCGGAAGGGAAATGTGGGGTCAGAGCCTGCACACAGAGTCCCTACCAGGGCACTGCTTAGTGGAGCTGTGAGAAGATAGCCATCATCCTCCAGACCCCAGAATGGTAGATCCACTGACAACTTACACTGTGTGTATGGAAAAGCCGCAGACACTCAACACCAGACCACAAAAGCAGCCAGGAGCGAGGATGTAGCCTGGAAAGCCACAGGGGCAAGGCTGCTCAAGACCATGGAAACCTGTCTTTTGCATCAGCATGACCTGGATGTGAGACATGGAGTCAAAGGTGATCATTTTGGAGCTTTAAGATTAGACTGCCCCACTGGATTTTGGACTTGCATGGGCCCTGTAACCCCTTTGTTTTGGCCAATTTATCCCATTTGGAATGACTGTGTTTACCCAATGCCTGTACCTCCACTGTATCTAGGAAGTAACTAATCTGCTTTTGATTTTACAGACTCATAGGTGGAAGAGACTTTTCTTGTCTCAGATGAGACTTTGGAATTTGGACTTTTGAGTTAATACTGAATGAGTTAAGACTTTGGGTGGCTGTTGAGAAGAAATGATTGGTTTTGAAATGTGAGGACATGAGATTTGGTAGGAGCCAGTGGTGGAATTATTTGGTTTGGCTCTGTGTCCCCACCCAAATCTCATCTTGAATCATATTCCCATAATTCCCATGTGTTGTGGGAGGGACCCAGTGGGAGACAATTGAGTCATGGGGGCAGTTTCTTTCATACTGTTCTTGTGGTAGTGAATAAGTCTCATGATATCTGATGGTTTGATAAACGGAAATCTGTTTCTCTTAACTCTCATTATCTTTTTGCCTGCTGCCATCCCCATAAGATGTGACTCGTTTCTCCTTGACTCCTGCCATGATTCTGAGGCCTCCCCAGCCATGTGAAACTGTGAGTCCAATTAAACCTCTTTCTTTTTCTTTCTTTTAAAAAACTTATTCTTTACATTCTGGGATACACATGCAGAACTTGAAGGTTTGTTACGTAGGTGTAAATGTGTCATGGTGGTTTGCTGCACCCTTCAACCCATCATCTACATTAGGTATTTCTCCTAATGCTATCCCTCCCCTAGCCCTCCACCCCCTGACAGGCTCTGGTGTGTGATGTTTGCCTCCCTGTGCCCATATGTTCTCATTATTCAACTCCCACTTATGAGTGAAAACATGCAGTGTTTGGTTTCCTGTTCCTTTGTTGGTTTGCTGAGAATAATGGTTTCATTTCATGTCCCTGCAAAGGGCATGAACTCATTTTTTATGGCTGTATAGTATTCCATGGTGTATATGTGCCACATTTTCTTTGTCCAGTCTATCACTGATGGGCATTTGGGTTGGTTCCAAGTCTTTGCTATTGTGAATAGTGCTGCAATAAACATACGTGTGCATATGTCTTTATAGCAGAATGATTTATAATCCTTTGGGTATATACCCCATAATGGGATTGCTGGATCAAATGGTATTTCTGGTTCTAGATCTGTGAGGAATCACCACACTGTCTTCAACAATGGTTGAACATTCCTGCCAACAGTGTAAAAGCGTTCCTATTTCTCCACATCCTCTCCAGCATCTGTTGTTTCCTGACATTTTAATGATCACCTTTCTAACTGCCATGAGATAGTATCTCATTGTGGTTTTGATTTGCATTTCTCTAATGACCAGTGGTGGTTTAGCTCTATGTCTGTGCATATGTTTGTTGGCCGCATAAATGTGTTCTTCTTTTGAGAAGTGTCTGTTCGTATCCTTCACCCACTTTTTGATGAAGTTGCTTACTTTTTTCTTGTAAATTTGTTTAAGTTCTCTGTAGATTATGGATATTAGCCCTTTGACAGATGGATAAATTGTAAAAATTTTCTCCCATTCTGTAGGCTGCCTGTTTATTTTGCTGATAGTTTCTTTTGCTGTGCAGAAGCTCTTTAGTTTAATTAGGTCCTATTTGTCAATTCTGGCTTTTGTTGCCATTGCTTTTGGTGTTTTAGTCATGAAGTCTTTGCCCATGCCTATGTCCTGAATGATATTGCCTGGGTTTTCTTCTAGCGGTTTTATGATTTTAGGTCTTATGTTTAAGTCTTAAATCCATCTTGAGTTAATTTTTGTATAAAGTGTAAAGAAGGGATCCAGTTTCGATTTTCTGCATATGTCAAAGATCATATGGTTGTAGATGTGTGGTGTTATTTCTGAGGCCTCTGTTATGTTCCATTGGTCTACATACCTGTCTTGGTACCAGTACCATGCTCTTTTGGTTACTGTAGCCTTGTAGTATAGTTTGAAGTCGGGCAGCATGATGTCTCCAGCTTTGTTCTTTTTGCTTAGGATTGTCTTGGCTATGTGGGATCTTTTTTGTTTCCATATGAAATTTAAAGTAGTTTTTCTAAGTATCTTTTTAGTTATCTAAGAACTTGCTTTATGAATCTGGGTGCTCCTGTATTGGGTGCATATATATTTAGGAAGTGCATATCATTGAAGAAAGTCAATGGTAGCTTGATGGGAATAACATTGAATCTACACATTACTTTGGGCAGTATGGCCATTTTCACAATATTGATTCTCCCTATCCATGAACACGGGAGGGTTTTCCATTTGTTTGTGTCCTCTCTTATTTCCTTGAGCAGCGGATTGTAGTTCTCCTTAAAGAGGTCCTTCATATCCCTTGTAAGTTGCATTCCTAGGTATTTTATTCTCTCTGTAGCAATTGTGAATGGGTATTCACTTATGATTTGGCTCTGTTTGTCTATTATTGGTGTATAGAAATGCTTGTGATTTTTGCACATTGATGTTGTATCCTGAGACTTTGCTGAAGTTGCTTATCAGCTTAAGGAGTTTTGGGGCTGAGATGATGGGATTTTCTAATGTGTAATCATGTCATCTGCAAACAGAGACAATTTGACTGCCTCTCTTCTTATATAAATACCTTTTTTTTCCTTTCTCTTGCCTGATTCCCCTGACCAGAACTTCCAATACTATGTTGAATAGAAGTGACAAGAGAGGGCACCTTTTTCTTCTGACGGTTTTCAAAGGGAATGTTTCCAACTTTTGACCATTCATTATGATACTGGCTGTGAGTTTGTGATAAACAACTCTTATTATTTTGAGATATGTTCCATCAATACCTAGTTTATTGAGTGTTTTTAGCATGAAAGTGTGTTGAATTTTATCAAAGGCCTTTTCCACATCTATTGAGATAATCATGTGTTTTTTGTCACTGGTTCTGTTTCTGTGATGGATTACATTTATTGATTTGCATATGTTGAACCAGCCATGCATCCCAGGGATGAAGCTGACTTGATCGTGGTGGATAAGCTCTTTTTGTGTGCTGCTGGATTCGGTTTGCCAGTATTTTATTGAAGATTTTTGCATCAATGTTTATCATGGATACTGGCCTGAAATTTTCTCTTCTTGTTGTGTCTCTGCCAGGTTTTGGTATCAGGATGATGCTGGCCTCAGAAAATGAGTTAGGGAGGAGTCCCTCTTTTTCTAGTGTTTGTAATAGTTTCAGAAGAATGTACCAACTCCTCTTTGTACCTCTGGTAGAATTCAGCTGTGAATCCATCTGGTCCTGGGCTTTTGTTGGTTGGTAGGTTATCACTTACCACCTCAATTTCAGAACTTTTTATTGGTCTATTTTTTTTTTTTGGTTGTTAGGCTATTAATTATTGCCTCAATTTCAGAACTTGTTATTGGTCTATTCAGGGGTTTGGCTTCTTCCTGATTTAGTTTTGGGGGGTGTATGTGTCGAGGAGTTTATCTATTTCTTCTAGATTTTCTACTTTATTTGCATAGAAGTGTTTATAGTATTCTTTGATGGTAGTTTGTATTTCTGTGGAATTAGTGGTGATATCACCTTTATCATTTTTTATTGTGTCTATCTGATTCTTCTCTTTTTTCTTCTTTATTAGACTGGATAGTGGTCTATATATTTTGTTAGTCTTTTCAAAAAACCAGCTCCTGGATTCATTGATTTTTTGAAGAGTTTTTCGTGTCTCTATCTCCTTCAGTTCTGCTCTGATCTTACTTATTTCTTGCCTTCTGCTGGCTTTTGAATTTGTTTGCTCTTGCTTCTCTAGTTCTTTTAATTGTGATGTTAGGATATCGATTTTAGATCTTTTGCACTTTCTCTTGTGGACATTTAGTGCTACAATTTCCCTCTAAACACTGCTTTAGCTGTGTCCCAGAGATTCTGGTACGTTGCATCTTTGTTCTCATTGGTTTCAAATAACTTATTTATTTCTGCTTAATTTTGTTACTTATCCAGTAGTCATTCAGGAGCAGATTGTTCACTTTCCATGTAGTTGTGCAGTTTTGAGTGAGTTTCTTAATCCTGAGTTCTAATTTGATTGTACTGTGATCTGAGATACTGTTTGTTATGATTTCCATTCTCTTGCATTTGCTGAAGAGTGTTTTACTTCCAATTATGTGGTTGATTTTAGAATAAGTGCTATGTGGTGCTGAGAATAATGTATAGTCTATTGATTTGGGGTGGAGAGTTCTGTAGGTGTCTATTAGGTCTGCTTGGTCCAGAGCTGAATTCAAGTCCTGAATATCCTTGTTAATTTTCTATCTCTTTGATCTGTCTAATATTGACAATGGGGTGTTAAAGTCTTCCACTATTATTGCGTGGGAGTCTAAGTCTCTTTTTAGTTATCTAATAACTTGCTTTATGAATCTGGGTGCTCCTGTATTGGGTGCATATACATTTAGGAAAGTTAGCTCTTCTTGTTCCATTGATCCCTTTACCATTATGTAATGCCCTCTTTTGCGTTTTTTTGATCTTTGCTGGTTTAAAGTATGTTTTATCAGACATTAGGATTGCAACCCCTGCTTTTCTTGGCTTTCCATTTGCTTGGTAAATCTTTATCCCTTTATTTTGAGCATATATGTGTCTTTGCACGTGCAGTGGGTCTCCTGAATACAGCACACCAATGGTTCTTGATTCTTTATCCAATTTGCAATCTATGTCTTTTAATTGGGGGATTCACCCCATTTATATGTAAGATTAATATTGTTATGTGTGAATTTGATCCTGTCATATGATGCTAGCTGGTTATTTTGCCCATAGTTGATGCAATTTCTTCATAGTGTCAATGGCCTTTACATTTTGGTTTGTTTTTCCAGTGGGTGGTACCGGTTTTTCTTTTCCATATTTAGTGTTTCCTTCATAAGCTCTTGTAAGGCAGTCCTGGTGGTGACAAAATCCCTAAGCATTTGCTTGTCTGTAGAGGATTTTATTTCTCCTTCAGTTATGAAGCTTAGTTTGGCTGGATAGGAAATTCTGGGTTGAAAATTCTTTTCTTTAAGAATGTTGAATATTAGCCCCCACTCTCTTCTGGCTTGTAGGGTTTCTGCAGATAGATTTGCTGTTAGTCTGATGGGTTTCCCTTTGTGGGTAGCCCGACCTTTCTCTCTGGCTGCCCTTAACATTTTTTCCTTCATTTCAACCTTGGTGAATCTGATGAATATGTGTCTTGGGGTTGCTCTTCTCAAGGAGTATCTTAGTGGTGTTCTCTGTATTTTCTGAATTTCAATGTTGGTCTCTCTTTCTAGGTTGGGGAAGTTCTCCTGGATAACATCCTGAAGTGTGTTTTCCAACTTGGTTCAATTCTCCCCATTACTTTCAGGTACACCAATCAAACGTAGGTTTGGTCTTTTCATGTAGTCCCATATTTCCTGAAGGCTTTGTTCATTCATTTCATTCTTTTTTTCTCTAATCTTGTATTCATGCTTTATTTCATTAAGTTGACCTTCAATCTCTAATATCCTTTCTTCCACTTGATCAATTCAGCTATTGATACTTGTGTATGTTTCATGAAGTTCTCATGCTGTGTTTTTCAGCTCCATCAGGTTATTCATGTTCTTCTCTAAACTGGTTATTCTAGTTAGCAGTTCCTGTAACCTTTTATCAAGAGTTTTAGCTTCCTTGCATTGAGTTAGAACATGCTCCTTTAGCTCAGAGGAGTTTGTTGTTACTCACCTTCTGAAGCCTACTTCTGTCAATTTGTCAAACTCTTTCTCTGTTCAGTTTTGTTCCCTTGTTGTGATCCTTTGGAGGAGAAGAAGCATTCTGGTTTTTGGAATATTCAGCCTTTTTGTGTTGGTTTATCCTCATCTTTGTGGATTTATCTACCTTTGGTCTTTGATATTGGTGACCTTTGGATGGGGCTTTTGTGTGGGCATCCTTTTTGTTGATGTTGATGTTATTGCTTTCTGTTTGTTAGTTTTCCTTCTAATGGTCAGACCCCTCTTCTGCAGGTCTGCTGGAGCTTGCTGGAGGTCCACTCCACACCCTGTTTTCCCAGGTATCACCAGCAGAGGCTGCAGAACAGCAAAGATTGCTGCCTGCTCTTTCTTCTGGAAACTTCATCCCAGAGGAGCACTCACCAGGTGTATAAGGTCTCTGTCGACTCCTGTTGGGAGATGTCTCCCAGTCAGGTGGTATGGGCATCAGGGACCCACTTGAAGAGGCAGTCTGTCCCTTAGCAGAGCTCAAGTGCTGTGCTGGGAGATCTGCCGCTCTCTTCAGAGCTGGTAGGCAGGAATATTTAAGTCTGCTGAAGCTGTGCCCATAGCCACCCCTTCCCCCAGATGCTCTTTCCCAGGGAGATGGGAGTTTTATCTATAAGCATCTGACTGGAGCTGCTGCCTTTTTTAAGGTATGTCCTGCCCACAGAGGAGAAATCTAGAGAGTCACCCTGGCTACAGCAGCTTTGCCATGCTGCTATGGGTTCTGCACCCAGTTTGAAGTTCCTGGAGCCTTTGTTTACACAGTGAGGGGAAAACTGTCTACTCAAGCCTCAGTAATGGTGGACGTCCCTCCCTCCATCAGGTTCAAGCTTCCCACATAGACTTCAGACTGCTGTGCTGGCAGCGAGAATTTCAAGCTCATGGATCTTAGCTTGCCCGGCTCTGTGGGGGTGGCCTCCACTGAGCAAGACCACTCAGCTGCCTTGTTTCAGCTCCCTTTCCAGGGGAGTAAATGGTACTGTCTCCCTGGTGTTCCAGGCACCACTGGGGTACCATAAAAACTCCTGCAACTAGCTCAGTGTCTGCCCAAACAGCCGTTTAGTTTTGTCCTTGAAACCCAGGGCTCTGGTGGTGTAGGCATCCAAGGGAATCTCCTGGACTGTGGATTGTGAAGACTATGTGAAAAGAGTAGTATTTGGGCCAGATAGCACCATGCCTCACAGCACAGGCTTTCATGGCTTCCCTTGGCTAGGGGAGGGAGTTCCCCAACCCCTTGTGCTTCCTGGGTGAGGTGGTGCCCCACTTTGCTTCTGCTCACCCTTCGTGGGCTGCACCCACTGTCTAACCAGTCCCAATGAGATGAGCTGGGTACCTCAGTTGGAAATGTGGAAATCATCCACCTTCTGCATTGGTCTCACTGGGAGCTGCAGACTGGAGCTGTTCCTATTTGGCCACCTTGCCATGCCCTCAATTAAACCTCTTTCTTTTGTAAATTGCCTAGCCTCAGGTATGTCTTTATCAGCAGCATGAAAATGGACAAATACAGATGAGAATTGCATTGAATTTGTAAATTGCTTTTGTCAGTATGGTAATTTTCCTAATATTGATTCTATCTATTCATGGGCATGGGATGTGTCTCCATTTGTTTGTGCATTCTGTGATTTCCTTCTTTCAGCAGTGCTTTGTAGTTTTCCTTTCAGAGATATTTCACCTCCTTGGTTAGGTATATTCTTAAGTATTTTATTTTATTTTATTTTTGCAGCTATTGTAAAAGGGGTTGAGTACTTGATTCAGTTCTCAGCTTGGTCACTGTTGATGTATCAGAACTAATGATCTGTGTACATTGATTTTGTATCCTGAAACTTTGCTGAATTCATTTATCAGTTCTAGAAGCTTTTTGAAGGAGTCTTGATGTTTTTCCAGGTGTACAATTAAATCATCAGTAAACAGCAACAATTTTATTTCCTCTTTATTGATTTGAATGCCCTTTATTTTTTTCTCTTGTCTGATTGCTCTGGCTAGGATTTCCAGTACTATGTTAATAGAAGTGGTGAGAGTGGGCATCATTGTTTTTTTCCCAGTTCTCAGAGGGAATGCTTTCAACTTTTTCCCATTCAGTGTTATGTTGACTGTGGGTTTGTCATAAATGGTTTTTATTACATTTTGGTATGTCCCTTGTATGCTGATTTTGATGAGGGTTTTAATCATAAAGCAATGCTGGATTTTGTAAATGACTTTTCTGCATCTATTGAGATGATCATGTAATTTTTGTTTTTAATTCTGTTTATGTGGTGCATCACATTTATTGACTTGTGAAGGTTATACCATCCCTGATCCCTGGTATGAAACCCCTTTGATCATGATAGATTATATCTTTTTGATAAGCTGTTGGATTTGGTTAGCTGGCATTTTGTTAAGAAATTTTACATTTATCTTCATCAGAGATATTGGCCTGTAGCTTTTTGTTTTGTTTTTTTTTGGTTGTTGTTACGTCCTTTCCTGGTTTTGGTATTGCAGTGATACTGGCTTCATAGAATAATTTAGAGAGGGTTGCCTCCTTCTCTATCTTGTGGAAAAGTGTCAGTAGAATTTATACCAATTATTCTTTGAATGTTTGGTAAAATTGTGCTGTGAATCTGTCTGGTCCTGGACTTTATTTTTTGTTGGTAATTTTTTGGTTACCATTTCAATCTTGCTGGTTGTTACCGGTCTGTTCAGGGTTTCTAAATCTTCCTAATTTAAGCTAGGAAGGTTGTATCCTTTGAGGAATTTATCCATCCTTTCTAGATTTTCTAGTTTATGCACATAAAGGCGTTCATAGTAGCCTTGAATGATCTTTTGTATTTCTGTGGTGTTGGTTGTAATATCTTCTGTTTTATTTCCAATTGAGCTTGCTTGGATCTTCTTTCTTCTTTTCTTGGTTAATCTTGCTAATGGCCTATCAATTTTATTTATCTTTTCAAAGAATCAGGTTTTGTTTTATTCATCTTTTGTGTTTTTTTTGTTTGTTTCTTTCAATTTCATTTAGTTCTACTCTGATCCTGGTTATTTCCTTTCATCTGCTGGGTTTGAGTTTGGTTTGTTCTTGTTTTTCTAGTTCCTTGAGGTGTGACCTTAGATTGTCTATTTGTGCTGTTTCAGACTTTTTGATGAAGGCATTTAAGGCTATAAACTTTCCTTTTAGCACCACCCTTACTGTATTCCAGAGGTTTTGACAGGTTGCATCACTACTGTTCAATTCAAAGAATTTACAAACTTCCTTATTGATTTTATTGTTGACACAATGATCATTCAGGGGCAGGTTATTTAATTTCCATGCATTTGCATGGTTTTGAAGGTTCTCTTTGGCATTGATTTCCAATTTTATTCACTGTGGTCTGAGAGAGCACTTGACATGATTTCAATTTTCTTCAGTTTATTGAGACTTGTTTTGTGGCCTATCATATAGTCTATCTTGGAGAACGTTCCATGTACCGGTGAATTGAATGTATATTCTGTGGTTGTTGGGTAGAATGTTCTGTAAATATCTGTTAAGTCTATTTGTTCCAGGGTATAGTTTAAATCCATTGTTTCTTTGTTGACTTTCTGTCCAGATGACCTGTCTAGTGTTGACAGTGTAGTATTGAGGTCCCCACTATTATTGTGTTGCTGTCTATCTCATTTCTTAAGTCCAGTAGTAATTGTTTCATAAATTTGGGAGCATAAATTTAGGTGCATATATATTTAAGATTGTGATATTTTCCTGTTGGATAAGATCTTTTATCATTATGTAATGTCCCTTTTTGTCTTAAACTGCTGTTGCCTTAATGTTTGTTTTGTCTGATATAAGAATAGCTACTCCTGCTTGCTTTTCATGTCCATTTGCATGGAATGTCTTTTCCCACCCCTTTACCTTAAGTTTATGTGAGTCCTTATGTGTTAGGTGAGTCTTTTGAAGGCAGCAGATACTTGGTTGGTAAATTTTTATCAATTCTGCAATTCTGTGTCTTTTAAGTGGAGCATTTAGGTCATTTACATTCAATGTTAGTATTGAGATGTGAGGTGCTATTCTATTTATCATGCCCTTTGTTGTCTGTATAGCTGGGGTTTTTAAACTGTATTTTTGTTTTATAGGTCCTGTGAGATTTATGCTTTAAAAAGGGTTTTGTTTTGATGTGTTTCCAGGATTTATTTCAAGATTTAGAGCTCCTGTTAGCAGTTCTCATAGTGGTGGCTTGGTAGTGGCAATTATTTCAGCATTTGTTTATCTGAAAAAGACTGTATATTTTCTTTATTTATGAGACTTAGTTTTGCTGGATACAAAATTCTTGACTGATAATTGTTTTTTTTTAAGGAGGCTGAAGACAGGGCCCCAATCCCTTCTAGATTGTAGGATTTCTGCTGAGAAATCTGCTGTTAATCTGATAGGTTTTCTTTTATAGGTTACCTGGTGCTTTTGCCTCACTGTTCTTAAGATTCTTTTCTTTATCTTGACTTTAGATAACCTGATGACAATGTGCCTAGGTGGTGATCTTTTTGCATTGAATTTCCCAGGTGTTCTTTGAGCTTCTTTGGATGTGTAGGTCCATAAGAAGACCTACGTATTTGGATATGTAGGTCTCTAGGAAGGTCAGGGAAGTTTTTCTTGTTTATTTGCCCACATATGTTTTCCAAACTTTTAGATTTCTGTTCTTCCTCAGGAATGCCAATTATTCTGAGGTTTGGTTGTGTACCATAATACCAAGTTTCTTGGAGGCTTTATTCATTTTTAAAATTCTTTTTTCTTTGTCTTTGTTGGGTTGGATTAATTTGAAAACCTTGTCCTTGATAGCTGAAGTTCTTTTTTCCACTTGTTCAATTCTATTGCTGAGACTTTTCAGTACATTTTGCACTTCTCTAAGTGTCTTCTTTATTTCCTGAAGTTTTTATTGTTTTTCATTTATGCTATCTGTTTCACTGATGATTTCTTCTCTCATATCTTGTGTCATTTTTTGGATTTCCTTGAATTGAACTTTGCTTTTATCTGGTGCTTCCTCAATTAACTTAATAATCTATGGTCTGAATTTTTTTTCTGGTAAGTCAGGGATTTATTCTTGGTATGGATCCATTTTTGGTGAGGTAGTGTGATTTTTTTTGGTGGGATGGGGGGAGGTTGTTAAAGAATCTTGTTTTGTCATGTTACCAGAGTTGTTTTTCTGTTTTCTTTTTGTTTGTTTGTTTTGTTTTTGTTTTTTGTTTTTCCTCATTTGGGTAGCCCATGTCAGAGGAAAGATCTGGGACTCAAGGCCACTGTTCAGATTCTTTAGTCTCACAGGGTGTCCCTTGATGTAGCACTCTCCCCCTTTTCTGAGGGATGTGGCTTCCTGAGAGCTGAATTGTAGTGATTGTTATTTCTCTTCTGGATCTAGCCACCTAGCAGGGCTATCAGGCTCCAGGCTGTTACTGTGGTGTCTGCACAGAGTCCTGTGATGTAAACCATCTTCAGGTCTCTCATCTATGGATACCAGCATAGTATTTGGGCTGTCTCCTGGGTCTTGCAGGAGCAATCTGCTTCCTTCAGAGGGTCTGTGGATTCTCTCAGCTTTCCTGGTATATTCCTGTAATTGTTCTGGAGCAAGAGTTCCCAGCGTGATTCTCCATACACTGCTCTGTCCCTCTGAGCTGGAGCTGCAGTGTAGTCCTGCTTCCTATCCACCATCTTCCCATAAATACCTTTTAGTGACAGATAATATCTGGGGATTTTTTTTTTTATTCTGGCATGAAGAGCCCAAGTGGAAAATATGAAAATCAATAGATAGGTCAGAATCTCTTCTTTCAGATTCAAATCCTGCTTGGCTCCTTACATGTACATCTCCTAGCACATGACGTATAATGCAGTGGGGTCAGAACTGTCACAGGAGATAGCTCCACACCTCTGAGATAGCTGCCAAGAATTGGGACAGCTGAAGAACATGGAGCTGGAGCTGAAGCTGATGGCTCCTCTGTGGCTGAGGATGTGCTGGAGGACTGTCCTGTCCAGGGACAGCACTGACAGCATTTTGGGGCATCCCCTTCAGTGCTAAACTCTTGTGTTTCAGCACACTGAGGGTGTGCAGTGGGCTCAGCCCACCGGAGAGGTGCCGTTCTGGCTTGCCGACCACAGAAACCCAAAGCTCGCAGTGCACTCACTGCCTTCAGCCCTGATCATGGGGTCACTGCCGGTTTTTCCCTCCCTTCTTGAATTTTTATTCATCTGTCTTTGTCTTGTTATGTACATTTTTGTTTATGAAGGGGATTCTCTGAAGGACTTGTTATCAGAAGCTCAGCAGGCCTAACTCTGGGAGCTCTGTTTGTCTGGCTAGTCACATTTGGTGAGCTCTGAAGGAATCGCTAGTGGAAACTCAGCCAGCCTAACTCAGGGTGACAGTCACTTTTCCATCTTTCCCAGAGACCACCCATTGAACTCCTGGTCAGAGGTCATATCCTCATACCTTGAATGGATCAAAGATGATAGGGGCCAACATGGGCAAGTTTGAGCTTTGTCAGGTTGATACGTGGGTGCTGAGTTGGGTGACTAATGTCTGTGTTTTGTTATGTGTGTACCACTTCAGCCAGAATGGGAAAGGTTAATTTGTCTCTCCTGTGACTGCATCTTGCAAAATTGGGAGGCCTTTTGCTTATGATTCCATGAAGTGGAAAAGGATGATTTTCTTTTATAAAGTAGCTTGACCCCAACTCTGGTCTTCCGGAAGCCACAGACAAAGGGAACCCAGGAGGAACCTGACAAGCTGGCAAAAGGGTAAGATTTTTTTTTTAAACCAGTCAGACTTCTGGCCTTTATCTCTGTGTGCAAATCAATTGAGCAAATGGTAAGAACAACTGTTTGTCTCCTCTATAATGTTTTAATTAATAAAAAATTTTAGAAAAAAATCTTCTGTAAGCTGAACACTGCCTGCTTTGGATTCCTTCTGGGAATAGCGATGGAGACTGCCCCACACTGTAGCTCAGTAGCTAAGGTTTGCCCTCTCACTGCAGTGGCCTGGGTTTGATGTCTAGTTCTGGCAGATTTTTCTGGTTTGATATCTGTGTGCCTTTTGCCATTTATTGATCTTATCCCCTTTCATGGACAGCTTCTGATTTCTTGGCTTGAATTTCTCTTTCAGTGAGCTATCTTTGGAATGAGCAACCTGCATTCAGAGATTGAAGTTGACTTATAGAGCCAATAAAAGCCCCTTGGAAAACCTGGTCTTGTACCTTGTCTATGTAGTCCCTTTACAGGATTTCTGATGTGAGGTAAGTAAAGAATGCCACTTTCTGACAGGCCCAGGAACCCCAAGTTACTTTGGGACCTTGCAAAGAGAGGAATTCACCCAGTTCATACAGGTATCTGGAGGCTCTGTTAGGATGAGCCCACCTATGTCTCAATAGCCTGCATATCAAGAGCTCCTGCTTACTGGGACATTTTGTAACTCTCTTCTCAGCCTATCTTCATGGTGAAAAATTACACCTATTTCCCCATAGAGCAAAAAGAGGACTTCAGGCAGATATCAAGATCCCTGGTGGCAGAGCCTTCTAGGGATATTGGTTCCTAGTTATGGAGTTTAAGGCAACAGAGACATGATCAGGAATTTGTCTGCTACCTTTGGATTGATTGTTGAGAAGAAACTGCAAGAAGCCTTAGGGTTCAACAAAGGTCCCTCAATTTGCTAGCTCGCGTAGTCCTAGACAATCTGTTGGCTACACAAAGGGGAGTTTGTGCAATTTGAAACATCATTTGCTGCACCTACATAAACACCTCAGGAGAAGTTGAAATCTGGATAGAAAGAAATTTCCAAGAAACTTGATGGCTACCGCAGGTCTCTACCGGTGACCCCATGTCTGATTGGTTGGTTCTTGGTGTTATTTATCTGGATGCCTTAAAACTTCAGATCACTTCCACAAGAACTCTTGAGACTTGGGCTTTCACTCCCTATATTAGGGCTCAATACTTACAGTCTGCTGTTCACTTAAGTACTATGCTGGGGCTGGGGATGTGAATACTAATATCCTTGTCATGCAAAACTTGGGTCCCCAACCAGGCACTCATGAATATAGGAAGAAAACAGCAAGACAGTTTCATTTCTCCTATCCTGGAATAAACCCCAATGATGTCCCCTATCATCAGGAAGAAGTTAGAGCGGTTATCAACCCCTCCCACCTCATCATCTGCTCACACCTCAGGAATGAGGAATGCTGAAGCCCAGGGGGGACTGAAACCATCCTTGCAAAATTATAATAGCGAGAGAAATCTAATGTAACTGGCTCCATCTTGCTTCTAACTTCACACACTATCCACCTTTGCTTATTCCTGTACATAGGCCAGCCTAACTATAGAAGGAATTTATAGTTTAACTAATCCCCTTCTTGTTCCGGAATTGAAACCAACTTTGTAAAACAAATGAAATGTCGCAAGGTTAGAATTATGGTAGGGGCCTGAATTCAGCTAGGATATAGGTAGAGTTAAACAGGAAACAGTCATTGCTCCCCATCTTTTGTTTTGTTTTGTTTTTATAATTACCTACTGCTCAGGAATCACGTAGCCAGTGGGCACAAGATTTATATGTTCTTTAATTGCTCCTATAGATTCTATTGCTGTTGTGAAATTTAAGTCTGGAGTTTGAGATGTTGTTTAGACTTTGCATTCTGGTGGACCAATTGACACCACCCAGACTGTTGACCTATGCTAAGAAACTAGCTCAACTTGTCCTGTGAGCTCCACCCAGGAACTTCCTTAGTGCACAAGACAATTTTGACACCCTCTGATTTCATTTCCAGCCCAACCAATCAGCAGTGTCCATTTCCTAGTCCCCTGCTCGCCAAACAATCCTTTAAAATCTTAGTCTCCAAATTCTTGGGGAGGCAGATTTGAGAAATATATCCCATCCTCTTTGCTTGGCCACCTTGCAAGTATTAAACTCTCTACTGCAACACCTTCTGTCTCATTTTTTTGTTTGAGAAATTTTATCTCCCACATTTCTGGAAAACACACGATCTAATTTGTTACTTAACAGGAAGGCCAGCAACACCTCACCTGTTCTCGCCCTCAGATGGAAACACTGACCTGGGACTAAAGCGTAGACCACCGGGCTGTGTACCCTGGCCTGAGCCATCCCCAGATATCAGGAGCCTCCAACCGGGAAACTTCCATACACTCTCCAAGTGACTTATAGCTGCACCAACAATTGCAATGAAAGTTCTAATCTCTTTCCTCCTTCTGTTGCTGCCACTAATACTAATGTCCATGGTCTCTAGCAGCCCAAGTCCAGGTGAATAAGACTAATTGCCTATGAATGGAAAAAAGGGAGGAGAAAATGTGGCACAGTGGGCCACATATGCATAAAAATGTAGCCTCTTTCAGTTACAGGGGTTTAGGGCAAGTTAGCCTTTCCCAGTGCCAGCTTCCCCTTTACCAAAAGAAGTAAACTGTACTTATATACAAATGGTGTTAAGAGAGTTAAATAAGATAATATGTGGGAAAGTGTCCACAACTGTAGCTGGCAAATACACACACACAGCAAATCTTTGGCTCAACAAAGATTTGCTCTCTTGCCTTCTCCTCTAACCCCCCAGAAGAGTAATGCATTTCTCTGGGGCCAAACATGGTGGCAGTGGTGGGAGGGTGTTAAAGGCAACTGTACATGTATAGAATGTCAGGAAGTCCTTGCTTATATTCTTTACAGTGCACCATACGTGCCACAAACATGTCTTAATGCTATTTAATGGTAAAGTAATAAACTAGAAAAATCCTGTCACCAGGTAGTGTCCATATTTATAACTTTATCCATAGCAGGCCCTGCTGTAGCAGCTCACATTTTGGGTAGCAAACCTTTGCCTAGGGGTCTCAAATTGCTCTGGGTTTTCACTATAAAGTGGTCCAGCCTTTCACATAGCAACCATGCAGAAGAGAGCTCACCCCATGTATATTTTCACCTGGGAACACCATCTACCCAAGGGCCACTTTGATATGAAATGGGTTTGTCACATACTCAGCATGAAATTGGTCCTAAAATCAAGAGATGTTTGCCCTTCTACACTACGATTTCCAACGTCCCCTTCTTTGTAGAGAGAGCACTTGGGAAGCTGCTGAGCCCTGTAGCCCTATGGCCTAGACCACCATTCAGAGAGGAAAGGCTTTTCTATCTCTATAACAGACACCCTGGCTTGAGTCCTCAGCCTGGACTCAAAGCTCCAGCCCCAATCTGCTTTTCCAGCGTGTCCCTCTCTACTCACTAAAAAAATACTCTCGGCCGGGCGCGGTGGCTCAAGCCTGTAATCCCAGCACTTTGGGAGGCCGAGGCGGGCGGATCACAAGGTCAGGAGATCGAGACCACAGTGAAACCCCGTCTCTACTAAAAATACAAAAAATTAGCCGGGCGCGGTGGCGGGCGCCTGTAGTCCCCGCTACTCAGGAGGCTGAGGCAGGAGAATGGCGGGAACCCGGGAGGCGGAGCTTGCAGTGAGCCGAGATCGCGCCACTGCACTCCAGCCTGGGCAACAGCGTGAGACTCCGTCTCAAAAAAAAAAAAAAAAAAAAAAAAAAAAAAAAATACTCTCTCCTCACCCAAACTAGACTATTTGCCCTTCCCTCTACAGGTCTTGTGTTTTCCCATCAGCTCAACTTTGCTCACACACCCAGCTCAAAACCACCTTCCACAGCTTCCCTCAGTTCCTCCCATAGCCAAACATGTGGTCTCCCTCCTGAGAGCTGGCTTAGCCCTACTGGACGCTCTGTTCTTGGCACTTATCATCTGCTGCCTGATGTTGAAGGCCTTCATGTGCCTCTCCTGCCTCCACCCCCTGCCTTTCTAGGCCGCAGCCTCCTTGGCAGCACAAATGGTGCACTGTTTCCATATCCCTCATGCTGTCCAGCTCAGCACTTGGCAAACATTAGCTCACTGCAAGAATGCATCCTCAGGTTTCTAAGTCCAACCAGGGCTTCATAGCAGCTCTACTGACATTTGGGCTGAACAATTCCTTGTGGTGGGGGCTGTTGTGTGCCTTGTGCATTGTTCAGTAGCATCCACGTAGCCTTTCTTCGCTAGATGCCAATAGCAGTCTTCCATCTCTCCCATCCCCACCCCGGTTATGAAAGCTAAAAATATCTCCAGACATTGCCACTTGTCTTCCCGGGGGAAACCACTCCCAATTGACAATACCTGCTCTACACCAATACTTCTCCACCTGGATACACATTTAGATTCACCTAGACATTTACACTCAGCCTGGAAGTCAGGGGGACCTAGATCCAAATTCTGGCTCTGCCACTCCCTTTGAAACCCTGGGCAAGGCAAGTTGCTTTACCCTTTAGAACTTCAGTTTTCTCATCTTAAGATGAGTAAATGCTCCTTCTCAGTCAGTTTTGGTGGCTCAAACTTGTAATCCCAGCACTTTGGGAGACTGAAACAGGAGAAGCATTTGAAGCTAGGAGTTTGAGACCAGCCCTGGCAACAAAGTGAGACCCTGTCTCTAGAAAATTTTTTTAAAAATTAGCTGAGTGAGGTGGTGTGCCCCTGAGGTTCCAGCTATTGGAAGGCTGAGGCAGAGATTTATTTGAGCTGGAGGTGGTTGAGGCTGCAGTGAGTATAGTAACACCATTGCACTCCAGCCTGGGTGACAGAGCGAGGCCCTGTCAAAATAAATGAATAAATAATAATAATAAATAATCGATAAAATAAATGCTAAAAACACCACTTCTCAAGTCTCAACAGAGACATGTTGTGAAGATTAAAGGATCCACAATGTGAGCTGGAAAGGGTTCAATAAATAGACCGAGTGGAATTCTAAAGTCACTCCTACCAGCCTAAGTGCCCGTCAACCAACAAGTGGACAAAGAAAATGTGGTATATATACAACATGGACTACTAACTCAGCCATAAAAGGGAAAGTGTGTCTTTTGCAGCAACTTGAAGGGAACTAGAGGCCATTATTCTAAGAAACTCAGGAACGGAAAAACAAATATCATATGTTCTCAATTATAAGTGGGAACTAAGCTATGAGAATGCAAAGGCATCGGAATAATGGACTTTGGGGACTTAGCCGGAAGGGGTGGGAGAAGGGTGAGGGATTGAAGACTACACATTGAGTACAGCGTACACAGCTTGGGTGATGGGTGCACCAAAATCTCAGAAACGACCACCGAAGAACTTATCCATATAACCAAAAACTATTGAAATAACAATAAAATAAAATTAAATTAAATTAAAAGTCGCTCCTAAAGCACGAGGGTGAGGAACCGGGAAAGCTCGCTGCGCCGCCAGGGGGCGCCATCACAAACCACGTTGGGTGGGTGGCAGCCTGGCTCAAACTTTGTTTCCTAGCCAAAGTTTTGCAAACCGGCCTGAGTCTGAGCTGCTATTAGCGGCTAAAGGAAATAATAGCTCCTCTATCCCCAAAATAATTCTCAAAATAAAACCCAATCTTATTATATACATATTTTTTTTTTCTTGAAAAGGAGTCTCACTCTGTTGTCCAGGCTGGAGTGCAGAGGTGCCATCTCTGTTCACTGCAACCTCTGCCTCCCACTTTCAAGTGGTTCTCCCTCCTCAGCCTCCCAAGTAGCTGGGATTACAGGTGCGCGCCCACCGCACCCGCTAATTTTTGTATTTTTAGTAGAGGCGAGGTTTCACCATGTTGGCCAGGCTGCTCTCCAACACCTGACCTCAAGTGATCTGCCTGCCTTGGCCTCCCAAAGTGCTGGGATTACAGGTGTGAACCACCATGCCAGACCTAATCTTATTTTATATCTTAAAATAACCACGTACATGCTCAGTATGGATTTCACAGCAGAGAGGAAAAAATATGAGAATATATGAGGACATTAGGCAATAAATTACTTAGATTACTCATTCCTTATAACCTTACTTATTAATTATAAAAGTACTTATAATAATAGCTGACATGTTAAGAAATCCTACGTCACAAGCATTGTTCTAAGCACTATACATTCATTTTGGCCTTACAGAAATCTAAAGCATTTAAAAATTTTTTTGACTTCTCATTTATCACGTTTATTTCTAACAAAAATCTTTAAAAATAGAGTTCCAGTTTATCCTTTATCAAGCTTTTTTTTTTTTTCAAACAACATCTTACATAACCAACATAATTGTTCAAATCAGGGAACTAGCCTTGGTGCAATAATATTAACTAATCTGCAAATATTCAAATTTTGCTAATCATCCCACTCATGTCCTTTTTCTGGTCCCGACTCCAATCCAAGATCTGACACTGAATAACATTGTCACATCTCCTAGGCCTCCTCTAACCTGGGGGAGGTTCCCACTCTTTCCCTCTCTCAGGACCTTGACACTTTTGAGGAGGTCTGGTCCGCTGTTTCATAGAATGCCCCTCAATTTGTGTTTGTCTCATGTTCCCTTGGGATGTTTCAGGTTGTGTATTTTGGGCAAGATTAGCACAGAAGTGATGTGTCTTTCTCAGGACATCCCAGCCGGAGGTGCAGGATGTCCATATCTCTCATTACTGATGAGGTTCACTTTAAGCCCTTGGTTCAGGTGGTGTCTGCCAGGTTTCTCTACTATAAATTTACCATTCATCTCATTGTAATTAATAAGTGTCTTGTGGACAGATACTTTGGGAATAAGCAAGTAGCCTGTTTCTTCTCACCATACTTCCTTCCACCCCTCCTTGGTACTCAATACTTACAGCATCATTTTAGTATTACCCATTAATTTTTAGAATCTATGGATGTTTCTTGATTCTTGCCTATAAACAATTATTACTGAGATGTTAGCCAGATAGTGATTTTTTATTTCCATAATTCCTTCTACATTTATTAATTTGAATTCTGCTATAAGAAAGAGCTATTTCTTCTTTCTTATCTATTTCTTTGTTCAATTATTTATATCAGCACGGACTCATGGATAATTATGGGTTGGAATCCATTGCTATCATTATTTATTATGTTGCTCATGTCCCAAAATTGGTAATTCTAAGCTCCCTGTTGACATCTGTAATCTTTTGAAACATTCCCATAATTTTTCCAGTGGTTCCTTACTTTCTGGCCTCACAAAAAGCTCCAGGCTTCTCTTGTGCTTTCCTGCCCCAGCCCTGGATCAGCTAATTTCTCCAGGGAACCCTTTCATGGGAGAATGATGTTTGTAAACCACGGGCACCGACACGTCCATTGCCAGTGGGTGCCCGTGCTTCTAGGCCCTCTAGTGGTCAGAGCTGGGAAATAACACACACTCACACTAGTGTACTGTTATCCACATTTACAAATTAGGTAAATGAGGAACAAGAAAAGTTAGGCAACTTGATCAAAATCACAGAACACATAGGTAGTGGAACTAGGAAATGAAAACAATGACAGATGCACCACAAGTCCTAACAAGTGGAAGTAACTTTCTTTTTTTTTTTTTTTTTTTTTTTTTTGAGACGGAGTCTCGCTCTGTCGCCCGGGCTGGAGTGCAGTGGCGCTATCTCGGCTCACTGCAAGCTCCGCCTCCCGGGTTTACGCCATTCTCCTGCCTCAGGAGAATGGGACTCCCGTAGTAGCTGGGACTACAGGCGCCCGCCACCTCGCCCGGCTAATTTTTTTGTATTTTTAGTAGAGACGGGGTTTCATTGTGTTAGCCAGGATGGTCTCGATCTCCTGACCTCGTGATCCGCCCGTCTCGGCCTCCCAAAGTGCTGGGATTACAGGCTTGAGCCACCGCGCCCGGCCGGAAGTAACTTTCTTTCTTTCTTTCTTTCTTTCTTTCTTTCTTTCTTTCTTTCTTTCTTTCTTTCTTTCTTTCTTTCTTTCTTTTCTTTTCTTTTTTTTTTTTTTTTTGAGACAGTCTTGCTCCGTCATCCAGGCTTGAGTGCTGTGGTGCCATCATAGCTCACTGCAACCTCCACCTCCCGGCTGAAGCAATCCTTATTCCTAACAGCTCTGCAAAGTGGATTTTACCATCATCATTTTTTAAATTGTGGAATCGAGTATCAAAGAAGCCAAGTGACTCGTGCAAGATGGCACAGTTAAGTGACAGAACCAAGCGAGTCCCAGGTCTCTCTGGATATAAAGTCCAAGGTTATTCCACTGTATCAGTGTTTCCCAAAACTGACTTTAGGTAGAACATAAATAAGCTTTTAAGAAACTTTAATAGTTATATGTTTATTTTAATGCA
The DNA here is from genome assembly GCF_043159975.1 of Macaca nemestrina. Classification (NCBI taxonomy): domain Eukaryota; kingdom Metazoa; phylum Chordata; class Mammalia; order Primates; family Cercopithecidae; genus Macaca; species Macaca nemestrina. The sequence goes on along the minus strand of NC_092144.1, from coordinate 50,841,288 downwards.
TGTTAGAAACAATTTTAAGCAAATCCACAAAACCTCTAATTTCATGGACAATATTGCAAAGGACAAGGATGTTTTGTTTCAAACTCCTGGCTTCAAGAGATCCCCCCACTTTAGCCTTTCAAATACCTGGAATTACAGTGTAAGCCATTGCACGCTGCTGGGACAGGATGTTTTGTAAAGTAAATTTATTTAGAATAATGTATGAAGTCAATAATAATAAAGGTGGTACAAACTGTAGAAAACATTATAGAGATCGTCTATAAGTATCTGAGGCTTGGGAGACATAATACTGTAGTACCAGGCTTCATCTTCAGTTACATCTGTAAAATTAAAGTCTCATAGTGCTGCAGAAAGGAAAACTAAGAATCTTAGACATGGATGTTAGCCCCATGTGTCCATTTCTAGGAACCCTCTCCCTGGACATCTCTGTGACCTCCTTGTTGGGAGTCAATCCAACCTTCCCCGCCATTAGAGAACACTAGGAAGACTCTGAATGCACAGAGGGGCTTCTGTGTCACAGAGAAAAAAACTGGGTTTGGGGACCCTAGGGACTCTCTGTGTGGTGCATAAGAGATCCACACCCAGGACACAGCGGAGGTCAGCGCAGAGGAACGCAGCTCATCCTGTTGTGGGACAGGGATCCAAATAAGAGTTGCTTCTCAAAGCATGTTCTGGGGGAGCCAAAATGTAGACACTGCACTCGTGGGAGGAATCGAGGTCTTGCAGATGGAGGATGCCCTGGGCACACAGCCTGGGACAGTTCTGATGCCCAGAGCAGGAGGTGCTCCAGGTTTCTCAGTGGGCTTATGGTATGCAAGGAAGTCTGGTGGACAAAGATTGATGCCGTAGGAAGTGTGAGGTGTCCTGGTGTCTCTGGATGACTGAGTGGCCCTAAGAAGATGGGACTTGTTGATGTCTTCGCAATTAGAGCTGGTGCCATTGTGGCATGCAGGAGGGGATGATCTGATTCTCTGTCCTCCTGGACTTGGGACGTCAATTCTGTGGGCTGTACATGGCCTCAGTGGGACCCACCCACAGGGGCTGGAATCTTGCTTTAGAGTGGTCCAAGGGCAGGGCTGGAGCAGATCCTTAATAAACTCTATTTGCATTAACGTAGATAAATGACACAAGAACAGGGCTTTTACCCTAGTAGCATCGGTAGGGAATTCAGGGTCTTTCTAACAGTGAGGGGTCAAACCCAATTAATTCCCTGACATCATTCACTGACATCCCCTCCAGCCTCTAACATATGTCCTTCTCACAAACACACTGAAACTGGCACAAACTCTGGATATTCGATCCCAGGTGGATCTTCCACCAGGGCAGAATGACCACAAGAAAGTCAGGGAGTGACTCCCCACCCTCAAGGTCCCCAGTATTTGGGACATCTGCCTACAGTCCTTGCAGACATTTCACCAGGGGATCCAGGGGAACTTCTCCTGCAGGAGGGGACAGGATAACCCAGGATCTGCCTTTGTTTCCATCTCAGAGGGACTGAGGGTCATGGGGCCTCCCCTGTTCTAATAGAGGAACCAGGTATCCCTTTGTGGAGTCTCCAGGTGGGAACTGTCCCAGCTCCTGGGCCCTGTGGGGAGGCTTGGGGCAGACGACAGACAGGGACACAGACGACCTGGAGGCGGAACCCCCAGTGTTGTGATGGAGGAACACAGGGCACTCTGGGGACCACCTCCCAGGCCAGTGTCTTCTCTCTAAAGCCCCCAGAGACACCTTCCTGGGCCCTTCTTTTGAAACCTTGGGGATGGATGGCTGTTTCTGAGGCAGCCCATCTGCCTGCAGGACAGTTCTCCCAAATCAGGACCAGGAGTGCTCTGGACAACTCTCGTCCTCTCCCTGAGCTCATTCTGCACTGCGTGGAGTTGGGCATCCTGGGGACCCGCAGTGAACAGGACCGAGGGTAACCTGACCCTGCAGTCTGGAGGTCAGAGCCCACCTCTGCCCAGGGGCCAGGGCCACTCCTACCACATGAACCCTGGTCAGCATCCCTGGGGAAGTCTCTGACTTTTACCACAGGTCTCTTCTTGCCCTCCAGGGGCAACACTGCTCACAGACAACACACAGGAAATGGGTTCCCCTGGACAGGAAGCTGGCTTTGCTAAGGAGGTGGAGGTGAAGCCTGGTTTCCATCCTTTGCTCCAGCAGGCCCTTCCAGTCCCTCCCATGTGTCTGCTCTGTCTCTCCTGCTCCTTCCTGGAGCCTCTGAGGATCCTGCTCTGCCGGGATTCTCTGCTCAGTTCTCCACTTTCTCCTGGCACCATGCCTGGGGAAGGCACAGTGACAACAGGACAGTCAGCTTCGCAGAGGACAGAGGCCACCTGGGATGGTCAGGGAGAACATGGACAGGCCCTGAGCCACAGCGCAGCCAACAGACACGGAGAAGGAGGATCTCCCTGAATCCCTCCTCGAGGACAGCAGAACCCAGAGCCACCCACCTCCCTCCACCACAGTCCTCTCTTCCCAGGACATGCAGGACATCTCCCTCCACATCCAGGAGCTGGGGATCCTCCTAAGATTCCCAGGCCTGGATCTGTGTCCCTGGGTCAGAGGCAAGGCTGGTGACACTGGAGAGAGAGGACTGGTCCCCCACAGTTGCCCCCCACTTTCTATCCCACAGAGCCACCTCTGTCACTTCCTCGCTGGGTATCATCCCACACTCCCTGAGAACTGGGGAGCATGAGGAGACCTGAGGGCCCAGCTGGGTTTCTGTGTCACAAAGGGAAACAGTTCCCCGAGTTTGGGAGACCCCAGAGTACCTCTGTGTGTGGTGACATTCCCAAAGGGTCAGTGCAGGGGTGACAGGTCACCCTCTCTGGGGACAGCGGACTCCATCAACCCTGCTTCTCAAAGTATGGTTAGGAAACTGTAATGTACACAGAAGAGAAAGGGGAAGGAGGGACAAAAAAAGGCAGAAATGAGAGGAGAGGGGGCAGAGGGGTGACCTGGGCAGAACCCCGCCTCTGCCCCTGGCCCTGGGAAGTGCTTCTGCCCTGGAGGAGGCTCAGCACAGAAGGAGGAAGGTCAGCAGACCTAACAGTCACAGCAGCTCTGACAAGAGCATTCCTGGAGCCCAAGCTCCCCTCCACGGAGGACAAGCAGGCAGCAGAGACCATGGGCCCCCCCTCAGTTGCTCCCCATGGAGGGCACAGGCCCTGGCAGGGGCTCCTGATCACAGGTGAGGGGAGGACTCTCTGGGAGTGGGTGGGAGGAGGGAGCACGGAGACTGACTGGAGTCTCTTGGGTAGGAGGGGACAGAGGGCTTCTAGCTGGGGTCTCCTGGGGCTCTGAGAGGGGACTGAGGGCTTCTGTTGGAGGCTAGATAAGAGAGAGAACATCATAGAGGGGCAGGGGTCACCACAGGAAAATCTCAGTGAACTGAAATTGGTAAAAGGCAGGAAAGTCTCAAGTGTTCTTGTTTCCTAGTTAATCATCACTGGCCACTACATTTTGAAAAATGAGAATAACAACTATTATCAGATGACACTTCAAATAAAAACACAACCAGGGCATAAAACACTGTTCTTAGCCAACAACCTCAGACACTGGGAAATAAACCTCAGGACTTGGAGGCCCTGGGAATGCTATGAATTCATCCATAGGAGTCTGCAGCCTGTCCCAGGCACTGGGGTGCAACCAAGATCACACAAGTCCCTGTCCTCACGGAGCTCACACTCTCCTGGGGAGGAAGACAGACATGCAAAGAGATCTGGAATGTGAGGTCAGGTGTTGACAAGAGCTCCGGAGGGAGCAGAGCAGGACAAGTTCAGAAAGGGAAGACCCAGGGTCTCTAGAGGAGGTATCAGGGGAGTGGTCTCCCCAAAACACCCTGATGTGAGCAGGATCTGAGAGTAGCGTGGAGGGAGCCATGCAGACCCCTGGGGAAGAGGATTCCACACCAGAAAATGCCAAGGTCAGAGGTGTTGAAGGAATGGGGGTAGTGCTGCTGACCCAGGGGGGGACACACACACACGCGCGTACACACACACACTCCAAGACTGAGGGAGGAGGAGACCCGCTGAGGACCCAGGGCCTTATCTTTCCATCCCACTACCTAGGTCCCGGTATTGACTGATGCTCTCTTCACCTCCTAGCCTCACTTTTAACCTTCTGGGACCTGCCCACCACTGTCCAGTTCACTATCGAAGCCCTGCCGTCCAGTGTTGCAGAGGGAAAGGATGTTCTTCTACTGGCCTGCAATATTTCAGAGACTATTCAAGCCTATTATTGGCACAAGGGGAAAACGGCAGAAGGGAGCCCTCTCATTGCTGGTTATTTGATAGACGTTCAAGTAAATATCCCAGGGACTGCATACAGCGGTCGAGAGACAATATAGTCCAACGGATCCCTGCTGTTCCAAAACGTCACCCTGGAGGACGCAGGATCCTACACCCTACGAACCATAAACGCCAATTATGACTCCGACCAAGCAACTGGCCAGCTCCACGTACACCGTGAGTGATTCCCCCATACCTCTGGGTGTTGGGGGTCAGTTCCGCTTCACACACATGAGATTGTCAGGCCTGGGCTGTGCCTGCGTTCCCCTCTGCATTTTGTGTTGAGATTTGAGCATTTAGTGCAGGACACACACATAGGAGGTAAACTTCAACAGATCGGAATTCCTTTCCTGCATCCAGACCCGGCAGACACTCGCTGAATGGAGGTGGAGTGGGGGGGGCCTCAGCAGGGGGAGGTCAGTCTCAGCCAAGCACCCCGTGCCCTCCCCATGAACCTGACCCTGAGAAAGACTCTGGAGAACTGGGTCAGGGCCTGGCCTGAGGGGGTCCTGGGATCCTCACAGAGAAGCTCAGCCTCAAGGCTCCTGACTCCAGGTGACCCCGGGAAGCCTGGGCCAGGGCTTGGGCGTGGTCTCCTGGGCAGGGCTGACTGGGAGCAAGGATTTACAAACTGTCTGTGGGCTGTGGTTCCTGCAGCTTCTCACCAGCGTCGGCTCAACTCCCAGAGTCTCATCTGGACAAGGACAGAGCCTACCACTTTACCTGGGACTCAGTCCGGAGAGGACAGGTGGACAGGATTACTAGGGCATCGGCCCTCTGAATGGGGAGCTTAAGAGATGCCCTTGGGCAGTCAGTGGCCCAGGGGTAGGAACAGAGGTGAGAAAATGTTCTCGGCAGCTTCTTGTCCACCAGGGATCATGCCCAGGGGTGCTCTCTCATGGAGGCAAATAATGACAGAGGCTGTTGATGTGAACACCTCCTCTGTGCCAAGCTTCATGTCAGATCCTGTGAATAATTTAAAGTTCATCCACAGACAAAGTGGCAAGCCACAGACCATTTCCCATTTACATATTGTATGGAGGGGAAACTGAGGCACAGAGCGATACAGACACTGGCCAGGGTGGGCAGATCGCAGCTGGCAGAGTCACGGGAGGACTGTCTGCAGCTACTGCCACGTCCTCTCCTTCTTCCCTGGTGCCTTATTAGGTGTCCGTGGACCTCAGAGCAGCCACCGGTTCAGATGTTTTCTTCTTAGGTGTCTACAGCTCAAAGGGGGAGATTCTGGTCTGGAGAGTTACGAGTAAATACAGAATTACTCAGTTCTTTCTTGACTAAATCACCCGCCTCAACAATTAGTCAGTGCTGGGGAAGTTCAGGCCTCCTTGCTCAGGTCCACATCCCCATCTCTGGACGTGAAATCGTGTGTTTCCTGATGTGTTGGTATCATTCCGATGGGAGGATAAAGGGGAGGACTTTGCTTTCTCCCCCTTTCACACCCTGCACCAGCCAGGGCCCAGGGTGAGACACATACTCCGTAGTTCTCTTATGAAGGAGGGAGGGAATGAATGAAGGAATGATCTATAACTTCTTCAGAGACACAGACCTGGATACAAGATCCTAGGAGGTTCTGGGCCCAATGTGAGACACACACTCTGTAGTTCTCTTATGAAGGAGGGAGGGAATGAATGAAGGAATGATCTATAACTTCTTCAGAGACACAGACCTGGATACAAGATCCTAGGAGGTTCTGGGCCCAATGTGAGACACACACTCTGTAGTTCTCTTATGAAGGAGGGAGGGATTGAATGAAGGAATGATCTATAACCTCTTCAGAGACAGAGACCTGGATACAAGATCCTAGGAGGTTCTGGCCACCACACCTGTTTTCTGTCCCTCTAGGGGCTAAGACCCATGTCCCATTCCTCTGGCCCCTTTCCCCTAAATCTGCCTCTGGGAGCTCAGTCTCATCTGACTCTGGGGCTGCAGGGCTGCGGGAAGGTTTTCAGGGGAGAGATCGGGCTTGTGGGGAGCCCCACACTTTTGCCTTCCGTCCTGCAGCTCTACCTGGTTCTCACTGTGAATATCCCATAATAATCCCCCCCATCCTTTCTGGGGAGCAGAAAAAAGTAAATATTTAAAATATGCCAGGCATCTGTTCTTCTTAGCAAGTCCAGATAGTTACTAGCTGGCAGGAAAAAATTGTTATTTTACCAGAGTCTAACCTGCTGGGGGTTTATGGGAGCCTAACTGACCGAGGGGAGGGGAAATATCCAACTTCAGTCCCCTCAAGCCATCATGTCCCACCTAAGGGGGAGAAAAAACCAAGAGGCACTTGTGACATTCACAGCCCAGGGCACAGACTCCATCCAGGACCACAGAACCCCTCCCTCCCCACACTCACCACTGCATCACTGAACGTCTCTGCTCACCCAATTTCCTGTTGCCCAGTATATCATGTCCTGGCTTTCAACAAAAACTACAAGACAAACTAGAGCAAAAAGAAAAAATAATAATTCAGTTTGAAAGACAGAACAAGCATCAGAACCAGATGCAGAAGTGGCAGGGATATTGAAATTATCAGACCAGGAATTTAAAACAACTCTAGGGCCAGGAGCGTTGGCTCACGCCTGTAATCCCAGCACTTTGGGAGGCCGAGGTGGGCGGATCACCTGAGGTCAGGAGTTCGAGACCAGCCTGGCCAACATGGCGAAACCCCGTCTCTACTAAAAATTAGGCAGGCATGGTGGTGGGAGCCTGTAATCCTAGACACTCGGGAGGCTGAGGCAGGAGAATTGCTTGAACCGGGGAGGCAGAGGTTGCAGTGAGCCGAAATCACACCACTGCACTCCAGCCTGGGCAATAGAGCGAGATTCTGTCTCAAAAACAAATAAACGAATGAAAAGGCAACTCTGGCTAATATGCTAAAGGCTGCAATGGAGAGCATAGACAATGCGCAGAACAGAGGGTGATGTGAGCAGAGAGATGGACAGGCTAAGAAAGAATAACAACAACATCTATCTATCTATCTATCTATCTATCTATCTATCTATCTATCTGTCACCTATCATCTGTCTAACTACACATATGCTAGAGATCAAACTCACTGTAACACCTGGATCTCAGGGTGGTTGTGAGGATGTTTATTAGGAGATTAGAGAGATTAAAGCAGAGTTACACACAGGGTGAGAGCTCCCTTGATGCTGTCAACTAGGGTTCTTATTTTTTGATATTGTTGTTATTAGCGATAAAATCGGGAACAATGCAGTAAAAATTTGGTTGTATCATGTATGAGTTCTGTGACTTTTCTTGACTTACTGAGGCACCGTAAGTCTCAGATGCTAACTCTGCAGCTGGAGGTGACGCCCCCTCCCTCAAGGTGATGCGAGGATGAGAGGAGCTGTAGGTAGGTTGGTGCCCACTGGGCCTGGCACATGGAAGTCCCCTGAAAACAGTCAAAGAGCATCATCCCCGCTCATCAGCATTGAGTTGATGGTGAGGGCTCGCTGTCTATGACAATCATGGCATGGAAAAGAAGAAACAGAAAGATGACTGGGCATGGTGGCTCATGCCTGTAATCCCAGCACTTTGGGAGGCCAAGGCGGGCAGGTCACCTGAGATCAGGAGTTTGAGACCAGCCTGGACAACACGGTGAAATCTCTACTAAAAATACAAAAAATTAGCCTGGCGTGGTGGCACACACCTGTAATCCCAGCTGCTTGGGAGGCTGAGGCGGGAGAATCACTTGAACTTGGGAGATGAAGGTTGCAGTGAGCCAAGATTGCGTCACTGCACTCCAGCCTGGGTGACAGAGAATGACTCCGTCCAAAAAGAAAACAGAGGGAAGAGGCATGAAGTGAGAGGAAGAAGGGATTTAAAGGCACAGGAGCAGGGCGAGGTGCAGGCACCTGCGGGAGAATGTAGGAGTCAGTGCATCCCAGTGTTTCAAGCCTGAGACACAGAAAATGGTGCAACCGTGGAGAGCAAGGGAGTCAGCTATGAGGACAGCACAAGAGACCTCACTCAGGCTCTGGAGCATTTCCTTCCTCCCTGACCGTGCCCCTGCCCTGCAAGGCCCCTCATGGTTTCCCTTGGAACAGACTTGGGCCTTGTCCCCTTTGCCTTCCCCTTTCTGCAGAAAACAACGTCCCAGGCCTTCCTGTGGGGGCTGTCGCTGGCATCGTGACTGGGGTCCTGGTCGGGGTGGCTCTGGTGGCCGCCCTGGTGTGTTTCCTGCTCCTCGCCAGGACTGGAAGGTACCACAGCTTTTCTGCAGCCTCCTCCCACCCCCCAGGCTGATTCCAGTCCGGGAGGAGGGAGACCCCGCCCTGTATTCAGGGCCAGGCTCTCCTCATCCTCCCAAGGGATCCTTCCCTCTCATTCCATGGCTCCTCCCTTGCCAGCTGCTGATCCTAGGCTGCCTCCTCCTTTATGAATGTGCCACCATTAAGTTTGCACCCCTGAGTGTGGTCCTAGTTCCCTAACACAGCAAAGTCACAGCTGCCTGGAGGGAGGAAGGAAGGGAGGGAGATAGGACGGGAGTGCTCAGAACCTGGTACCTCCTGCTGTTCATTGAATTTACCCACCCAGTGAGGGGGCGATTTGCAGGCTTGAGATCCAAGGTGGGGGTCCTGGAAATGGTCCCGCAAAGCCTGGACAGGCTGGGTGGGGTCAGCATCCTGCCGTGATTGATGCTGTAACTGCTGTTACATGAGGTGTGAGACGGGAGAACCTGGACCTAAGGACCTGCTGTCCTTTATGTTTCTTGCCAAGGGGTGGAGAGAGACAGGAAAAACCCATTGCCCCATTTCAGCATCTCCAGGCCCGAAAGGAGGGTCTGGCCACGGCAGAGACACTGAGTTCTGGGAGAATCTAATGCATGCTCCTTGCCTCCTCGTGCCCCCAGCTCCCCCAGTGCCCTGCACACACGGACGGCCCTGCACACACGGACGGCCCTGCTTTCCTTCTGGGGCCTTGACCCTTCCTCTCAGGCAAACCCCCCAGGTGGTCTGATTCCCTCCCTGTATCCTCAGTCCCTTTCCTGGGTCTCTGGGTCAATGTTCTCCTCACCCGGAGTCTGCCTGGGGGTCCTTCCTCTCTGGCCAGGACAGATGTGGCTGCTTAAGGCCTTTCCTCAGCTCCCCTCCTCAGCCGCTCCTACCACAAAATTGATGGAGACAGGAGGCCTTCACTCCAGTCCTTGAAAATGGAATCCCTTCCTTGTCCTTATTCTGTCCCTAAACGTGTGATTTCTCCCTGCACCCTCATCAATAACCCTTGACCTTTCCCAGGGCCAGCATCCAGCGTGACCTCAGGGAGCAGAGGCCCCCAGCCTCCACCCCCGGTGAGTGTCCCTTCAGCCCAGGTGTGGAAGGCCCTAGGTCTGCCCTACAGTGTCCACTCCTGCCAGTCACCCTCTGGGGGCCTCTGACCCTTTCCTTGGGGCTGCAAGGAGGATATCAGGAAATATGACACACGGGACCCCGACTGGCTTAGTCAGACTGATCTGTGGGCTCTGGGTCGTGGGTCACCTCCTCAACCTCAGCTGCTCAGGTCTCCCCTGGGAAGAGGTTCCCTCTCCCTGATTCTCTGGGAGCTGAGGACCCTCACACCCTCCTGCAGGAGGGGTCCAGGCCCTCCTCCCACCCTGCTGCTCACTCCTGTCTCTGTCCCTAGGCCACGGTCCCTCTCACAGATCCGCCTTCTCGGCAAGCCTGTTCCCTCCCCAGCCCCTTTCTACTGGGGTCCCAGTAGTGCAGGCTCAGGGCAGGGGGACCATCAACCCCACAGCACAGCACAGCCCCACCTTTCCCCAAACAGTCAGGTCAAAGTGAGCCCCTCTGGCCAAGGTCCCGGCCTCCCTACAGGGCCAGGACCACCCACACCCTGTGCTGACCCCACCCTGGGACCCTCCATCGCCTGAGGAGACCCCTGGAGTCCAGCAGGTGCAGAGTGGACACTGGGAGCATCAGTCAGGGGCCCACATTCACAAGGGTGTGGGGTGGGCCCAGCCAGGACAGGGGTCGGAGTACTGTGTCCACATTGGGAGGCTGAGCTCAGGGGCAGAGCTGGTCACTCCTGAGGGAAAATGCCTGGAAGTAGAGGCAGGGAAGTAAGTCCTGGGCTGGGCTTCCATGGATCTCCCTCGCTGTCCCCTGACATCCCCTCTCTCCCCTGCCCAGGCCCCCCTACCTGGCCCCAGGACAGCCACTCCCCTGTATGAGGTGAGTGTGGGCCATGGATGTTCTGGTCCCGCAGGCCCCAAGGGACCCAGGATCTACCCCCAACAGCACCTGGCTGAGCTCTGAGATTCAGGAAAACGCAGTGAAAATGAGAACAGGGGGTGGTGAGCAGAGGAGGGAGGGGCCTGGGAGCAGGAATCCCCTGAGCACAGCCAGGTTCAGCACCAGAGCAGCCCTGGGTGGGCTCAGAGCCTGGGAGATGCCAGACCCTGTTTTAGAAGGCCACAGGGGTCGAGGCCTCTTCTCTGTTTTTACAGGAATTGCTACACTCTGACGCAAACATTTACTGCCGGATTGACCACAAAGCAGATGTGGTCTCTTAGGTTCCCCCAGGAGCTGCTCCTGTGGGTTGACGGAGGTACCCAAAGACTCCAGCCCTGGGGACAGGGAAGGACATGAAGCCTGAGCCAGAGAACCAGCTCTGAGTCCTGAGAAGACACTGGCCTGGGGACAGGGAGGACAGGGGCCTCTCCTAAATATCTGGAGACCCTGACAGGCTGCCCTGGCCTCTGGATGGGCTGGGAAAAAGGCCTCCCATCACCATAGGAAGTGGGGGCTTGCAGGGAAAGTGAATGGGCCGGTGGCCCACCCAGAGTCACCTGGAAAGGATCTGAATAAAGAGGACCCTTCCTCTCATTGGCTCTTTTTCTGCTCATGGGAACTTAGCAGAAACTCACCTGAAACTCCATGTCCATTCTCTCCCGGGTCACACAGGGAAAATATCATCTTCACCATATCTCAACCCCAGTCTCTCTTCCCTGGGAGGCAGAAATAGAGGGTTGGGGGTCAGGCTGGAGTGGACCCTACACAGGAAAGGGTGGGATTCCCAGGAGCCCTGCCCAGCCAGCCGAGCGCTCGGCTGTCCTCACACTGCCCCAGGGACCAAGGCCATTCACAGCCTCAGCCTGGGTCCCTCTGTGAATGCACGAGGTGTCTCAGGAGCACGGAAGTTGGGGCCATCTGATGTCCACACAAAGGTGAGCAATGCAGGAGCGTCCATGGGTGGTGCAGATCATGGGTGTGACCCCCACACAGCCTCCAGTGTCCTGAGCCCTCCTGCCCTCTTCACCCAGGCCCTGGTGGCCCATCTATCACTGTCCTCTGCAAATGAGCTTGCCTGTTCCCAAATCCAGGATCCTGGATACTTAGCCCTGGCCACCAGGTTCTCTGTCCCAGTGGCTACTGCTCAGGACATCTTGACTCTGGTGGGACACAGAGAGGGGCTGTCAGAGTAACCAAGGTGAATACAGACCCATAAGTCAGTCCTTGAACACTACCAAGGACTCTAGCCCCTCATTGCCCATCAGTTCCCACTTTACCCTCCGGCATGGATCTGACTGAGCAAGCCTCCTCTCCACACAGGAGCGCCCAGGTCAGAGGAGCAGGGCTCCCCCATCTAAAGCTCGTGCAGGCTCCCATGGGGATGGGACAACCTGTCTGCTCCTCTCCCTGGCCCACAGCCCTGCCTCACCTGCAGCTCCTCCACACACCTGGGCCAGCGGTTCTCAGCCCTTCCCTGAGAGCCCCTAGAAGGGTGATGGTCTCATGTAGGTTCACTTGAACCAAGTGCCACCTTCCCACAAACAAGCCAGTCCCTGCACTAAAGCACAGAACCACATGGTTCCCAAGGGTGTTCTGCCACTGCCACGGGTTCTTCATCATATGAGACTTAAGAAAACAATTGGCAATGGGTTGTTTTACATCAGGATTTGCATCGGGATTTAGCTCTAAATGACCCCCGATCCCACCTGCACACAGCATCAGATGAGACAAGATGAGGCCTCTTTAGTTTCCTGTTGATGCTGTGACAAATTCCCACAAGCTTAGTGACATAGAAACCTGAACCAAGGTGCCCACACGACTGTGTTCTTTCTGAAGAGCTCGTTTCCTCTCCTTTTCCACCTCCTAGAGGCCCCCTGCAAACTTGACTGTGTCCTCTTTCTCCATCTTCAAGGCCAGCAGTGCAGCATCTTGAAACCGTTCTGTGCCTTTTCCAACCCCACATCTCCACCTCCTCCTGCCTCCCTCTGTCACTTAAAAGGAAGGAGCCTTGTTATTTTGGATGCACCTGGGATAAACCACAATAACCTCCCCATCTCATGATCCTTCCTTTAATCTGTAAAGTGTCCTTTACCATGTGACATGTCCACAGATCTGGGGATGAGGATGTGCACATGTTTGAAATGCCCTTGTTCTGTCCATCACTCCTCTCAAGGCCATCTTCTCATCATCGTTCACCACAAACCACACACGGGCACCTGGATGGGGTCATCCTGACTGTGGCGTCAGTTTCTGCAGTGACATCCCCAGCACCCTCCAGGTCCAGAGAGAGGGAGACGGAGGGCTCTCCATGCCCCTAGTACCTCTGCACCTTCTTCTTGGTGACATGCTCGGTTGCTAAGAATAAAAGAGAGCAGAGGTGACTGAAAGATCACAACTCACCGGCCCTTCAGTAGTTCCTGGACATCAGCACCACGGACAGTGACCCAGTGAGGCTCTTTTCTGGGGTGGCAGCAGGGAGCTTGCAGATAGGAAGGAACTGCAGGAAAAACTGCCCATTCTATTCTATATGAGAAGGACTGTAAGAAAGAGGACGCTATTACAGAGATAATGCTATTATTCTCCAATCCACAAATTGCAAAACATTTGCATGTCTGGACATCATGGTTGTTAGCACATCTGCTGCCACTCCCTGCAGGACTGATTGCTGCACCCAGGATGTGGTCTCTGAGGGGCTGAGAGCCTGCTTTGGCCTCAGGGAGAGTCTCTCTGCCCTTGACATTTAGGCCACTGTCTCTGCCTCCAACATGGTGGGAACCTTCCATGATTAACGTCTGATTCTCTGTGCCTGACTTTTGAAGCACATCCATCACTCAACCTGGAGCATCTGCTGAGCTCAGCATCCTGCTCCTCCATCACCAGCTGAGCCCTTGGGGAGATGCTTGAGGGGATCTCCTGGGCTCCTCTGCCAGCTCCTCCAGGCTGAGTCTTGTGCTTGGTGTCAGAGGCCTTTGCCATCTGCTTGTTCTTCCCATAGGCAAATAATCCTCCTCAGGGACAACTGGGGCCTGAAGATCTGTCTGAATATCTATCTATTTATCTATCTATATATCTATCTTTCTATCTATCTATCCAAATATATATATATATATATATATATGTGTATATATATATAATGGGAATACTTTATTAGGCAAAACCACATACTATGAAAATGTTTTAAAATGCAATAGGAGGAGATGTGAAGACACAAAGAACAAGTGTGTAGTGACACACGGCTATCAGAACACACTGAAGAATCCACACTGCGGCCGGGGGCAGTGGCTCATGCCTGTAATCCCAGCACTTTGGGAGGCCAAGGAGGGGCAGATCACTTGAGGACAGGAGTTTGAGACCAGCCTGACCAACATGGTGAAACCCCATCTCTACTAAAAATACAAAAAAATTTAGCTGGGCCTGGTGGCACATGCCTGTAGTCCTGGCTACTCGATGGGCTGAGGCAGAATTGCTTGAACCCAGGAGACACAGGTTGCAGTGAGCCGAGATTGCACCACTGCACTCCGGCCTGGGAGATAGAGCGAGGCTCTGTCACACACACACACAATCCACACCGCTTCCCCACTTCACTTTACCCAGAAAAGGAATGTTCTAGGCCACTTCCTCCTCAGCACACATCCCCAGGGAACTAAAATATGTTCATAGTCACCCTCATCTTCCTCATTCCCATCACCTCCTACCCACAGAGGTATCTCTGGTCCTACAGACCCAGCCTTGCCTTCAAGAGGCACAAGTCCAACCCTTCCAGTGTCCCTGCTGGTCACACACAGCACTCAGGGTACACTGGAGGGCTTCTGTGCCTTGGACGGGAACAAACCCCACCTAACATCCCACACCTGAGAAGTCACCAGGGTCCTCTCTGCCCTGTCCTCACACTCAATGTTTGTCCTGGGTCACCCTTGTCATCTCTCCTGGAAACAGGCATGGCCCTTGACAGGTAAGGTTGAGGCTTTGTCTTTTCCGGAGTCCCTCCCACTCTGAGCTCAGCCCCACGCAACCCTCTCTCACCAGGGGCCTTGTTCTCTGGGTCCCTGGATACCTGGGTCCATGCCATGTACATTTCAAAAAAAAAAATGACAATGACTCTGGCCCTGACATCCTCATCCAAGGCACGTGTCTGACGAGAATCACCAGGTGAGACACCTGTGGCTCCACACACCTGACGCTTCACTGCATAGGGGTGGTGTCCTCATCCCTCTCCTCCCACCCCTAGGGACAGTGAGCACCACAGGCTGCCCTGGACCACCAGCTCCCCCTCCCATACACAGCCTCAGATCTATACTGACCTGCTGCATGGAGAGGCTCTGATGAACAGCAGGCATTAGGAAATCTCACCGAACAAGGGGCCACTCGCGGCCCCACCCCTCCTCATATCTATGACTGGGACAGACACACGTAACACACCTGTGCTCACCGCCCAGCCCCCAAGGTCAATCACAGTCTGCTTCTCCCCTAGACCCACTGCTCCCCACATCTTCCCTCCCCAGCTGCAGTCTGGGTGGCCTCCCTGCTGTTCTAATAGGCAGGTTCCAACCTTTGTGTTGTTGCCTGCAATGCCCACCTTTTCCCTTCCCCTTCCCTTTCCCCGTCCCCTTCCCCTTCTCTTTCCCCCTCCCCTTTCCCCCTCCCCTCCGCCCTCCCCTTTCCCTCCCCTCCTCTGTCCCTTCCTCTTCCCTTATCTTCTCTTCCCTTCCCTATAAACCCAAACATACCCACCCACCTACCTTGTGGTCAAAGTCATCAGCCTCCTGCTCCCCTCAGTCTTCTCTGACCCTGCATATGGAGGTGATGACCCCTCCTAGAACACCCACAACTCACTGTCAGCCTTGCGTGTTAATCACAGGTTCTGCAGGGGTTACCTGTGTTCGGGGGTGTCACCTGTGGAACCAGAACTCTTGGAAGGACTGGCAGAGGGAACTGCTTAGGATATCTCAGGGATCCTGGCATCTGGTCTACCACAGAAATATTAACAACAGCACTTAGGGACAGGTGGAGGATGGACAGTTAAGAGGGTAAATATGGTTGATGTATGGGCAGAGAAGAACACAGGAACACATGCAGTACTCAAATAATTATGCCAAGAAAGGTGAGGACATGGAGATGGACATTCCCATATACTTCTGATGGGACTGCAGTTTAGTCCCTACAGCAACATTGGCCTCATCATGTTTAATGTGCACACTCTGTGACCACTATCCTACTTCTGAAGACCTCCCTGTGCTGTGAGCTCTGAGAAGTCTGGGCTTGCCTGTTCTGTCTCTGCTAAAGCCAGAGACCAGCCAATAGCCCAGCACAGGGTACTTCATAAATACATGTTGAATGAATGAGCTCCGGGAACAGTACTCCACATGGTAGAGATATGTGCACGGGGATGTTCACTGCAGAATGTCTTGTCAGTGTGACAAGTGAGGAGAAGCCTCAAATCCAGCAACAGCAGTGTGGGTAAAAGATCATAGTGTAGCCATGCAATGAAACCAATGGAAAAACCACAATTAGAGCAAATCCACATGGATTAATGAAGGAGGTGCCCTCCACACATGCTGTACCTAACAGAATGTTGCCAAGTAAGAATGAAAGTTAATGATATTTGGGCCGTAAAAACTAGAAATCATCAAAATAAGAATGCATAGAAAGTATTTGAGAATGTTTACAATTTTACAATGCCTTGGCATCCGTTTTGGATAGAAGTTGGACTTTCTCCTACCAGAAGCAGGGCTCAGTCACCCTTGAAATGGCTTCCAGTTCTCTACCTCCTTCCAGTTCCTCAATGTGACGGATCAGATATCTGCTTTATACAACTGCCTCCTGGTGACCTTCTCCCTATGGGACTTCCAGATATAGCCTGTGTGACTGCCCCACTGACTCCACACCCTCCATGCTGCAGTGACCACCTCTAATCACCTGGATCTCATGTCTGCTTGCATTAAACCCACCAATTAAAACTCTGAGAAAAATCTGTTTGGATAATACTCTGTACCCCAATAAAGGCCTTGGCCCTTGGGTTTCCCCTCTGTCCTCCCCATACTGCCCCTGAACTCTGTGTGTGTGTGTGTGTGTGTGTGTCCTCCAGACAGGACCTATATCCCCCAGGACCTGTAAGTAATAAATCTTTATTTTTATCTTATGTCTCTCACAATCATTGGCAAGAGCTCTGCATCTTAAAGATTGCAAATTTAAGCAATTGGTGTAGTCGGCACAATAGAGAGTACCTCTTCTGATTAGTACAAGATATCTCAGAGATACTGAGGCTTTTAACATCCTAGCTGGTGTGGCCGCCTCACTGGTGAGGCTGTTCTCTCCAGCGCAATTCAGTTGCTCCGCTTTGTGCTGCTGTGTTGCTGCTGTAGGGTGCAGCCAGGTTGTTCTCCCCAAATTGTTACTGAGTAGGAACTTGTAATGTGCTTTCAAAGTGGTCTACCCCATGCGAAGGGGGATTCTCCATCTAGGGCAAGGGCTAGGTGTGTTCCTGGAATCCTAATAGGGAAGGCATCCACAGAGGGTGAACTCCACTCCTCCTTGGAATGAGGAGTGACATTTCCCATTTATTTTCCCCATGGAGGTGCCATGTACTGACTTTTTCTTTCACTGTCCCAAGGTTGAGCCAAGGTGAGCTATTGGGACCAGGGCAGGGTACCATTACTGTTAGCAAAACAAATGGGTGACAGCATGTGGAGGAGCTGTGGTTCTCCTTTAAGCAAAATCTTTAAAATGGCTTGTATTTCTAGATGGCTAATGTATATATATGTCTTTTCCTTTTTCTCCTTTTTCTTCTTTCTGTCTTTGGATTCTGGGGTACAGAATATTATCCAAACAGATTTTTCTCAGAGTTTTAATTGGTGGGTTTAATGTAAGCAGACATGAGATCCAGGTGATTAGAGGTGGTCACTGAAGCACGGAGGGTGTGGAGTCAGTGGGGCAGTCACACAGGCTGTATCTGGAAGTTGTAAGATTAAAACAACAGGGGGCTTTGGGTACCATCAGGAACTTGTCAAAAAAAATCCAAAGACAGAAAGAAGAAAAAGATATAGATAGATAGATAGATAGATAGATAGATAGATAGATAGATAGATAGACAGACAGAGATAGATATAGATATAGATATAGATATAGATATAGATATAGATATGCTGTCTAGAAATACAAGCCATTTTAAAGATTTTGCTTAAAAGATGGGCCTGGGTTGGGAGCAGTGGCTCACACCTGTAATCCCAGCAGTTTGGGAGGCCAAGGTGGCTGGATCCACTGAGGTCAGGAATTCAAGACCAGCCTGACCAACGTAGGGAAACCTCGTCTCTACTAAAAATACAAAAAATTAGCTGGGCATGGTGGCAGGTGCCTGTAATCCCAGCTACTCGGGTGGCTGAGGCTGGAGAATCGCTTGAACCTGGGAGGCAGAGGTGACAGTGAGCCAAGATCACGCCACTGTACTCCAGCCTGGGTGATAGAGTGAGACTTTGTCTCAAAAAAAAAAAAAAGACGAGCTTGTTTCATTGTTGTTGTGGAGTCATCCCAGAGGGAGGCTACATCCTCCTCCCTCTTTTCCTCTTATCATTCTAGAGACAGAAAACTCAGCTTCAGGTGGCTAACCCCACCCCCCAAGAAAAGAAGCTACCACTTTGATTGACTACAAATCCAAGAAAAATAAAAGAGAAAGTTTAAACTTTAAGTACTGAGCAAACCACAGGTCTAGCAAACATAATGCTAGCCCTAGGTTACTTATCCATTTACAACAAACCCCTAGATATAGGAGGAAAAAATAAAAGGTAATTAAATATATACATATACAATATTTTAATATAAATATACACTAAATAGTTAAATTATGTATGTATAATATGTAACTAAATCAGAGTAAAGTTTCATACTTTGATTCTATTGGAAATTCAAAATTCATTTATTAACTTATATATTAAGGAATTTATGTAAAAAAATATTTTTAAAAGGGCACCAATTTGCTTTTGTGCCTCTACAACATAGGATCTAATTTAACTTCACATTTGCTAAATACACTAATTGACAAATATTCATGGATTTAATCAATGCTGGGGCTCAAACTGTAGCTAGCTGAAGACAGCAAGCCCTGATGGATGGCCAGCAGGCCTACACATAAAAGATGTTGAAGAGGGAGGCTGTTCTGATGGTTAGGTGTCAGAGCAGGCTGGGTGTTGTGATGTGGTCACCTGCAACTCCAGGGAGGTGTTCACTTGGTGTCCTACAGCCCCACTGCAGCTGGAACATAAGATTCTTGTTCTATCCCTGAGAGCAACACTGTGAATGCATCCATTTTTATCCCCTCTCCAGCCAGATGGCGTCACCTCTTGTATAGTGAAACACCACTGCGGTTTGCCATGATAGTCCCTGGGTTTCTGTGTTTTATGTCCAAGTGAAAACTGGAAAGTTCCTGAATTCTCCTTTATGGAGCACCACTCATGAGATCTACACCAAGTAACCTTCTCTGAGTGGAACTAAACCCATTTTATATGATATTTTCTACAGCTGCCAACTGATTTTCTATTTACACCCATTATGTAAGGTCTTCTCTATTGGAAAACAAAGATTCAGCCTCCATCATGTCCGGCAGAATAAAAACATATCCTTCCATTTCTGTCTTTCCAATATTTTCCTATGACCAATATTTACTTATGAATGTCTATGTAATGTTATTCATATTCCAGTTAATTAGCTGTGATTTCTTCTGCCTGTACCCTACTTGTATTGTAGGTTCAAAAATGTGTATCCCTGAAGCACATCATGGCTCCAGAAGAGCCTGCTCTGAGCTCCCAGGGAGCAGTTTACAGACTCATAGTGACACAACACTGTAGAACAGCCAGTCATCCAGGATGAATAACGGCCACTCCAGATTGCCCTGATGGGCTGCCTCCCTCTGGTGACCAAAGACCAGATTGTAGCCCTGTAAAGCCTCCGACTTTTCCGTACTCGAATGAAGCTCATCCATCCAGTGACATTCTTACAACTTGAATTAGCAACCTACTGTAAAGTAAAATAATAGGACACAGGGCAAAGTGAACATACACGGCTCCTTGTCAAGACTCATTAATGATCTTAAAATGGCGAAACCCAGTGGTAAACTAAGCACACACCTTTCAAAGTGACTTTGTGACTGCACAATTTGCCAGCTCATGATTCTGCCATCTCTGCCTAAAAGGACAAATGATAGCTTGATCTTCCATGCAAATAGCATGTCAAACTCAAGCCATGGGGCACCTATGGAAATGGTGAGCTCCGACTGTTTTAAACTCTAAAAGTAGGGCTTTCTTCCCTTTGAAAATTTTACATTTTGGTGTCTGAAAATTATGAATTTTAACCTCGCTCTCAACACTCCATTCCTTCTCTCATACCCACTTGCACCTGGAAGAGTGGCTGGTCAACTTCACTCTGCCAGCTTGAGTTACTCTCCCAGGAACAGGTAGGTCATCCCCCACTCAGAGTCCTCAGCCCTTCCTAGGATTTCCCCAAAGCCACTTACTTGCCAATCTACATTCTCCTCATCCCCAATCATGCCAAACACCAAAATTCTTCACTCAATCCTTATGATTTGATTTGCATCCACTGCCTAGGATCCCAGGCCTCCAAGACATCCTACACTTGTTGCCCGCCTCTAGTTTCCACACCTCACCTCATGGGCATGTCTCTCAAGAATTCATTAAAGCACCCTGAGCTCAACACGAGAAGTCACAACGGCCGGTGAACCCAGATAGTAGATTCTATTTCCTACATCCCCTGTCCTGTTCATATACTTGGTTTCACAAAGTCACACTGAGTTTGTGAAAGTGATAAAGAAAGCAAAAGAATGAGAATGTAAAGTCAGAACTGAAGTGGATGACCCTGGCAGGAACCAGAACACACCCCGGGCAGTGACAGTGTGGCTCAATCTTCACTCTCTGTTGGTGCAAGCGAGGTTGCGCCTCCCATGTCCCCAAAAATTCATCTCTTTCTTTTTGCTTTTTTTCTCCTTTGCTTTCTTTCATTCTTTTCTTTCTTTTCTTCTCTTCTCTTTTTCTTTTCTCCCTCCCTCCCTCCCTCCCTCCCTCCCTCCCTCCCTCCCTCCCTTCCTCCCTCCCTTCCTTCCTTCCTTCCTTCCTTCCTTCCTTCCTTCCTTCCTTCCTTCCTTCCTTCCTTCCTTCTTCTTTCTCTCTTTCTTTCTTCCTTTCTTTTGTCATCCTTGTTTGTTTTCTTCTTTTTGTTTCTGTTTGTTGTGTTTTTTATCATTATTATACTTTAAGTTCTAGGGTACCTGTGCACAATGTGCAGGTTTGTTACATATGTATACACGTGCCATGTTGGTTTGCTGCACCGATTAACTCGTCATTTACATTAGGTATTTCTCCTAATTCTATCCCTCCCCCTGCCCCCCACCCCAGGAAAAACCCTGGGGTGTGATGTTGCCCACCCTGTGTCCAAGTGATCTCATTGTTCAGTTCCCACCTATGAGTGAGAACGTGCAGTTTTTGGTTTTCTGTTCTTGTGATCGTTTGCTCAGAATGATGGTTTCCAACTGCTTCCATTTCCCTGCAAAGGACACGAACTAATTCATTTTTATGGCTGCATAGTGTTTCATGGTGTACATGTGCCACGTTTTCTTAATCCAGCCTATCATTGATGGATATTTGGGTTGGTTCCAAGTCTTTGCTATTGTGAATAGTGCCACAATAAACATACGTGTGCATGTGTCTTTATAGTGGTATGATTTATAATCCTTTGGGTATATACCCAGTAATGGGATCACTGGATAAAATGGTATTTCTAGTTCTAGATCCTCGAGGAATCGCCACACTGTCTTCCAAAATGGTTGGACTGGTTCACACTCCAACCAACAGTGCAAAAGCGTTCCTATGTCTCCACATCCTCTCCAGCATCTGTTGTTTCCTGACTTTTTAATGGTCGCCATTCTAACTGGTGTGAGATGGTATCTCATTGTGGTTTTGATTTGCATTTCTCTGATGGCCAGTGATGATGACCATTTTTTCATGTGTCTGTTGGCTGCATAAATGTCTTCTTTTGAGAAGTGTTTGTTCATATCCCTTGCCCACTGTTAGATGGGTTTGTTTGGTTTTTTTCCTGTAAATTTGTTTAAGTTTGTAGATTCTGGATATTAGCCTTTTGTCAGATGGATAGATAGCAAAAATTTTCTCCCATTCTGTAGGTTGCCTGTTCACTCTTATGGTAATTTCTTTTGCTGTGCAGACGCTCTCTAGTTTAACTAGATCCCATTTGCCTATTTTGGCTTTTATTGCCATTGCTTTTGGTGTTTTAGTAATGAAGTCCTTGCTCATGCCTGTATCCTGAATGGTATTACCTAGGTTTTCTTCTAAGGTTTTTATGATTTTAGGACTAACATTTAAGTCTTTAATCTGTCTTGAATGAATTTTTGTATAAGGTGTAAGGAAGGGATCCAGTTTCAGCTTTTTGCATATGGCTAGCCAGTTTTCCCAGCACCATTTATTAAATAGAGAATCCTTTCCCCATTTCTTGTTTTTTCCATATGTGTCAAAGACCAGATGGTTGTAGATGTGTGATGTTATTTCTGAGGCCTCTGTTCTCTTCCATTGGTCTATATATCTGTTTTGGTAACAGTACCATGTTGTTTTGGTTACTGTAGCCTTGTAGTATAGTTTGAAGTCAGGTAGCGCGATGCCTCCAGCTTTGTTCTTTTTGCTTAGGATTGTCTTGGCAATGTGGGCTCTTTTTTCATTCCATATGAACTTTAAAGTAGTTTTTTCCAATTCTGCGAAGAAGTCATTGGTAGCTTGATGGGGATGGCATTGAATCTATAAATTACCTTGGACAGTGTGACCAGTTTTCATGATATTAATTCTTCCTATCCATGAGCATGGAATGTTCTCCTATTTGTTTGTGTCCTCTTTTATTTCGTTGAGCAGTGGTTTGTAGTTCTGCTTGAAGAGGTCCTTCACATCGCCTGTAAGTGGGATTCCTAGGTATTTTGTTCTCTTTTTTGCAATTGTGAATGGGAGTTCACTCATGATTTGGCTCTCAGTCTGTTATTGGTATATAGGAATGCTTGTGATTTTTGCACATTGATTTTGTATCCTGAAACTTTGCTGAAGTTGCTTATCAGTTTAAGGAGATTTTGGGCTGAGACGACAGCATTTTCTAAATATACAATCATGTCATCTGCAAACAGGGACAATTTGACTTCCTCTTTTCCTAATTGAATACCCTTTATTTCTTTCAGTTTTCCCAGCACCATTGCCTGATTGCCCTACCCAGAACTTCCAACACTATGCTGAATAGGAGTGGTGAGACAGGGCATCCCTGCCATGTGCCGGTTTTCAAAGGGAATGCTTCCAGTTTTTGCCTGTTCAATATATTGACTGTGGGTCTGTCATAATTAGCTCATATTATTTTGAGATACGTTCCACCAATACGTAGTTTATTGAGAGTTTTTAGCATGAAGGGCTGTTGAATTTTGTCAAAGACCTTTACTGCATCTATTGAGATAATCATGTGGTTTTTGTCATAGGTTCTGTTTAGGTGATGGTTACGTTTATTGATTTGCATATGTTGAACCAGCCTTGCATCCCAGGGATGATGCTGACATGATCGTGGTGGATAAGCTTACTGATGTGCTATTGGATTCGGTTTGCCAGTATTTTACTGAGGATTTTCACATCGATGTTCGTCAGGATTATTGGCCTAAAATTCTCTTTTTTTGTTGTGTCTCTACCATGCTTTGGTATCAGGATGATGCTGGCCTCATAAAATGAGTTGGGGAGGATTTCCTCTTTTTCTATTGGTTGGAGTGGTTTCAGAAGGAATGGTACCAGCTCCTCTTTGTACCTCTGGTAGAATTCAATTGTGAATCCATCTGGTCCTGGACTTTTTTTGGTTGGTAATCTATTAATTATTGCCTCAATTTCAGAGCCTGTTATTGGTCTATTCAGGAATTCAACTTCTTCCTGGTTTAGTTTTGAGAGGGTGTATGAGTCCAGAAATTTATCCATTTCTTCTAGATTTTCTAGTTTATTTGTGTAGACTTGTTTGCAGTATTCTCTGATGATAGTTTGTATTTCTGTGGGATTGGTGGTGATATCCCCTTTATCATTTTTTATTGCATCTATTTGATTCTTCTCTCTTTTCTTCTTTATTAGTCTTGATAGCAGTCTATCAATCTTGTTGATCTTTTAAAAAAGCCAGCTCCTGGATTCATTGATTTTTGGAAGGGTTTTTTGTGTCTCTGTCTCCTTCAGTTCTGCTCTGATCTCAGTTATTTCTTGCCTTCTGAGAGCTTTTGAATGTGTTTGCTCTTGCTTCTCTAATTCTTTTATTTTTGATGTTAAGATGTCGATTTTAGATCTTTCCTGCTTTCTTTTGTGGGCATTTAGTGCTATAAATTTCCCTCTACACACTGCTTTAAGTGTGCCCCAGAGATTATGGTACATTGTGTCTTTGTTCTCTTTGGTTTCAAAGAACATCTTTATTTCTGCCTTCATTTCATTATTTACCCGGTAGTCATTCAGGAGCAGGTTGTTCAGTTTCCATATAGTTGTGCGCTTTTAAGTGAGCATCTTAATCCTGAGTTCTAATTTGATTGCACTGTGGTCTGAGAGACAGTTTGTTGTGACTTCTGTTCTTTCACATTTGCTGAGGAGTGCTTTACTTCCAACTATGTGGTCAATTTTGGATTAAGTGTGATGTGGTGCTGAGAAAAATGTATATTCTGTTGATTTGGGGTGCAGAGTTCTGTAGATGTCTATTAGGTCTGCTTGGTGCAGAGCTGAGTTCAAGTCCTGGATATCCTTGTTAACCTTCTGTCTCATTGATATGTCTAATATTGACAATGGGGTGTTAAAGTCTCCCATTATTATTGTGTGGGAGTCTAAGCCTCTTTGTAGTTCTCTAAGGACTTGTTTTATGAATCTGGGTGCTCCTGTATTGGGTGCATGTATATTTAGGATAGTTAGCTCTTCTTGTTGAATTGATCCCTTTACCATTATGTGATGGCTTTCTTTGTCTCTTTTGATCTTTGTTGGTTTGAAGTCTGTTTTTCCAGAGACTAGGATTGCAACCCTTGCTTTTTTTTACTTTCCATTTGCTTGGTAGATCTTCCTCCATCCCTTTATTTTGAACCTATGTGTGTCTCTGCACATGTGACAGGTCTCCTGAATACAGCACACTGATGGTTCTTGACTCTTTATCCAATTTGCCACTGTGGATCTTTTAACTGAGGCATTTAGCCCATTTACATTTAAGGTTAATATTGTTATGTGTGAATTTGATCCTGTCATTATGATGTTAGCTGGTTATTTTGCCTGTTAGTTGATGCAGTTTCTTCCTAGCATCGATGGTATTTACAATTTGGCATGTTTTTGTGGTGGCTGGTACTGATTGTTCCTTTCCATGTTTAATGCTTCCTTCAGAAGCTCTTGTAAGGCAGGCCTGGTGGTGACAAGATCTCTCAGTGTTTGCCTGTCTTTAAAGGATTTTATTTCTCCTTCACTTATGAAGCTTAATTTGGCTGGATATGAAATTCTGGGTTGAAAATTCTTTTCTTTAAGAATGTTGAGTGTTGGCCCTTACTCTTTTCTGACTTGTAGGGTTTCTGCTGAGAGATCCACTGTTAGTCTGATGGGCTTCCCTTTGTGGGTAATCCAACCATTCTTTCTACCGGCACTTATCATTTTTTCCTTCATTTCAACCTTGGTGAATCTGACAATTATGTGTCTTGGGGTTGCTCTTCTCGAGGAGTATCTTTGTGGTGTCCTCTGTATTTCCTGAATTTGAACATTGGCCTGCCTTGCTAGATTGCAGAAGTTCTCCTGGATAATATCCTGAAGAGTGTTTTCCAACTTGGTTCCATTCTCCCCATCACTTTCAGGTACCCCAATCTAATGTAGATTTGGTCTTTTCACATAGTCCCATGTTACTTGAGGCTTTGTTCATTTCTTTTTACTCTTTTTTCTCTAAATTTCTCTTCTCACTTTATTTCATTAATTTCATCTTCAATCACTGATACCCTTTCTTCCACTTGATTGAATCAGCTGTTGAAGTTTGTGCATCTGTCATGTAGTTCTCATGTCATGGTTGTCAGTTCCATCAGGTCGTTTAAGGTCTTCTCTACACTGTTTATTCTAGTTAGCCATTAATCTGATATTTGTTAAGGTTTTCAGCTTCCTTGTGATGGGTTCAAACATCCTCCTTTAGCTCAGAGAAATTTGTTATTACTGACCTTCTGAAACCTAGTTCTGTCAGCTTGTCAAAGTCATTCTCCATCCAGCTTTGCTGTACTCCTGGTGAGGAGCTGCAATTCTTTGGAGGAGAAGAGGTGCTCTGGCTTTTAGAATTTTCAGCTTTTCTGCTCTGGTTTCTCCCCATCTTTGTGGTTTTACCTACCTTTCTTCTTTGATATTGGTGACCTAAAAATGGGGTTTTGTTGTGGATGTCCTTTTTGTTGATGTTTATGCTATTCCTTTCTGTTTGTCAGTTTTCCTTCTAACAGTCAGGTCCCTCAGCTGCAGGTCTGTTGGAGTTTGCTGGAGGTCCACTCCAGACCCTGTTTGCCTGGGTATCACCAGTGAAGGCTGCAGAACAGCAAATGTTGCAGAACAGTAAATATTGCTGCCTGATCCTTCTTCTGGAAGCTATGTCCCAGAGGGGCACCCACCTGTATGAGGTGTCACTCGGCCCCTACTGGGAGGTGTCTCCCAGTTAGGCTACACGGGGGTCAGTGACTCATTTGGAAAGGCAGTCTGTCCATTCTCAGAGCTCAAACACCATGCTAGGAGAACCACTGCTGTCTTCACAGCTGTAAAACAGGGACTTTTAAGTCTTCAGAAGCTTCTGCTGCCTTTTGTTCAGCTATGCCCTGCCCCCAGAGGTGGAGTCTACAGTGGCAGCAGGCCTTGCTGAGCTGCAGTGGGCTAAGCCCAGTTTGAGCTTCCCTCACTGCTTTGTTTACCTATTCAAGCCTCAGCAATGGCAGATGCCCCTCTCCCTGCCAGGCTGCTGCCTTGCAGGTAGATCTCAGACTGCTGGGCTAGCAGTGAACAAGGCTCCATGGGCATGGGACCCACTGAGCCAGGCACAGGATATAATCTCCTGGTGGGATATTTGCTAAGACCATTGGAAAAGCACAGTATTTGGGTGTGAGTGTCCTGTTTTTCCAGGTACTGCCTGTCACAGTTTCCCTTGCCTAGGAAAGGAAAATTCCCTGACCCCTTGTGCTTTCCAGGTGTGGCGATGGCCCACCCTGCTGCAGATTGCCCTCTGTGGGCTGCACCCTCTGTCCAACCAGTCCCACTGAGTTGAACCATGTACCTCAGTTGGAAATGCAGAAAACACCCATCTTCTGCATCCGTCATGTTGGGAGCTACAGACTGGAGTTGTTCCTATTCAGGCATCTTGGAACAGAGTCATCTTGCTTTTTTTTGAAACACTATCCCTTCTTGTCATCCAGGCTGGAGTGTGATCATAGCTCACAGTAGCCTCAAACTCCTGGCACAAATCATCCTCCTGCCTCAGCCTCCTGAGTAGCCTGGATTATATGCAAATGTTTCCACACCTAGCTGATCTTTCTTTCTTTTTTTCTTCTTTCTTTCTTTCTTTCTCTTTCTTTCTTTCTTTCTCTTTCTTTCTTTCTTTCTTTCTCTTTCTTTCTTTCTCTTTCTTCCTTTCTTTCTCTTTCTTTCTTTCTTTTTCTTTCTTTTCTTCCTTCCTTCCTTCCTTCCTTCTTTCTTTCTCTCTCTCTCTTTCTTTTTTTTCATTTTCTTTATTTCTTCTTTCCTTCTTTCTTTCTCTTTTTTTCTTTCTATTTATTTTTTGTGGCAGAGATGGGGGCTCACTATGTTGCCCAGGCTGCTCTTGAACTCCTGGCATCAAACAATCCTCTCATACTTGTCTCCAAAGCATGGGAATTACAGGTGTGAACCACCATGACTGTACTGAAAAATGTGATATTTAGCTTTCTATGCCTGGCTTGTTTTACTGAAAATATTGACTTCCAGTTCCATCCATGTTGCTGCAAAAGACATTATTTTCTACGGTTTTATAACTGAATAGTATTCTATTGTGTATATATACCACATTTTCTTTATTCATTGACCTGTTGTTTGACAGGTAAGGTGATTCCATATCTTTGTAACTGTGAATAATGCTGTGGTAAATATATGCGTGAAGCTGTCGTTTTGACCTATTCCTTTGATTAGATATCCAGTGATGAAATTGCAGGACTGAATGCTAGTTTTGTTTTGAGTTCTTTCAGAAATCTCCATAATGCTTGCCATAAAAGTTGTGCTAATTTTTATATTCCCAACAACAATGTAAAAGAGTTCTTTTTTCTCCACATTCTCACTAACATTTGTTATGTTTTTATCTTTAATAATACTTATTGAGGAGTAAGATATCTCATTGACATCTCATTCTGCAGTAAGATATCTCATACTGACTGGAATAAGATATCTCATTATAATTTTAATGAGCATTTCTCTGATGATTCATAGGGTGGAGCATTTTTTTTTTTTTTTGAGACGGAGTCTCTCTGTGTCTCCCAGGCTGGAGTGCAGTGGCGTGATCTCGGCTCACTGCAAACTCTGCCTCCCGGGTTCACGCCATTCTCCTGCCTCAGTCTCCCAAGTAGCTGGGACTACAGGTGCCCGCCGTCACGCATTTTTTTTCATATATCTTTTGGCTATTTGTATGTGTTCTTTTAAAAAATGTCTCCTCTCCAGGCACGGGAGCTCACACCTGTAATCCCAGAAGTTTGGGGGGCAGAGGCCAGTGGATCACTTGAGGGAAGGAGGTCGAGACCAGCCTGGCCAACAAGGCAAAACCTTGTCTTTACAGAAAATACAAAAAATTAGCCAGGTGCAATGGCACCTGCCTGTGGTGCAAGTTACTCAGGAGGCTGAGGCTTAGGAATTGCTTGAACCCAGTAGGCAGAGGTTGCAGTGAGCCAAGATCATGCCAATGCACTGCAGCATGGGTAATGAAGCAAGACCTGTCTCAAAAAAATAAATAATTCTGCCAGGTCTGGTGGCTCATGCCTGTAATCCCAGCATGTTGGGACGCCCAGGTGGGCAGATCACCTAAGGGCGGGAGTTTGAGACCAGCCTCACCAACATGGAGAAAACCCGTCTGTAGAAAAAATACAAAATTAGCCAGGTGTGGTGGTGCATGACTGTAATCCCAGCTACTATGGAGGCTGAGGCAGGAGATTCGCTTGAACCCGGGAGGCAAAGGCTACGGTGAGCCGAGATCTCGCCAACTGCACTCCAGCATGAGCAACAACAGCAAAACTCCATCTCAAAAATAATAATAATAAATAAATAAATAATAAAAAATGTCTCTTTATGTTGTTTTCCCACTTTTTAATGGGATCCTTTGGAATTTTCTGTGTAGCTGAGTTCTTGTATACTCAGAATATTAGTCCTTTGTCAAATGAAGAGTTTACAGATAATTTATTCCATTCTGCAGGTGATCTGCTCACTTTGTCGAGAGGATTATTTCTTTGGCTGTGCAGCAGCTTTTTCATTTAAACAAAGCTTTTGAATTTAATTAATGAAATTTTTCAGTTTTGTTTAAATTTGCATGGGTCTATTTTTTTATTTATTATCTGTACTTTTGAAGTCTTAGTCATGAACTCTTTACTAGACAATGATCAGAAGACTTTTCTCTAGATTTCTTCTCATATTGTTACCATTTCAGTACATATATTTAAGTCTATAATTCATCTTAAATTGACTTTTGTAAGTATGGTGAGAAATAGGAGTCCAGCCTTATTCTTCTGCATATAACAATTCAATTGTCCCAACACCAATTATTAAAAAGGGTGTGTTTCCCCAATATATTTTCTTGTCAGATTTGTCAAAGATCAGTTGGCTATAAATGTCTGGTTTACTTCCTGGGTTTTCTAGTATGTTAAATCAATCTGTGTGTCTATTTTTAAACTAATACCATGCTGTACTGGTGACTATGGCTTTGTATTATAATTTGAAGTCAGAAAATTTGATGCCCCAAGATTTGTTAATTTGCTTCAGCTGGAAAGACTGAGTTGACAATTGCAGAGATGGCAGTTGCCCCTCCCTGCAGGTGCTCCATCTCAGAAAAACATCCGGGTTCCCACGACCACATAACCCTGGCTGCAGTTACTGAAATTCCCAAAGGAAGGCCCCACCCAGTGAGGAAAGATGAATCAAGGTCAAATTTAAAGAAACAGTCTGGCCACAATCAGGCACAGCAGTTGTGCTGCCTTGTAAGGGACCAGACCACCTAGATTCCTTGGAGCCTGCAGGCTAGAGTGTCTGAGTCCATAGAAACACAAGGATGGTGGCCGCTCTCACCTCCCCAGAACACTGTGGTCTCAGGTAGTGTCCATCCTATTGCCTCTGATTGGCTGGTATTCCAAGCCAGTGGGTCTTAACATGACAAGTACCTTGGAAGTGGGGCCCACAGAATTGGCTCCCTGGATTCAGGGGCCTTCCTGAGGGAAAGTAGAGATGGAACTCCTGACTTGCCCAGCTTTTCAAGGCCAGAGTATATATTCTTCCTGGGTCTCTGTGTGTGTCTGAGTGGCTGCTCCGCCAACACCTAACACGGCTCTGTCTATCAAACAGAAGGCCCTTATAGCATGAGCTAATGGGAGGATCTTTTGAACCCTTGGTTGCAAAGATCCATGGGAGAAGCATGGTTTCTGGGAGGGGTCACACACTCAGTAACTGCTTCCCTTGGCTGTGTGTACAGGTTCCTTTGACTCTGTGCCAAAGAGTTCTCTAGTCTTTTACAATGATCTGTGTGTCTGTTTTTATACCAGTAACATGCCATATTGGTGACTGGCTTTGTGATATAATTTGAAGTCAGAAAATGTGATGCTGGCAGCTTTGTTCATTTGCTTCCGCTGGAAAGATTGAGTTGACAACTGTACAGATGGCAGTTGACCCTTCCCCCAGGGCCTCTATCCCAGAAAAAGATCAGGCTTCCCACCAACCATATAACCCTGGCTGGAGTTCCTGAAATTTCCACAGGAAGGACCTATCCATTGAAAAGGGATGAATCAACGTCAAACTGAAAGAAACAGTCTGGCCACTACCAGGCACAGCAGCAGTGCTGCCTTGTGGGGGAATCCTTTCTGCTGCAGACCAACTGGACTCCCTGGAGCCCACAAACTAGAGTGTCTGAGTCCAGGGAAACACAGAGATGGTGGCCGCCCCAACCCCCCAGATCTCGGTAGTCTCAGGCAGCCTCCAACCTATTGCCACTTGTTGGCTGGTATTCCAAGCTAGTGGGTCTTAACCTGAGAGGGGTCTTGGAAGTGGGGACAGTAGAATGAGGCTACCTGGCTCCCTGTAATATGGCTCCGATGAGTGCAGGAACACCAGGGCTGTTGTTTCACACATTGAATTGAAGAAAATTACACAAATACACGTGCAGTGGTTTTAATGAGCACAGAGTTTAACAGGCAAGAAAGAAGGAAGATGCTGTCCTCATACAGAGACAAAGGGAGTGGGGTCTCCGAAGCCTAAAGAGGAAACCCGGAGTGCTGGGGATACCAGCCAGTTATATTAAGAGGCTGCGGGAGGTGGTGTTTGATTTGCACAGGGCTCAGGGGATTGGTTTGACCAGGCATGTCATTTAAGTAAGCCTGCCTAAAAACTGGCGCTCCCACCCTAGCCTTTGAATATGCACATGCTTGGAGAAATGATGTCCTACACACATGCGGATATGTGGGGCAGCCGTGTTGCCAGGTACAGGTTGGGAGAAGGGCCAGAAGAGGGCGGGAATCGCCATGTTTAGGTGGACCCAGTTTCCAATGGCCGGCATTTGCAGATCAAAGATTCCCAGAGGGCTCTAAGAGCCCGGGCTTTCCTGCTAGACAAGAATCCTTTCTGGAGCTGCTTCAAAAAGAAAGGAAACTTCCCAAGGACATCTTTTCCTCTATATCTGCCTAAAATAATTTCTTAACAACTCCTATAACACGTGAATTCAGCCCCCTTCCTGGCGGAATGTACAGACAGAACTCCCACCTTTCCCGGCTTCCCAATGCCAGAGTATGTAAAACTCCTGGGTCTCTGTGTGTGTCTGAGTGGCTGCTCTGAAAACACTCCACACAGCCCTGTGTACTGGGCCCAAGGCCCTTATGATTTGAGCTCATGAGGGGATCTCCTGATCCACTGGTTGCAAAGATTCATGGGAGACGCATAGTTTCCAGAGCGGGGTTACATAGTGATTCAATGCTTCTCTTGGCTAACGGTGAATGTTCCTTTGGCTGTGTGCCAATACCAGGTGGCTCATCACTCACCTCCCTTTTCTTTGTTCTGGTGGGACAAGTTGTTTGCCTAGTGAGCCCCAATGTGAGAACCTGGATATTTCTGTTCACACGCTTATTTCAAATTTCACAGCGCTTTTCATTCACAGGAAGGCAGCTGCTTCTAATCGGCCATCTTGGCACGTGCCCTCCACATCACCTTCTATAAAATGACGCCTGCTGTCCAGGGATAATGCCATTATATAACTTTGCCTGAAACCAACAGAACTCTCATTATACTTATGATGGGCTCATTTACTTCACTTCCAATGAATGTGGCCATGGAAATGCAAGTGGATGAAGTGGTCCATTCTCTTAAGGATGAGGTAGAAACATGGTGTACTGACCAATTAATGACATATGTCTGAAAACTAGCAACTGAGAACCTCAATCACCGTGTTTACATTTCTAATCAAGAAGATGCTCATCTATGTACTCAACAACCCAGGTTTCCTTGCATCTGAGCTGCTGAAGCGCTTCAAAAACAACATCTCATGTTTCCTAAAGAAGATGATGCCTGGACAAGCAGCACAAGTCATTCAGGTTTATTTTCGGTTCATAAATTCAGCACGACATTTACACAATTGTCAGGAAACCTTATCAGGTAACGAGTCCTGCATGTTTCCTTTCATTTCAGGAGGAAGAGGGTAATTCAGTTGAGTTTCCTGAGCTACCCAGCTGCCGTGATTCAATAACCACCAGGAAATTTTGATGATGGTGCTCTCCTGAGCTCCTCCCTGTCCCAGGGAAGACAAAATCATTGAAACTGTGCAAATAAAGTGTTGCTTCGCTGGAATGAGGTCTCATGGCTGTTTATGCGGTGGCTGGCTGCTCAGGACAGGGTAAGTCTCTGGGCTGTGCACTGAGGAGGGGAAACTCTCAATCTGGAGAAAACCCATTGCAGGGGACACCTCCATGGGATCTGAGGGACTGAGGATGAGGAGCTGGACTGGGTGTAGGGAAGGAGGAGGTTTCAGAGGGCAAAAATCTGGAAGTAAATCCTGGACCTGTTTGAAAATTTTCTCCCTCAGAAGAAGATTCAGGGAGGAATAAGGACAAACTCTGGGTGCCTTAAGGGGCATTTACTAATTTGAGATAACTCTAATGGGAAGCACAGTGACATTGGCCTCCTTGAGGTTTGAGGCCCCAGAGTAAATGAGGCCCAGATCCAGTCCATGGGGGTTGAGACCTTCAAGGGACACATTTTGATTGGGACAGAGTAAAGCGTAGCTGCAGAGGAAGCCCTGGCAGTGTGAAAGCGACCTTGGAGGGAGCCGGTGCACTCTGAATGCTTGGGAGCCCCCATCCCCTGTCCCTGCCTCTTTTTCTGGATTGTTTGGGCTCCGTGGTCTCTGCCATCTTCTGAGCTCTCCACGCTGCCCTCTTCAGGTTTCTCTTCTGGGCTCCAAGTACTCCAAAATCTTTCGGATCTGTATCTTTACTCCTGTTTTTAGCATGTGTGGGGCCCCAGGTTCCAGAAAATTTCTGGCCTGAAATCCACCTCCCCAGTCGCGGCGGATTCCACTTTAGCGAATCCGCACTGGGCAAGATCTTTCAAGCCCTTGGGGAAACTGACAACAACTCTATGTGATTTGCCTTAAATAAAAAAAAAAGAAAAGAAAGAAAGAAAAGAGAAAGGAAGGAAAGAAGGAAGGAAGGAAGGAAGGAAGGCAGGCAGGCAGGCAGGCAGGCAAGCAAGAAGAAAACTAGTAAAAATGCTTTTCCTTAACTTCATCCTACTGCTTTTTAATTTGTTGTTATTTCTATTTATATCTTATTGTATTGTCTATTTCTTCAAGAGTTGCAGCAGTTGGTATTTTTTTTCTTGGTTCATCATTTAGTCTTTTTACTTAGAATAACAGTAGTTCACACACTACAGTTAAAGCGTTATACTATTCTGCATTTTTCTGTGTACTTATGATTTCCAGTGAGATTTGTACCTTCAAATGATTATTGATTGCTCACTGATGTTTTTATTTTCCTGATTAAAGTGTTCCCTTTAGCATTTCTTATAGGACATGTCTGGCATTGATGAATTCCCTCAGTTTTTGTTTTGTCTGTAAAAGTATTTATTTCTCCTTTATATCAGAAGGATGTTTTTGCCAGATATTCTATTGTAGGGTAAAAGTTATTTTCCCTGAGCACTTTCAATATGTCAGGCCTGTCTCTCCTGTCCTGTAAGTTTCCACCAAAAAGTCTGCTGCCAGAGGTACTGAAGCTCCACTGTATGTTATTTGTGTCTTTTATTTTGCTGCTTTTAGTATCCTTTTCTTATCCTTGACTTTTGGGAGTTTGATTATTAAATGCTTTGAGGTCATCTTTTTTGGGTTAAATCTGCTTGGTGTTCTATAACCTTCTTGTACTTGGTTATTGATATCTTTCTCTTGTCTTGGGGGGTTCTTTGTTATTATCTTCTTAAATAAACTTTCTGCCTCTGTCGCCGTCTCTACCTCTTCATTAAGATGAATAAATTTTAGGTTGACCCTTTTGAGGCTATTTTCTAGACTCTATGGGCATGCTTCATTGTTATTTGTTCTTTTTTCTTCTGTCTCCCTTTACTGTGTTTTTCAATTAGCCTGTTTTTGATTCAGGTTGATCCATTCTGCCTTTGAAGGACCCTGCTGCATTCTTTACTAGGCCTATTGCATTTTTCATCTCCAGGATTTCTGCTTGATTCTTTTTAATGATTTCAATCTGTTTGTTAAATTTATCTGATAGAATTCTGAATTCCTTCTCTGCATTCTCCTGAATTTCTCTGAGTTTCCTCAAAATGGTTCTTTTGAATTCTCTGTCTGAAAGGTCACATACCTCTGTTTTTTCAGGATTGACCCCCAGTCCCTTATTTAGTTCATTTGGTGAGTTCCTGTTTTCCTGGATGGTTTTGATGCTAGTAGATGTTCCCCGGTGTCCAGGCACTGGAGGGTTAAGTATTATTGTAGTCTTCCCTGTCTAGGCTTATGTGCAGCCATCTTTCTTGGAATGATCTTTCACATATTTGAAATGACTTGGGTGTTACTGTAAAGGAAAACTGAGGCTGGAGTCGAACCAGGAACGAAGACACAAGGCAAATGGCAGTGAGAACAGCTTTTATTAGGGCTTGCAGGCGAGGTTCCTCGGTCCAAAAGTGTAGCCTGAGGAAGTCGCACTGAGGAAGGAGGGTAGGGGCTTCTTATAGCCTGAGAGGTAGGGAAGCTGGTTGTGCAAACAGGGCCTGGGAGGTCTTGAAACTACTAGGGCAGGAGTTGAGTAAGGGTCATGAGGAAGGGGTCTTTGGAAACTGTTAACCAAAACTGCTGTTTACAAACTTGTGGAATGCAGGTGAGCTGCAGGTCATGGGGGAGTGTGGTTGCCCAGCTGGAACCTCTGACCTATGTAAGTCTGAAGGCGTGTTCAAAGAGGAAAGGAAGTCTCAAACAAAGGGCCTGCTTGAACAAAGGGCCTGCTACGCCAACTGGCGCCGCCAGTTGTCGGGTCTAGATCCCTGCCTAACATTCCAACCTCTTTCTAATAAGAAAAAAGGGGCGATGTGTTCATCTGGCTGCTTCCTGCTATTATGGGTCGTCGTGGGGTTTTTCGGAGGTCGGAACTTGGGTATAGGGGTGGAGCAGCATCTGATTGACAGTGATCCGGGAGACTTCTTTTATGCAGTTCTGGATGAAGCGGAGGATACAGGGAGCTATGAGCAGTAAGAAGCCAATGACTAGTAAGGGGCTTAGGAAGGGTAGGACCAGCCGGCCATGGACGACAGCCACTACCTGAGTGGGGACTCTAATCCTGAGGTTTTTTTGTGGAGTCCTTCTCGGACTTTTTCTAGAGTGAAGAGGTTGGTTTCTACTAGTCCTGACTCATTGATGTAGTAGCAGCATTCTTCATTGAGGAACATACAGGTCCCGCCTTTGTCAGCCGTAAGGAGATCAAGTGCTCTGTGATTCTGGGCTGCCACCTGGGCCACTGAGGTGATCTGTCGTTGGAGGGAAGCCAGGGATTCTGCCGAAGCTTCGATTGCTACCTGTAATCGGGCTGAAAGGTCTTGAGAGGATCGGACAGAATGAGTTAAGGCTCCAGTTCCAAGGCCAGAGGCCACGAGGGATTCAGCTAAAGAGACTCCAATCATTAGCAGAAGGAATACTGCTCTTGCCTGGCGGGGGCGGGTAACAGGCAGAAGAGAGGATAGCTCAGCTTCACTGTACAAGGTGAGGCTGGGGACTAGGGAGATGGGAACACATAAGGTAGTGTTGGAAGCCTTGAGAGTTTTTGACAGGGTGGAGTTGTACCAAAAATACCCACCTGGGGGCGCAGTGAGATTTGGAGGTGCCGGTCCTGTCCAATTGCACCAGGAAACATTAGGGGTGGAGTAGCAAAAGGGGAGTTGTTGTCTAAGCGGGCCTTGGAACAAAGAAACTTCCCCCAGGGTTTGGCCGGGATGGGGAAAGGAGGGGGTTAGGTTAGAGGAGTTAAATGGGCTAGGTAAAGGTACCACAACCAGTG
The DNA here is from genome assembly GCF_043159975.1 of Macaca nemestrina. Taxonomy (NCBI): domain Eukaryota; kingdom Metazoa; phylum Chordata; class Mammalia; order Primates; family Cercopithecidae; genus Macaca; species Macaca nemestrina. Next base: position 50,804,977 of record NC_092144.1, on the reverse strand, counting down.
GGGGCTTATTTAATGCTGCACACAAGAAACAACGGGAGATGTTGTGCACTCTGACCATATGTACTACCTGGGCCCCTTCTCTGACTAGGGTTAGCCAAGAAAAAGGGTTACCACTGCCCTGAGGCTTGTTGTCTGAGTTGGCTGTGTTGTCTGGGTTGGCTAGAGCTGAGATGACTTTTTCTTGTTTGATGTTGGAGGCCAGGCTGATGAGGCTGCTTGTGACCCTGACATAGGCTCTATAAATCTTGAGTCAGGCTACGGGATAAGATTCGTAGCCGTGCTGGTAAAGGCGAGCCTCTATACCTGATGCCCACCGAGGGTCCCACGGGTCAGGAATGGTAAGGAAGAATGTAGGCACTTCTCCTTGTCCGTATGATCTGACTAACTGAACCGTTGATGCAGGTTGCTGCCACTTGGTGTACGACATGTCAAGGTAAGTAAAATGCATGTTACAATAATGATATGGACACCCGCCGTTGGTTTCTATCCAGTAATTGAGACAGTTATATTCTACCTGATCATAGAGAAAGCATATGACCGGGTTCCACCAGTCGGGGCAACTATTAAAGGCAGAGAAGTTAAAGGTAACCTGACTCTGGCACCCTTGGGACCGGCAGTCAACTGTGGCTAAGATGTGGGAACTTATGTGATTGTTTTGGGTCCAGGTCTCTGACAGATAGAATCTCCAGCGGAATGGATTGACAGGGGGAGTTTGGGTAGGAGTCTTACCTAGGCTCAGGAGTACTGGATAGCTGAGGAAGGTTAGGCAGAGGGTCGTTACCGGCACGCGGCACGCATAAGTCCTAGTTTAGTAGGGGCAACAGCCTGAACCATCCACCTGGAATCACGCTGGGTGGGTGCTTTTTTCAGCTGGGACAGATGAGACCAGGAGGGAAGGCCAAGGAGCTTGGCAGCAGTGGGCGTGGTAAGGATCATGGTATACGGTCCTTCCCACCAGGGAGATAAGGCTCGGGGCTGCAGCTGCTTGACCAGTACCAGGTCTCCTGGTGCTACAATGGCGGGATTTTTGGGGTTTGGGGAAGCGAGTGTGGGGAGACACGGGTCCGCATGTTTTCTTAGAAGCTCGCCTAGGAGGGTTAAGTAAGGGAGGTAGGAGCCTAAGGGAGGGGAGAGGGCTGGCAGCTCCTGGAAGAGGAACGGGCATCTGTACAGTAGCTCAAAAGGGCTGAGCCCTGTGGGGGCACAAGGAGCTGCCCTGAGATGAGTAAGAGCCAAGGGAAGGAGAGTTATCCACGAGAGGCGGGTTTCTAGAGTGAGCTTGGTTAGATGCAGTTTAAGGAGGCTGTTTGCGCTGTTCTACCTTACCAGACGACTGCGGATGGTATGGAATGTGGAGCTTCCGGGTAATCTGGAGTGTGGCTGCCCCCTGCTGGGTGAGTTTGGAAATGAAAGCCGGACCATTGTCTGATTGGATGGTTCTGGGGAGACCGAACCTGGGGACAATGTGCTCTAGGAGAATAGTTGCCGCGACTTCTGCAGTCTCTCCAGTGGTGGGGAAAGCCTCAATCCATCCTGAGAAGGTGTCAACTAAGGTCAGCAGGTAGCGAAATTTTTTATGTCGGGGCATGTGGGTAAAATCAAGTTGCCAATCTTCTCCTTGCTGGTGGCCTCTTAGCTGATGAATAGGCCCTGGGTGTCTGAACCTACCTTGGGGGTTAGTGGCCAAACAGGTGGCACATTGCTGATGTACTTTCTTAATTTGGGCCTGCAGTGAGGGAAGGTGAAAGATGGGTTCTAAGAAGTTATACATAGCCTTGGGTCCTATGTGGAGAGAGCAGTGTATGTCGATCAGTATATGTACTGCCTGAGTCTGAGGCAGCACTATTCGGCTGTCAATGAACACCCACCCATCCTTGTTTTGGGTAACACTGGGCTGGGCCATCAGGGTTTGAAGTTCCTGGGAAGAGTAGTCTGGGGAATATGTGGGGGAAAGACAGAGTAAAGGCACTGGGGGAGGGGAGGAAGTGAGAGCAGTGGCCCTTGCAGTGAAGTCAGCTAGGCTGTTACCTTGCAACACAGGGTCCTTAGAATGCTGGTGACTTTTGCATAGGAGTATTGCATGGTGAGTTGGTGGGAACTAGAATGTGCTGTTGGAGCAGGCGTGTAATGATAGGTTTTAATCCCTGTCGATGTTCAAGGGAGATAGGGAACTGAGGTCTAGAGGGAAACTTGGAAGGGTCTGTTAGCCAGATGTGGGCCGGGGTAAGGTGCTGGGCAGTGATTGGGGTGGAGATGTCCCACACGTTAGGGTTAATGGGGACTGGAAACGGGAGTAGGGGGTCAGCCTGGCAGGGTTTGTCAGGTGAGAGGAGGGGGAAGAGGAACACAAGGTGTGGGGAGGAGTTGGGTCAGAAGTGAACTGAGGCCCCTAGCTTGGAGAGGAGGTCTCGTCCTAACAAGGGGACTGGGCACGAAGGAATGATAAGAAATGAGTGCGAGAAGAGGGAGCCATCCAGGCGGCAAGACGGAGCCATCCAGGCGGCAAGACAGAGGAGGAGTCTGGCGGTAGGTGGAGGGAGTACCATCAATTCACATGACTGTGACAGTGGAGGGGTGGCTGGGGCCACTGAATGAAGGCAAAACAGAGTAGGTAGCCCCCGTATCCACAAGGAAGAATATGGACTTACCTGCTACCTGGAGCATGACCCTGGGCTCGGCAAGAGTGAGAGGGGTCCCTGAGTCTGGGCCTCTTCAATCTTCGTCAGTGTCAAGGAGCTGGAAGGCACCTCCAATACCCAGAGGAGGGTCATCACGTGGAGGTGCAGCGACCATCCTTAGGTTGGGGCAGTCTGACCTCCAGTGGCCCATCTGCCAACAGTTCGGACAGTGGCAAGTTGGCTCCTTTGGGTTAGGGCACTGCCTGGCCCAGTGGCCTTCGTTGCCACACTTGAAGCAGGCACCAGATGGCGCTCGGGGAGTACCTCCTTTCTGGGAGCTCCTGGAGCCGACTGGCCTCAGGGCTGCAACCAAGGTCTGGGTTTGGAGTTGTACCTTCTGTTTTAGCCTGGCCTGTCATTGGGCCTCAGCTGCTTCCTCCCTGGAGTTGTAGACCTTGAAGGCCAGTTTGGCTAAATCCTGGATGGGAGTTTGAGGGCCGTCCTCCACCTTTTTTAACTTTTTTTGAATATCGGGGGCTGACTGAGAAATGAAATATGAGGCCAAGACGGTCCCCCCTGCGGGGGAGGCAGGGTCAAGGCGGGTGTACTGAATAAGTGCCTCAGTCAGCCAGTTAAGAAAAGCAGGCAGATTTTCATCTGCACCTTGGACTACCTCTTTTAGTTTGTTAAAGTTGACTGATTTGTTAGAGGCTGCCTGCATGCTGGCAAGAAGACACTGAACCATCATGTCTCGGCAGCGGCGGCCAGCCTGCCCTACCTGGTAGTCCCAGTCGGGCTCAGCCAAGGGCACTGCCTTGGTGCCGACTGGCATGGCAGGGTCAGTTAAGTGAACATGGTTAGCAAGCTGCCTGGCTGCCGCTAGGATGCATTCCTGCTCCTCAGGAGACAGGGTTGAGGTCATAACGACATGGAGGTCGTGCCAGGTGAGATAATATGCCTGGCATAGATACCTGAACTCTTTGATATAATGAGGAGGATTGGCCAAAAAGGAGCCTGCACGCTCCTCAACCTTAGACAAGTCTGCCAATGAAAATGGCACATGGACCCAGACTACTCCTTCGGCGCCTGCTATCTCTCATAAGGGACACAGGAGGTTGGTCCTGGACTGAGTATGGGCTGAGATAGGTGAGGAGGGAGAGGAGGTGGAGGTAGGGGAGACAGAATCTGTCGGATTTGGTAAGGGCACAGGAGGGGTGGAAGGGAGGGGAGGCATTGTCGAGGATGGGGATAATGGTGGGTCAGGGTAAGGAGGAGGTTGGGTGGGAGACCAGAGGGGTGGCCGGGAAAGTGTGTCAGGAGGCTCAGAAAAAGAGGAGGAATCATCCCTCTCTTTGCTCAAGGGAAGAGACTTTGCGAGTAGGACCTGAGCTAACGAGCACTGGGCACAGAGATCTGGGTGAGAACGCGAGTCCCAAAAGGCTTGAACATAGGGTATTTCATGCCATTTACCTAGTCTCTTGCAGAAGTTGGTCAGATCCGTGAGAACGTTAAAGTCTAGAGTGCCTTCTGCAGGCCACTGAGACTGATTATCCAATTTATATTGCGGCCATGCTATTGTGCAGAAGAAAATGAGCCACTTTCATTTTATGTCTTGGCTGAGACTTAAAGTCTGGAGATTCGCCAAGAGGCACCCCAGAGGGGATTTTCGGTTTGGTTTGGACTGGGTAGTTCCCATGGTCTCAAGGCGGGCAGTCCGGAGGTAATGGGAGTGTCCTCTCACTGCCACACGGAGTGCGGGGTACGGTGGCTTCCAGGGAGGTTGGACGTCTCCTAGTCCCCAGTGCCGAGGTCACAGTTGACTGGAGAGAGCCTCTGATGCGGCCGCACGTTTCGGACAGGGACTCCCAGAGGGAGCCTTCAGGACAGGGGGGAAACTTACCCAGCAGTGTTCGAATTGAGTCTTAAATTTGGTGAGACTGCTCCAGGCTTGAGGAGGCAATCCCGGCTCGAGGAGAGGAGAGCCTGCCTGACCTAGCAGAGATCCGGGGAGGGGTCTCCTCCCGGGTTTTGGCACCAAATGTAAAGGTAAACTGAGGCTGGAGCCGAACCAGGAATGAAGACACAAGGCAAATGGCAGTGAGAATAGCTTTTATTAGGGCTTGTGGGTGAGGTTCCTTGGTCCAAAGGCATGGGCCGAGGAAGTCACGCTGAGGGAGGAGGGTAGGGGTTTCTTATAGCCTGAGAGGTAGGGAAGCTGGTTGTGCAAACAGGGCCTGGGGGGGGTCTTGAAACTACTAGGGCAGGAGTTGAGTAAGGGTCATGAGGAAGGGGTCTTTGGAAACAGCAGTTAACCGAAACTGCTGTTTACGAACTTGTGGAATGCAGGTGAGCTGCAGGTCATGGGGGAGTGTGGTTGCCCAGCCGGAATCTCTGACATATGTGAGTCTGAAGGTGTGTTCAAAGAGGAAGGGAAGTCTCAAACAAAGGGCCTGCTCAAACAAAGGGCCTGCTACACTGAGTGGCGCCGCCATGTCGAGTCTAGATACCTGCCTAACAGTTGCAGTCCAAGTTGTATCTGCTTTAGGGAGCACCCAAATCCAAGTAATGCTGTGGTTCTTGCAGACTTACTATTTTGATAGTTTTGGAGAAGATTCAGGACAATTTTCTGAAATGCTAGGTGGACACTCTCATTCCCTTTTCTTACTTTCTCCCAAACATAGAGAGTCTTTGTCTGTTTTCTGAGTCACACAATCCTGGGGGTGGAGTGATGTAAGCATCAATGTGGCAGCCACCACTGTGAATGCACTGGCTCAGATTTGAAGCCACCATACACAGCACTGAGTCTTGGCCAAGGCTTGCAGTAAGCTCTCTCTGACTACTGCCTATGTTCACTCACGACCCTGGGGCTCTACAATCAGCAGATGGCAAAGCCAGTTGGGAATTGTTTTTTCCTTAAGTGATGTGAGGTTCCTTAAGCTCTTGATGACTGCAAATGTGCCACCTGGGAGTCAGGGTCTAGAGTCAATAATCTTAGATGTCTACCTGATGTTCTACTATACTGTGACTGAGTCAGCATGAAGGGGCCCAGCCCCTCCACAACCTGTGGGTGTTTCTCATCACGTGAGATGAGAGACTGAGAAAAGAAAGAGACACAGAGACAAAGTATAGAGAAAGAAAAGTGGGCCCAGGGGATGAACGCTCAGCATATGGAGGACCCACGCCTGCACCGGTCCCTGAGTTCCCTCAGTATTTATTGATCATTACCTTTACCATCTGGGAGAGGGGGGTGTGGCAGGACAATATGGTAATAGTGGGGAGAGGGTCAGCAGAAGAACATGTGAACAAATGTCTCTGTGTCATAAACAAGGTTAAGAAAAAGGTGCTGTGCTTTGACGTGCACATACATAAACATCTTGGTGCATTAAAGAGCAACATTGCCACTATCACGTCTCACCTCCAGGCCCAAGGCAGTTTTCTCCTATCTCAGTAAATAGAACATACAATTGGGTTTTACACGAAGACATTCCATTGCCCAGGGACAAGCAGGAGACAGATGCTTTCCTCTTATCTCAACTGCAAAGAGGCCTTCCTCTTGTACTAATCCTCCTCAGCACAGACTCTTTATGGGTATCGGGCTGGGGGACAGTCAAGTCTTTCCCTTTTCCACGAGGCCATATCTCAGATGATCACATGTGGAGAAACCTTGGACAATACCTGGCTTTCCTAGGCAGAGGTCCCTGCAGCCTTCCGCAGTGTTTGTGTCCCTGGGTACTTGAGATTAGAGAATGGTGATGACTTTTAACAAGCATACTGCCTTCAAGCACTTGTTTAACAAAGTACATCCTGCATAGCCCTAAATCCATTAAACCTTGAGTAAACACAGCACATGTCTCTGCAAGCACTGGGTTGGGGGTAGGGTTACAGATTAACAGCATCTCAAGGCAGAAGAATTTTTCTTAGTACAGACCAAAATGGAGTCTCTTATGTCTACTTCTTTCTACATAGACACAGTAACAGTCTGATCTCTCTTTCTTTTCCCCACACCAGCACTCAAATTACATCACACAGTCCTTCCAACTCTTCCTTCCACTTTCCAAAGAAAGAGGAGCCTCAGCCCATAGCCACCACCATCCCAGGCCACAAGGAGTACTGCCAGACAACCAGCCATGTTCCTTTAAGGCCCTGAGTCTCTTAGGTAAACTTGTCATGAATGCTGTCTGGCCTGGGACTCACCCTTCAGGGTTGTGGGTTCCTCTCTGGCACAGGGCAGATCCAGAATTGTTGCTGACCAGTCAAGTCTTAGAATCAGAGACCCCACAAGCCCTATTAGTGTTCCACACCACTGTGTATGTGCTGCCACCTAAGATGCAAGACAAAGTCCCATTTACTTTTTCCTCTGCTTTTCTCAGGCAGCAGCATTTTTGCCCTTTAAAAACCACAGCTGGTAATGTGCTGAGTCTCACCTGAAGTTAGCAAGTTTCAGAGGTCCACACAAAAGCCCTTGATGTACTACAGGGGTATTGCAGATGGTTATTCAGGGCCCAGGGTCTCTTCAGTTAGCAGGTGTCAAATGCTCGCTGTTCTGTGCCCTTTCTTTCAAGACATCAGAATCCCTTCTGGCCAAGTATGTGTCTAGAAATGTCAGCTGGGAGCTAGAGCCTGGTATCAGGGTAATAGTGGCCTCATAAAATACGTTTGAAATTTTGCCATCTTTTTCCAATTTTTGAAGAGTTTGAGTAGAGTTATTATTAGCTCTTCGTTCATTGACTGGTAGAATTCAACAGTGAATCCATCAGGTCCTGGGCTTTTCTTTGATGACAGCATTGTTTTGGTGACTTTGATGTCATTACTCATTATTGGTTTATAAGTTTTCCTATTTCTTCATGGTTCATATTTAGTGGGATGTATGTGTTCAGATATTTATTAATTTTCTCCAGGTTTTTTAATTTGTTGGTGCATAGCTGTTTCTAATTGTAGTTAATGATTATATTTCTGAAGCCTCAGTTATTCTGTCTTCTTTTTCATTTCCAATTTTATTTATTTGAGTCTTCTGACTTCACTTCTTAATTAGTCTGTTCAAGGGTTTGTCAATTTTATATTTTCAGAAAAACAACTCTTTTTATTGATCTTCTTTATTATATTAGAATTTCTGTTTCATTTATTCCTGCTCTGATCTTTCACGTTTATTTCCTTCTACTAATTTGAGGATTGATGGGTTCTTGTTTATCTAGTTCTTCGGGGTGTGCCATTAGGTTATTATTTTGAAGTCTTTCTACTGTGGGATATGATGAGGTTTCTCTTCAAATAGCTTGACCAATCCTTTATTCTTTAATTCATAATACCCCCCACCCACCCCTTTTTCCTTTTCTCTTTTTCTTTCCGCCTTTGTTGCATGCTTGGACACGCCACAGTACCAGGTTTATCAGTACCAGCTCACATTCCTCTCCTTATTTGGAAAGAAGACTAGCTCTCTAGCTCATGACAGACACCCCTTACCTTTTTCTCCTCCTCTCCATTACATGCTCACTTCATCTGAAGAAAGTTCAACTATCAAGCCAACCGGATTAGTTCAGATTGTGCGGCACGACCCCGGCCAACAGTGAAAGGGTACAGGGGCAGGACTTGCATCAGGAATAAAGGCTCTCACATAATTTTGTTCAGGGATGCTCTCATGGCCACTGGCCAAGGAGAAGCACCCCTCTGCACAAAAGTAAAATTACTTTGCTAAGAATCCTTTGTTTGAGTGTTCAGTTTCCTTAGGAATTTGAGCTTTATTCCCAACACTACTGTGTTGATATAGGCATTATTTTTATAGAATCCCTTTTTAATGCTGCTTTTGCTGGATCTGATGAGTTTGGTGTGTTGTATTTCCATTTTCATTTGCTTCAGAAACATTTTCCACTTATTGCTTAATTTCTTCCTTGACGCATTGGTTGTTCAGGAGCATGTTGTGTAATTTCTATGAGTTTGTTCAATTTCCAAGGTTCCTCTGGGTATTGATTTTTAGTTTATTTCACAGTGGTTGGAGAAGACATCTAATATAATTTCTATTTTTTAAATTTGTCCAGACTTTTTATGGCCTAAGATATAGTCTATTCTGGAAAATATTCTATGTGCTGATGAAAAGGATTTTTCTTTTTTTGTTGGGACGGAGTCTCGCTCTGTGGCCCAGGCTGGAGTGCAGTGGCCGGATCTCAGCTCACTGCAAGCTCCACCTCCCGGGTTTACGCCATTCTCCTGCCTCAGCCTCCCGAGTAGCTGGGACTACAGGTGCCCGCCACCTCGCCCGGCTACTTTTTTTTTTTTTTTTTTTTTTTTAGTAGAGACGGGGTTTCACCAGGTTAGCCAGGATAGTCTCAATCTCCTGACCTCGTGATCCACCCATCTCGACCTCCCAAAGTGCTGGGATTACAGGCTTGAGCCACTGCACCCGGCCTGAAAAGGATTTTTCTTCTGCAGTAGTTGAGTGAAATGTTGTGTAAGTGTTTGGGTATTAGACTGAGTGTGTAGTTTAACTCCACTGCTTCCTAGTTGATTTTCTGTTAATGTTTGCTTTTTACATTTGAAATAACTGGAGTCTGGTACCTAGGTATTCATAATTGTTGTATCCTCTTGCTGAATTGACCTGTTTATCATTAGCTAGTGACCCTCCTTGTCTTTTGTTTTTGCAGTCTGTGGTTATAGTCTATTTATCTAATATGACTATAGCTACTCTTGCACTATTTTGGTTTCCAGCTTCATGAAATATCCTTTTCCATTTCTCTGTTTCCACTTCCCTTTCAGTGTCTTTATAGGTGAATTAGATTTCTTTAAGTTAGCATATAGTTGAGTCATTTCTTTACCCATTTGACCACACAGTGGCTTTAATTAGAGAATTTAGAACACTGGTAGTGTTATTATTGATAAGTAAAAATGTAAGACCAGGCATGGTGGCTCACACCATGGAAATGGAAATTCCCAGCACTTTGGGAGGCTGAGGCAGGCTGATCACCTGAGGTCAGGAGTTTGAGACCAGCCTGGTCAACATGATGAAACCTAAAGTCTGTACTAAAAATACAAAAATTAGCCAAGCATGGTAGCATGCACCTGTAATCCCATCTACTTGGGAGGCTGAGGCAGGAGAAGCTTGTACCTGGGAGGCAAAGGTTGCAGTGAGCCGAGATCGCACCACTGCACTCCAGCCTAAGTGACAGAAAGAGACTCGGTCTCAAAATTTAAAAAAAAAAAAAAATAAACAAAACAAAACAAAACATAATAGTGCTCTTATGTTCTCTGTTTTCTGGTTGTTTTTGCCTGCGCTCCAGAGCCAAATCCAGTCTTTTGAGGCTCCAGACATGATGGAGCACAGGCAAGTCATCTCCACTCTTGTCTGAACTTCTGGTTCACAGCATCTGTGAGCACAAATCAAAGATGATTGTTTTTTCTACTAGTTAGGGATATTTTATTACACAGCAATAGACTCCAGCAAAAGGACCCATCGTACACGATTCCCACAAGTTGACAGGGCTGGAATTATCACAGGGAAACTAAGATGGCTATACTTGTTTTTCCCCCTCAGACGAAGCTTCACTCTTATGCCCAGGTTGGAGTGAAGTGGCATGATCTTGGTTCACTGCAGCCTCTGCCCCCCTGTTTCAAGAAATTCATCTTTTGAACAAGGAGATATTGAGGATACACTATGTGTATGCTAACAGTGGTTACAGGAGACTCAGAGAAGAGAGAAACAGTCACTGCCCTCATGCAACTGATATTCTTGGGAAGAAGGAAAGGCAATCAAGAAAGAAACATGCCGTATTTCAGATAGCTGTAAGTCCTCCACAAGAAAAGAAAGCAGGTGAGGGACATACGGAGTGTGTCAACCATAAGGTTCCCTCTAATTCTATAAGTTGGCCAGGCATATCCTCCAAGAATAAGTGGCATCTGAGCAATCACCTGAAGGAAGGAAGGAAGGAAGGAATGAAGGCTGTGTGTGGTGGCTCATGCCTATAATCCAAGCACTTTGGTAGGCCGAGGTGGGCGGATCACCTGACCTCAAATATCAAGGCCCCACAGGGCAACCTGGTGATACACAATCTCTACTAAAAATACAAAAACATTTCCCGGGTATGGTGGCATGCACCTGTAGTCACAGCCACTTGGGCAGATGAAGCAGGAGAATGTCTTGAGCCCCAGAGGTAAAGATTGCAGTGAATCAAGATTGCACCACTATATTCCAGCTTTGGCTACACAATGAGACTGCATCTCAAAAAAGAAAAGAAGAAGAAGGAGAAGAGAAGAAGAAGAAGAAGAAGAAGAAGAAGAAGAAGAAGAAGAAGAAGAAGAAGAAGAAGAAGAAGAAGAAGAAGGAGAGAAGAAGAAGAAGAAGAAGAAGAAGAAGGAGAGAAGAAGAAGAAGAAGAAGAAGGAGGAGGAGGAGGAGGAGGAGGAGGAGGAGGAAAGAAAGTAAGAAAGAAAGAAGGAAAGAAAGAAAGAAAGAAAGAAAGAAAGAAAGAAAGAAAGAAAGAAAGAAAGATACAAAGAAGGGACAGAGGGGAGGAGGGAAGGAAGAAGGGATGGAGGGAGTGGAGGGAGGGTGGGAGGATAGAAAGAAGGAAGAAAGGAACAAGGAAGGGAGGGAAGAAAGGGTGGGAGGAAGAAAAGAAGGAAAGAAGGAAGGAAGGAAGGAAGGAAGGAAGGAAGGAAGGAAGGAAGGAAAGAAGGAAGGAAGGAAGGAAGGAAGGAAGGAAGGAAGGAAGGAAGGAAAGAAGGAAGGAAGGAAGGAAGAAAGGAAGGAAGACCAACCATACAGGTCTCTGGAAAAAGATTATTCGAGAGACAGGGAACAGCCAGTGCAAAGGCCCTGGGGAAGTAGCTTTGTTTGTTTGTTGGAGGAACGGTTCAGAAGCCACTGTAGGCAGACCAAATGGGATGAGTAGAATGAGGTGAGAGGCAAACAGGGAGCAGACTGTGTAGGACAGTGTCACTCAAAATATGATCTTCACAGAGCTAAGGAACTTGGACAAAAATGAAAATCACCCGTGTGAATAAGTGCCAGGACTATTTCCATTTACATTTTTTTTTCATGGAAAGGTTTTCTTCATGAAAGCCGTGAGTAGATTGACTTTCAGGCAGGAGCTTTTTTTCTCCTTCCAGACCGGCACTTTGAGAAGCACTAATGCAGTGCCTCTAGGCTGTGGTCAGGACGTTGCATCCTAGTGGAGAGAGATGGAATCTGCAAGAAGATTGTGAACAGTGAAAGGATGATGTGAGGTAGAGTTGAAAAGAATTCCACTGTGAAAAGTCCAAGACCCTTCTGTGGGGAGAACACATCATAAAGAATAGATGTGTTTGGTCTTTGGCCACCAGGGGAGGCACCAGGAAGAACAGCCAGGAGACCCTGATAGTGACCCCATCTGGGAAGCTGGTGGTGGTTGATGCTGGGGGATCAGGGTCTTGGGTTCTGCTGTCATGTTGCACATAGGTTGTAGGGTCTGCCCATTGATTGGAGGTGCAGTACAAGGTCACCAGAGGTCAAGGAAAAATCAGGATTTCTGTCCTGATCATCTGTAACAATTGAGTTGATCTTGGCTGAGAAAAGCAAGAGTTAGGGAGAATCACGTGGGAGAAGCATTTCGGTGTTGGTTGTGCACATGTTATTTTGCATGTACCATTTAAATTTCTAGGATACATTCTCCAGAATGACTCTCTTTATCTCCTCCGACTACCTTGGGAAGAATAAAACAATCTAGGCAGCTCAAGATAGCAATGCCCTGATGGATGGCAACAGACCTACACATAAAAGATGTGGAAGGGGGAGGCAGTTCTTCTGAGGATTAGCTGTCAGAGCAGGCTGGATTTTGTGATGTGGTCACCTGAAATCCCAAGGAGATGTTAACTTGATGTCCTACAGCCCCGCTGAAGCTGGAACGTAAGATTCTTATTCTATCCCTGACAGCAACACTGTGAACACAACCGTATTTATCCCCTCTCCAGGCAGATGGTGTCACCTCTTGTATAGTGAAACAATGTTGCACGTAGCCATGATAATCCCTGGGTTTCTGTGTGTTCTATGTCCAAGTGAAAACTGGAAAGTTCCTGAATTCTTCTTTATGGAGCATCACTTATGAGATCTACACCAAGCAACCTTCTCTGAGTTAAACTAACCCCATCTTAAATGACATTTTCTACAGCTGCTTACTGATTTTTTCTTTATAAGCATTATGTAAGGTCTTCTCTCTTGGAAAACAAAGATTCAGCCTCCATCATGCCTGTCAGTAGAATAAAAACATATCCACCCATCCCTGTCTTTCCAATATTTTCCTACGACCAATATTTATTTACTTACGTATGTCTATATAACGTTATTCATATTCCAGTCAATTAGCTGTGATTTCTTCTGCCTGTCCCCCACTTGCATTGTAGGTTCAAAAATGTGTATCCCTGAAGCATATCAAGGCTCCGGAAGAGTCCTGCTCTGAACTCCCAGGGAGCAGTTTAGAGACTCATAATGACACAATACTGTAGAAGCAGACAGTTATCTAGGAAAAGTCACCACCCCTCCTGCTTGCCCTGAGGTGCTGCCTCCCTCTGGTGGCCAAAGACCAGATTGTAGCCTTGCAAAACCGACTTTTCTGTACTCAAATGAAGCCCATCCATGCAGTAACACTCTTACAACTTGAATTAGCAACCTACTGTAAAGAAAGTAAAGGCCAAAGTTCACAGGGCAAAGTGAGTATATATGACTCCTCATAAAAACTCATTAATAATCTTGAGGTGGTGAAACGGAGTTGTAAACTGAGCACACATCTTTCAAAGTGACCTCATGACTGCACAATTTGCAAGCTCATGATTCTGCCATCTCTGCCTAACTGGACAAGTGATAGCTTGGTGTTCCATGTAAATAGCATGTCAAACTCAAGCCATGGGACACCTATGGAAATGGTGAGCTCCAGCTGTTTGAAACTATAAAAAATTGCTTTCTTCCCTTTGAAAATTTTACATTTTGGTCTCTGAAAGTTATGAATTTTAATCTCTCCCCCAACTCTCCATTCCTCCTCTCATACCCACCTGCACCTGGAATAATGGCCGCTCAACTTCACTCGGCCAGCTTGAGTTACTCTCCCAGGAACAGGTAGGTCATCCCCCACTCAGAGTCCTCAGCCCTTCCTAGGATTCTTCCGAAGTCCACTTTCTTGCCAATCTAGATTCTCCTAATCCCCAATCATGCCAAACACCAAAAACCTTCACTCCATCTTTACAATTTGGTTTGCATTTTCTGCCTAGGACCACAGATCTCCAAGACATCCCACACTCATTTCCCACCTCTAGTTTCCACACCTCACCGCATGGGCATGTCTCTCAAGGATTCATTAAAGTACCCTGAGCTCAACACAAGAAGGCACAATGGCTAGTGAACCCAGATGGTGGTTTCTATTTCCCACATCATCTGTCCTCTTCGTAGGCTTTGTTTTACAAAGGCACACCGAGTTTGTGAAAGCCACAAAGAAAGCAAAGAAGTGAGGATGTAAAGTCAGTCCTGAAATGAATGATCCTGGCAAGTACAAGAACACACACTGGGCAGTGTGAGTGTGGTTCTCTCTCCGCTCTCTGTGGGTGAGAACAAGGGTGCACCTCCCATGTCCCCCAAAATTCTGCTTTTTCTTATATCTTCTTCCTTCCTTCCTTCCTTCCTTCCTTCCTTCCTTCCTTCCTTCCTTCCTTCCTTCCTTCCTTCCTTTCTTCTTTCTTTCTTTCTTTCTTTCTTTCTTTCTTTCTTTCTTTCTTTCTTTCTCTTTCTTTTTTCTCTTTCTTTTTCTCTCTTTCTTTCTTTCTTTTCTTTCTTTCTCTTTCTTCTTTCTTTCTTTCTTTTTTCTTTCATTCTTTCTTTCTTTTTCTATCTGTTTTTTGAAACAGGATTTCTTCTTGTCATCCAGGTTGGAATGCAGAGGTGTGATCGTCACTCACAGTAGCCACAAACCCCTGGGCACAAATGATCCTCCTGCTACAGCCTCCTGAGTAGCCTGGACTACAGGCAAATGCTTCCATGCCCAGCTGATTTATCTTTTTTTCTTTTCTTTTCTTTTCTTTCTTTTCTTTTCTTTTAGAGATGGGGACTCACTGTGTCACCCAGGCATCAAGCAATCCTCTCCTACTGTTTTCCTAAAGCATGGGAATTACAGGTGTGAACCACCCTGCCTGTCCTGAAAAATGTGAGATTTGGCTTTCTATGCCTGGCTTGTTTTACCCAAAATAATGTCCTCCAGTTCCTTCTATGTTGCTGCAAAAGACATGATTTTCTACTGTTTTGTTACTGAATAGTATTCCAGTGTGGATATATATGGCATTTTCTTCATTCGTCTGTTGATTGACATGTAGGGTGATTCCATGTCTTTGCTACTGTAAAAAATGCTGCAGCAAATATATGTGTGCAGCCATCGTTCTGATCTATTCCTTTGAGTATGTACCCAGTAGTGAAATTGCAGGACTGAATGATAGTTTTATTTTTTGTTATTTCAGAAACCTCCATAATGTTTGCCATAAAAGCTGTGCTAATTCACATTCCCAACAAAATGTGTAAGATTCCCCCTTTTCTCCACGTTCACACCAACATACGTTATGTTTTTGTCATTTTGATAATACCCGTTGTGACTGCAGTAAGATATCTCATTGTGGTTTTTCGTTGTTGCTGTGTTTGTGGTGGTTGTTATTGAGATGGAGTCTCACTCTGTTGTCAGACTGGAGTGCTGTGGCATGATCTTGGCTTGCTGCAACCTCTGCCTCCCAGGTTCAAGCGATTCTCCTGCCTCAGCCTCCTGGGCAGCTGGTACTACAGGCATGTGCCACCATGCCACGCTAATTTTTTGTATTTTTAGTAGAGACAGGGTTTCACCATGTTGGCCAGGATGTTCTCAATCTATTGAGCTCATGATCCACCTGCCTTAGCCTCCCAAAGTGCTGGAATTACAGGTGTGAGCCACCGCGCCCGGCCTCATTGTGGTTTTAATGAACATTTTTCTGACGATTCATGTTGTGGAGCATGTTTTCATATAGCTTTTGGCCATTAGTATGTGCTCTTTTAAAAACTATCTCCTGTCCAGGTGCGGTTGCACACACCTGTAATCCCAGACTTTGGGAGGCTGAGGCCAATGGATCACTTGACGCAAGAAGGTAGAGACCAGCCTGGCCAAGGCAAAACCCCATCCTTACTAAAAATACAATAAATTAGCCAAGCACGGTGGCATGGGCCTGTGGTGCAAGATACTCAGGAGGCTGAGGCACAGGAATTGCTTGAACCTGGCAGGCAGAGGTCACAGCGAGCCAAGATCATGGCACTGCACTGCAGCATGGGTGATAGAGCAAGACCTGTCTCAAAAGAATAAATAAACAAATAAATAAATAAAATTTAAAATTTAAAATGTCTCTTTATGTCCTTTGGCCACTTTTTAATGGGATCCTTTGGAATTTTCTGTTGTAGTTGAGTTCTTTGTTTACTCTGGATATTAG
The DNA here is from genome assembly GCF_043159975.1 of Macaca nemestrina. Lineage (NCBI taxonomy): Eukaryota > Metazoa > Chordata > Mammalia > Primates > Cercopithecidae > Macaca > Macaca nemestrina. Next base: position 50,788,917 of record NC_092144.1, on the reverse strand, counting down.
TCCTTTGTCAAAGGAAGAGTTTACAAATAATTTCTGCAATTGTGCAAGTGGTCTGCTCACACTATTGAGAGGATTATCTTTTTGGCTGTGCAGCAGCTTTTTGTGTCAGTAAAGCTTTGAATTTACATAATTAAAATTTTCAGTTTGGTTTAAATGTGCATTGGTCTATTTTTGGTTTTGTTGCCTGTACTTTTGAATTCTTACTCATGAGCTCCTTACTAGACATGACTAGAAGAGTTTTCTTTAGGTTTCTTCTCATATTGTTACCATTTCAGTACATATATTTAAGTCTATAATTTACCTTAAATTGATTTTTGTAAATATGGTTAGAAATATTCTTCTGCATATGATAATTCAATTGTCCCAGCACTAATTATTGAAAAAGGTATGCTTTCCCCAATAATTATTCTTATCAGCTTTGTCAAAGATCAGTTGACTACAAATGTGTGGCTTTCTTTCTGAGTTCTCTAGTCTGTTACATCGATCTGTGTGTCTATTTTTATACTACTACCATGCTGTACTGGTGACTGTGGCTTTGTAATATAATTTGAAGTCAGGAAATGTGATGCTCCCAGCTCTGTTCATTTGCTTCAGCTGGAAAGGCTGAGTTGACAACTGCCGAGATGGTGGATGCCCCTTCCCACAGGGGCTCCATCCTGGAAAAAGATCATGGTTCCCACCGACCATATAACCCCGGCTGGAGTTCCTGAAATTCCCAAAGGGAGGCCCCACCCAGTGAGGAGGGATGAATCAGGGTCCCAGTTAAGGAAACAGTCTGGTCACAATCAGGCACAGCAGCTGTGCTACCTTTTGGTAGACCAGACCACCTGGACTCCCTGGAGCCTGCAGGCTAGAGTGTCTGAGTCTGTGGAAACACAGAGATGGAGGTCACCCTCACCGCCCCAGAAAACTAGTCTCAGAGAGTCTCCAGCCTATTGCCATTGGTTGGCTGGTATTCCAAGCCATTGAGTCTTAACTTGAGAGGTGCCGTGGAAGTGGGGCCCACAGAATGAGGCTCCTTGGCTCCCTGGATTCAGCCTCCTTCCTAAGGGAAGGTACAGAAGGAACTACTGCCTTGCCTGGCTTTCCAAGGCCAGAGTATATAAAACCCCTGGGTCTCTGTTTCTGTCTGAGAGGCTGTTCCTCCAACACTGGACACAGCTCTGTGTATCTGACCCAAGGCCCTCATGGCATGAGCTAATGGGAGGATCTCCTGATCCATGGGTTGCAAAAATCCATGGGAGAAGCATGGTTGGCGGGGAGGAGTCATGCCCTCACTCACTACATCCCTTGGATGCAGGTGAATGTTTCTTTGGCTCTGTTACAGTACCGGGTGGATCATCACCTGCCCGCATTTCTTTGATCTCCTGGGTCAAGCTGGTTGCCTAGTCACTCCCAATGTGGGAACCTGGATATTTCAGTTCAAGGTGCTGAATTCACTGTGCTTTCCATTCAGGAGAAGGCAGTTGCTTCAGATTGGCCATCTTGGCCCGCCCTGCTTCACATCACTTTCTATAAAATGCCCGCCTCTCCAGGAATAACACCATTACATAACTTCACCTGAAACAAATAGAAGACTCATTACACTTATCATGGGCTGACTTACTTCACCTATAATGAACATGCCATGGAAATACTAGTGGATGAAATGGTCCATTTTCTTAGGGATGAGACAGAAAAACGGTGTACAGCTTTTGAATTTAATTAATTAAAAATTTTAGTTTGGTTTAAGCTTGCAGTGGCCTGTTTTTTGTTTCATTGCCTGTACTTTTGAGGTCTTACAATGACCAGAAGAGTTTTCTGTAGGTTTATTCTAGTATTCTAGTATTTTTGCCGTTTCAGTACCTACTTTGAAGTTTATAATTCACCTTAAATTGATTTTTTTTCTTATTTTTTATTTATTATTATTATACTTTAAGTTCTAGGGTACATGTGCATAACGTGCAGGTTTGTTACATATGTATACTTGTGCCATGTTGGTGTGCTGCACGCATCAACTTGTCAGCACCCATCAACTCGTCATTTACATCAGGTATAACTCCCAATGCAATCCCTCCCCACTCCCCCCTCCCCATGCTAGGCCCCGGTGTGTGATGTTCCCCTTCCTGAGTCCAAGTGATCTCATTGTTCAGTTCCCACTTATGAGTGAGAACATGCGGTGTTTGGTTTTCTGTTCTTGCGATAGTTTGCTGAGAATGATGCTTTCCGGCTGCATCCATGTCCCTACAAAGGACACAAACTCATCCTTTTTGATGGCTGCATAGTATTCCATGGTGTATATGTGCCACATTTTCTTAATCCAGTCTGTCACTGATGGACATTTGGGTTGATTCCAAGTCTTTGTGAATAGTGCTGCAATAAACATACATGTGCATGTGTCTTTATAGCAGCATGATTTATAATCCTTTGGGTATATACCCAGTAATGGGATGGCTGGGTCATATGGTACTTCTAGTTCTAGAACCTTGAGGAATCGCCATACAGTTTTCCATAATGGCTGAACTAGTTTACAATCCCACCAACAGTGTAAAAGTGTCCCTATTTCTCCACATCCTCTCCAGCACCTGTTGTTTCCAGACTTTTTAATGATTGCCATTCTAACTGGTGTGAGATGGTATCTCATTGTGGTTTTGATTTGCATTTCTCTGATGGCCAGTGATGATGAACATTTCTTCATGTGTCTGTTGGCTGTATGAATGTCTTCTTTTGAGAATTGTCTGTTCATATCCTTTGCCCACTTTTTGATGGGGTTGTTTGTTTTTTTTCTTGTAAATTTGTTTGAGTTCTTTGTAGGTTCTGGATATTAGCCCTTTGTCAGATGAGTAGATTGTAAAAATTTTCTCCCATTCTCTACATTGCCTGTTCACTCTGATGGTAGTTTCTTTTGCTGTGCAGAAGCTCTTTAGTTTAATTAGATCCCATTTGTCAATTTTGGCTTTTGTTGCCTTTGCTTTTGGTGTTTTAGACATGAAGTCCTTGCCCATGCCTATGTCCTGAATGGTACTACCTAGGTTTTCTTCTAGGGTTTTTATGGTATTAGGTCTAACATTTAAGCCTCTAATCCATCTTGAATTAATTTTTGTATAAGGAGTAAGGAAAGGATCCAGTTTCAGCTTTCTATTTATGGCTAGCCAATTTTCCCAGTACCATTTATTAAATAGGGAATCCTTTCCCCATTTCTTGTTTTTCTCAGGTTTGTCAAAGATCAGATGGCTGTAGATGTGTGGTACTATTTCTGAGGACTCTGTTCTATTCTATTGGTCTATATCTCTGTTTTGGTACCAGTACCATGCTGTTTTGGTTACTGTAGCCTTGTAGTACAGTTTGAAGTCAGGTGGCGTGATGCCTCCAGCTTTGTTCTTTTGACTTAGGATTGTCTTGGCAATGCGGGCTCTTTTTTGGTTCCATATGAACTTTAAAGCAATTTTTTCCAATTCTGTGAAGAAACTCATTGGTAGCTTGATGGGGATGCCATTGAATCTATAAATAACCTTGGGCAGTATGGCCATTTTCACGATATTGATTCTTCCTATCCATGAGCATGGTATGTTCTTCCATTTGTTTGTGTCCTCTTTTATTTCACTGAGCAGTGGTTTGTAGTTCTCCTTGAAGAGGTCCTTTACATCCCTTGTAAGTTGGATTCCTAGGTATTTTATTCTCTTTGAAGTAATTGTGAATGGAAGTTCATTCATGATTTGGCTTTCTGTTTGTTTGTTACTGGTGTATAAGAATGCTTGTGATTTTTGCACATTAATTTTGTATCCTGAGACTTTGCTGAAGTTTCTTATCAGCTTAAGGAGATTTGGGGCTGAGATGATGGGGTTTTCTAAATATAGAATCATGTCATCTGCAAACAGGGACAATTTGACTTCTTCTTTTCCTAACTGAATACACTTTATTTCTTTCTCTTGCCTGATTGCCCTAGCCAGAACTTCCAACACTATGTTGAATAGGAGTGGTGAAAGAGGGCATCCCTGTCTTGTGCCAGTTTTCAAAAGGAATTTTTCCAGTTTTTGCCCATTCAGTATGATATTGACTGTGGGTTTGTCATAAATAGCTCTTATCATTTTGAGATATGTTCCATCAATACCGAATTTATTGAGCATTTTTAGCATGAAGGGCTGTTGAATTTTGTCAAAGGCCTTTTCTGCATCTATTGAGATAATCATGTGGTTTTTGTCTTTGGTTCTGTTTATATGCTGGATTACATTTATTGATTTGCATATGTTGAACCAGCCTTGCATCCCAGGGATGAAGCCCACTTGATCATGGTGGATAAGCTTTTTGATGTGCTGCTGGATCCGGTTTGCCAGTATTTTATTGAGGATTTTTGCATCGATGTTCATCAGGGATATTGGTCTAAAATTCTCTTTTTTTGTTGTGTCTCTGCCAGGCTTTGGTATCAAGATGATGTTGGCTTCATAAAATGAGTTAGGGAGGATTCCCTCTTTTTCTATTGATTGGAATAGTTTCAGAAGGAATGGTACCAGCTCCTCCTTGTACCTCTGGTGGAATTCAGCTGTGAATCCATCGGGTCCTGGACTTTTTTTGGTTGGTAGGCTATTAATTATTGCCTCAATTTCAGAGCCTGCTATTGGTCTATTCAGGGATTCAGCTTCTTCCTGTTTAGTCTTGGGAGAGTGTAAGTGCCCAGGAAATTATCCATTTCTTCCAGATTTTCTAGTTGATTTGTGTAGAGGTGTTTATAGTATTCTCTGAGGGTAGTTTGTATTTCTGTGGGGTTGGTGGTGATATCCCCTTTATCATTTTTTATTGCATCTATTTGATTCTTCTCTCTTTTCTTCTTTATTAATCTTGCTAGCAGTCTATCAATTTTGTTGATCTTTTCAAAAAACCAACTCCTGGATTCATTGATTTTTTGGAGGGTTTTTTGTGACTCTATCTCCTTCAGTTCTGCTCTGATCTTAGTTATTTCTTGCCTTCTGCTAGCTTTTGAATGTGTTTGCTCTTGCTTCTCTAGTTCTTTTAATTGTGATGTTAGAGTGTCAATTTTAGATCTTTCCAGCTTTCTCTTGTGGGCATTTAGTGCTATAAATTTCCCTCTACACACTGCTTTAAATGTGTCCCAGAGATTCTGGTATGTTGTATCTTTGTTCTCATTGGTTTCAAAGAACATCTTTATGTCTGCCTTCATTTCATTATGTACCCAGTAGTCATTCAGGAGTAGGTTATTCAGTTTCCATGTAGTTGAGCGGTTTTGATTGAGTTTCTTAGTCCTGAGTTCTAGTTTGATTGCACTGTGGTCTGAGAGACAGTTTGTTATAATTTCTGTTGTTGTACATTTTTTGAGGAGTGCTTTACTTCCAATTATGTGGTCAATTTTGGAATAAGTGTGATGTGCTGCTGAGAAGAATGTATTTTCTGTTGATTTGGGGTGGAGAGTTTTGTAGATGTCTATTAGGTCCGCTTGCTGCAGAGATGAGTTCAATTCCTGGATATCCTTGTTAACTTTCTGTCTCGTTGATCTGTCTAATGTTGACAGTGGGGTGTTGAAGTCTCCCATTATTATTCTATGGGAGTCTAAGTCTCTTTGTAAGTCTCTAAGGACTTGCTTTATGAATCTGGGTGCTCCTGTATTGGGTGCATATATATTTAGGATAGTTAGCTCTTCCTGTTGAATTGATCCCTTTACCGTTATGTAATGGCCTTCTTTGTCTCTTTTGATCTTTGATGGTTGTAAGTCTGTTTTATCAGAGAGTAGTATTGCAACCCCTGCATTTTTTTGGTCTCCATTTGCTTGGTAGATCTTCCTCCATCCCTTTATTTTGAGCCTATGTGTGTCTCTGCATGTGAGACGGGTCTCCTGAATACAGCAAACTGATGGGTCTTGACTCTTTATCCAGTTTGCCAGTCTGTGTCTTTTAATTGGACCATTTAGTCCATTTACATTTAAGGTTAATATTGTTATGTATGAACTTGATCCTGCCATTATGATATTAACTGGTTATTTTGCTCGTTAGTTGATGCAGTGTCTTCCTAGCCTCGATGGTCTTTACAGTTTGGTATGTTTTTGCAATGGCTGGTACTGGTTGTTCCTTTCCATGTTTAGTGCTTCCTTCAGGGTCTCTTGTAAGGCAGGCCTGGTGGTGACAAAATCTCTAAGCATTTGCTTATCTGTAAAGGATTTTATTTCTCCTTCACTTATGAAAGTTAGTTTGGCTGGATATGAAATTCTGGGTTTAAAATTCTTTTCTTTAAGAATGTTGAATATTGACCCCCACTCTCTTCTGGCTTGTAGAGTGTCTGATGGGCTTCCCTTTGTGGGTAACCTGACCTTTCTCTCTGGCTGCCCTTAAGATTTTTTCCTTCATTTCAACTTTGGTGAATCTGGCAATTATGTGTCTTGGGGTTGCTCTTCTCGAGGAGTATCTTTGTGGCATTCTCTGTATTTCCTGAATTTGAATGTTGGCCTGCCCTACTAGGTTGGGAAAGTTCTCCTGGATGATATCCTGAAGAGTGTTTTCCAACTTGGTTCCATTTTCTCCCTCACTTTCAGACACTCCAATCAGACGTAGATTTGGTCTTTTTACATAATCCCATACTTCTTGCAGGCTTTGTTCATTTCTTTTTCTTCTTTTTTCTTTAGATTTCTCTTCTCGCTTCATTTCATTCATTTGCTCCTCAATCGCTGATACTCTTTCTTCCAGTTGATCGAGTCGGTTACTGAAGCTTGTGCATTTGTCACGTATTTCTCGTGTCACGGTTTTCATCTCTGTCAGTTCGTTTATGGCCTTCTCTGCATTAATTATTCTAGTTATCAATTCTTCCACTCTTTTTTCAAGATTTTTAGTTTCTTTGCGCTGGGTACGTAATTCCTCCTTTAGCTCTGAGAAGTTTGATGGACTGAAGCCTTATTCTCTCACCTCATCAAAGTCATCCTCCATCCAGCTTTGATCCATTGCTGGCGATGAGCTGCGTTCCTTTGCAGGGGGAGATGTAGTCTTATTTTTTGAATTTCCAGCTTTTCTGCTCTGCTTTTTCCCCATCTTTGTGGTTTTATCTGCCTCTAGTCTTTGATGATGGTGACGTACTGATGGGGTTTTGGTGTGGGTGTCCTTCCTGTTTGTTGGTTTTTCTTCTAACAGTCAGGACCCTCAGCTGTAGGTCTGTTGGAGATTGCTTGAGGTCCACTCCAGACCTTGTTTGCCTGGCTATCAGCAGCAGAGGCTGCAGAAGATAGAATATTGCTGAACAGTGAGAGTACCTGTCTGATTCTTGCTTTGGAAGCTTCCTCTCAGGGTGTACTCCACCGTGTGAGGTGTGGAGTGTCAGTCTGCCCCTAGTGGGGGATGTCTCCCAGTTAGGCTACTCAGGGGTCAGGGACCCACTTGAGCAGGCAGTCTGTCCCTTCTCAGCTCTCAACCTCCGTGTTGGGAGATCCACTGCTGTCTTCAAAGCTGTCAGACAGAGTCGTTTGTGTCTGCAGAGGTTTCTGCTGCTTTGTTGTTGTTGTTGTTGATTAGCTGTGCCCTGTCCCCAGAGGTGGAGTCTACAGAGACAGGCAGGGCTCCTTGAGCTGCTGTGAGCTCCACCCAGTTCGAGCTTCCCAGCTGCTTTGTTTACCTGCTTACGCCTCAGCAATGGCGGGCACCCCTCCCCCAGCCTCGCTGCTGCCTTGCAGTTAGATCGCAGACTGCTGTGCTAGCAATGAGGGAGGCTCCGTGGGCGGGTGTAGGACCCTCCTGGCCAGGTGTGGGATATAATCTCCTGGTGTGCCCATTTGCTAAGACACTTGGGACAGCACAGTATTGGGGTGGGAGTTACCCGATTTTCCAGGTGTTGTGTGTCTCAGTTCCCCTGGCTTGGAAAAGGGATTCCCTTCCCCCTTGCACTTCCCAGGTGAGGCGATGCCTCGCCCTGCTTCAGCTCTCGCTGGTCGGGCTGCAGAAACTGACCAGCAACATTTGTCCGGCACTCCCTAGTGAGATGAACCCAGTACCTTAGTTGAAAATGCAGAAATCACCTGTCTTCTGTGTCGTTCTCGCTGGGAGCTGGAGACTGAAGCTGTTCCTATTCGGCCATCTTGCTCCACCCATCTTAAATTGATTTTTATAAATATGCTAAGAAATAGGAGTCCAGATTTATTCTTTTACATATGACAATTCAGTTGTCCCAGCACCAATTATTGAAAAGGGTGTGTTTTCCCCACAGTGTATTCTTGGCAACTTTCTCAAAGATCAGTTGGTTGTAAATGTGTGGCTTTCATTCTGGGTTATCTCATCTGTTACATTGATCTGTGTGTCTCTTTTTATACCACTACCATGCTGTATTGTTGACTATGGCTTTGTAATATAATTTGAAATCAGCAAATGTGATGCTCCCAGCTTTGTTTATTTGATTCGGCTGGAAAGGCTGAGTTGACAGTTACAGAGATGACAGCTGCCATTCCCAGAGGGCCTCCATCCCAGAAAGAGATCAGGCTTTCCACCAACCATATAACCCTGGCTAGAGTTCCTGAAATTTTGGTAGGGAGAACCTACTCAGTGAGGAGGTATGAACCAAGGTCAAATTTAAAGAAACAAGTCTGGCCACTATCAGGCACAGCAGCAGTGCTGCCTTGTGGGGTACCCCTCCTGCTCCAGACCAACTGGACTCCCTTGAGCCCAAAGGTTAGAGTGTCTGAGTCCACGGAAACACAGAGATGGTAGCCACCCCAACCTTCCAGAACTTGGTAGTCTCAGGCAGTCTCCAGCGTATTGCCACTGCTTGGCTGGTATGCCAAGCCAGTGGGACTTAACTTGAGAGGTGCTGTGAAAGTGGGGCCAACAGAATGAGCCTCTCTGGCTCCCTGTGATATGGCTCCGATGAGTAGAGGAACACGAGGGCTCATGTCTCACGCCGAATTGGAGAAAATGACACAAAAACACATACTGTGGTTTTAAGGAGCTCAGAGTTTAATATGCAAGAAAGAAGAAAGAAGCTCCCCATACTGAGACAGAGGGAGGGGGGGCTCCAAAGCCAAAAGAGGAAACCCAGAGTGCTGTGGATACCAGGCAGTTACTTGAGGAGGCTGGAGGAGGCGGTGTCTTAATTGCATAGGGTTCAGGGGATTGGTTTGACCAGGCATGTCTTTTAGGTAGCCCACGACAAAATTGGCCTTTCCACCCTAGCCTTTGAATATGCATGTGCCGGCGGCCATGATGTCCTACACACATAGGGATATGTGGGGGTGGCCTGGTTGTCAGGCACAGGTAGGGGCAAGGGCCAGAAGCAGGCGGGAATCACTATGTTTGGGTGGACCCAGTTTCTAATGGCCAGCATTTGCCGCTCAAATGTTACCAGAGAACTCTAAAAGATGGGGCTTTCCTGCTAGACAAGACTCATTTCTGGAGCTGCTTTAAAAATAAACAAAACTTCCCAAGGACCCCTTTTCCTCTCTATCTGCCTGAAATAATTTCTTAAAAACTCCTGTAACACCTGAATTCAGCCCCCTTCCTGGGGAAATGTATAGACGGAACTCCCGGCTTTCCCGGCTTCCCAAGGCCCGGGTATGTAAACTCCTGGGTCTCTATGTGTGTCTGAGCGGCTGCTCTGCCAACACTCCACACAGCCCTGTGTCCTGGACCCAAGGCCCTTATGAGCTGAGCTCATGAGGGGATCTGCTGATTCATGGTCGCAAAGATCCATGGGAGAAGCATGGTTTCTGGGGCGGGGTCTCACACTGACTCACGGCTTCCCTCAGATGGGGGAGGTGGTTCCTTTAGCTCTGTGCCCATACAGGGCGAATCATCATCCCTCCCTGTTTTCTTTGTTCTCCTGGGTCAAGCTGTTTACCTAGTCAGTCCCAATGTGAGAACGTGAATATTTCAGTTGAGGGGCTTATTTCGCAATTCCCGGCGCTTTTCACTCAGCGGAAGGCAGCTGCTTCTAATCGGCCATCTTGGCCCGCCCCCCTGCCACGTGACCTTCTATAAAATGCCTCCGCTCTCCCGGAACACTGTCATTCTATAATATTGCCTGAAACCAACAGCAGGCCATATCATGGGCTCACTTATTTCATGTATGAAGAGGGTGGCCAAGGAAGAGATAGTGTCTAAAATGGTCAAGTTTCTGACGGATGTGATAGAAAATTGGTGTGCCAACCAATTAATGACATATGCCCCACAACTAGCAACAGAACTCGTTATGGCCGTGCTGAGGTTGCTAATCAAGGTGATGCTCACCTACGTACTCAACAAGGCACCTTCCCTTCTTTACAAGCTGCTGAAATGCTACAAAAACATCTTATGTTTCCTGAAGAAGATGATGGGTAAACAAGCAGCACAAGTCATTCACATATAACTTTCTATTCAGAAATCCAGCACGATACTCCCACAATTGGCGGAAAACCTTACCAGTTCATGAGTCCTGCACGTTTCCTTTAATTTCAGGAGGAAGAAAGTAATCCGGAGAAGTTTCCTGACCTGCGCCTGCCGCAGATTCAACAACCACCAGGAAATTTTGATGACACTGCTTTCTGGAGCTCCTCCCTTTCCTCTGGGAAAAAAGGAATGAAACAAAGAAAATAAAGTGTTATTTGGCTGAAGTGAGGTCTCCTGGCTGTTTATGTGGTGGCTTGCTGCTCAATACAGGGTGAGTCTCTGGGTTGTGTGCTGAGGAGGGGAGGCTCTCAATCTGGAGTAAACCCATTGCAGGGGACACCTCCACGGGATCTGAGGATGAGGAGCCGGCCTAGGTCTAAGGAAGGAGGACGTTTCAGAGGTTGAAATTCTGGCAGTAAATACTGGGGGTGTTCGAGAACTTCTTCCTTCTGAAGGAGAAGTTTCAGGGAGGGATAAAGACAAACCCTGGGCGCCTTGAGGGGTATTTACTAATTTGAGAGGACTTTATTGGGAAGCAGAGTGACTATGGCCTCCTTGAGGACTGAGACCCCTGAATAAATGAGGCTCAGATCCCGTCCATGGCCTATGAGACCTGCAAGGGACACATTTTGGTTGGGACAGAGGGAAAGTGCAGCTCTGCAGCTGCGGAGGAAAACCTGGCAGTGTGAAAGCGGCCTTGGAGGGCCCCTGTGCACTGTGAATGCTTCCGAGCCCCCATGCCCAGTCCCGGCCTCTTTTTCTGGATTCTTCCTGCTCGGCTGTCTCCGCCCTCTCCGCCATCTTCTGAGCGCTCCACGCTACTCTCTTCAAGTTTCCCTTCTAGGCTCCAAGTACTAGAAAATCTTTCAGATATGTGTCCCCACCCATGTTTTTAGCATGTGTTGGGACTCCAAGTCCCTGAAGGTTTCTGGCCGGAAATCCACCTCCCTAGCCGCGCCCACTCTGCTCTAGAGACTCCGCACTCCGCAAGGTTCCCAGGGCCCTGAGGGACAACTGAGTGGTCTGCGCACTTCAGGGCTCCACACTCGGCAAGGTTTTTCAAGTCCTTGGGGTACCCTCCCCAGTGTTTTCCACTTTTCTGGGCTGCAGTCACTCTATAAAAGTCAGGATGTTATCTCCACCCCGACTCTAGTTCCCTCAGTTCTGCAGGCTGCACGCTGGGCAAGGTCCTCCGGGCCTTGGATCCCCTCCCTCTCCCTATTCCCATGCTCCTAGTCAGCCCTGCTGGGGTCCACTATTTTCAGGAACTAACCATTCCCATGGAGCATTGCTAACCGGAAAGCTGTTTCGGAACAAGCAGCCAGATTCGCTCCTGGACAGCACTGGACACTGGCCGTTTCTCTGAAAACTACTCACCCTTTCTCTAGTCCCCACTTCACAACAGCCTCCTACCCTCTTCCCCCACGCTGGCTTCCGAGACCCTCCTCTGCTCAGACAACCTCCTCTATCTCCCACCCCCGTTTTTAGAATGCTTTGGGGTTCCAGGTGGGGGAAGGTTTCTGGCCTGAGATCCACTTCTTTCCAAACTCCCTTCTTCTCTTGAACAGCTTCCTGCCTTCAGCCTCACTTCTGCCTCCGAGGTATCAGGACACCTTCCTCTTCATCCTCATTCTTTTGACCACCAGCCTTTTAGGAATTCCAACTTCTCTCTCATCTTCGTGAATCCTGTCCAGGAATTTGCTGACCCCTTCATCTGATAAGCAGGAGCTCACATTACCAAAAGTCTACCCCTACCCCAGTCACACTGGAATTAGACAAAATCCCAGGAGTTTTACCTCAACTCTGAGTGTGCCCACAGAAGCTCGCCCTGAAGCCACTTCCTTTTAAGCTGGGTCTAGGGTTCCTCCCTTGTCTTAATGAACGCTGTCACACGAAGGATGTTTTGGAGCCCTTATGATCTTTCATTGCCTTTCTGCCCAGCATTTTGTCTTTTCATGGACATTTGTATTTGTTTTGGACAGATATTTTGTTCTTTCTATGTCCACCCCTAATTTCCAACATCCCGAGATTCTGATGTGTTTCCTGAAAGCCATTTACAGGAATGTCTGTGTGTGCACTGCCTAGACCCCCTTCCCCTCCTTCACACCTGGTGGGTGCCTCTCCTAGAGAGATTGACATGCAGTCACATGGCCCAGATGGTTGTTAATCACCCCCTTCCTGGCAACAGCTAGCAGCCAGGGAATCACTGGCACAGAAGTCTCAGGGTGACCAAGATGAGGCCACTTCTTTGCTGAAGCCTGTGCTCCAGAGCCTGTCTGGGATCAGGCTTAAGCAGGTCTTCAGCCAGACCTGATGTTACCTGCTTTCCTTGAACTGCCCTGCCTGAGCTATCGGGAGCACTCCCTCAATGCAAATCTTGATTCCCTATCTAATGCTCTGCTTCTAGAAACCATGACCTAGCAGTCACCACTGGTAATGGTCCTGGGAAGTTAACCCTAAGTATGGATTCTGGGGTTGGATGATTCTCCACAGGACTGCAATGAGCACCCATCACTGCTGGCAATTGGAAGACAGAGAGTCGCTAGAGCGTGTGACCATTGTAGAATCACCGATGTTTCACCTGGGGTAATTTTGGATGAACTACACTAGAAGCACTGAAAAGTACATTGCTTTTGGTTTGGAAGATTGTAGGTAAATAATAGCAATAGGAATGTGGCATTGAGTGGCTGCGAACTACCATTGATGCATTGAAAGAGGAAAAGACAGGCTCTTACCTGTCACTCAGCAATTTAAAGTGTGAGAGTTGGGACTAGGTGTGGTGGGTCACATCTATAATCCAGAGATTCAGGGGAAGCTTGAGGAGGTAGGATCTTTTGAGTCCAGGAGATCCAGCCCAGCCTGGACACCAGAGCAAGACGTCATCTCTACAACAAAATTTTCTTAAAACTTAGATGGGCTGGTGACATGCACCTGTACTTGCAGATCTAGCTAATGGAGAGTATGAGATAAAAAAATCACCTGAGCCAGGGACTTAGAGGTTACAGTGAGGTATGATTGTGCACTGCACACACTCCAGCCTGGCCAACAGAGTGAGATTCTGCTTCAAAATATGTAAGAAATAAACCAGGTTTGAGAGTTGGAAAGCATCATGATCTCCTAGGGCCAAAGGACATGTACACCTGAGGCCCAGACACAAGGCTTCATCACAAAGAGACCAGTCATCAATGGAGCCAGGAGATGCATTCCCCTTCACCCCACCTTGAGCAGGTAATGGAGCCATCTGTTCGGGATCCTCTATAACCCAGCCCTATTTGTCTGTCTCTTTGGCTTCTTTGGATTTGTATATTTTAGCTGTTATAACACTGTAATAACAAATATAGTGATTTTTTTTAGTTGCGTGAGTGATGCTAGCTCCATAGTAATCCTGTGACTGATGGGAACTTTTGAATTTGTGGCAAGTTGGAGGGTAGTGTGAATGACCTGAGATTGCCAAATTGGGACTAGCATTGGATGTGAGGTTAGGCAAGTGGAAAAATTTGCCCAGAACCTGGGGAGTGTGGGCTTACTGCAGGTAGTTAGGATCAGAACAGAATTGCATGGATGTAGAGCTTTGAGGTAAAGAATAACGTAGCTCAAAAGCGCATGTATTAGTCTCTTCATGTGCTGCTATAAAGATTACCTAAGCCTGGGTAATTATTTATAAAAACTCAGGTTTAATTGGCTCATGGTTGCACAGGCTGTACAAAAAGCATGGTGCTTCATCAACTCAACTTCTAGGGAGGCCTCAGAAAAATAAAGTCATGGCAAAAATTACAAGGGAAGCAGGCTCATCTTCCATGGCTAGAGCTGGAGCAAGTGGTAGGAGAGGTGCTACACACTTTCAAACAACCAGATCTTTTGTGAACTGTATCACCAGAAAGCACCTAGGGGATGGTGCTAAATTATTCATGAGAGATCCACCCCCATGATCCACTCAGCTCTCACCAGCACAACCAGCCCCACCTCCACCATTGGGGATTACAATTCCACATGAGATGTGGGTGGGGACACAGATCCAATCTCGACCAGTAAGCATCCTGGATTGTGTCTCCTGTAGAAGAAGAATCAGGAGCTGACTATGATTTTTAAGACTACCCATGATGGCCAGGCCGGGTGGCTCATGCCTGTAATCCCAGCATTTTGGGCAGCAGAGGTGGGAGGATCAACTGAGGTCAGGAATCTGAGACCAGCCTGGCCAATATGGTGAAACCTTTTCTCTACTAAAACTACAAAAAATTAGCTGACCGTTGTGCCAGATGCCTGTAATCACACCTATTCTGGAGACTGAGGGAGGAGAATTGCTTGAACCCGGGAGGTGGAGGTGGCAGTGACCCTGGTCGCGCCACTATACTCCAGCATGGGCAACAATACCAAAACTTAGGCTCAAAAGAAAAAAAGACTGCCCATGACCACTGCACCAGTGCAGGGGACACCAACATTGCTGAGATGTAAGCGCTGGACATTCTTCATAGGTCAGAGCTCAAAGCAGGGGACGCTGTTACAGAGATGGGCTCCTTTCATGGCACCAAAGTGGTGAAAGGATGTGGGAATGGCAGAGGCCAGCACTTTGCCATCAATGCAAGGTAGGCATAAGGAGCTGGCAGCAGTGTGAGAGTGCATCAGAGCAGGACTGACCTGCAATATCTAGGACTTACCTCTTAGAGCATGTTTCATTATGGAAAATAGATATAAACGGCAGACAAGTGTGTCCCTTCATTAACAGGAAATAAAAATCATCAAGATGAACAGAAGTCAGATGTCACCAGCCCCCATATACAGTCATCCTCCTTCATCCAGTTAAAACCCGAGACAGTTCTGACACAAGAAGATCTAACTCAAAAACAGGCTGGGTTCTCATGAGGCAGGTTCATGCAAAACCAAGGGAAGTATACAACTTTGGGATTCTCCAGTATCCCTTGGAAAAGACCTAGAGTCGTTTGCTTAGGTAACTGAACACTGAGAAAAGGTGAGTGTTGTTATCTTTCAGAAGCTCTTGGCCATGAAGGCCTTGTTGGCATAAAACCCATGGTTTGGAAACATCACCATGACCCCTGTTAGAGTAATGGCTTAAGGGTGGGGGTCAGGAAATTGATGTATTCCTTGCCAACTTCTGCCTCTAAGTGAGTGCACTCTGTTCCTGAACCTCTCTCCTCTACGGGTATGTTCCTAGGATCTCATGTATAATCAGGAGTCATAGACTTAGAAACGGGAAAAATACTTAGAGTGTTTCTGTGGCCTGTGAGCTATAATTTATAATTCTAGGAAAAAAACAATTGTGAATGGGAAGCCTAAGTCTATCAATGCTCACCCAAGACAATATAATCAGTAAAAACCAATATCAAATCCCAAGGCAAATTATTTCCTGTATATAGATGGGAGACATGAGCACCACCATCAAAACCTCAAGGACCAGTGCTGTTGGTTCGGTCATCTCTTTCATGGACTTCACCAGTCTGGTATCTTCAGAATCCAGAAGGATGATGGCAGATGGCAGGAAACTAATGCAAATACCATCAGTTGTAGCCCCACCATAGCAGCTGTGATGGATGTTTTCTCTTTACCATAGCAATAAATAAGACAACCTTGGTCACACTGTATGCAGTGTTGGTCTGTAAAATCCATGTTTTGCGAAACTCTTCAGGAAGGTGGATCTGTAATATTGGCATTGACATGAGAACAACTGCAGTATTCATAATCTCAAACTCTCTCTCTCTTCCTCTCTCTCTCATTAGCCATCCTAGTAGTCCTGAGGAACCAAGCCCATCAGAACATTCTGCAACATAATACACAGTTCCATTCTCCATTCAAATTTTGTTGTTTTTGTTGTTGTTGTTGTTGAGACAACATCTTACTCCATCACCCAGGCTGATATACAGTGGGGCTATCTCGGCTCACTGTAGCCTCGAGCTTCCAGGCTCAAGGCATCCTCTCACCTCAGTCTCCTAAGTGGCTTCAACTACAGGCACACAGCGACATGCTGGGCTATTTTTTGTATATTTTGTAGAGAAGCGCTCTCACCATGTTATTCAGGCTGGACTCAAACTCCTGAGCTCAAGTGATCCAAGCACCTTGGCCTCAAAGTGCTGGGATTACAGGTCTGAGCCACTGCACCCAGCCCAATCTCCATTCTACTGATAACAATGTCATTACCAGGTCTGATGGTCAGGAAATGGTAAGGTTTCTGAAAACCTAAGGATCACACAGTGAGTTCCAAAGGCTGAAACTGCGTGCCTGTCAACACTGATACCAATGACATCCAATGGTGAGAATGACATTCCTTGCAGTCCTAGCTCTACCTGTAACAAATCTATACTGAAGTGTAAGAGTTTAATGGTCATGGGACTTTCCACGTCTCTGCCTTTCAGCGATGTGCCATATCTGTGAAGTGTTTAAAAATGCAACAGCCTGAGGCATGCTGGGCATATCCTCCAATAAAAACGAAAATGCCATTTTATGGTCCTGTATTTCTACAATGTGGAACACAGGGGCCTGTGATCCAGATGAGGGAAATGGGAATATCCCCACTCATTCACCTTCATCCAGGAAGCTCACTTGAAAATTTTGGGCTTCTTACCCTTATAGATTTTAGAGTTGTGGGCCGGGTGTGATGGCTCTCACCTGTACTGCCAGTACTTTGGGACGTCGAGACTGGTGAATCCACTGAAGCCAAGAGTTCCAGACCAGCCTGGCCAATATGATGAAACCTCATCGCTACTAAAAATACCAAAATAAGCCAGGCATGGTGGCCGGTGCCTGTAATCCCAACTGCCCAGGAGGCTGAGGTCGGAGAATCACTTGAACCCAAAAGGCAGAGATTTCAGTGACCCGACCGCACCATTGTACTCCACCTGGCTGACAAGAGTGAAAACTCTGTCTTGGGGGAAAAAAAAAAGTTAGATTTGTGAGTCTACAGGCCTGTACCTCAGAAAGAAAATGGTTTCCCCAAGGAATACCGAAGCAGTTGCTTTAAACTTGCATCAAGATTCCACCAGAGAAGTGGTGCAATTACCTTTCTGTCAAGAATCAATGACTATCATCTGTAAGAAGGACAGATTCTGACACACGATTAGGGCAGAAATATTTAGTCTGAGAAGGGTACGACGTCCAGATGCCCCATTAAGGATGCCCTTTCCTCCATGCCTGACTCTGACTCCATGACCTGGACTGCCCCTGTGTGGATGGCCTAGTGGCTTGCTCAGACTCTGAGGTCCCACCCCACGTGGCACCTCCATGGAGGACTCTAGTCTTGCATGGGCTCTGACACCACACTGGGACTCTCCCCCATGGACACCTCTTCACCCACCTCTTCACCCACTTCGCCCAGAAACTGGGCTACTGCATCCCTCCCGACCCAGGAACAGTGAGCTTGCACTGCTATTACACAAGTCATGGAGGCTAACTCTTATTTTTCCAAGCCAATTATAGAAACACTAGTCCTAAACTGATAAGACAAGATAAATTAACTTTTCATAACTTGCTTATCAAGTTTTGAATAAATTTGAATAAATTCACCTTCCCCACACACCTAAGTTTTCGATATCACACACTCACCTATACAGGGTGAGCACGAAGGTTTCACTGTCAGTGGAGAAAGTGGTAAAACCTTTCTGTGCCTGACACTGGTCTAGACCTTACAGGAGACTCAGAGAAGAGAGAAATAGTCACTGGCCTCATGCAACTGATACTCTCGTGAGGAGAAAAAGTTAATGAGGAAAGAAACATGGTGTATTTCGGATAGCTGTATGTCCTCTATGAGAAAAGAAAGCAGGTGAGAGAATTAGGGAGTGTGTCAACCATAAGGTTCCCACTAATTCTATCAGTTGGTCAGGGATATCCTCCAAGAATAAGTGGCATCTGAGCAATCACCTGAAGGAAGGAAGGCAGGAAGATGGCCATTAGGTCTCTGGAAAAAGATTGTTCCAGAGAAAAGGACAACCAGTGCAAAGGCCCTGGGACAGAAACTTAGTTTGTTTGTTTGAGGAATAGGACTGAAGGCACTGTGAACAGAGCAGATGGGATGAGCAGAATGAGGTGAGAAGCAGCGACAGGGAGCAGACTGTGTAGTGCAGTGTCACTCAGTATGTGATCTGCACAGATCTACAGATCTTGGACAAGAATGAAAATCAACTATGTGAATTAAGTACCCTGACTATTACAGTTTACATTTTGTTTCCATGGCAATGTTTTTTTCATAAAAGCAGTGAGTAGATTGACCGTCAGGCAGGGGCTCCTTATCTCCTTCCAGACTAGCACTTTGAGAAGCACTAATGCAGCACCCTTAGGCTGTGGTTGGGACTTTGAATGCCGGTGGAGAGGGATGGAAGCCACAAGAAGATTTTTACCAGGGAAAGGATGATGTCAGGTAGATTTGAAAAGAATTCCATTGTGAAAAGCCCAAGACCCTTCTGAAGGGAGAGCATATGAGAAAGATAGGAGCAGGGAAGCACCAGGAAAAACACCTATGAGACTCTGATAGTGATCTTATGTGGGAGGCTGGTGGGGGTTGGTGCTGGGTGCCCAGAGAATGGAGTTCTATTATAATGTTACAGATAGGTTGCAGGATCTGCCCGTTGATTAGAGGTGCAGTACAAGGTCACCAGAGTTCAAGAAAAACATCAAGATTTCTGTGGTGCGCATCTGTATATGTGGAGTAGATCTTGGCTGAGGAAACCAAGAGTTAGGGAGAATCAGGAAGGAGGAGCATTCCAGTGTTGATTGTGCACATCTTATTGTGCACATGCCATTTGGATTTCTGGGATAAATTCCCCAGAATGATCTCCTTATCTCCTCCAACTGCCTTGGAAAGAATAAAACAATCTAGGCAGCTGAGGACAGCAATGCCTTGATGGAAGGCCAGTAGACCTACACATAAAAGATGTTGAAGAGGTATTCAGTTTTGCTGAGGGTTAGGTGTCAGAGCAGGCTGGGTGTTGTAATGTGGTCATCTGCAACCCCAAGGAGATGTTAACTTGGTGTGCCACAGCTCTGCTGCAACTGGAACATAAGATTCTTATTCTATCCCTAAGACTAACACTGTGACTTCAACCACTTTTATCCCCTCTCCAGGCCAATGGTGTTACCCCTTGTATAGTGAAATAACACTGTACTTTCCCATGATAATCCCTGGGTTTCTAGGTGTTCTGTGTCCAATTGAAAACTGGAAAGTTCCTG
Organism: Macaca nemestrina; assembly: GCF_043159975.1. Lineage (NCBI taxonomy): Eukaryota > Metazoa > Chordata > Mammalia > Primates > Cercopithecidae > Macaca > Macaca nemestrina. The sequence continues at coordinate 50,769,424 of NC_092144.1, read as the reverse complement.
AATGCTCCTTTAGGGAGCATCACTCATGAGATCCACACCAAGCCATCTTCTCTGGATGGAACTAAACCTATCTTATATGATGTTTTCTATGGTTACCTATGGATTTTCAATTTATAAGCATTATGCAAGGTCTTCTGTCTTGGAAAACAAAGATTCAGCTTCCATCATCCCTGTTGGCAGAATAAAATCGTATCTTTCCATCCCTATCTTTCCAATATTTTCCTATGACCAATATTTATTTACTTATGTATGTCTACATAATGTTATTCATATTTCAGCCAATTAGCTGTGATTTCTTCTGCCCATGCCCACTTGTATTGTAGGTTCAAAAATGTGTATCCCTGAAGCACATCAAGGATCCAGAAGAGCCCTGCTCTGAGCTCCCAGGAAGCAGTTTATAGACCCATAGTGACATAATACTGTAGAAGCAGCCAGTCATCCAGGGAAATTCACCACCCCTCCATCTTGCCCTGAGGTGCTGCCTCCATCTGGTAGCCAAATACCAGACTGTAGCCTTGCAAAGCCTCCGACTTTCTGTACTCAAATGAAGCTTATTCATCCAGTGACATTTTTACAACTTGAATTAGCTTCCTATGTAAAGTAAAATAATAGGACCCGAGGCAAAGTTAACATATACAGCTCCTCATCAAAACTCATTGATGATCTTAGCATGTCGAAACCCAGTTGTAAACTATGTACACACCTTTTAAAGTGACTTCACAATTTGCCAGCTCATGATTCTGCTATCTCTGCCTAACAGGACAAATGATAACTTGATCTTCCATATAAATAGCATGTCAAACTCAAGCCATGGGACATCTACAGAATGGTGAGCTCCAGCTGTTTGAAATTATAAAAGTAGGGCTTTCTTCCCTTTGAAAATTTTACATTTTGGTCTCTGAAAATTATGAATTTTAATCTCTCCCCCAACTCTCCATTCCTCCTCTCATACCCACGTGCACCTGGAAGAGTGGCCACTCAACTTCACTCTGCCAGTTTGAGTTATTCTCCCAGGAACAGGTAGGTCATCCCCCACTCAGAGTCCTCAGCCCTTCCTAGGATTTCCTCCAAAATCACTTACTTGACAATCTAGATTCTCCTAATACTCAGTCATGCCAAACACCAAAATCCTTCACTCAATCCTTACAATTTGGTTTGCATCCTCTGTCTAGGACCCCAGACCTCCACGACTTCCCACAGTCATTGCCTGCCTCTGCTTTCCACACCTCACCTCATGGGCACATCTCTCAAGGATTCATTAAAGTACCCTGAGCTCAACACGAGAAGGCACAATGGCCAGTGAACCCACATGGTGGATTCTATTTCCCACATCCTCTGTCCAATTCATAACTTGGTTTCACAAAGTCACACTGAGTTTGTGAAGGTGACAAAGAAAGCACAGGAGTGAGCATGTACAGTCAGTCCTGAAATGGATGACACTGGCAGGTACCAGAACACACACTGGGCAGTGAGAGTGTGGCTGTCTCTTCACTCTCTGTTGGTGCGAGAGAAGGTGCCCTGCCCATGTACCAGAAAATTCTTCTTTTTCTTTTTTCCAATTTTTTATCTTTTGCTTTCATTTATTTTTCTTTCTTTTTTCTTTTTCTTTCTTTCTTTCTTTTTCTCTCTTTCTCTCTTTCTTTCATTCTTTCTTTCTTCCTTTCTTTCTTGCTTTGTCTACATTATTTTTGAAACAGGATCTCTTCTTATAATTCAGGCTGGAGTATACACATAGCTCACAGTAGCCTCAAACTCCTGGGCACAAATGATTCTCCTGCTTCAGCCTCCTGAGTAGCCTGGATTACATGCAAATGCTTTCATGCCCAGCTGATTTTTCTCTTTCTTTTTATTGTTTGTTTGTTTTTTGTTTTGTTTTGTTTCTGGCAGAGATGGGGTCTCACTATGTGGCCCAGTCTGGTCTTGAACTCCTGGCATCCAGCAATCCTCTCATACTGGTCTCCAAAATCATGGGAATTACAGGTGTGAACCACCATGACTGTCTTGAAGTATGTGATATTTGGCTTTCTTTGCCTGGCTTGTTTTACCAAAAATAATGACCTCCAGTTCCATCCATGTTGCTGCAAAAGACATTATTTTCTAATGTTTTATAACTGAAGAGTATTCCATTGTGTATGTATACCACATTTTCTTTATTCTTTCACCTGCTGATTGACATGTAAGGTGATTCCATAACTTTGAAACTGAATAACGCTGCGGTAAATATATGTGTGCAGCTGTCATTTTGATCTGTTCCTTTGACTAGATACCCAGTAATGAAATTGCAGGACTGAATGGTAGTTTTATTTTGAGTTCTTTCAGAAATCTTCATACTGGTTGCCATAAAAGTTCTGCTAATTTACATTCCCAACAACAATATAAAAGAGTTCTTTTTTCTCCACATTCTCACTAACATTCGTTATGTTTTTATCTTTAATAATACTTACTCTGACTGGAGTAAGATGTCTCATCACGGTTTTAATGAGCATTTCAGTGACGATTCATGAGTGGAGCATTTTTTTGTACACCTTTTGGCATTTGTATGTGTTCTTTTAAAAACTGTCTCCTCTCCAGGTATGGGAGCTCATACCCATAATCCCAGAAGTTTGGGAGGCAGAAGTTGGTGGATCACTTGAGGCAAAGAGGTCGAGACAAGCCTGGCCAACAAGGCAAAGCCCCGTCTTCACTGAAAATACAAAAAATTAGCCAGGCACAGTGGCACCTGCCTGTGGTGCAAGTTACTCAGGAGACTGAAGCACAGGAATAGCTTGAAGCCGGTAGGCAGAGGTTGCAGTGAGCCAAGATCATGCCACTGCACTCAGCATAGGTAATAGAACAAGACCAGTCTCAAAAAAATAAATAATTCAGCCAGGCATGGTGATCCACGCCTGTAATCCCAGCACATTGGGAGGCCCAGGCGGCTGGATCACCTGAGATTGGGTGCTTGAGACGAGCCTCAGCAACACGGAGAAAGCCCGTCTCTGCCGAAAATACAAAATTACCCAGGCGTAGTGTTGCATGCCTGTAATCCCAGCTACTTGGGAGACTGAGGCAGGAGAATCGCTTGAATCCAGGATGCAGAGGTTATAGTGAGCTGAGATCTCACCAAGTGTACTCCAGCATGGGCAACAAGTGCGAAACTTCGTCTCAAAAAAATAAATACATGAATACATACGTAAATATATACATAAATAAATAAATAATAAAAATGACTCTTTATGTTCTTTGCCCACTTTTAAATGAGATCCTTTGGAATTTTTTGTTGTAGGTGAGTTCTTTCTATACTCTGAATATTTGTCCTTTGTCAAATATGTACTCTAGCTGTTGTAACACTGTAATAACAAACAGAGTGATTTTTTTGAGTTGCGTGAGTGATGCTAGCTCCATAGTCATCCTGAAAGTGATGGGAACTTTTGAATTTGTGGCAAGTTGGAGGGTAGTGTGAGTGAGCTGAGATTGCCAAATTGGGGTTAGCTTTGGATATGAGGTTAGGCTACTGGAAAAACTTGCCTAGAACCAGAGGAGTGTGGGCTCACTGTGGGTGGTTAGGATCAGAACAGAATTGCACCACTGTATAGCTTTGGGGTAAAGAATAACATAGTTGAGAAGTGCATGTTTTGTCTGTTCATGCACTGCTATAAACAATTACCTGAGACTGGGTAATTATTTGTAAAAACTCAGGCTTAATTGGTTCACGGTTCCACAGACTGTACAAAAAGTAAGGTGGCCATCAGCTCATCTTCTGGGGAGGCCTCAGAAAATGTGGAGTCATGCCAAAAAGTACAAGGGAAGCAGACTCGTCTTCCATGGCGAGAGCTGGACCAAGTGGTAGGAGAGGTGATACACACTTTCAAACAACCAGATCTTTTGAGAACTCTATAACCAGACAGCAACTAGCGGATGGTGCTAAATTATTCATGAAATATCCACCCCCATGATCCACTCACCTCTCACCAGTGCAACCAACCCCACCTCCAACGTCGGGGATTACAATTCTGTATGAGGTTGGGTGGGAACGCAGATCCAAACTCGATCAGTGGGCATCCTTGATTGGATCTACTATAGAAGAAGAACCAGGAGCTGACTATGATCCTTAAGACCGCAAATGATGGTTGAGTGGGGTGGCTCATACCTGTAGTCCCAGCACTTTGGGAGGCTGAGGTGGGTGGATCACCTGAGGTCAGGAGAGCAAGACCAGCCTGGCCAACGTGGTGAAACTCTGTCTCTATTAAAAATACAAAAAATTAAACCAGCATTGTGCTGGACACCTGTAGTCACAGCTACTGCAGAGACTGAGGCAGGAGAATTGCTTGAACTCAGGAGGCGGAGGTGGCAGTGAGCCCCATTCATGCCACTACACTACAGCATGGGCAACAATACCAAAACTTCACCTCAAAAAGCAAAAAAGCCTGCCCATTACCACTGTACCAGAGGGACACCAGCATCAGTGAGATGCAAGTGCTGGACATTCTTCATACGTCAGAGATCAAAGCAGGGGACACTGTTACAGAGACAGGTTCCATCCATAACACCAAAGTGGTGAGAGGATGTGGGAATGACAGAGGCCATCACTTTGTCATCACTGCAAGGTGGGCATAAGGAGCTGGCAGCAGTGCCAGAGTACATCAGGGGAGGACTGGCCTGCAATATCTAGGACTTACCTCTGAGAGCATGTTTCATTAGAGACAACAGATATAAACAGCAGACAGGTGTGTCCCTTCATTAACAGGAAACAGAAATCATCAAGAGTAACAGAAGGCAGATGTCAGCAACCCCCTTAGAAAGTCATCATCCCTCATCCAGTTAAAACCTGAGACAGTTCTCACACAAGAAGGTCTAACTCAAAAAGAGGCTGGGTTCTCATGAGGTAGGTTTATGCAAAACCAAGGAAGGTAGTAAAAGTTTGGGTTTCTCCAACTTCCCTTGGAAAAGACCTACAGTCATTTGCTTAGGTAAATGAGCACTGAACAAAGGTGAGTATTGTTATCTTCTAGAAGCTCTTGGCCATGAAGGCCTTGTTGGCATAAAACCCATGGTTTGGAAACATCACCATGACCCCTGTTAGAGTAATGGCTTAAGGGTGAGAGTCAGGAAATGTACGTATTCCTTGCCAACTTCTGCCTCTAAGTGAGTGCACTCTGTTCATAAACCTCTCTCCTCTATGGTTATGTTCCTAGGATCTCATGTATAATCAGGAGTCATAGACTTAGAAATGGGAAAAATACATAGAGTATTTCCGTGGCCTGTGAGCTATGATTTATAATTCCAGGAAAAAAACAATTGCAAATGGAAAGCCTAAGTCTATCAATGCTCATCCAAGACAATATAATCAATAAAAACCAATATCAAATCTCAAGGCAAATTCTGTCCTGTATATAGATGGGAGAGGTGAGCACCAATGTCAAAAACTCAAGGACCAGTGGTGTTGGTCTTGTCATCTCTTTCATGGAATTCAGTCTCGTATCTTCAAAATCCAGAAGGATGATGGCAGATGGCAGGAAACTAATGCAAACACCATCAGTTGTAGCCCTATCGTAGCAGCTGTGATGGATGTTTTCTCCTTACCATAGCTATAAATAACACAATCTCAGTCGCCCTGTATGCAGTGTCAGTCTGCAAATTCCATGTTTTGCAAAACTTTTCAGGAAGATGGATCTGTAATACTGGCATTGACATGAGAACAACGGCAGTATTTATTCATAATCTCAAGATCTCTCTCTTCCTCTCTCTCTCTCATTAGCCGTCATGTAGTCCTGAGGAACAAAGCCAATCGGAACATTCCGTAACATAACACATAGCTCCATTCTCCATTCAAATTTTGTTGTCGTTTTTGTTGTTGTTGAGACAACATCTTACTCCATCACCCAGGCTGACATGCAGTGGCGCTAACTGGGCTCACTGTAGTCTTGAGCTTCTAGGCTCAAGGCATCCTCTCACCTCAGCCTTCTAAGTGGCTTCAACTACAGGCACACAATGACATGCTGGGCTATTTTTTGTATGTTTTGTAGAGAAGTGTTCTCACCATGTTATTCAAGCTGGACTCAAACTCCTGAGCTCAAGTGATCCAAGCACCTTGGCCTCAAAGTGCTGGGATTACAGGTCTAAGCCACTGCACCCAGCCCAATCTCCATTCTACTGATGACAATGTCATTACCAGATCTGATGGGCATGAAATGGTAAGGTTTCTGAAAACCTTAGGATCACACAGCGAGTTCCAAAGGCTGAAACTGCATGCCTGTCAACACTGACACCAATGACATCCAATGGTGAGAATGACATTCTTTGCAGTCCTAGCCCTACTCCTAACAAATCTATACTGAAGTGTAAGAGTTTGATGGTTGTGGGGGCTTTCCACATCTCTGCCTTTCAGCGATGTGCCATATCTGTGAAGGCTTTAGAAATGCAACAGTCTGAGGCAGGCTGGGCATATCCTCCAATAAAAACGAAAATGCCATTTTATAGCCCTGTGTTTCTACAATGTGGAACAAAGGGCCTGTGATCCAGATGAGGGAAATGGGAATATCCCCACTCATTCCCCTTCATCCACAAAGCCCACTTGAAAGCTTTGGACTTCCCATCCTCGTAGATTTTAGAGTTCTGGGCCGGGTGCAGTGGATCTCACCTGTACTCCCAACACTTTGGGAGGCCGAGATAGGTGAATCCACTGAGGTCAAAAGTTTGAGACCAGCATGGCCAACATGGTGAAACCCCATCTCTACTAAAAATACAAAAGTTAGCCAGGTGTGTTGGCCAGCACCTGTAATCCCAGCTGTTAGGGAGGCTGATGCCGGAGAATTGCTTGAACCTAAAAGGCAGAGATTGCAGTGACCTGACCATGCCATTGCACTCCACCTGGGTGACGAGAGCAAAAACTGTGTCTTGAGAAAAAAAAGAAAAAAGAAAAAGAAGATTTTAGAGTTGTGGGTCTAGAGACCTACACCCCAGAAAGAAATGGTTTCACCAAGGGACAAAGAAGTTGCTTTAAATGTTGGCTTGTCATTTCTTTTCAGCATGTTTGTTCTCTTAAATCAAGAGACCACCAGAGAAGTGGCGCAGTTATCTTCCTGTCAGGAATCATTGACTATCATCTGCAAGAGGGTCAGATCTTGATATATAATTAGGGCAGAAATACTTAGTCTGAGAAGGGTATGACATCCAGAGGCCTTATTAAGGATATCCTTTTCTCCATGCCTGACTCTGACTCCATGTGCCGGACTGCCCCTGTGTGGATGGCCTCATGGCCTGCTCAGACCCTGAGGTCCCATCCCAGGTGGCATCTCCATGGAGGGCTCTACACTTGCATGGGTTCTGATACTCACACTGGGACTCTCCCCCATGGACACCTCTTCACCCACTTGGGGTGTGAAACTGGGCTACTGCATCCCTCCCTAACCTGGAACAGAGAGCTTTCACTGCTATTACGCTCGTCATGGAGGCTAAATCCTCATTTTTCCAAGTCAATTGTAGAAACACTAGTCCTAGGTTGATAAGACAAGATAAATTAACTTTTCATAAATTTGCTTATCAAGTTTGAATAAATTCAGATAAATTCACCTACACCACGCACCTTAATTTTTGATGTCACCCACCCACCTATACTCACAGGGTGAGCATGAAGGCTTCACTGTCAGTGGAGAAAGTGGTAAAATCCTTCTGTGCCTCATCCTGGTCTAGACCTTGCCCTCATCCTTTCCCACTCTCCCCCTGACTCCCTTGGACTCACCCATGCTGGCCTCCTGCCTGCTGCTCCTCCTCCCTGCCAAGCTTGCCCCTGCCTCAGGGCCTTTGCACCTGCAGTGCCTTCACCCAGATCTCACAGACGCTTTCTTTTTTCATTCAGACCTCAGCTTGCATGTAATCTCCTCAGTGAGGATTACCCAAACCACATAGTTCATTCATACTTTCATTCATACATTCATTCACTGACATATTGATGAAGTACCTACTGCATGCCAGGCCTTGGGCTAGGTGTTAAGAATACGGCAACAAACAAAACAAGAGTTTTCTGCTTTCAAATTTTTACCCACTTGAAGCAGAAAGCATACATCATCTGAAAATAAATACTGTGTACACACATATAAATTCACAGTCCATTGTATTAACATACCACGATTTAATTATTAATAATTTTTGGCCTTGGGAGTGGTAGTTCACACCTGGAATTTCAATATTTTCAGAGGTCAAGGTAGTAGGACCCCTTGAGCCCCCAGAACTTCAACTATCCTGGGAAATGTAGTGAGTCCACCATCTCTACAAACAATAAATTTTTTAACAAATTAGCCAGGTGTGGCAGCACACCTACAGCTACTTAAGAGGCTTAGGCAGGATGATTGCTTGATTCCAGGAGATCAAGGTGGCAATGAGCCATAATCACACAATTGCAGGCCAGCCTAGATGACCCGGTGAGACCATGTCACAAAAGAAAAATGAAACTCATAACTTTTGCCTATTTATTGCTACATAACAACCCTCCCAACTAAGTGATGTGAAAAGCCCATGATTCTGTGGGTCAGAAATCCTGAGAAGGCAAAACTAGAAGGTCCTCTCTGCTCCGTGAGGGTGGGATATCTCAGCTGGGAGAAAACAAATGGCTCAGGGTGACTTTGAAAGTTCACAGTTGAAACAGCTTCAGCTGAGGAAACTACATCCAAGATGATTCTTGGCTCACAGATTGGAGACCAAGGAGGAAATGGTCAGAAGGCTGGGTTCAGTTGGGACTGTCCAATCTAGCCCTATGCAATGACATTCCCAGCATGGTGGTCTCGGGGTAGTTAGATTTCTTAAACCATAAATCATGCTTTGGATCACAACATGTCACCTCCCCCTCATCTAGTCATTTTGAAAGTCACAAGCACACCCCTACTCACAAGGTAAGCACAAAGAACTCACTGTAAATGGAGGGAGTGTGAAAGAGTTTTCCACCGTGTCATAAAAACACAACATTATTCTCTTGTGAATGGGTAACTTTATGTTTGGGGATATTAGGATTGGACAGCTGTGAATACTCTAGCAAGTGTCTTTGGTGAACACCTATATGCCTTTCTCTTAAGTATATACCAAGGAGGGAAAGTGATTGGCCCCAGGGTGCTCTATGTTGGATGGAACACATACTTCCAGGAGGCTTTCCAAGAACTTATAATGATAACACTCCCAGCAGTTGTGTGACTTGTCTATATGTCTCACTTCCTCATTAATTCTAGGTACTGCTAGTATTTTCATTTTAGCATTAACTATATTTGATATGAAAGTTTAGTGTGGGCTCTGCATTCTTGCCTGCCTCTAGCAATTCCTTAGAGCTGCTGTCACCAGTTACTACACTTTCTGTCTTCAAACGACACAAATTAATTTCCTTATAACTTTGGAGTCAGAAGGCTAAACTGCAGAGATGGTGGCTGCTTCTCCCTCCAGGGGCTCCATCCTAGAAAGAGATCAGGCTTCCAACCGACCATATAACTGGCCAGAGTTTCTGAAATTTCTACAGGGAGGCCCCACCCGGTGAGGAGGCATGAATCAAGATCCCACTTAAAGAAAGGGTCTGCCCACTGTCAGGCGCAGCAGCTGTGCTGCCTTGTGGGGGACTCCTCCTGCTCCAGATCACATGGACTCCCTGGAACCTGCAGGCTAGAATGTCTGAGTCCACGGAAACACAAGACATGGTGGCCACTCCAACCCTGCAGAGCTCTGTAATCTCAGGCAGTGTCCAGCCTTTTGCCACTACTTGGCTGGTAGTCCAAGTCAGTGGGTCTTAACTTGAGAGGTGCTGTGGAAGTGGGGACCACAGAGTGAGGCTGCCTCGCTCCCTGAGATACAACTCCGACGAGTGGAGGAACACCAGGACACTTGTCTCACACCAAACTGGAGAAGACGACATGAACTGGTTTTAAGAAGCGCAGAGTTTAATAGGCAAGAAAGAAGGAAAACACTCTTTGTACAGAGACAGAGAAAGGGGGGCTCCAAAGACAAAAGAGGAAATGGAGTGCTGCAGAGAGCAGCCAGGTATACCAGGAAGCTGAAGGAGGTGGTGTCTGATTTGCATAGGGCTCAGGGGATTGGTTTGACCAGGAATGTCATTTACCTAGCCAGAGAAAAAACTGGCCCTCCCAACCTAGACTTTTAATATGCACATGCCAGGCACCATGATGTCCTAAGCACACAGAGTTATGTGAGGGCGGCCATGTTGCCAGGCACAGGTAGGGGCAAGGGCAAGAAGAGGGCGGGAATTGCCATGTTTGTGTGGACCCAGTTTCTAACGGCTGACATTTGCAGATGGAAGGTTGCCAGCAGCTCTAAGAGCTGGGGTTTTCCCACTAGAGAAGAATCATTTCTGGAGCTGATTTAAAAAGAAACAAAACTTCCCCAAAACCCCATTTCCTCTCTATCTGCCTAAAATAATTTCTTTATAACCCCTGTGACGCCTGGATTCAGCCCCCTTCCTAGGGGAATGTACAGACAGAACTGCGGCCTTCCTCGGCTTCCCAAGGCCAGAGTATGTATAACTCCTGGGTCTCTGTGTGTGTCTGAGCAACTGCTCTGCCAACACTCCAGGCAGCGCTGTGTACTGGAACCAAGGCCCTTATGATTTGAACTCATGAGGGGATTGTAAAGGTAAACTGAGGCTGGAGCCGAACGGGGAGCGAAGACACAAGGCAAATGGCAGTGAGAATAGCCTTTTATTAGGGCTTGCGGGCGAGGTTCCTTGGTCCAAAGGCATGGGCCGAGGCAGTTGCGCTGAGGGAGGAGGGTAGGGGCTTTTTATAGCCCGAGAGGTAGGGAAGCTGGCTGTGCAAAATTGTGCAAACAGGGCCTGGGGGGTCTTGAAACTACTAGGGCAGGAGTCGAGTAAGGGTCACGAGGAAGGGGTCTTTGGAAACTGTCAACCAAAACTGCTGTTTATGAACTTGTGGAATGCAGGTGAGCTGCAGGTCATGGGGGAGTGTGTTTGCCCAGCCGGAACTCCGAGTTATGTCAGTCTGCAGGTGTGCACAAGGGTGAAGGGAGTCTTTAACAAAAGGCCTGCTATGCCGGGTAACGCCGCCATGTTGCATCTAGATTCCTGCCTAACATTCCGACCTCTTTCTGATAAGAAAATGGGGCGACGTGTTCATCTGGCTTCTTCCTGCTGGTATGGGTCGTCGTGGGGTTCTCCGGAGGTCGGAACTCGGGTATAGGGGTGGAGCAGCATCTGATTGAAAGTGACCTGGGAGACTTCTTTCATGCAGTCCTGGATGAAGTGGAGGCCACAGGGAGCTATAAGTAGCAAGAAGCCAGTGATTAGTAAGGGGCTTAGAAAGGGTAGGACTTAACCGGCCACAGACGACTGCCACCACCTAAGTGAGGGCCTTGATCCGAGGTTTTTCTGGTGGAGTCTTTCCCGAATCTTTTCTAGAGTGAGGAGATTGGTTTCTACTAGTCCTGACTCATTGATGTAGTGTTCGGCCGGGAAGGGGAAAGGAGGGGGTTAGGTTAGAGGAGTTAAAAGGGCTGGGTAAGGGTACCGCAACCAGTGGGGGCTTATTCAAGGCTGCACACAAGAAACAATGAGAGATGTTGTGTACCTCAGCCATGTGTACCACTTGAGCCGCTTCCCTGACTAAGGTTAGCCAGGAAAAAGGGTTGCTGCTGTCCTGGGGCTTGCTGCCTGGGCTAGAGCTGAGATAGCTTCCTCCTGTTGTCTGATGTCAGAGGCCAGGCTGACGAGGCTGCTTATGACCTTGATGTAGGCCTTAAAGATCCTGAGTTGGGCCATGGAATAAGACTCACTGTGCCCACCAGTCCTAGGAAGGACAAGATCTCTTCCGCATCCTGAGGAGGCTGGAGAGTTTCAATGAGGCTTATTCTATCTGCTGTGAGGCTTTTTGTAGTGGGTGTGAGGAGTATGCCTAGGTAGGTGACAGAAGGGCTGCAAAGTTGAGCCTTAGCCGGGGTAATCTGATAACCTCGGTCGCCTAGAAAATTTAAAAATGTAGCAGTATCGGCAAGGGAGCACTCCTAGGAAGGACTACATAGTAATAAGTCATCGACATACTGCAATAGTGTGCTGTGGGTCAGGGGACAGAGGACAACATCCTGTGCCAATGCCTGTCCGAAAAAATGGGGGCTATCACGGAACCTTTGAGGCAACAGTCCAAGTCAGCTGGGAAGAAATATGAGTGTCTGGATCTTCCAACGTAAACGCAAACAGAAAGTGGCAGTCTGGATGTAGAGGGATGGTAAAGAAGGCGTCCTTCAGGTCAAGGACAGTGAAATGGGTGGTGTCAGGGGGAGCGCGCGAGAGGAGTGTATATAGATTAGGAACAACTGGAAAGGTAGGGACTACTGCCTCATCGATGAGGCGTAGGTCTTGCATGAGACAATAGGCCCCAGAGCTTTTCCGTACAGGCAGGATAGGAGTATTGCACGGTGAGTTGGTGGGAACTAGAATGTGCTGCTGGAGCAGGCGTGTAATGATGGGTTTTAGTCCCTGTCGGGGTTCAAGGGAGATAGGGAACTGGGGCCTAGAGGGAAACTTGGAAGGGTCTTTTAGCCGGATGCGGACTGGAGTGTGGTGCTGGGCAATGATCGGGGTGGAGGTGTCCCAGACCTTAGGGTTAATAGTGACTGGAAACGGGAGTGGGGGGTCAGCCTGGTGGGGTTTTTCAGGTGAGAGAAGGGGGAAGAGGAACGTGAGGTATGAGGAGGGGTTGGGTTGGAAGTGAACTGAGGCCCCTAGCTTGGAGAGGAGATCTCATCCTAACAAGGGGACTGGACACGAAGGAATGATAAGAAATGAGTGCGAGAAGAGGGAGCCATCCAGGCGGCAAGACAGAGGAGGAGTCTGGCAGTAGGTGGAGGGAGTGCAATCAATTCCCATGACTGTGACAGTGGAGGGGTGGCTGGGGCCACTGAAGGAACGCAAAACAGAGTAGGTAGCCCCCATGTCCATAAGGAAGGATATGGACTTACCCGCTACCTGGAGCATGACCCTGGGCTCTGCGAGAATGAGAGGGGTCCCTGAGTCTGGGCCTCTTCAATCTTTGTCAGTGACAAGGAGCTGGAAGGTGCCTCCAATACCTGGAGGAGGGTCGTCACCTGGAGGCGCAGCGACTGTCCTTAGGTTGGGGGAATCTGACCTCCAGTGGCCCATCTGCCGACAGTTCGGACAGGGGTGAGTTGGCTCCTTTGGGTTGGGGCACTGCCTGGCCCAGTGGCCTTCATTGCGGCACTTGAAGCAGGCACCAGATGGTGCTTGGGGAGTACCTCCTTTCTGAGAACTCCTGGAGCCGGCCAGCCTCAGGGCTGCAACCAAGGCCTGGGTTTGGAGTTGTACCTTCTGTTTTAGCCTGGCCTGTCATTGGGCCTCAGCTGCTTCCTCCCTGGAGTTGTAGACCTTGAAGGCTTTGACTAAATCCTGGATGGGAGTTTGAGGGCCTTCCAGGTAACACCACCATGTTGCGTCTAGATTCCTGCCTAACAGGCATCTCTTGATCCATGGGTTGCAAAGATCCATGGGAAAAGCATGGTTTCCAGGGTGGGATCACAGGCTCACTCACTACTTCCCTTGGATGTGGGTGAAGATTCCTTTGATCTGTGCCATACCGGATGGATCAGCACCCACCCCGCTTTTGTTTGTTCACCTGGGTCAACTTGTTTGCCTAGTCAGTCCTAATGTGACAAACTGGATATTTCAGCTCATGTGCTTATTTTGAAATTCACCACGCTTTTCATTCAGCAGAAACGTCTTGCTTCTAATTGGCCATCTTGGCTCGTGCCAACTGGCACAAGTTGTCAAGGATTACTTTCTCTTCATAAATCCAGCATGATATTCAAACGATTGTCAGGAAATCTTATCAGTTAATGAGTCCTGCACCTTTCCTTTAATTTTAGAAGGAAAGAGTAATCCGTTGAGTTTCCTGACCTAGCCGGCTGCTGTGATTCAAAAATCAACAGGAAATTTTGATGATGGTGATTTCCCAAGCTCCTCCCACTCCCTGACAAAGGAAAAGGCATTGAAAATATGAAAATAACGTGTTATTTGGCAGGAGTGAGGTCTCATGGCCGTTTATGCGGTGGCATGCTGCTCAGGACATGGTGAGTCTTTGGGCTGTGTGCCGAGGAGAGGAGCCTCTCAAACTGGAGAAAATATTGCTAGGGACACCTCCAAGGGGTCTGAGGGGCTGAGGATGAGGAGCTGGACTGAGTCTAGGGAAGGAGGAGGTTTCAGAGGGTAAAATTCTGGAAGTAAATCCTGGGGGTGTTTGAAAACTTCCTCCCTCAGAAGTAGAAAATTCAGGGAGGGGTAAGGACAAACCGTGGGTGACTTAAGGGGCATTTACTAATTTGAGAGGACTCTAATGGCAAGCAGAGTGACAATGGCCTCCTTGAGGACTGAGGCTCCTGAATAAATAAGGCCTAGATCCAGTCCACGGGGGATAAACGCCCCCATGGCATTTATGCCCCCATGAGACCTTCAAGGGACATATTTTTGTTGGGACAGAGGAAAAGTACAGCTCTGCAGCCCTCCAACCCCTCTTTTTCCCCCATGCTGACTCCGGGATCCTTCTGTGCTCAGACAACCTCCTCTGTGTCCCACTCTGATTTTTAGGATGCTTTGGGGCTCCCTAAAGGTTTCTGGCCTGAGATCCACCTCTTTCCAGGCTCCCCTCTTCTCTTGAAAGCCTTCCTGACTTTAGCCCCACTTCTGCCTCTGAGGTACGGACACCGTCCTCTTCATCCTCATTCTTTTGACCCCCAGCTTCTTCCAAATCCTACCCTCTGTCTCATCTCATGAATCCCGTCCGGGTGTTTCTCGGCCCCTTCATCTGATACCCCTGACCTCACATGGCCAAAAGTCTACCCCTTCCCCAGCCACACAGGAAATAGACAAAATCCCAGGAGCTTTACCTCAACAGTGAGTGTGCCCACAGGGGCTCTTTTTATTATTACTACTATTATTATTATTATAATACTTTAAGTTCTAAGGTACATGTGCACAATGTGCAGGTTTGTTACATATCTATACGTGTGCCATGTTGGTGTGCTTCACCCGTTAACTCATCATTTACATTAGGTATATCTGCTAGTGCTATCCCTCCTCCCTCCCCCAACCCCATGACAGGCCCCGGTGTGTGATTGTTCATTTCCTATGAGTGAGAACATGTGGTATTTGGTTATCTGTCCATGTGAGAGTTTGCTCAAAACGATGTTTTCCAGCTTCATCCATGTCCCTACATGAACTCATCCTTTTTTATGGCTGCATAGTGTTCCATGGTGTATATGAGCCAAATTTTCATAATCCACTCTATCATTGATGGACATTTGGGTTGGTTCCAAGTCTTTGCTATTGTGAATAGTGCTGCAATAAACATACGTGTGCATGTGTCTTTATAGCAGCATGATTTATAATCCTTTGGGTATATGTCCAGTAATGGGATGGCTGGGTCAAATGGTATTTCTAGTTCTAGATCCTTAAGGAATCACCACCCTATCTTCCACAATGGTGGAACTAGTTCACAGTCCCACCAACAGTGTACAAGTGTTCCTAATTCTCCACATCCTCTCCAGCACCTGTTGTTTCCAGACTTTTTAATTTTTGCCATTCTAACTGGTGTGAGATGGTATCTCATTGTGGTTTTGGTTTGCATTTCTCTGATGGCCAGTGATGATGATGATGAGCACTTTTTCATGTGTCTGTTGGCTGCATAAATGTCTTCTTTTGAGAAGTGTCTGTTCATATCCTTCACCCACTTTTTGATGGGGTTGTTTGATTGTTTCTTGTAAATTTGTTTAAGTTCTTTGTATATTCTGGATATTAGCCCTTTGTCAGATGGGTAGATTGCAAAAATTTTCTCCCATTCTATAGGTTGCCTGTTCACTCTGATGGTAGTTTCTTTGCTGTGCAGAAGCTCTCTAGTTTAATTAGATCCCATTTGTCAGTTTTGGCTTTTGTTGTCACTGCTTTTGGTGTTTTAGTCATGAAGTCCTTGTCCATGCCTATGGCCTGAATGATATTGCCTACGTTTTCTTCTGGGGTTTTTATGGTTTTAGGTCTAACACTTAAGTCTTTAATCCATCTTGAATTAATTTTTGTATAAGATGTAAGGAAGGGATCTAGTTTCAACTCTCTACATATGGCTAGCCAGTTTTCCCAGAACCATTTATTAAATAGGGAACCCTTTCCCCATTTCTCGTTTTTGTGAGGTTTGTCAAAGATCAGATGGTTGTAGATGTGTGATGTTATTTCTGAGGCCTCTGTTCTGTTTCATTGGTCTATATCTCTGTTTTGGTACCAGTACCATATTGTTTTGGTTACTGTAGCCTTGTAGTATAGTTTGAAGTCAGGTAACTTGATGCCTCCAGCTTTGTTCTTTTGGTTTAGGATTGTCTTGGCAATGCGGGCTCTTTTTTTTATTGCATATGAACTTTAAAGTAGTTTTTTCCAATTCTGTGAAGCAAGTCCTTGGTAGCTTGATGGGGATGGCATTGAATCTATAAATTACCTTGGGCAGTATGACCATTTTCATGATATTGATTCTTCCTATCCATGAGCACGGAATGTCCTTCCATTTGTTTGTATCCTCTTCTATCTTGTTGAGCAGTGGTTTGTAGTTCTCCCTGAAGAGGTCATTCACATCCCTTGTAAGTTGGATTCCTAGGTATTTTATTCTCTTTGTAGCGATTGTGAATGGGAGTTCACTCAAGATTTGGCTCTCGGTCTGTTATTGGTATATAGGAATGCTTGTGATTTTTGCAAATTGATTTTGTATCCTGAGACTTTGCTGAAGTTGCTTATCAGCTTAAGGAGATTTTGGGCTGAGACTATGGTGTTTACTAAATATACAATTCATGTCATCTGCAAACAGGGACAATTTGACTTCCACTTTTCCTAATTGAATATCCTTTATTTCTTTCTCTTGCCTGATTGCCTTCATCAGAACTTCCAACACTATGTTGAATAGGAGTGGAGAGACAGGGCCTCCCTGTCTTGTGCCTGTTTTCAAAGGGAATGCTTCCAGTTTTTGCCCATTCAGTACGATATTGGCTGTGGGTTTGTCATAAATAGCTCTTATTGAGATACGTTCCATCAACACCGAATTTAGTCATGCAGTTTAATAGGCAAGAAAGAAGGAAGAGCTCCCAATACTGAGACAGAGGGAGGGGGGCTCCATTTGTGTACATTTAGTGCTCTAAATTTCCCTCTACACACTGCTTTAAATGTGTCCCAGAGATTCTAGCACATTGTGTCTACATTCTCATTGGTTTCAAAGAACGTCTTTATTTCTGCCATCATTTTGTTATGTACCCAGTAGTCATTCAGGAGCAGGTTGTTCAGTTTTCATGTAGTTGAGCAGTTTTGAGTGAGTTTCTCAATCCTGAGCTCTGATTTGATTGCACTGTGGTCTAAGAGACAGTTTATTGTGATTTCTTTCCTTTTCCATTTGCTGAGGAGTGCTTTACTTCCAATTATGTGGTCATTTTTGGAATAAGTGCAATATGGTGCTGAGAAGAATGTGTATTCTGTTGATTTGGAGTGGAGAGTTCTGTAGATATCTATTAGGTCTGCTTGGTAGAGAGCTGAATTCAAGTCCTGGAAATCCTTGTTAACCTTCTGCCTCCTTAATCCGTCTAATATGGACAGTGGGGTGTTAAAGTCTCCCATTATTATTATGTGGGGGTCTAAGTCCCCTTGTAGGTCTCTAAGGGCTTTCCTTATGTATCTGAGTGCTCCCATATTGTGTGCTTATGTATTTAGGATAGTTAGCTCTTCTAGTTGAATTGATCCCTTTACTATTACGTAATGGCCTTCTTTGTCCCTTTTGATCTTTACTGGTTTAAAATCTGTTTTATCAGAGACTAGGATTGCAATCCCTCCCTTTTTTTTTTTTCTTTCTTTTCATTTGCTTGGTAGATTTTCCTCCATCCCTTTATTTTGAGTCTATGTGTGTCTCTGCATGTGAGATCAATCTCCTGAATACAGCACACTGATGGGCCTTGACTCTTTATCCAATTTGCCAGTGTATGTCTTTTAGTTGGGGCATTTAGCCCGTTTACATTTAAGGTTAATATTTTTATGTGTGAATGTTATCCTGTGATTATGATGTTAGCTGGCTATTTTGCCCGTTAGTTGATGCAGTTTCTTCCTGGCATCAATGACCCTTACAATTTGGCATGTTTTTGCAGTGGCTGGTATCAGTTCTTCATTTCCATGTTTAGTGGCCTGGTGGTGACAAAATCTCTCAGCCTTTGCTTGTCTGTTAAGGATTTTACTTCTCCTTCACTTATGAAGCTTAGTTTGGCTGGATATGAAATTCTGGGTTGAAAATTCTTTTCTTTAAGAATGTTGAATATTGACCCCTAGTCTCCTCTGGCTTGTAGAGTTTCTGCTGAGGGATCCTCTGTGAGTCTGATGGGCTTCCCTTTGTGGGTAACCTGACCTTTCTCTCTGACTGCCCTTAACATTTTTTCCTTCATTTCAATCTTGGTGAATCTGACAATTATGTGTCTTGGGGTTGCTCTTCTTGAGGAGTATCTTTGTGGTGTTCTCTGTGTTTCCTGAATTTGAATGTTGGCCTGCCTTGCTAGGTTGCAGAAGTTCTCCTGGATAATATCCTGAAGAGTGTTTTCCAGCTTGGTTCCATTCTGCCCATCACTTTCAGGTACACCAATCAAACGTAGATTTGGTGTGTTCACATAGTCCCATATTTCGTGGAGGCTTTGTTCATTTCTTTTTACTCTTTTTCCTCTAAACTGCTCTTCTTGCTTCATTTCATTAATTTGATCTTCAATCACTGATATCCTTTCTTCCACTTGATTGAATCAGCTACTGAAGCTTGCATATGTATCACGTAGTACTTGTGCCATGGTTTTCAGCTCCATCAACTCATTTAAGGTCTTCTCTACACTGTTTATTCTAGTTAGCCATTCATTTAATCTTTTTTCAAGGTTTTTAGCTTCCTTGTCGTGGGTTCAAACATCCTCCTTTAGCTCAGAGAAGTTTGTTATTAAAAACTTTCTGAAGCCTACTTTTGTCAACTCATCAAAGTCATTCTCCATCCAGCTTCGTTCCTTTGCTAGCGAGGGCTGTGATCCTTTGGAGAAGGGGTGCTCTGATTTTTAGAATTTTCAGCTTTTCTGCTCTGGTTTCTCCCCATCTTTGTGGTTTTATCTACCTTTGGTCTTTGATGATGGTGACCTACAGATGGGGTTTTGGAAAGGATGTCCTTTTTGTTGATGTTGATGCTATTCCTTTCTGTATTTTAATTTGCCTTCTAACAGTCAGGTCCCTCAGCTGCAGGTCTGTTGGAGTTTGCTGGAGGTCCACTCCAGACCCTGTTTGCCTGGGTATCACCAGCAGAAGCTACAGAACAGCAAATATTGCACAACAGCAAATATTGCTGCCTGATTCTTCCTCTGAAAGCTTCATCTCAGAGGGGCACCTGGCTGTATGAGGTGTCAGTTGGCCCCTACTTGGAGGTGTCTCCCATTTAGGTTAGACGGGGGTCAGGGACCTACTTGAGAAGGCAGTCTATCCGTTCTCATAGCTCAAACACTGTGCTGGGAGAGTCATTGCTTTCTTCAGTGCTGTCAGACAGGGACATGTAAGTCTACAGAAGTTTCTGCTGCCTTTTATTCAGCTGTGCCCTGCCCCCACAGGTGGAATCTACAGAGGCAGGCAGGCGTCATTGAGCTGTGGTGGGCTCCACCCAGTTGGAGCTTCCAGGCTATTTTATTTTCCTATTGAAGCCTCAGAAATGGTAGACACCCCTCCCCCAGCCAGTCTGCTGACTTGCAGTTTGATCTCAGACTGCTACACTAGCAGTGAGCAAGGCTCCGTGGGCGTGGGACCCACTGAGTCAGGCACAGGATATAATCTCCTGGTAAGACCATTGGAAAAGCACAGTATTGAGATGGGAGTGTCCAGATTTCCCTGGTACAGTCTGTCATGGCTTCGCTTGTCTAGGAAAGGGAAATCCCTAGACCCCTTGTGCTTCCCAGGTGAGGTGATGCCCCGCCCTGCTTCAGCTAGCCGTTCTTGACTGCACCCACTGTCCAACCAGCCCAATGAGATGAACCAGGTACCTCAGTTGGAAATACAGTAATCACCCATCTTCTGCATGGATCAGGATGGGAGTTGTAGACTGGAGCTGCTCCTATTCGGCCATCTTGGAGTGGAAATCAATGTTTGCTTTTTACATTTGAAAAAACTGCTGTCAGCTACCTAGGTATTAATAATTATTGCATCCTCTCGCTGATTCACCTCTTCTTCATTAACTAGTGACCCTCCTTGTCTTTTGTTGTTACAGCCCGTGGTTTTAGTCTATTTTATCTAATATGAGTATAGCTACTCCAGCACTTTTTTAGTGTCCAGCTTCATGAAATATCCTTTTCCATTTCCCTGTTTTCATTTCCCTTTCAGTGTCTGTATAGGTGAAGTAGATTTCTTTAAGGCAGCATATAGTTGGGTCTTATTTCTTTATCCATTTAACCGTTTAATTGGAGAATTTAGAACACTGTCAGCTTTACTATTCATAAGTAAAAACTTAAGACTGGGCTTAGTGGTGCATACCTGTATTTCCTGCAATTTAAGAGGCTCAGACAACCTGATCTCCTGGGGTCAGAAGTTCAAGGCCAGCCTGGTCAACATGATGAAAGCTTGTCTCTACTAAAAATACAAAAATTAGCCGAACATGGTGGCATGTGCCTGTAATCCAGTTTACTTGGGAGGCTAAGGCAGGAGAAGCTTGAACCTGGGAGGCAAAAGTTGCAGTGAGCTGAGATCACGCAGACAAGTCATCTCCACTCTCCTCATCAGAACCTCTAGTTTACAGAATTTGTGAGCACAAATCAATGATGGTTATTTTTCTACTAACTAGGGATATTTTATTACACAGCAATAGACTTCAGCCAAAGGACTCATCGTACATGATTCCTGCAAGTTGACAGGGCTGGAATTATCACGGAAAAACTAAGGTGGCTATACTTGATTCCAAATGTCCAATTTTTCACAAATAAAGAAATTTATCTTGTTTTTTCCCCCGAAATGAAGTTTTGCTCTTACGCCCAGGCTGGAGTGAAGTGGCACAGTCTCAGCTCACTGCAACCTCTGCCCCCCAGGTTCAAGAAATTCATCTTTTGAACAAGCAGACATTAAAGATACACTATGTGTATGCTAACGGTGTTTACAGGAGACTCAGAGAAGAGAGAAAGTCACTGGCCTCAGGCAACTGATATTCTCAGGAGAAGAGAAAGGCAGTCAAGAAGGAAGCATGTTGTATTTCAGATAGCTGTAAGTCCTCCACAAGAAAAGAAAGCACGTGAGGGACATAGGGAGTGTGTCAACCATAAGGTTCCTGCTAATTCTATAAGTTGATCAGGGATATCCTCCAAGAATAAATGGCATCTGAGCAATCGCCTGAAGGGAAGAAGGAAGGAAGGCTGTGCTTGGTGGCTCATGCCTGTAATCCCAGTACTTTGGGAGGCCAAGGACGGCAGATCGCCTGAGCTCAGGAGTTCAAGACCCCCCAGGGCAACCTGGTGATACCCTGTCTCTACTAAAAATACAAAAAAAAAAAAAAATTACCTAGGTGTGGTGGCATGCAGCTGTAGTCCCAGCTTCCATTCCCAGCTGATTTCTCTCTCTCTTTCTCTCTCTCTTTTATTTTTTGTAGAGATGGAGTCTCACTCTGTCACCCAGTCATCAAGTAATTCTCTCATTCTTTCCTACTGTTTTCCAAAAGCATGGAAATTACAGGTGTGAACTACCCTGCCGGTCCTGAAAAATGTGATATTTGGGTTTTTCTGCTTGGCTTGTTTTACCCAAAATAATGACCTCCAGTTCCTTACAGGTTGTTGCAAAAAACATGATTTTCTACTGTTTTATAACTGAATAGTATTCCAGTTTGTATATATACCACATTTTCTTTATTCATTCTTCTGTTGATTGACATGTAGGGTGATTCCACATCTTTGCCACTGTAAATAATGCTGCAGCAAATATATGTGTGCAGTTGTCGTTTTGATCTATTCCTTTGAGTAGGTACCCAGTAGTGCAATTGTAGGACTGAATGCTTGTTTTATTTTTTGTTCTTTCAGAAATCTCCATAGTGTTTGCCATAAAATCTGTGCTAATTTACACTCCCAAAAATGGTGTATAAGATTTCCCCTTTTCTCCATATTCTCACTAATATTTGTTATGTTTTTGTCTTTTTAATAATATCCATTCTGACCGGAGTAAGATATCTCATTGTGGTGGTTGTTGATATTTTTGAGACGGAGTCTCACTCTGTTGACAGACTCGAGTGCAGTGGTGCCATCTCAGCTCGCTGCAACCTCCCCCTCCCGGGTTCAAGTGATTCTATTGCCTCAGCCTCCTGAGTAGCTGGGACTATAGGCGTGTGCCACCATGCTCGGCTAATTTTTTGTATTTTTAGTAAAGACAGGGTTTCACCATGTTGGCCCGGATGGTCACAATCTCTTGAGCTAGTGATCCACCTGCCTCAGCCTCCCAAAGTGCTGGAATTACAGGCATGAAGCAGTGTACCCGGCCTCATTGTGGTTTTAATGAGCATTTCTCTGTCGACTCATGGTTTGGAGCATTTTTTTGAAATATCTTTTGGCCATTTGTATGTGCTCTTTTAAAAACTGACTCCTGTCCAGGAGTAGTTGCAAACACCTGTAACCCCAGAACTTTGGGAGGCTGAGGCCAATGGATCACTTGAAGCAAAGAGGTAGAGACCAGCCTGGCCAGCAAGGCAAAAGCCCGTCTTTACTAAAAATACAAAAAATCAGCCACGTGCTGTGGCTCGTGCCTGTGGTGTGAGTTACTCAGGTGGCTAAGGCACAGGAATTGCTTGAACCCAGTAGGCACAGGTTGCAGTGAACCAAGATGATGGCACTGCACTGCAGCATGGGTTATAGAGCAACACCTGTCTCAAAAAAAACCATATGAATTAATAAATAAAATAAAAAATTTAAAAATTGTCTCTTTGTGTCCTTTGCCCACTTTTTTTTTTTTTTTTACTTTTTTAATTTTTTTTTATTTTTTATTTTTTATTATTATTATACTTTGAGTTCTAGGGTACATGTGCATAACGTTCAGGTTTGTTACATATGTATACTTGTGCCATGTTGGTGTGCTACACCCATCAACTCGTCAGCACCCATCAACTCGTCATTTACATCAGGTATTTTTTAATGGGATTCTTTGGAATTTTCTGTTGTTTACTCTGGGTATTAGTCCTTTGTCAAAGGAAAAGTTTACAAATAATTTATCCCATTCTGTGGTTGGTCTGTTCACTCTGTTGAGAGGATTATTTCTTTGGCTGTGCAGCAGCTTTTTGTTTCAGTAAAGCTTTTGAATTTGTAGAATTAAAATGTTCAGTTTGGTTTAAATTTGCATTGGTCTATTTTCGGTTTTGTTGTCTTTACTTTTGAGGTCTTACTCTTGAACTCTTTACTAGACAATAACCAGAAGAGTTTTCTCTAGGTTTCTTCTCATATTTTTATTATTTCAGTATATATTTTTAAGTCTATAATTCATCTTCTATTGATTTTTGTAAATATTGTGAGAAAGAGGAGTCCAGTTTTATTCTTCTGCATATGACAATTCAATTGTACCAGCACCAATTATTGAAAATGGTGTGCTTTCCCCAATGTATATTCTTATCAGCTTTGTCAAAGATCATTTGGCTATAAATGTGTGGCTTTCTTCCTGGGCTTTCTAGTTTGTTACATCAATCTATGTGTCTATTTTTATACTACTACCATGCTGTGTTGGTGATGATGGCTTTGGAATATAGTTTGAAGTCAAGAAATGTGATGCTCCCAGCTGTGTTTATTTGCTTCGGAAAGGCTGAGTCAACAACTGCAGAGATGAAGCTGCCCCTCCTAGCAGCAGCTCCCCCTCCTCGCAGGAGCTCCTTCCAGAAAAAGATCACGATTCCCTCTGACCATATAACCACGTCTGGAGTTCCTGAAATACCCAAAGGGAGGCTCTACCCAGTGAGGAGGGATGAATCAGGGTCCCACTTAAGGAATCTCTCTGGCCAAAATCAGGTACAGCAGCTATGCTACCTTGTGGGGGACCAGACCACCTGGACTCCCTGGAGCCTGCAGGCTAGAGTGTCTGAGTCCTTGGAAACACAGAACTGGAGGCTGCCCTCACCTCCCCAGAAAACTGTAGTCTCAGGCAGTCTCCAGCCTATTACCACTGGTTGGCTGGTATTCCAAGCCAGTGGGTCTTAACTTGAGAGGTGCCATCGAAGTGGGGCCCACAGAATGAGGCTCCTTGGCTCCCTGGATTCAGCTCCTTTCCTAAGGGAATGTACAGTTGGAACTCCCGCCTTGCCTGGCTTTCCAAGGCCAGAGTATATAAAACTCCTATGTCTCTCTGAGTCTCTGAGCGGCTGCTCTGGCAACATTTTACATGGCTCTGTGTATCTGTCCCAAGACAGACCCTTACGGCATAAGCTAATGGGAGGATCTTCTGATCCATGTGTTGCAAAGATGCATGGGAGAAGCATGGTTTGCGGGTAGGGGTCGTGCACTCACTGGCTGCTTCTCTTGGCTGTAGGTGAAAGTTTCTTTTGCTCTGTGCAGATACCAGGTGCGTCATCACCCACCCCCTTTGTTTCTTTTCCTGGGTCAACTAGTTTGCCTAGTCAGTCCCAGTGTAGGAACCTGGATATTTCAGTTCAAAGTGCTGAATTCACCACACTTTTCATTCAGTGGAAGGCAGCTGCTTCTAATTGGCCACCTTGGCCTCTCCCCTTCAAGTCACTTTCTATAAAATGCCTGCCTCTCCAGGAATATCCATTACTTAAGTTCACCTGAAACAAACAGAAGGCTCATTTCACTTATCATGGGCTCACTTACTTCACCTATAATGAACGTGCCATGGAAATGCTAGTGGATGACGTGGTCCATTTTCTTAGGGATGAGATAGAAAAATGGTGTATGGCTTTTGAATTTAATTAAAATTTTAGTTTGGTTTAAATTTCCATTGGCCTATTTTTTGTTTTGTTGCCTGCACTTTTAAAGTCTTACTCATGAACTCTTTACTAGACAATGACCAGAAGAGTTTTCCCTAAGTTTCTTCTCACATTTTTACCATTTCAGTACATACATTAAAGTCTACAATTCACTTTAAATTGATTTTTGTAAACATGGTAAGAAATAGGAGTTCAGATTTATTCTTCTGCATATGACAATGCAATTGTCCAAGTACCAATTACTGAAAAGGGTGTGCTTTACCCAGTGTATATTCTTGTCAACTTTGTCAAAGATCAGTTGCCTATAAATGTGTGACTTTCATTCTGGGTTCTCTCGTCTGTTACATCAATCTGTGTGTCTACATTTATACTTGTACCATGCTGTATTGGTGACTATGGCTTTGTCACATATTTTAAAGTTAGGAAACGTGACTCTCCCAGATTTGTTCATTTGCTTCAGCTGAAAAGACTAAGTCCACAATTACAAAGATGGCAGCTGCCCATCCCTGGAGGACCTCCAACCCAGAAAGAGATCAGGCTTCCCACCAACCCTGTAACCCTGGCTGGACTTCCTGAAATTCCAACAGAGAGGACCTTCCCAGTGAGGAGGGATGAATCAAGGTCAAATTTAAAGAAACAGTCTGGCCACTGTCAGGCACAGCAGCAGTGCTGCCTTGTGGGGGACCCCTCCTGCTCCAGACCAGCTGGACTCCCTGGAGCCCGAAGGCTAGATTATCTGAATCCACGGAAACAGAGATGGTGGCCGCCCCAACGACCCAGAACTCGGTAGTTTCAGGCACTTGGCTTGGTATCTTGCCACTGCTTGGCTGGTATTCCAAGTCAGTGGGACTTGAGAAATGCTGTGAAGGTGGGGACCACAGGATGAAGCTCTCTGGCTCCCTGTGATATGGCTGTGATGAGTGAAGGACCACCAGGGCTCATGTCTCACACCGAATTGGAGAAAATGACACAAACACATATACAGTGGTTGTTTTTATTATTATTATTATTATTATACTTTAAGTTCTAGGGTACATGTGCACAACGTGCAGGTTTGTTACGTATATATACACGTGCTATGTTGGTGTGCTGCACCCATTAACTCATCAGTTACATTAGGTATATCTCCTAATACTATCCCTCCTCCCTCCCCACTCCCCACGATAGGACCTGGTGTGTGATGCTCCCTGTGTGCATCTCCCTGTGTGATGCTCCCTGTGTGATGCTTCCTGTGTCCAAGTGATCTCATTGTTCAATTCCCACCTATGAGTGAGAACATGCGGTATTTGGTTTTCTGTTCTTGTGATAGTTTGCTGAGAATGATGGTTTCCAGTTGCATCCATGTCCCTACAAAGGACACGAACTCATCCTTTTAAATGGCTGCATAGTATTTGGTGTATATGTGCCACATTTTCTTAATCCAGTCCGTCACTGATGGACATTTGGATTGATTCCAAGTCTTTGCTATTGTGAATAGTGCAACAATAAACATACGTGTGCATGTGTCTTTACAGCAGCGTGACTTATAATCCTTTGAGTATATCCTCAGTAATGGGATGACTGGGTCAAATGGTATTTCTAGTTCTAGATCGTTGAGGAATCACCACACTGTTTTCCACAATGGTTGAACTAGTTTACAGTCCCAACAGTGTAAAAGTGTTCCTATTTCTCCACATCCTCTCCAGCACCTGTTGTTTCCTGATTTTTTAATGATTGCCATTCTAACTGGTGTGAGATGGTGTCTCATTGTGGTTTTGATTTGCATTTCTCTGATGGCCAGTGATGATGAGCATTTCTTCATGTGTCTGTTGGCTGTATGAATGTCTTCTTTTGAGAAGTGTCTATTCATATCCTTTGTCCACTTTTTGATGGGGTTGTTTGTTTGTTTTTTTCTTGTAAATTTGATTGAGTTCTATATAGATTCTGAATATTAGCCCTTTGTCAGATGAGTAGATTGCAAAAATTTTCTCCCATTCTGTAGGTTGCCTGTTCACTCTGATGGTAGTTTCTTTTGCTCTGCAGAAGCTCTTTAGTTTAATTAGATCCCATTTGTCAATTTTGGTTTTTGTTGCCATTGCTTTTGGTGTTTTAGACATGAAGTCCTTGCCCATGCCTATGTCCAGAATGGTATTACCTAGGTTTTCTTCTAGGGTTTTTATGGTTTTAGGTCTAACATTTAAGTCTCTAATCCATCTTGAATTAATTTTCGTATAAGGAGTAAGGAAAGGATCCAGTTTCAGCTTTCTACTTATGGCTAGCCAATTTTCCCAGCACCATTTATTAAACAGGGAATCCTTTCCCCATTTCTTGTTTTTGTCAGATTTGTCAAAGATCAGATGGCTGTAGATGTGTGGTATTATTTCTGAGGGCTCTGTTCTGTTCCATTGGTCTATATCTCTGTTTTGGTACCAGTACCATGCTGTTTTGGTTACTGTAGCCTTGTAGTATAGTTTGAAGTCAGGTAGCGTGATGCCTCCAGATTTGTTCTTTTTGCTTAGGATTGTCTTGGCAATGCGGGCTCTTTTTTGGTTCCATATGAACTTTAAAGCAGTTTTTTCCAATTCTGTGAAGAAAGTCATTGGTAGCTTGATGGGGATGGCACTGAATTTATAAATTACCTTGGGCAGTATGACCATTTTCACAATGTTGATTCTTCCTATCCATGAGCATGGTATGTTCTTCCATTTGTTTGTGTCCTCTTTTATTTCACTGAGCAGTGGTTTGTAGTTCTCCTTGAAGAGGTCCTTTACATCCCTTGTAAGTTGGATTCCTAGGTATTTTATTCTCTTTGAAGCTATTGTGAATGGGAGTTCATTCATGATTTGGCTCTCTGTTTGTCTGTTACTGGTGTATAAGAATGCTTGTGATTTTTGCATATTGATTTTGTATCCTGAGACTTTGCTGAAGTTGCTTATCAGCTTAAGGAGATTTTGGGCTGCAACAATGGGTTTTCTAAATATACAATCATGTTGTCTGCAAACAGGGACAATTTGACTTCTTCTTTTCCTAACTGAATACCCTTTATTTCTTTCTCTTGCCTGATTGCCCTAGCCAGAACTTCCAACACTATGTTGAATAGGAGTGGTGAGAGAGGGCATCCCTGTCTTGTGCCAGTTTTCAAAGGGAATGCTTCCAGTTTTTGCCCATTCAGTATGATATTGGCTGTGGGTTTGTCATAAATAGCTCTTATTATTTTGAGATACGTTCCATCAACACCGAATTTAGTCATGCAGTTTAATAGGCAAGAAAGAAGGAAGAGCACCCCATACTGAGACAGAGGGAGGGTGGCTCCAAAGCCAAAAGAGGAAACCCAGAGTGCTGTGGATACCAATGAGTTATATGAAGAAACTGGAAGAGGTGGTGTCTGATTTGCATAGGGTTCAGGGGATTGGTTTGACCAGGCATGTCATTTATGTAGCCCACAAAAAAACTGGCCCTCCCACCCTATCCTGTGAATAGGCACTTTCCAGGCACCCTGATTTCCTACACACATGGGGATATGTGGGGGTGGCTATATTGCCAGGCACACATGGGGGCAAGGGCCAGAAAAGGGCGGGAATCGCCATGTTTGGGTGGATTCAGTTTCTAATGGCCGGAATTTGCAGATCAAGGTTACTGGAGAACTCTAAAAGTTGGGCTTTCCTTCTAGACAAGACCCATTTCTGGAGCTGCTTAAAAAGAAACAAAACTTCCTATGGACCCCTTTTCCTCCCTGTCTGCCTAAAATAACTTCTTAACGACTCCTATGACACCTGAATTCAGCCCCCTTCCTGGGGGAATGTGCCAACAGAACTCCTGCCTTTCCTGGTTTCTCAAGGCTGGATTGTGTTGGGGTCCGTGCCGGGGGTGGTGGAGAATGAAAGAACACACAAAAGACAAAGACACACAGAGAACATGGCGGCCGCGCTCAGAATCTCCGCCTCACTTTATTTATACTCCATAAACCCCACGTCAGCAGAAAGAATGCAATGCAAAACAAACTTTCTTTTCCCAGATGTAACCTTCTACTCAGTTCCTTGTTTCTATGCTCTTCCTTATCTGCCCGCCTTCTTGGCGCCTACGGGAGTTCATTAAAAGTTCAATTGGAGATACTGTCCTTGAGCCCTATCTATTCTCAGCATACTGTTTTCAAAGGCCCCTGCATTTCGCCCCCCCTTTTTTTTGTTTTGCCTCAATCCTAAAAAGGTAGCCCATATTTGTTCTTGTGTTTTCTTTTGTTTTTGGAGGCAATGGAGGGAGCATCGAATCACCAAAAGAAGTAGACCCAATCCAAGTGCCCAAAGCAATATACTTCCAGAGATTGTAAAAATCCATGTTTTCATCTGGATCCATGGGTTAAAGGCAGCAAGGCATTGACCCAGCTCCTGAAGGGTTACAGTTCCGGACAACACATGTAATTGTTGTTGAAATACTTCGGAAATGTTCTGAGTGAGCTCTTGGATTTCCAAACTAATATTTTTATGGCCTATTAATAATTTTCAGATTACAGTCCAATTTTGAGAGATATTAAAAGGCATAGGTGTTACACAAAATTGAGTGGAGTTCCAATCACATTGTAATGTTATCCGAGTACTGAGTACAGTGAGCTGATCTCCAAGCCATGTCAAGGCTTGCTCCATGTTGTCCAATCTTTCAGCAAGTTGAGAATCAATGTTTCGTTGTTGAAGCCATAACCAGTGAGATTGTTCTTGCCATTGCTGCACAAATTCAGCATTTTGTATGCTTTGATGAAGAGCGAGCCTTGCTACGGCCGCAGTGGAGACGATGGCGACAAGACTCATCACCGAGGCAATTATAAGTCCAAGGGCACAGAGGGTTCGCTGGAGAGAAGTCCAAATATAAGTCTCAAGAGGTGATGCCCCCCACGGTCGTGTAAGGTTAACAGGTAGCCAAATTTCCTTATGAGCCCTGAGGATATAAATATCCCCAGTAAAGTTGTGCCACCAGGAATCATTGAGGCAAGACAAAAATGTACACGTATCTGTACAATTAACAATCCCCATATCATTATCCCATGTCAAATTCCCCGCTAATAATAGGTAGGGCTTACGGACATAAGCAATAATATATCAGGAGGTATTTCAATATAACTGAATATGAAAGGAGTTATTTGGGTTAGAAAGATTAAGGGACATATTCCCCACAAAAATGCTAATGGCATCGCCTGCAGCTAACAACTTCCAAAGATGACTCTGTACTTAGGCTTCCTTGACGCCATACCAAAGTTTCATTATTGTTAGCGGCAATACTTTTATTTACCCGGTGCCATTTCAAAGGTATGTGACTAAATTTTGTTTGAAAATCACCGTGTACACTCCAATCAGTTATTTGCATCTCATTGTATTCTAATAAAATCCGGGGTTTAGTTCCCCAACATCATTGCCACTCCAGCACCTCAATATTAGGAGAAACCTCTGGAATAGGACAAAAAGGTAAAGAACTAGGAATAATTTCATTACTATATACAGTATGATTATATTAAAAGCTTCTAGTTACAATAATAACAGTATTAGCAGCCACATGACTATGATTATAGCGAACAGCCCAGGCTTCATGCGATTTTCGGAGACAATGAGGACTATTTCCCATGCATATTGGAAGTCCTTCCACTCCAAATTGGCATGTGCTGTTTATGATTCCCGTTTCCCGTTCTATATTGTCCTTGTCTATATAGGGGGATGGCATCCAAGTAGTGTCATTGGTGAAAACCTTAATTTCCGCCTCCCCCCAGGCGACTCCCTGATACAAGGGTGGAAAGAGAATATAAGTCCAATATTCATACAAAGCCTCACTAAGGGAAATAAGTCCCTCGCCGAGGCACATCCAACAAAGGAAGAAATGCATGCTGAATCCAGTTTTCTTTTCAACAGGGTTTCAATCATCTTGTAGGAAACCACTCAGGTCTACTCCCTGTAAGGACAAGAGTATAGCCCCGTCCCTGTTTTAGAACTTGCCCTTGAACATACTTACCTTCTTCATTAGGATACCAAATCTTTAAATTGTCAGCGGGGACTATCACCGAGGGAGGTGAGGAAAGATGGGTTATGACAGCGGAGTCTTGCAATTGTCTCTATTGATTCAAAAAAAATTAAGGTAAAAAGAACCTTCAAAATCAAAAAAAAAAATAAGGTAAAAAGGTTAAAATTCAAAAAAATCTGGTTTTTTGGGGGGCTCATTTCCCCCTTTTTTT
Organism: Macaca nemestrina; assembly: GCF_043159975.1. NCBI lineage: Eukaryota > Metazoa > Chordata > Mammalia > Primates > Cercopithecidae > Macaca > Macaca nemestrina. The sequence goes on along the minus strand of NC_092144.1, from coordinate 50,738,272 downwards.
TTTTTTTTTGAGACGGAGTCTCGCTCTGTCGCCCAGGCTGGAGTGCAGTGGCCGGATCTCAGCTCACAGCAAGCTCCGCCTCCCGGGTTCACGCCATTCTCCCGCCTCAGCCTCCTGAGTAACTGGGACTACAGGCGCCCGCCACCTCGCCCGGCTAGTTTTTTGTATTTTTTAGTAGAGACGGGGTTTCACCGTGTTAGCCAGGATGGTCTCGATCTCCTGACCTCGTGATCCACCCGTCTCGGCCTCCCAAAGTGCTGGGATTACAGGCTTGAGCCACCGCGCCCGGCCCTTGAGCCACCGCGCCCGGCCTTTTTTTTTTTTTTTTTTTAGCAGTTGAGTTTTTAAGGTTAAATTTGCACGCTTAATGATGGCTTGACCTTGACTGTTGCCCGGGATACCGGTGACATGTTGAGTATTGTAATGCTGTAAGAAAACTTGTAATTTACGAGAGACATAGGCAGGGGCATTATTAGTTTTAAGTATAAGAGGAATGCCCGTGATGGCGAAACAAGCTAAGAAATGAGTAATAACAGAAATGAGAAAAGGTATCAATGGTATGATGAACATACTTTAATCGTCCAAAAGAAGGGACATCTCGTGGATTAACCCCAGGATGGAAGGATGGAATGCTCAAAGGAGCACAGGAAGGACAAGCTCGAATAAGTGAACGAGCTTGTTTATGAGTTAAATGAAACTGTCGTTGAAGGCCAGAACTATTAGTGTGATGTAGAGTATATTTTTGTTCTGCAGCATGTAGGTGGCCGATTAAAAGCAAATCAATCTGAGTATTACCATGAACTAATGGTCCAGAAAGTTGAGAATGAGAACAAAGATGAGTGATGAATAAAGGAGCTCGACGTTGGCTCAAAGTAAAGGATAACAAAGAAAAGAATTTCTGAAGAGAAGAAGTAGCACAAAGAGGTAAAGTGGCCTGAGAAATATAAGAAATAACATAAACGGCGTATTGAGAATCACTAACAATGTTACAACCAGTAGTAGGGAAATCAAGTAAGACCATGAGAATAGCAAACAATTCTCCCTGTTGCACCGAGGGATGAGGATAAACTGTAACTCGAGATTGATAAACACTCCAACATCCAGCCTTACCACTGCTACTAGCATCAGTAAAAAAGGTAGGACCTTGAACAGGAAATATAGAAACTGGTGAGAAAGGCAACACAGAATGTTGTCTAAAAAATGAAAAGATCGGAGACTTAGGATATTGGGTAGAAAATTGACCAACAAATGAAGCACAAGCAACTTGTCAAGAATCAGAAGTTGCAAGAAGATAAGTAATCTGACTATGAGTGAATTGAGAGATAATTAAGGAAGGATCTTCTCCCCAAAGTTGTCGACAGTGATGCCGTCCTTTGATGATCAGTTCAGCTAAACGATCGATATAAGTAGCCAAGCGTTTAGATATTTTATTGGACAAAAAGATCCATCCCAGTGGCTGATTAGTTTGATGAATCATTCCTGTGGGAGAATGTAAAGTATGAAATAAACAAAAGGAAAGGGGAATATTGGGAAGGAGATAATATAAATGGGCCTTTTGAAGTTGCTCTTCTACAAGCTGGAGTTCCTGTAAAGCCAAAGGAGTTAAATGGCGTGAGTTGTCCAAGTGACTATCTCCTTCTAGAATAGAAAAAAGATGTTATATTCCTAAAACAGGACACATCTTTTGAAAGTCATTTAATATTTTGAAATGATCACGTCGAATTTGAGTTTTTTTGGGGTCGAATATTTTGTGCTCCTAAGGTATAACCTAAATATTGAATAGGAAAATCCAGTTGAATTTTTTCTGGGGCAATATTAAGTGAATAGAAAGAAAGCTGAGTTTGTAATGATGCAAAAGGACAAGTTCTTGACACAAGGTAGGGCTGTTTAACATACCTTGAGGTAAAACTTTCCATTGATATCGAGAAAGTGGCTGAGAATTATTAAAAACAGGGACAGAGAAGATCCTTACAATGATAAATTAACACAGTTGGAAACTGATTTTTTACAGGATTTAAAGTCCTATGTACGAATTTTTGAAATATAGTAGGGCTATTAAGTATACCCTGAGGAAGAAGCTTCTGCTGATATTTTTGAATGGGTTGTCCATTATTATATTTAGGAATAATAAAGGCAAACTTTTTACAATCTTGAGGTTGTAACGGAATAGAGAAAAAACAATTTTTGAGATCTATGACCATTAATTTTTAACTTTGTGGGATAAGGGCAGGATTAGGAAGACCAGGCTGTAAACTTTCCCTAGGTTTAATGTAAACATTTATAGTTTTAAGACAAGACAAAGATGGGAATTCCATGCAGAAATACGTGGCTTTATATTCCTCTTGGCCATTTGTTTTTTGACTTACTCTTTTAGAGTCCTAAGTATTTCTTTAGATAATGGTCACTGTTTCACCTAAATAGGAGTGGTGGCTATGAGTTTAAAGGATTGTAGCCCATTTTGAACATCATATTTTTGGCAGCTGAGGAAATTGAGGAATGTTTAAAAAAGCAGCAAATTGTTATGAAAGATCTTGTTCCCAAAAATTAATATTGATAGGAACAATATAAAAAAACACTTGACCTTGTTGACCTTTAGGACCGACACAGGTTAAAGGTTCTACGTCTTGATAAACCACAGAAGCAGCACCCAAGCCAGTGAGTATAACTGAAACTTGTCTTTTTTCCCATTGTATAGGCCACTAATTTAAACAAATAATAGACATATTCACCCCCGTATCAATTAACCCTTTAAAAACTATTTCATTAATGTGCAATGAACATAAGGACTTTTGATTAGAAACTAAGGTTTCCCAAAAAACAGTTTTTTCTGTGCTACCAAACCCTCCCTATTGAGAATACGTTCCCCTGCCTCTAGGCGTATAAATTGTAAGACTTGAACCATAATAAGAATTTTATTAGTAACATCATGTCCTTTTGGCAAAGGGCCACACACTCTAATAGCTACTTTATATACTCCTCTATTAGGAGACAAAGTATAAGGCTGAGTAATAGCTAAGTCAGCAGCGGCGCTCTGCTTAGTTGCCGCATAAGGCTGAGAAACTGGGGTAAGGTGTGGGATCCTTAAGGAGGACTTGAATTTATTCCTTGATGTTGTAGGCCATTGCTCACTGGGTATTGTATGCAGATTCAGTCAATAACAAATATTTGTAAACAAATAAAGTGATTACAGATACAGAAATTCAGTTCGTAGCTTACTATTCAATAGAGTATCTGCTTTGTAAAAGATGGTGGACCACAAAATACTCAACGGATTTTGGTTTTCAAAACACAGTGATGCTATCCAAGGCTAAATGGATACTTGAAATTGGGATTGGATCTGGTGCTGAGATACATCTTTTACTTAGTTATTGATTTTTCTTTCCTCCGATTATTCCAAGGAGGGTGACTACCATTTTTGTACTTTATAGAGCAGTCTAGAGGAAAGGGTTAAGCATGTAAGCCCTGGGGACAGAAAGTTATATTTTCAAAATATAATAACTATATGACCTTGGATACATTTATAAAACTGTCTTAACTCTGTTTTCCTGTCTACAAAATGGTGATAATTATAAAATTTATCAGTCTTAAAGGGATGTTGGAAGAACTAAATGCAAGTGAAGATTTTTTCACAGTAGTGGACACATAGTAAGTACTCAGTATACTATAGCTATTATTACTGTCATTATTGTTAATATTACGTCTATTTATTTTAGCTCTTTAATGTAACAAGTGCAGAACCATAATCTCACATCCCTCAGAGTCACGCTGATCTTGTATTTTTTGGTCCTTTGACTAGTTTAGTGATTTATTACAAGAAACCTAGTTAGTTTGTGCATTATTTTCCTTTCTTATAATTCTCATTTGTAAAGACTGATAAACCAACTACACTTTCAGACCTGGTGACATAAATTGTTGGGGCTCCAAACCTGTGGGCCCTGGCTCCCGTTTCCCAGGAGAGGAGACAGTAAATTTCCACTTTTAACAGTTTTGGAACGACATTTATTTGTCCAATGTCGACCTTTACCACAACATTTGTATACCTCTGAAGGCAGCTTTCTGCCTTGAGGGATAAAAGTGTTCCATTTTTATGACATTCTTTTTTGAAATGTCTAGGTTTACCACACTGAAAGCAAACACCTTGTTTGTTATTTCCTTTTAAGGCTTTAGACAAAGCTCCAGCAAATAATTGAGCATTATAAATAGCCCCTCCAACACTAACACAAGTTTTAATATATTTATCTAAATTGGCCCCATTGGCCTTTAATGATTTTAACAATTTTTGACAGTCAGCATAAGCATTTTTAAAAGACAATGTTTGTAACAAAATTTTTGAAGCAAGGTCAGCACCCACAATTTTCAAGACAGCATCCTGAAGACGGGCTACAAAATCTGGATATTGTTCATTTGTGCCCTGTAAAATCTTCACAGAGGAAAGGGAAGGTTTTCCTGTTATCTCTACCTTATTTTAGGCCCTTAAAAACAAAGTCTTGATTTGAGTAAGGGCAACATCATCTGGACCAGCCTGAGCATTAAGAGTAGCATATTGGCCCGTGCCTGTGAGTTGTTCCTCAGTGGGTCCTGGGGGATCACACATAACATTTTTTCTAGCCTGTACATGCGCCTTGTTCATTTACCAGCTGTGCAATTCTAACCACTGAGAACGATCAAGAAAAGCCTTCCCCAAAGTCTTCCAGTCTATAGGAATTATCAAATTTTCTGATGAAAAAATATCAAGAAGACCAAGGATAGGGGTCCATAGTTAGAAATGGCAGCTTTCATTTCTTTTAAAAATTTAATTTGTAAGGCATTAAATTGGACATTATTGCCACCATTTGAAAACTGAGCATTAGGAGCAAAAGAAGCATGAATAATTGGAAACAGATCCAGCTCCTTAAATTTTTTTATCTTTTCCTTTTCTCCCTCCCCCAATGGCGGGCAAGGCACTGAGAAAACTTTGCCAAACAAAGGTAAAGATAAGGAAGCTGGGGGGTTGGAGGCACTGGAAAATCCTCTTTTAATAGGGCAGAAGGAAAAGAAACAGGGAAAGCTTGCAAAGGTGAATTAGAAGAATGTATCTGTAATATTTGTTGAAGCATTTCCATAATACACTGCATGTCAGAATTTCCCTTAGAAGAAGGAAGAGCTGGCTTTTTCTCTTCTCCCCCTTTTGCCACCCTGGCACAAATGGGCTCCATTTCAGATTTATTTTTTCCCAAGTCCTCAGATACCTTTGTTCCTGTGGCTACATTACCACACTCTGAATCAGTCTCGAGTAACTCTAATGTCTGAGTGATAGAGTTACACAAGGTCCACAATTTTAGTGGCATAATATCCCCTAACTGGAGAGCTCTAAGCAGAGCTTTTACTACCTGTAACCATTTTCTCTGATTCAGCTGCACTTTAGTCTGATACCCAAACCAGTAACAATGTTGTTCAACATGGGCAAACAATCGCTTCAAAGTCTTTTTCTTTCACTTCTACTCCTATAGACAGCAACAGTCCTTGAAACAGCCATAAATATTCTAAGGCCAGAGAGATGGAATTCCCATAATGAAAGCTTAAGAAGGTTCCCCTTAACAATATCCGAGCCTTACCCGCTCCTAGGGGGTTCCCCTTCTTGTTCTCCCCTACTCACCCGTGCTGACCCTGTTCGCTGCACCACTTGTTGGGGTCCGTGCCGGGGATGGTGGAGAATGAAAGAACACACAAAAGACAAAGACACACAGAGAACATGGTGGCCGCACTCAGAACCTCCGCCTCACTTTATTTGTACTCCATAAACCCCATGTCAGCAGAAAGAATGCAATGCAAAACAAACTTTCTTTTCCCAGATGTAACCTTCTACTCAGTTCCTTGTTTCTACGCTCTTCCTTATCTGCCCGCCTTCTTGGCGCCTACGGGAGTTCATTAAAAGTTCAATTGGAGATACTGTCCTTGAGCCCTATCTATTCTCAGCATACTGTTTTCAAAGGCCCCTGCAGGATTGTGTAAACCTCCTGGGTCTGAGTCCGTCTGAGCGACTGCTTTGCCAACTCAGGCGAGTTGAGACATCAGCTCAGGAGAGAATCTCCTGATTGATTGGTTGCAAAGATCCATGGGAAAAACATGGCTTCTGGGGCGGGCTCACACACTCACTGCTTCCCTTGGCTGTGCGAGAAAGTTCCTTTGGCTCTGTTCTGATATGGCGTGGTTCATCACCCATCCCCGTTTTCTTTGTTCTCCTGAGTCAAGTTGCTTGCCTAGTCAGTCCCAATTTGAGAACCTAAATATTTCAGTTCAGGCGCTTATGGTGAAATTCGCTGGGATTTTCATTCAGGGGAAGGCAGCCGCTTCTTATTGGCCACCGTCTGCACTTCTAATTGGCTATCTGGCCACTTCCTCCACGTCACCTCCTACAAAATGGCCACTTCTAATTGGCCATCTTGGCCCCCCTCTTCCACGTCACCTTCTGTAAAATGGCCCCCCTCTCCAGGAATGACACCATTATATATCTTTACGTGAACCCAACACAACGCTCATTACACTTTTCATGGGCTCATTTACTTCACGTATAACGAAAGCGGCCATGGAAACGCTAGTGGATAAAGTGGTCGATTTTCTGATGGATGAGATAGAAAAATGGTTTGCTGACCAATTAATGACATATGTCTCAAAACTAGAAATGAGACTCTTAATCGCTGGGTTGAAGGTTCTAATCAAGAAGATGCTCTTCTATATATTAAACAAAATAGCTTCCCTTGCTTCTGAAACACTTCCAAACATCTTACGTTTCCTGAAGAAGATGATGCCTTGACAAGTGGCACAGGTCAGGTTTACTTTCCGTTCATAAATATAGCACGATATTTGCACAATTGTCGGAAACCTTATCAGAAAATGAGTCTTGCATGTTTCCTTTAATTTTAGGATGAAGAGGGTGATCCGGAAGAGTTTCCTGAACTACTCGGCTGCGGTGTTTAAACAACCACCAGGAAATTTTGATGACCGTTCTCTCCGGAGCTCCTCCCTTTCCCCAGAGAAACAAAAGCATCAACACTAAAAAAATAAAGTGTTATTTGGATGGAATGAGGTCTCATGGTTGTTTATGCAGTGGCTCGCTGCTCAGGACAGGGTGAGTCTCTGGGTTGTGCGCTGAGAAGGGGAGGCCATCAAGCTAGAAAAAAATCCATTGCAGGGGACACCTCCATGGGGTCTGGGGGGCTGAGGATGAGGAGCTGGACTGGGTCTAGGGAAGGAGGAGGTTTCAGAGGGTGAAATTCAGTAAGTAAATTCTGGGGGTGTTTGAGAACTTCCTCCCTCAGAAGGAGAAGATTCAGGGAGGAATAAGGACAAACCGTGGGTGCCTTGAGGGGCATTTACTAATTTAAGACGACTCTATCAGGAAGCAGAGTGACAATGGCCTCCTTGAGGACTGAGACCCCTGAATAAATGAGGCCCAGACCCAGTCCATGGGGGATGAGACCTTCAAGGGACATATTTTGGTTGGGACAGAGGAAAAGTGCAGCTCTGCAGCTGTAGAGGAAGCCCTGGCAGTGTGAAAGCGGCCTTGGAGGGGCCCTGTGCACTGTGAATGCTTTTGAGCTCCCATCCCCTGTCCCCGCCTCTTTTTCTGGATTTTTCGGGCTCCGCCGTCTCCGCCAACTTCTGAGCACTCTACGCTGCCACCTTCACGTTTCTCTGCTGGCCTCCAAGTACTCCAAAATCTTTCAGATCTGTGCCCCTACCCCTGTTTTTAGCATGTTTTGCGACTCCAGGTCCCTGAAGGTTTCTGGCCTGAAATCCACCTCCCCAGCCTCATGGATTCTGCTCTAGAGACTCTGCACTCCGCAGGGTTCCCAGGCCCCTGAGGGACAAAAAAGTGATCTGTGCACTTCAGGGCTCCAAACTCGGCAAGGCCTTTCAAGCCCTCAGAGTCCCCTCCTCAGTTTTCTTCACATTTCTGGACTGTAGTCACTCCACAAATGCCGGGATCTGATCTCCAACCCAGTGATTTTTTTTTAGTTCCATGGGTGATGCTAACTGAATAGTCATCCTGAGAGTGATGAGAGCTTTTGAATTTGCGGCAAGTTTTAGAGTAGTGTGAGTGGCCTGAGATCGCGAAATTGGGGCTAGCGTTGGATGTGAGGTTAGGTTGGTGGAAAAATTTGCCCAGAACCAGAGGAGTGTGGACTCACTGCGCGTGGTTAGGATCAGAACAGAATTGCACGGATGTATAGCTTTGGGGTAAAGAATAACATGGTTCAGAAGTGCATGTATTAGTCTGTTCACGCATTGCTATAAATAGTTACCTGAGACTGGGTAATTATTTGTAAAAACTCAGGTTTAATTGGCTCATGGTTCCACAGGCTGTACAAAAAACATGATGCTGGCCATCACCTCAACTTTTGGGGAGGCGTCAGAAAACTTAGAGTAATGGCAAAAAGTACAAGGGAATCAGGCTCATCTTCCATGGCCTGAGCTGGAGAAAGTGGTAGGAGAGGTGCTACACACTTTCAAACAACCAGATATTTTTAGAACTCTATCACCAGGCAGCACCTACAGTATGGTGCTAAATTATTCATGAAATATCCACCCCCATGATCCTCTCCATTCTCACCAGTCCAACCAGCCCCACCTCCACCATTGGGGATTACAATTTCACATGAGGTGTGACTGGGGACACAGATCCTAACTCGATCAGTGGCATCCTGGATTGGGTCTAGTATAGAAGAAGAACCAGGAGCTGACTATGATCCTTAAGACTGCCCACAATGGCCAGGCAGGGTGGCTCATGCCTGGATTTTGGATTTGGGAATCCAAAGTGGGTGGATCACCTGAGGTCAGGAGTTTGAGACCAGCCTGGCCAAAATAGTGAAACCCTGTCTCTACTAAAAATACAAAAAAAAAAAAAAAAAAAATAGACAAGTGTTGTACTAGATGCCTGTAATCACAGCTACTCCAGAGACTGAGGCAGGAGAATCGCTTGAACCTGGGAGGCAGAGGTGGCAGTGAGCCCCAGTTGCACTACTAAACTCCAGCATGGGCAACAATACCAAAACATCGTCTCACAAAAAAAAAAAAAAAAAAAAAAAGACTGCCTATGACCAGTGAGAGGGACACCAGCATCGCTGAGACGCAAGTGCTGGACATTCTTCATAGGTCAGAGCTGAAAGCAGGCCACACTGTTACAGAGATGGGCTCCATTCATAGCACCAAAGTGGTGAGAAGATGTGGGAATGGCAGAGGCCAACACTTTGCCATCAAAGCAAGGTGGGTATAAGAAGCTGGCACCAGTGCTAGAGTGCATCGGGGAGGACTGCTTTGCAATATCTAGCACTTACCTCTTAGAATATGTTTCATTAGGGACAACAGATACAAATGGCAGACAACTATGTCCCTTCACTAACAGGAAATAGAAGTCATCAAGATGAACAGAAAGCAGATGTCAGCAGCCCTCATATAAAGTCATCATACTTCATCCAGGTAAAACCTGAGACAGTTCTCACACAAGAAGGCCTAACTCAGAGACTTGGTTCTCATGAGGCAGGTTCATGTAAAACCAAGGGAAGCTTACAACTTTGGGATTCTCCAGTTTCCCTTGGAAAAGACCTATAATCATTTGCTTAAGTAAATGAGCACTGAACAAAGGTGAGTATTGTTATCTTTCAGAAGCTCTTGGCCATGAAGGTCTTGTTGGCATAAAACCCACGGTTTGGAAACATCACCATGACCCCTGTTAGAGTAATGGCCTAGGGCGATGGTCAGGAAACTGATGTATTCCTTGCCAACTTCTGCCTCTAAGTGTGTGCACTCTGTTCATGAACCTCTCTCCTCTATAGTTGTGTTCCCAGGATCTCATGTACAATCAGGAGTCATAGACTTAGAAAAGGCAAAAATACAGTGTTTCTGTGGCCTGTGAGATATGACTTATAATTCTAGGAAAAAAACAATTGCAGGTGGGAAGCCTAAATCTGTCAATGCTCACCCAAGACAATATAATCAATAAAAATCAGTATCAACTCCCAAGGCAAATTATTTCTTGTATATAGATGGCAGAGATGATCACCACCATCAAAAACTCAAGGACCAGTGCTGTTGGTCTGGTCATCTCTTTCATGGAATTCACCAGTCTGGTATCTTCAAAATCCAGAAGGATGATGGCAGATGGCAGGAAACTAATGTGAACACCACCAGTTGTACCTCCACTGTAGCAGCAGTAATGGATGTTATCTCTTCATTATAATATCCAGGGAGAGGGAGAGGATGATATTATTCCCAATACTCTAAACACCCTGAGTGTACAGCCTCTGTGATATTTTTTATAATATCTGGGGGGGAGAGAATTGTATTACTCCTAATATCTCAGGGGACGTGCCCCTCTGTGATAATGTTCCCAATACACAGGAGGGGAGATGATATTACTCTTAATATCACAGGGAGTGTACACCCCACTGTAATATTGTTTATAATATCCGGGGAGGGGGAGAGAATGATATTACTCCCAATATCACAGAGTGTACACCAACCTGTGATATTATTTGTAATATCCGTAAGGGGAAGAATAATATTACTCTCAATGTCGCAGGAAGTGTACACCCTTCTGTGATATTGCTCAAAAGATCCAGTTATGGAGAGGATGATATTACTCTCAATATCTTAAACACCCTGTATGTAAACCCTCTGGGATGTTCCTCATAATATCCAGAGGGAGAGAGGATGATATTACTCCCAATATCGCATGAGGTGTACACCCTTCCTGTTATATTGTTTCTGATATCTAGGAAGGGAGAGGATGATATTACTCCCAATATCGCAGGGGGTTTACACCCCACCAGTGATGTTGTTCCTAATATCCTGGATGGGAGAGGATGATATTACTCCCAATGTCACAGGGGATGTACACCTTCCCTGCAATATTGTTCGTAATATCTAGAAAAAGAGAGGATAATATTATTTTCAACACTGCAGTAGGTGTACACCTTCCTTGTTACATTGTTGCTAATATCTAGGGTAAAAGATGATATTACTACCACTATTGCAGAAGGTGTACACCCCCCCCCCGTGATATTGTTCCTAATATCCAGGAAGAAAGAGAATGATATTACCCTTAATATCAAAGGGAGCGTCCCCCGCCCATGATATTGTTTCTAATATTCAGGAAACGGAAGGATGATATTACTCCCAATATCTCAGGGGTTGTACACCCTCCTCTTGTGATATTGTTCCTAACATCCGGGGGAGGTGAAATAGTATTATTCCCAGTATCACAGGGGGTGTACACACCTGTCGTGATATTGTTCCTAATTCCCATGGGGGAAAGGATGATATTACTCTCAATATCTCAGGGGGATGTACACACTCCCTGTGATATTGTTCCTAATATCCAGGGTGGAAGAGGATGATATTACTCCCAAAATCACAAAGGGTGTACACCCCTCTTGTGATGTTGTTCCTAATATCCAGGGGGAAGCGGATAATATTACTCCCAATATCACAAGGGATTTACACCCCCCTTGTGATATTGTTCCTAATATCCAGGAAATGAAACGATGATATTACTGTGAATATTCCAGGGGGTGTCCTCCCCTCTGTGATATTGTTCCTAATATCCAGGTTGGGGAGACGACGATATTTCTCCAAATATCGCAAGGGGTGTACACCAACCCTATGATATTGTTCCTAATACCCATCGGGGGAGAGGATGATATTACTCCCAATATCAAAGGGGGTGTACACTACCTTTGTGATATTGTTCCTAATATCCATGAAGAATGAGGATGATTATTACTTTCAATATTGCAGGGGACGTACACGCTTCCTGTTATGTGGCTCCTAATATTCAGGCGAAAAGAGGATGATATTACTCCCAATTTCGAATGGTGTGTACACCCACCCTGTGATTTTTTTTTTTTTTTGAGACAGAGTCTTGATCTGTTGCCCAGGCTGGAGTTCAATGGCACAATCTCGGCTCACTGCAACCTTTGCCTCCCAGGTTCGAGCAATTCTCCTGCCTCACCCTCCGGAGTAGCTGTGATTACAGGTGCCTGTCACCACGCCCGGCTAATTTTTGTATTTTTAGTAGAGACACGGTTTCACCATGTTGGTCGGGCTGGTCTTGAATTTCTGACTTCAAATGATCCACCCGCCTCGGCCTCCCAAAGTCCTGGGATTACAGGCATAACTTTCCCTGTGATATTCTTCCTAATATTCCAGAAAAAAGAGGATATTACTCCCAATATCGCAGGAGGTGTACACTCCCCCTGTGATATTGTTCCTAATATTCAGAGGGGGAGAGGATGATATTATTTTCTGTATTGCAGAAGTTGTACACCTCCCCCGTGATGTTTTTCCTAATACCCAGTGGGGGAGAGACTATTAGTCGCAAAATCACAGAAGGTGGAAACCCCCGTTTGATATTGTTCCTAATATTGGGGGGTGGGGAGAGAATGATATTACTCCTAGTATCTCAGGGCATGTACACCCCCACTGTGATATCGTTCCTAATATCCAGAACGGGAGGGAATGATATTACTCCTAGTATCACAAAGGGTATACACCCCTGCTGTGATATCGTAAATATTCTGTGTGTACACTCCCCCGTGTTATGGTTTGTAATATCCAGGGGGGAGAGGGTGATATTTACCCCCATATTATGGGGGATGTACACCCTTCTGTGATATGGTTCGTTATACCCAGGGAAGAAAAAGGTAATATTGCTCCCCATATCGCGGAGAGCGTACACCCCCATGTAATATGGTTCATAATATCCAGGAGTGGAAAGGATGATATTGCTCCTTATATCAAGGAAGGTTTACACCTTATTGTTATATGGTTTGAAATATCCAGGGGAGGAGAAAGTGATATTGCTCCCCATATCGCGGAGGGTGTAAATCCCCCGTGATGTGATTGGTAATATCCAGGAAAGAAAAGGGTGAAATTGCCCCCAATATCGCGGGGGGTATACTCCCTTCTTTGATATGGTTCATAATATCCAAGAGGGGAGATGGTGATATAGCCTGCCCTATCGGGGAGGATGTTCACCCTCCTGTGATATTTTTCGTAATATCCAGGGAAAGAGAGGATGATGTTACTCCCAATATCGCAGAAGGTTTACACCATTCTGTGATATTGTTCGTGATATCCAGGGAAGGAGAAGATGATATTACTACCAATATCGCAGGGGGTGTAGAACTCCTGTGATATTTTTTGTAATATCCAGGAAAGGAGAGGATGATATTACTCTAATATTGCAGAAAGTTTACACCCCTATGTGATATTGTTCATAACAACCAAGGAAAAAGAGGATGATGTTACTCCCTATATCACAAAGGGTGTATACCCATTTGTGATATTGTTCATAATATCCAGGGGGAGAGAGGATAATATTACTCCCAATATAGCAAGGGGTGAAAACTCCCCTGTGACATTGTTCATAATATTTAGGGAAAGAGAGGGTGATACTACTCCGAATATCACAGTGGGTGTACACCCCCCTATGATATTGTTCCTAATATCCAGAAGGGGAGAGGATGATATGATTACCAATATCGCAGAAGGTGTACACCTTCCTCTGATATTCTTTGTAATATCCAGATGGGAAGAGGATGATGTTACTCCTAATATGGCAGGGGGTGTACACCCCCTTGTTTTATTGTTTGTAATATTCAGGGGAAGAGACGATTGTATTACTCCCAATATCGCAGGGTGTGTACATCACTCTGTGATGCTGTTCATAATATCCAGGGGAGAAGAGGAAGTGTACACCCTCCCGGTGATATTGTTTGTAATATCAAGAGGTAAAGAGGATGATATTACTCCCAATATTGCAGGGTGCGTACACCTTTTTGTGATATTGTCGTACTATTAAGAAGGGGAGAGGATGATGTTACTAACAATATCACAAAAACTGTACACTCCCTGTGATATTGTTCATAATATCCAGGAGAAGAGAAGATATTACTCTCAATCTCGCAAAAGATATATACCACCCTGTGATATGGTTCATAATATCCTAGGGGAAAGAGGATGACATAACTCTCAATATCGCAATTCCCTGTGACATTGTTCATAATATTCAGTGGGAAAAAGGATAATATTACTTTCAATATCGCAGGCGGTGTACACATTCCTGTGATATTATTTATAATATCCAGAGTGAGAGAATATATTGCTCCCAATATCACAGGAGGTGTACACTCCCCTGTGACATTGTTTGTAATATCCAGGAAGGGGAGAGGATACTATTACTCCCAATATCTCAGGGGATGTACACCCCCCCTTTGATATTATTCCTAATATTCAGAAGAGGAGAGGATGATATTACTTCCAAAATCGCAGGGGGGTGTACACTCCCTCTTTAATATTGTTTCTAATATTCATGAGTGGAAAGAAAGATATTACTCCCAATATTACAGGGGGTGTATACCACACTGTGATATTGTTAACAATATTCGGGAAGGGAGAGAATGATATTACTCCCAATATCAAAGTAGGTGTACATCTCCCTGTGATATTGATCATAGTATCCAGAAGTAAAGACGAGAACATTACTTCTAATATCACAGGGGATGTACACCTTTGAATACTGTTCATAATATTAAGGGGGAAGGGGATGATATTTCTCCCAATATCCCAAAGGTGTGCACCACCTGTGACATAGTTCCAAATACCCAGAGGAAAAAAAGGATGTTATTACTCTTAATATCTCAGGGAGTGTACACCCTCCTGTGATATTGTTTGTAACATCCAGAAGAAAGAGGCTGATGTTACTCTTAACTTCACATGGGGTGTACTCCCCCCTGGATATTATTCATAATATCCAGGGGGGAAGTGGATGATATTAATTTCAATATTGCAGGGAATGTACACCCCCTGTACATTGTTCATAATATTTAGGGAGAGAGTGGAGTGTACACCCCACTGTGATATTGTTCGTAATATCCGGGAAAGGAGAAAATGACATTCCTCCCATTATGGCAGGGGGTGTACACCACCTATCATATTGTTCAAAATATCCAGGAGGAGTCCCAGCTACTCGGGAGGCTGAGGCAGGAGAACAGCGTAAACCCGAGAGGCGGAGCTTGCAGTGAGCTGAGATCCGGCCACTGCACTCCAGCCTGGGCGACAGAGCGAGACTCCGTCTCAAAAAAAAAAAAAAAAAAAAAAATCCAGGAGGGGAGAGGATATGTCTCCAAGTATCACAAGGGATGTACACCCCGCTGTAATATTGTTCCTAATATCCAGGGGGTAAGAAGATAATATTACTCCTAATATTGCAGGACATGTACACTCCCCTTATGATATTGTTCTTAAAACTCATGGGGAGAAAGAATATTTCTCCTAATATCACAGGGGGTGCACATCCACCCTGTGACATTGTTGCCAATACCCAGCAATGGAGAGGATGATATTACTTTCAATATCGCAGAGGATGTACATCCTTCTGTAACAATGTTCATAATACCCAAGGCAAGAGAGGATGATACTACTTCCAAAATTGCAGGGCGTGTACACCTCCCGATGATATTGTTCCTAATATCCAGTGGGGAAGAAGATGATAGTACTCCCAATATCGCAAAGGGTGTACACACCCCCTGTGATATTGTTCCTAATATAAAAAGAGGAGAGGATGATATTATTCCCAATATCATAGAAGGTGCAAAACCCCCTGTGATATTGTTCACAATATTTTGGGGGAGAGGATTATATTGCTCCCAATATCATAGGGTGTGTACATCCCCCTATGATATTGTTTGTAATATGCAGTGGAAAAGAGGATGACATTTCTCCCTATATCACAGAAGGTGTACACCCCCCGTGATATTCTTTGTAATATCTAGAGGGGAAGAGGATGATATTACTACCAATAAAACAGGGGGTGTACACTTATTGTTATATTTTTTGTAATATTAAGGGGGGTAGAGAATGATATTACTTCAAATATCGCAAAGAGTGTACACTCCCTGTGATATTGTTCCTAATATCCCGAGGCGGAGAAAATGATGTGACTCCCAAAATCGCAGAGGGTGTACACCACCCTGTGATATTTTTTGTAATATCAAGAAGAGAACAAGATGATATTACATAATATCCACGAGGGGAGAGAATGATATTACTCTTAATATTGCAGAGGGTGTACACTTTCCTGTGATATTGTCCATCATATTTATGGTGGAAGAGTAGAGTATGATATTACTCTCAATATCGCAGGAGGTGTACACCCCCTTGTGATATTGTTTGGAATATCCAGGGAGGGAGGGGATAATATGAGCCTCAATATCACAGGGGGTGTTCACCCCGCTGTGAAATTGTTTGTAATATCCGGAAGAAAAGAGGATATTATTTCCAATATCCTAGAGAGTGTACACCCCCCTGTAATATTGCAGAGGGTGTACACCCCCCTGTGATTTGGTTAAGGGAGTGTACATGCCCCTGTGATTTTGTTCATATTATCTAGGGGGAAAGAGGATGATATTACCCCCAATATCACAGGAGGTGTAGAACCCCATATGATATTGTTCATAATATCCAGAAGGGGAGAATATGATATTACTCCCAATATCATAAACACCCTGTGTGTACATCCCCCTGTGATATTGTTTGTAATATCCAGCAGGGAGAGCATGATATTCCTCCAAATATCACAGATAGTGTACACAGGCCCATGATATTGTTTGGTATATCTGGAGGGGAAAGGATGATACTACTTCCAATATCACGGGGCCTGTACACCTTCCAGTGACATTGTTCCTAATATCTAGGGGGAAAGAGGACATTACTCCCAATATCACAAGTGTGTACACACACCCCCGTGATATTGTTCCTCATATTTGGGAAGAAAGAGCATGATATTAATCCCAATATCACAGGGGATTTACACCCCTCACTGTGATATTGTTCCTCATATCCAATGTGGGACAGACCTATATTACTCCTAATATTGCAGGGGGTGTACACCCCTCCTTTGATATTGTTTTAATATCCAGAGGCAGAAAGAGTATCACTTCCAATAATGCAGGGTGTGTACACACACACTGATATTGTTCTTAACATTCAGGGAGAGAAAGGACAACATTACTCTCAATTTGCAGAGTGTGTACCCCCTCCCTTGATATTGTTCCTAATATTCTTGGAGGAGGAGATGATGATATTACTCCCAATATCACAGGGTGTGTACACCCCCCTGTAATATTGTTCCTAATATACAAGGGGGAGAGGATGGTGTTACTCCCAATATCGCAAGGGGTGTACACCCCCCTTGTGATATTGTTCCTAATATCTCGAAGGGGAGAGAATGATATTACTCTCAATATAGTAGCAGGTGTACTCGTCCCCTGTGATATTGTTCCTAATATCCAGGTGACTAGAGAATAATATTACTCCCAATACCGCAGGATGTGTACATCCCCCTGTAATATTGATTTTAATATCGGGGGTGGGGGAAGGGTAATATTACTTCCAATATCACTGGGTATGTACACATCCCTTGTGGTATTGTTTCTAATATCCAGTGAAGAAGAAGATAATATTACTTTCAATGTCATAGAGGGTGTACACCATCTCTGTGATATTGTGCCCAATATCCAGGGGGGAAAAGGATGATATTACTTATCAACATCCCATGATATTGTTTTTAATATCCAGGGGAAGAGAATAATATTACTTCCAATATCACAGGGGTCATACACCTACTCTGTAACACTGTGTTTAATATCCAGAAGGCAAGAGGATGATATTACTCCCAATATCAAGAAGATGTACACCCCCCCGGGATATTGTTCCTAATATCTAGGGGAGGAGGATTATATTACTCCCAGTATTGTAGGGGGTTTACATGCCCCTGTAACATTTGTTGTGGGAAGTCAGGGACCCCGAACAAAGGGACCTACTGAAGCTGCTGCAGAAGAATATAAATTGTGAAGATTTCATTGACATTACTAGTTCCCCAAATTAATACTTTTATAATTTCTTACACCTGCCTTTACTGCAATCTCTGAACATAAATTGTGAAGATTTCATGGACAGTTATCACTTCCCCAATCAATACTCTTGTAATTTCCTATACCTGTCTTTACTTTAATCTCTTAATCCTGTCATCTTCATAAGCTGAGGATGTATGTCGCCTCAGGACCATGTGATGATTGAGTTAACTCCACAAATGGTTTGTAAAACATGTGTGTTTGAGCAATACGAAATCTAGGGACCCTGAAAAAGAACAGGATAACGACGATGTTCAGGGAACAAGGGAGATAACCATAAGGTCTGACTGCCTGCAGGGCTGGGCAGAACAGAGTCATATTTTTCTTACTGCAGAAAACGAATAGGAGAAATATTGCTGAATTCTTTTCCCAGTAAGAAATAATCCTGGGAGGCCGGGTGCGGTGGCTTACACCTGTAATCCCAGCACTTTGGGAGGCCGAGGCGGGTGGATCACGAGGTCAGGAGATCGAGACCCTCCTGGCTAACATGGTGAAACCCCGTCTCTACTAAAAATACAAAAAATTAGCCAGGTGTGGTGGCGGCACCTGTAGTCCCAGCTACTTGGAGGCTGAGGCAGGAGAATGGTGTGAACCCGGGAGGCGGAGCTTGCAGTGAGCCAAGATCGCGCCACTGCACTCCAGCCTGGGTGACAAAGCAAGACTCCGTCTCAAAAAAAAAATAAAAATAAAAATAACCCTGGGACGGGAATGCATTCCCAGGGGAGGCCTATGGACAGCCACTCTGGGAGTGTCCGCCTTATATGGTTGAAGATAAGGGATGAAATATGCCCTGGTCTCCTGCAGTGCCCTCAGGCTTGCTAGGATTAGGAAATTCCAGCCTGGTGAATTCTAATCAGACCATTTCTCTGTTCTTGAACCCTGTTTCCTGCTAAGATGTTTATCAATGACAATGCATGCACAGTGGGACATGGAACCTCATTAGTAATTCTAATTTCACACTAGCCTTGTGACCTTGCTCTGCCCTTCTGCCCTTGTGATCTTTTATTGCCATTTGAAGCATGTGATCTCTACGACCTACTCCCTATTCATACCCCACTCCTCTTTCGAAATCCCTAATAAAAACTTGCTGGTTTTACAGCTCAGGTGCAGATCATGGAACCTGCTGATACATAATGTCACCCTCGGAGGTCCAGCTGTAAAATTTCTTGCCTTTATACTCTTTTTCTTTATTTCTCAGACCAGCTGACACTTAAGAAAAATAGAAAAGAATCTACATTGAAATATTGGGGGCTGGTCCCCCGATAGACATTGTTCCTAATATCCAGAAAGAAAGAAGATGATAGTACCCCCAATATCACAGGGCTTGTGAACCCCACCTGTGATATTGTTTCTAATATCCAGGAAGGCAGAGAATGATATTACTCTCAATATTGCAGGGAGTGTGCACACCCCCTGTGATATTTTTCTTAATATCCAGGGAAAGAGGGGATGATATTACTCCCAATATTGCAAGGGTTGTAAACCCCTCCCCGTGATATTGTTCTTAATATTTAGTGGGGGAGAGGATAATATTACTCCCAGTATCACAGGGGGTGTATACACCCTCTTTGATATTGTTCCTAATATCCAGGGGGGAGAGGATATTACTTTCCATATTTCAAAGGGTGTACACACCTCCCCGTGATATTGTTCCTAATATCCAAAAAGGAAGAGGATGATATCACTCCCAATATCACAGGAAGTGTACACCCCCTCTTTTATATTGTTTCTAATATCCAGGGAAAATGAGGGTGATATTACTCTCAATATAGCAGAAGGGGTACACACCCCTGGGATATTTTTCCTAATATCCAGGGGAAAAAAGAAGTTGATATTCTTCCCAGTATAGCAGGGAATTAATTACCCCTTTGTGATATTGCTTCCAATATCTAGGGGAAAAGAGGATGATATTACTCCGAATATCACACTGAGTGTAAACCTGTGACATTGTTGCTAATATCAAGGGGGGAAGAGTATGATAGTACTCCTAATGTCACAGAAGGTGTACACTTTCCCTGTGATATTGTTCCTAATATTTGGAAGGGAAGAGGATGATATTACTCCCACTATTGCAGGGTGTAGACCGCCCCTGTGATATTGCTCCTAATACCCAGGAAAAAGGAGAATGATATTACCCCAATATCTAAGTGGGTGTATACCTTCCCTGTGATATTACTTCTAATATCCAAGTGGGGAGAGGATGATTTTACTCCCAATATTGCAGGAGGTGTACACCCCTCTCCGTGACACTGTTTCTAATACTCAGGCTGGGAGAAAGAGTATTACTCCCAATATCACAGTGATATTGTTTACCTGTGATATTGTTTCTAATATCTAGTGGGGGAGATAATTATATTACTCTCAATATCCCAGGGGGTGTACACCCCCTGGGATATTGTTTTTAATATCCAGAAGGGGAGAGGATGTTATTACACTCAATATCACAGAAGTGGTACACCCCCCGGTGATATTGTTCCTAATATCCAGGGGTAAAGAGGATGATATTACTGCCGATATCACAGGGGGTGTACACCTCTTTCGTGATATTGCTCCTAATATCTGGGGGGCAGAGAATAATATCACTGTCAATATCACAGAGGGTGTACACCCCCTCTGTTATATTGTTCTTTATATTCGGGGGGTAGAGGATTATATTACTCCCAGTATTGCAGGGGTTGTACACCCCTCCTGTGATATTATTTCTAATATTTAAGTGGAAAGAGAATGATATCACTCCCAATATCAAAGGAAATGTGCACCTTTCCTGTGATATTGCTTTTATTATGTAAGGGGGCAGAGGATGCTATTAAGAACAATATCACAGGGGATGTACACCCACGTATTGATATTGTCCCTAATATGTATGGGGAAAGAGGATAGTATAATTCCCAGTATCACAGAGTGTGTACACCCCCCTGTGATATTGTTTCTTATATATACAGGGGGAAAAGATAATATTTCTTCCAATATCGCAGGGGGGTGTACAAACCCCTCTGATATTGTTTTTAATATCCAGTGGGGGAGAGAAGGATATTACTCCCAATATCGCAGGGTGTGTACACAACCCCTGTAATATTTTTCCTAATATCCAAAGTAGGGGACAATGACATTACTTTCAATATCGCAAGGGTTGTACACTCCCCTGTGATGTTGCTTCTAATATCCACGAGGGGAGAGGATGATATTACTCCTAATGTGGCAGGCTTTGTACACCTTCCCTGTGATAAGGTTTCTAACATCAAGTGGAGGAGAAAATGATATTACTCCCTATATCACAGAAGGTGTACACTTTCCCTGTGATATTGTTCCTGATATCCAGAAGGGGAGAGGATAATATTACTCCCAATATCACAGCAAGTGCACATACACCCTGTGATATTGTTCCTAATATACAGGGGTGGGAGATGATATTGCTCCCAATATCGCAAGGGTGTACACCCCCCAGTGATATTGTCTCTAGTTTCCAGGGGGGGTAAAGATGATATTACTCCCACTATCACAGGGAATGTAAATCCCCCCATGATATTGTTCATAACATCCAAGGAAGAGAAGATAATATTACTCCCAATATCACAGGGGTGTACAACTACGTGTGATTTTTTTTTAATATCCAGAGGAGTAGAGGATGATATTACTCCCAACATCGCAGGAAGCTTACTTACAACTCCCTTGTGATATTGTTTCTGATATCCAGGGAGGTAAAGGATGATATTACTCCCAATATCACAGGGGATGTATGCCCCCCCGTAACATCGTTTCTAATAACCAGAGTGTGATAGGATGATATTATGCTTAATATGAAAGGGGGTGTATACACCCTTGTGATATTCTGCCTAATATCCAGGGGGGAAGAAAATTATATTAATTTTAATATTTATGGGGGAAAAGGATGATATTACTCCTAATATCACAGGGGCTGTACACCGACCTTTTGATATTGTTTTTAGTGTTCAGAAGAGAAGAGGATAATATTGTTCCCAATATCAGAACAGGTGTAAACTCCTTCTGTGATATTGGTCCTAATATCCAGGGAGGGAGAGAATAATATTACTACCAATATAGCAGAAGCCGCCCACCCCCCACTGTGATATTGCTCCTAATATCCAAAGATAATAAAGGTGATATTACTCCCAATATCACAGGAGGTGTACACACCCCTTGTGATGTTGTTTTTTAATATGCAGGGAGGGGAGAGGATGATATTACTCCCAGTATCGCAGGAGGTGTGTACCCCTGTGTGATATTTATTTTAATATTTATGGGGGAAGGATGATATTACTCCCTATATCACAGAGGGTGTACACCCTCTGTAATATTGATCCTAATATCCACGGCGGGATAGGTGAGATTACTCCCAATATCGCAGAAAGCCTACACATACACACACACCGGTAATATTGTTTTTAATATCCAGGGGGGAGAGGATGACATTGCTCCCAATTTCGCAGAGTGTGTACACCCACCGTTTGATATTGTTTCTAATATCCAGGGGTAAAGAAGATGATATTACTCCCAATATCACAGGAATTGTACACCACCTCTGTGACATTCTTGTGAATATCCAGGGGAAAAGATAATAATATTACTCCCAATATTGCAGAGCGTGTACACCCCTCAGTGATATCGATACTAATATTTTTCAAAAGAGGTTGATGTTACTCCCATTGTCACAGGATATGTACACTCCCCCTTGTGAAATTGTTCATAATATTCGGGGGGCAGAGCATAATATTACTCCCTATATCAAAAAAGGCGTCTGCCCTCCTTATAATATGGTTCCTAATATCCAGGATATTACTTAATCCAGGATATTTGTAATATTCTAAATATTAGGAACCACATCACAAGTTCCCGTGATATGGGGAGTCATATCACCCCTTCTCCCCCACTCCCCGGATATCACGAACCATATCACAGGGTGGTGAACACCCCCACGAGATGGAGAGTAATATCACCCCCCTCTCCCGCAGGAGGTGGACACCCAGGATCTTTAAGATATATTAAGTAATATCATCTCCCCTTCTGGATATTACGAACAATATCACATGGGGGTGTATGCTTTCTGCGATATTGGGATTAATATCATACTCTCCTCTTTTGGATAATATTAGGAACAAGATCACAGCAGTGTGTACACCCTTTTCGATATTGAGAGTAATATCTTCTTTTCCCTGCCTGCATATTAAAAACAGTTTCAAAGGAGGAGTGTATGCCACCTTCAATGTAGGTCGCAATATCATTTTCTCCACCGCTGGATATTAGGGACAATATCACAGGGGAGTGGACACTTCCTGCGATATTGGGAGTAATGTCATCCTCTCACCCCCTGAATATTAGAAATATTATCACAGGGTGGGTGTGCACTCCCTTCCATAATGGGTGTAATATCATCCTCTTCCTTTCTGGATATAGGAACAATATCACATGAGGGTGTACATTCCCTTGATTTGGGGGTGTAATATCATTTTCTCCCCCTCTGGATATTAGGAACAGTATCACAGGGGGGTGTACATTCCCTGCGATATTGCGGGTAATATCGTGCTCTCCCCCTCTGGATATTAGAAACAATATCACAGGAAGGGTGTATACCTTTTGCAATATTGGGTGTAATATCATCCTCTTCCCCATTGCTATTAGGAATAATATCACAGGGAGGGTGTACACCCCCCTGCAATATTAAGAATAATATCATCCTTTCCCTACATGGATATTAGAAATTATATCAGAGGGGTGGTGTACACTTCCTGCGATATTGGGAGTAATATCATCCTCTCCCTTTATTAATATTAGGAAAACTATCACAGGGATGGTGTACACCCCCTGCAATTTTGCAAGTAATATCATGATCTCCCCCCACTGGATATAAGCAACAATATCACAGGGGGTTTGTACATTTTCTACGATATTGGAAGTAATATCCTCTCCCTCTTGAATATTAGGAACAATATTACAAGTGGTGGGTACACCCCCTGAGAAACTGTAACATCATTCTCGCCTTCCCTGTATATTAGGAAAAATATCACGGTGAGTGTACACTCCCAGCGATATTGAGGGTAACATTATTTTTCCCCTTCTGGGCATAAGGAACAATATCGTTGGGGGGGGTGTACAATCCCTGCGATATTGGGAGCAATATCTTCTTCACCTCCTGGATATTAGAAACAATATCACAGGAGGGGTGTACATTCTCTGCGATATTGGGGGTAATATCATCCTCTCCCCCGCTGGACATTAGAAACTATATCACAGGGGTGGTGTACATCCTCTGCAATATTAGAAGTAATATTATCCTATCCCACCGTGGATATTAAAAACAATATCTAGGAGGGGGTGTTCACCCCTTATGACATTGGAAGTAATATCATCCTCTCATTTCCTGAATATTGGAAACAATATCACAGAGGGCGTGTACACTTCTCTGATAATGAGAGAAATATCATCTTCTCCCCCTCTGGATATAAATAACAATATCACAGGAGGGTTTACACCCCCTGCGATATTGGGTGTAATACAATCCTCTCCTTCCCTGGATATTAGGAATAATATCACAGGCGCGGTGTACACCCCCTATGATATTGGGCATAATATCCTCGCCTTTTCTGGACATGAGAAACAATATCAGAAGAAGGGTGTACACCCCCTGCGATGCTGAGTGTAATATCATCCTCTTTCCCCCCAGATATTAGGAACTATATCACGCGGGGGTCTACACCCCCTGCGATACTGGATGTAATATCATTTTCTCCCTTCATAAATATTAAAAACAATATCACAGGGGCGGTGTACACCCCCTGTGATATTGCTCATAATATCAACCTCTCCAGCCCTGTGTATTAGTAACAATATCACAGGGGGGTTGTACACCTTCTATGATATTGGGAGTAATATCATCCTCTCCCCCGCTAGATACAAGGAACAATATTACAGGGAGTAATATCGTTCTCTCTTTTACTGGATATTAGACACAATATCACAGGGGTAGTGTTAACCCCCTGCGAAATTGGGAGCAATATCCTTTTTACCCTGGATATTAAAAACAATATCACAAGAGGGTGTACACCTTTTGCAATACTTGGAGTAATATCATCCTCTCGCACCCTGAATATTAGGAACAATATCACTGGATGGGTGTACACTCCATGTGATATTGAAGGCAGTATCATCTCCTCCTCCCCTGAATATTAAGAATAATATCACGGGGGGATGTGTACATCCCCTGCGCTATTAGGAGTAATATCACCCTTTCCCCTCTAAATATTAGAAATAATATTCCAGAAAGGGTATACACCCCTGCGATATTGGGAGTAATATCATCCTCTCCCTGACTGGATATTACGAACAATATTACAGAGGGCGTGTAATGAAAGTAATGCATCCTCTCCCCCTCTAAATATTAGGAACACTATCACAGGGTGGGTGTACACTCCCTGCGATAATGAAAGTAATGTCATCCTCTCCCCCTCTAAATATTAGGAACACTATCACAGGATGGATGTACACTCCCTGAGATATTGAAAGCAGTATCATCCTCTTCCAGCCTTGCGATATTGGGAGTAATATTATCCTCTCCCTTCCTGGATACTAAAAGCAATATCACAGGGAGGGTGTTCACACCCTTTGATACTGGAAGTAATATTATTCTCTTTTATCCTGGATATTAGGAACAATGTCACAGGGGGTGTGTACACCTCCTACAACATTGGGAGTATTATCATCCTCTCCCCTTCTGGATATTAGGAACGATATCACAGGAATGTGTACACTCCCTGCGTTATTGGCGGTAATATCATCCTCTCTTTTCATTGATATTGGGAACAATATCACAGGAAGGGTGTACACTCTTCCTGCGAAATTAAGAGTAACATCTTCCTCTCCCTCCGTGGATATTAGGAACAATATCACACAGTTGGTGTACACCACCTGCGATATTGAGAGTAATATCATCCTCTTCACCCACTGAATATTAGGAAAAATATCACAAGGAGGGTGTACACCTCCTGCGATAGTGGGTGTAATATCACCTCATTCCGCCTGGATATTAGGAACAATATCACAGGGGGACGGGACATCCCCTGCGATATTGACAGTAATATCAGCCTCTCTCTTTCTGGATATTAGGACAAAATCACGGGGGTGTACATTCTTTGCGATATTGAGAGATTGGGGTGTACACCCTTTGCGATATTGAAAGTAATATCATCTTCTCCCCCTCTGGATATTAGGAACAATATTACAGGGGAGGTGCACACCCACTGCGATATTAAGAGTAATATTATCCTCTCCCTTCCTGGATATTAGGAAAAATATCACAAGGGGATGTACACCCTCCTGCGATATTAGAAGTAATATTATCCTCTTCATCCCTTCATATTAGGAGCAATATCTTGGGGAAGGGTGTAAACTCCCTGTGATATTGAGAGTAATATCATCCCTTTTCCCCCTATATATTGGGAACAATATCACAGGGGGTATGTACACCCCGTGCGGTATTGCAAGTAATATTGTCCTCTCCCAACCTGGATATTAAAAACAATATTACAGAAAGGGTGTACATGCCCTGCCATATTGGGAGTAATATCATCCTTCCCCCCCTCCCACCCCGGATATTAGGAACAATATTACAGAGGGAGTGTACGTCCACTGCGATATTAAGAGTAATATTGGCCAGGGGCAGTGGCTCACGCTTGTAATCCTAGCACTTTGGGAGGCCGAGGCTGACTGATTGCCTGAGCTCAGGAGTTCAAGACCAGCCTGGACGACACGGTGAAACCCCATCACTACTAAAATACAAAAAATTAGCCAGTCGTGGCGGCGTGCGCCTGTAATCCCAGCTACTCAGGAGGCTGAGGCAGGAGAATTGCTTGAACCTGGGAGACGGAGGCTGCAGTGAGCCAAGATCGCACCACTGCACTCCAGCCTGGGAAAAAGCGAGACTCCATGTTTAAATACATATACACACATATATTTACATAACAATATTACAGGGGTAGTGTACACCCATTGTCATATTAAAAGTAATATTATCCTCTCCCTTCCTGGATATTAGGAACAATATCACAGAGGGAGTGTACACCCCCTGCGATATTGGGAGTAAAATCATCCTTCTCCTTCTGGTTATTAGGAACAATATCACGGAGGGGTGTACACCTTCTGCGATATTGAGAGTAATATCCTGTCCTCCCCTGGAGGAGAGGAACAATATCACAGGGGTGGTGTACACCTTCTGCGATATTAGGAGTAATATCATTCCATCCCCCTCTGGATATTAAAAACAATACTACATGGGCGGTGTACACCTTCTGCAATATTGGGAATAATATCATCCCATCTCCCTCTGAATATTAGGAACAATATCACATAGGGGGTGTACACCCCCTGTGATACTGGGAATAATATCATCCTCTCCCCCTGTGAATATTAAGAACAATATTACAGGGGCAGTGTACACCCTCTGTGATTCTGGGAATTATATCGTCTCCCCCATTAATATTGGGAAAAATATTACAGGGGCGTTTTACATCCCCTGCGATATTTGAAGTAATATCATCATCTCTCCCCTTAAATATTAGGAACAATATCATAAGGCAGTGTACACCCTTTGCAATATTTGGAGTAATATCATCCTCTCCCCTTTGTATATTAGGAACAATATTATATAGGGGGTGTACACTCATGCGATATTGGGAGTAATATCATATTCATCCACCCTGGATATTTAACACAATATTATAGGGGGGTGTATGCCCCCTGCAATATTGGGAGTAATATAAT
This sequence comes from Macaca nemestrina, assembly GCF_043159975.1. Lineage (NCBI taxonomy): Eukaryota > Metazoa > Chordata > Mammalia > Primates > Cercopithecidae > Macaca > Macaca nemestrina. Next base: position 50,710,547 of record NC_092144.1, on the reverse strand, counting down.
CGTCTCTTCTTCTGTATATTAAGAACTATATCACAGGCGGGGTGTACACACTGTTTGGAAAAGCTGAGTGTTTGGAGAAGCTGAGGCAGGGCTTCCATGTCTGACATAATGTAAAAAAGTCTTGGAACATGTCCGGGGTCCAGGGTCTAAAACCCCTTGTGGTCTTTGGAACACCAAGCTCTGTGCTAAAGGGTGGAAGGCTACCCTGATACACCATAACCTAAGCCCAGGGCATAAAACCCCTTGTGGCTTGGATAGAATCCAGGGCTCGTGGCTCTGGAATAGACTTGCTGGTTCCTTGCTCCTTGCTCTCCCAGGATCCATTGTATCTTGAGTTAAAAGAACCTGCTCTCCATTATCTCATGTGCAGAACATATGTTAAACTGTCACAACTGTCAATCATGTGCTTAATGCAACATGCCCTTTTGACCCCCACCTTCTCACCACCTGTTTCTTTGTCTGATCACCAATAAATAGTCTGGGCTTCCAGAGCTCAGGGCCTTCACAGCCTCCACACTCGCGATGGCCCCCTGGACCTACTTTCTCTCCCAAACTGTCTTTTCTCATTCCTTTGACTCCGCCAGACTTCCGTCACCCCCACGACCTGGTGTTGGGTCCGATCACCCCCACACACACCCTGCAATATTGGGAATAATATTATCCTCTCCCCTCCTGAATATTAGGAATAATATCACAGGGGTGGTGTACACCCTCTGCAAAACTGGGAGTAATATCATTCTTTCCCCCCTTGATATTAGAAACAATATCACAAGGGGGTGTACACCCTTTGCGATATTTGGGTTATTGCCATACTCTTTTCCCCTAGATATTAGGAACAATACCACAGAGTGGGTGTACACTCTCTGTGATATTGAAAGCAGTATCATCCTCTTCTCCCCTGAATATTATGAACAATATCACACGGGAGTGTACACCCCCTGCAATATTGTGAGTAATATCCATCCTCTCCCCCTCTGAATATTAGGAACAATATCAGAGAAAGGGTGTACACCCCCTGTGATACTGGGAGTAATATCCTCTTCCCTTCTGGCTATTAGAAACAATATCACATTGAGAGTGTACATCCCCTGCAATATTGGAAGTAATATCCTTTTTCCCTCTGGATATTAGGAAAAAGATCACGGCAGGGGGGTGTACGCCACTTCGATATTGGGATTCATATCATTTATTCCTCCCCTGAATATTAGGAACAATATCATATGAAGGGTGTACACCCCCTGCGATATTGGGAGTGATATCATCATCTCCTCCCCTGGATATTAGCAACAATATCAAAGGGGGGGTGTACACTCCCTGGGATATTGAGAGTAATACCACACTTTCCCCCTATGAACAATATCACAGGGATGGTGTACCCCCTCTGAGATATTGGGAGTAATATCATCCTCTCCAGCCTCTGTGTATTAGGAACAATATCACAGAGGTAGCGTACGCCCCCTGTGATATTGGGGGTAATATCATCCTCTCCACCCCTGGACATTAGGAAATATATTACGGGGGGGGGGTGTAAACCCCCTGCAAGTAATATCATTGTGAGTAATATCATTTTCTTTTCTTTTTTTTCTTTCTTTTTTTTTTTTTTTTTTTTTTTGAGATGGAGTCTCGCTCTGTCTCCCAGACTAGAGTGCAGTGGCCTGATCTTGGCTCACTGCAACCTCCACCTCCCAAGCTCAGGAGATTCTCCTGCCTCAGCCTCCCTAGTAGCTGGGACTACAGGTTCGTGCCACCATGTCTGGCTAATTTTTTGTATTTTTAGTACAAATGGGATTTCATTATGTTAACCAGGATGGTCTCGATCTCCTTACCTCATGATCCACCTGCCTCAGCCTCCCAAAGTGCTGGGATTACAGGCATGAGCCACTGCGCCCTGCAAGTAGTATCATTTTTTTTCTACCCCCCGGATATTAGAAACAATATCAGAGGAGGGTGTACAGTTCCTGTGACATTGGGAGTAATATTATCTTCTCTTCCCCTGGATGTTAGGAACAATATCACAGGGTGTGTACACCCCCTGCGATATTGAAAGTAATATCATCATCTCCTTCATTGGAAATTAGGAACAATATCACAGGGGTGTCTAAACCTTCTGCAATATTGGTAGAAATATCATCCTCTCCCCCACTGGATATTAAAAACAATATCACAGGAAAGCTGTACATCTGCTGTGGTATGGAGAATAATATCATCCATCCTCTCTTCCCTTGGATATTAGGAATAATATCACAGAAGAATGTACACCTCCTGCAATACTGGGAGTAATATCATCCTCTCCCCCACTTGATATTAGAAAAACAACACAGATGTGCACACCCCCTGTGACTTTGGGAGTAATATCATCCAATTCCTTCTGGATATTAGGAACAATATCACAGGGTGGGAGGTGTAGGCCCCCTGCTATATTGGGAATAATATCATCCTCTTCTCCCTTGGATATTAGAAACAATATTACGGGGGCTGTGTAGACCCTCTGCGATATTGGGAGTAATATAATCATCTTCCCACCTGGATATTAGGAACAATATCATAATGGGGGTGTACACCCTTTGCGACATTGGGAGTAGTATCATCCTCTCCCCCCCGGATATTAGGAACAATATTATGGGGGCGGTGTACACCCACTCTGATATTAAGAGTAATATCGGCCGGGCGCGGTGGCTCACGCCTGTAATCCTAGCACCTGGGGAGGGTGAGGTAGGCGGATTGCCTGAGCTCAGGAGTTTGAGACCAGCCTGGGCAACACCGTGAAACCCTGTCTCTACTAAAATACAAAAAATTAGCTGGTCGTGGTGGCGTGCGCTTGTAATCTCAGCTACTCAGGAGGCTGAGGCAGGAGAATTGCTTGAACCTGGGAGACGGAAGTTGCAGTGAACCGAGATCATGCCACTGCACTTCAGCCTGGGGAACAGAGCGAGACTCTGTCTCTTAAAACATAAAAAATTATTTAAAAAAAAAAAAAAGGCGGGCACGGTGGCTCACGCCTGTAATCCTAGCACTTTGGGAGGCCAAGGCGAGCGGATCATGAGGTAAGAAGATCGAAACCATCCTGGCTAACACGGTGAAATGCCATCTCTATTAAAAATACAAAAAATTAGCCGGGCATTGTGGTGGGCACCTGTAGTCCCAGCTACTCGGGAGGCTGAGGCAGGAGAATGGCGTGAACCTGTGAGGTGGAGGTTGCAGTGAGCCAAGACCGTGCCACTGCTCTCCAGACTGGGCCACACAGCAAGACTCTGTCTCAAAAAAAAAAAAAAGAAAAGAGTAATATCATCTTCTCCCTTTCGGGATATTAGGAACGATATCACCGGGGGACTGTAGTACACCCCCTGGGATATTGGGAGTAGTATCATCCTCTTCACCCCTGGATATTAGGAACAATATCACAGGGGGTGTACACTCCCTGCAATATCATCCTTCTCCTTCTGGTTATTAGGAACAATATCCTCCTTCTCCATCATTCTCCTAATAAGGAACAATATCACGGGGGGTGTACACGTTCTGCGATATTGGGAGCAATATTATCCCATCCCTCTCTGGATATTAGAAACAATACCATGTGTACACCCCCTGTGATACTGGGAATAATATCATTCTCTCCCCTCATGAATATTAGGAACAATATTATAGGGGCGTTGTACACTCCCTGCGATATTGGAAGTAATATCGTTTCCCCCGCAAATATTAGGAACAATATCACAAGGGGGTGTACACCCTTTGCGATATTTGGAGTAATATCAACCCCCCTGGATATTAGGAACAATATTACAAAGGGAGTGTACACTCCCTGCGATATTGGGAGTAATATCATCTTCACCCACCATGGATATTTAACACACTATTACGGAGGGGGGGAGGTTGTACACCCCCTGCGATATTGGGAGTAATATCATCTTCTCTCCCCCTGTATATTAAGAACAATATCACAGGTGGGGTGTACACCCCTGGCAATATTGGGAGTAATATCATTCTTTCCCCCCTCCTAAATATTAGGAATAATATCACAGGGGTGGTGTACACCACCTGAGATATTGGGAGTAATATCATCCTCTTCCCCCTAGATATTGAAAACAATATCACAGCAGGGTTTACACTCCCTACGATATTGGTAGCAATATCATCCTCTCTTCCACCTGATTCTCTGTAGGACACGCACAGGGACTTTGTGAGAACAACAAAGAAAGCCAAGAGGTGAGAACACAAATGTCTGCCTTTAGGAGGATGCCCAGGCCGGTGCTGGGGCAGGGAGCCTAGGAAGGCCATTCGGGTTGACAGCAGCCAGGATCTGTGTGTCCAGTAGAGGGCGACCCTTCACACTGCTGGCTTTGGAAAGACTCCTTCCATTTTACAAAAGTGTAATTAAAACAAGGCTGCCATTAGGGGTTGCTAAGGTGATGAGCTCTCGCCTCTTCTGGCTTGTGGAGGCTATGACATTCCTTGTCTCATGCCCACATATCGCATTGCCCTTTCTCCCCAAATTCAGGCTCACATCACCTTCTTGTGAACTTAATCTCTCTCTGCCTCCCCCCTTATAAAGACACTTGTAGGCCAGGCGCAGTGGCTCATGCCTGTAATCTCAACACTTTGGGAGGCTGAGGCAGGTGGATCACCTGAGGTCAGGAGTTCAAGACCGGCCTGGCCAACATGGTGAAACCCCATCTCTACTAAAAATACAAAAAATTTAGCCAGATGTGGTGGCAGACGCCTGTAATCCCAGCTACTCGGGAGCCTGAGGCAGGAGAATCACTTGAACCCAGGATGCAGAGGTTGCAGTGAGCCGAGATGCACCATTGCAATCTCGCCTGGGCGACAAAAGCAAAACTCCATCTAAATAAATAAATAAATAAATAAATAAATATTTTTATAAAGGACATTTGTGATTCCATTAGGGTATAGCCAGATAATCCAGGAGAATCTCCTAACCCTGAGATATTTAACCTAGCCAGGCATGGTGCTGCAATCCCAGCACTTTGGGAGGCTGAGCTTGGAAGATCTACTGAGTTCAGTTCAAGACCAGCCTGAGCAACATGGTGATGCCCTGTCTCTACTAAAAATACAAAAATTAGCCAGGCATGGTGGCATGAACCTGTAGTCCCAGCTACTCAGGAGGCTGAGGCACAAGAATCGCTTGAACCCGGGAGGTAGAGGTTGCGAGTGGAAATCACCCCACTGCACTCCAACCTGAGCAACAGAGGCAGACTCCATCTCAAAAAACAAAACAAAACAAAAAAAGGTATTTAACCTTATCACATATGTGAAAGCCCTTTTGTCATAGAAAGTCACTTTCACAGGTCACAAGCTATAATTCCCATTTATGTGGGGGGCCCTTATTCAGCCCACCGCACAAGAGAAACTTCAGAATACTCAGTCCATACACAGAAGCATTTGAATAAAAGCCTCCATTTCCTGCCCTGCATACTAGAGCATGGTAAAGTCTTTTCCTCTTAGTCATACCTCCTTCTGCTGCCCCGGAAGTAGATGGGTTCCCTTGCCCCTCCCCAGCTCTAACGTCTGAAATTGGCGCCATTTTACCACATCGTACACTCATTGACAGGCCACTTTCTGTCAGATCGACGTAAATCCCACGTAACTTCTCTTCAGGGGTTAGTCATAACGTAACTTGGTGTGAAACCAACAAAACCGCCTATTATGTTTTCCATGGATTCATGTATGTCATATATACAGAACAGGATCATGGGAAGTTTAGCAGAGTTGGGAGCTGATTATTTCACCCAAGAGATAGGAAAATTGCTAGAAGATAAATTAATGGCATATGGAATGATCGAGGCGACTATCTTAAGGCTGATGCTTATGTTTCCAGTCAAGAAGATACTGGTATATGTACTAAGGAAAACAGCTTCATTTACATGCAACCTGTTGTACATGCATTCTAAAGACGACATACATTTCTTCAAAAAGATTATGGGACACCAACCAAAACAAGTAAGTGTTGCTTAATTTCTGTTTATAAATCTAGGATGATCTCTGCATTATAGTAGGGAAATCTTAAAAGACAACATCACATACTAATGGTAAAAAAATGATGCGACATGAAAAAGTAACAGCATGAATACATCCAATTGCTATTTGTGAATTGAAAAACTAAATTTTAAAAAAATTAGCAGATTGTGAATGCATTACTAATGATAAATTCTGTATTTTTTTTTTTTTTTTTTTTTCTGAGACAGAGTCTTGCTCTGTCACCCAGGCTGGAATGCAGTGGCATGATCTCAGCTCACTGCAACCTCTACCTCCCGGGTTCAAGCAATTCTCCTACCTCAGCCTCCTGAGTAGCTGAGACTACAGTCATACACCAACAGGCCTGGCTAATTTTTGTATTTTTAGTAGAAACAGGGTTTCACCATATTGTTCAGGCTGGTCTCAAACTCCTGACGTCTGGTGATCCACCCATCTCGGCCTCCCAAAGTGCTGGGATTACAGGCATGAGCCACCATGCCCAGCCAAATTCTGCAACTCATACCCATCTTTCTGCGACTACACTAAAGTTTTTCTTCCTGAATTGACGATGTTTCTGTGGTCTTACATATCACCGCAGAGCAATTTACATCGTTACTATTACTTTCATCTCACTAACTCCTCCTCCAGTCAAAAAAAAAAAAAATTGTCTTTAAGCTATGGAAATGAAGTGTTACTCAGCTGGGGTGACGTTATGTTGTGTTTCTGGGGTGTGACTTCCTGCTCATGTTGGGGTGAGACTGTGGGCTGTGGGCTGTGTGCTGAGGAGGAGGTTTCTCGATCTGGAGAGAACCCATTGTTGGGGAGACCTCCAAGGGGCTGAGGGGCCATGAGCCTGCCCGGGTTTAGAGCGCAGGATTCTGGGGTTGAATCCTAGGAATATTTGAGAACTTCTTGCCTCAGGAGGGGAAGATGCCTGGAGAATAAAGACAAACTATGGGTGTCTTGAGGGGCATATCCTAATTTGAGAGGAATCAAACCAAGGATGGAGTAGCTATGGCCTCCTTAAAGACTGAGGTTGGGGAATAAACAGGATTCACAACGAGTTCATTGAGGAAGAAGCCATGAAGGGACAATTTTTGGTTGGGACAGAGGAAAGCTGAAGCTCTGCAGATGGGGAGAAAGCCCTGGCAGGGAGAAAGTGACGCTGGAGGGGCCCTGCACACTCTGAGAGGCTGGAACTTCTAACCTGCTCCAGCACACCCATTTTCTGCAACCTTCTGCATTCTGAGCATTTGAACCCTCATTTCTCACTCCCCTTTTCTTGATTCTTCTGGGCAGCACATACTCCAAGGTCTTCCAGGCCCTCAATTCCCGACCCCCACTTCTGCAGTCATGGGGGACTCCAGGCACTGCAAGAATTTGAGTGGGAGCCTTGTTGCCTCTGATTGATTTATTGGATTTTTGGAGCTCCCCGCTGTCAAAGTTTAGGGTCCTGGATGCCCGTCCTCCCCAACCTGTCCTTTCCATTCTTGGAGCTAAGCTCTCTCCCACACCTCCCACCCTGTCAGGGCCCTCGATTCCCTCCTCCTTCCCATCCCCATGCCCAGGCTCCTATTTAGCCTCTTGCTAAGATCTGGTATTTTCATGAACCACCAACTCACCTGGAGTCCTACTAAGGGGCAAGCAGGACTGAAGGAGGTCTTAGAGAGTGATAGTGGAGATTTTGTTTTTCCACAGCATCCCTCATCCACCCCCATAATGTTGCCACAGCCCCACCCAGACCCCTTTTTTAGAGCAAACTGCCCAAATCGCTCCCAGGTCATTGTCAGACAAAGGAAAACACCAGCCTTCACTTTGGAAACCTCTTTCCCCCATGTCTAATTCCCACCCAAGTCGCCCTGCATCTTCTTCCCTTCCCCCAACCAGATGTTCATAACCCTCCTCTGCTCAGACACCACCTCCCACCCTCCTGCTCTCAAACTCCCTTCCTCTTTTGCAGGTTTCCTGCCTTCAGCTCCACTGCTGCCTCTGCAATATATGCATGCCCTCCACTTCCTCCTCATTCTCACAATATTCTGCCCCGGTGGGATTCTAACCTCCCTCTCCACTGTGTGCCAGCTCATCTGCTGTCCCTGATCTAACCCTTGGATGCTTGAGCCCCAAGATCTTTCTGTCTAAAAATCTATGAGCCTGGCTCCCTGAAAAGACAGCGAGGGTCGGGCATGGTGATGGACACTTGGAAGGTCGAGGTCGAGTAATCACTTGAGCCCTGGAGGTCAAGGCTGTGATTGTGCCACTGCACTTCAGTCTGGGCAACAGAATAAAACCTTGTCTCAAAAAAAAATTTTTTTAATAAATAAAAATTTTATTTTATTTTATTTTATTTTTATTTTTATTTATTTTTTTTTTTTGAGACAGAGTCTCGCTCTGTCGCCCGGGCTGGAGTGCAGTGGCCGGATCTCAGCTCACTGCAAGCTCCGCCTCCCGGGTTTACGCCATTCTCGTGCCTCAGCCTCCCGAGTAGCTGGGACTACAGGCACCCACCACCGCGCCCGGCTAATTTTTTGTATTTTTTAGTAGAGACGGGGTTTCACCGTGTTAACCAGGATGGTCTTGATCTCCTGACCTCGTGATCCGCCCGTCTCGGCCTCCCAAAGTGCTGGGATTACAGGCTTGAGCCACCGCGCCCGGCCATAAATAAAAATTTTAAAAATAAAGCTCCAGGCCTTCTTCCCATGGCTCTGAGTAGGCTTACAGGGGCCCTCCTTAAACCCACTTCTTTCTCAGCTGGATCTGGGGAATCCTTCTTTCCCTTAATGAACTCATTTTCACAGGCACTGTGCTCCAGAGCTCTCACTGTCTCCAATCTCCCCTCTGCCCAGCACCCTTTCTCTCCTTGCCCTCACTCTCCACCTCTAACTTCCCACATCCCAGAGATTCTCTGGAGGCTAAAGCAACTCCATCTTGGATGCTGACCCACCATGTTCACTTTTTTTTTTTTTTTTTGAGACAGAGACTCGCTCTGTTACCCAGACTGGAGTGTAGGGGCATGATCTCAACTCACTGCAGCCTCTGCCTCCCAAGTTCAAGTGTTTCTTCTGCCGCAGCTTCCTGAGTAGCTGGGACTACAGGCACACATCACCACACCCAGCTAATTTTTTTTTCTTGTATTTTTAGTAGAGACGGGGTTTCACCACATTAGCCAGGCTGGTCTTGAACTCCTGACCTCGTGATCTGCCCGCCTCAGCCTCCCAAAGTGCTGGCATTACAGGCATGAGCCACTGCGCCCAGGCCGGAAAGAGGATGCTCTATAGATTTCCCCCACAAGAGATGGCCTTGCAGGGCCATTCCAAACTATGTCAAAGAAATACATCTGGGGATAAAATATTTTGATTTCCCTTAGGGCATGTTATCTATTATGTGATGCCATACCAGAGTCAGGTTGGAGTCGGTTATCTTATTGCTACAAAGAGTCTGTTCCATCAGTCTTGGGATCTCTATTATTCCTTCTTGTTTCTTGAGACATGGTCTCACTCTGTCACCCAGTCTGGAGTGCAGTGGTGCAATGTCCATTCACTGAAACCTCTGCCTCCTGTGTTCAGGTGATTCTCGTGCCTCAGCCCCCTGAGTAGCTGGGATTACATGTGTGCCCCACCACACCCAGCTAATTTTTGTATTTTAGTAGAGACGGGGTTTTGCCATGTTGGCCAGGCTGGCCTTGAACTCCTGGCCTCATGTCATCTGCCCACCTCGGCCTCCCAAAGTGCTGGGATTGCAAATGTGAACTACTGTGCCCAGCCAGGAGCTCTGTTTTAATGTTAACGCTGGTCACTTGTGCCTGAACTCCAAAGGGAAGAAATATAATGAGGTGTGTCTCACCCCCTCCCTTCTCATCATGACCTGAATTCGTTTTTCAGGTTTAGGTGGGATCCCCTTGGACAAGAGGGGCTCTATTCGGTTGGTTGGGGGGCTTAGAATTTTACTTTTTGTTTACAATATTTCTCCTGAAAGAGTTAGGGGCTCACAAGGAATTTCCTCGTGAACAACTTGTGAGGAAAGTCATCTGGGAAGATATGTGGCCTCTGTCACTGGGGTATTCTGCTTTACCCCAATGATAAGGCAATGACACAGGGTTGTGAAATCACAGCTATGTGTTGGGGGAAAAAAAGGAAAGCAGTATTGTGTGACTATGTTCCCAAACTTCACTTGCCCTTAGCCATAGTGACCAGGAGATTTGGGGCCGGGAGATTCTGTTTTCTTTCACAATGAAATAGATACAATTAAATGTATAGAAAGCAAAAAAATAAAAAGATGGAAATGAGGAAACTCTGATTCCTGGGTGGCCACGTAGTTACCCATGGCACAGAGCTGCAGTTACTGAAGGTAAAGTTTGCAGTGGAATTTAGAAATGGATCCAAATCTTGGAGGAGTCAGTTTACTGGATGCCTAAGAAAACACAAACAAAATAAGAAAAAGGGGTAATATTCAATGCCATAGTTATTGTTACCTATCACAGCTAAAGCAAAATTAAAACAGAATGCTGGCTTCAATCTTGACGCTACACTAAGATTAGATTTCAGTGAATGTAAGTCTTAACCTCTAGCTCAGAGCCACCTCCCAAGGATGAAATCATATAGGGACAATAGAAAGTACTTCTGAGAATTGTGGTTACCAAAAACCTAGTAACTGTGGGGGAGGAGCAAAACAAAGTAGAGAAACCAGAGGGTACAGTCTGAAGGAGACTGCTAGCAGCAGCTTCCAGAGGAGCCTTTACTAAAATGGATGATGAGAGTAACTGGATGATGAGAGTGTACAAATGGGGTGTACACTGCCTTCGAGTGTACTAATGGATGATGAGAGTAAAATGGATGATGAGAGTAACTAATGGATGATGAGAGTAAAATGGATGATGAGAGTAACTAATGGATGATGAGAGTAAAATGGATGATGAGAGTAACTAATGGATGATGAGAGTAACTAATGGATGATGAGAGTAACGATGAGAGTAACTAACTGGGGGGCAGGGCTTTTGGTTTCCTTTTCTTTCTTTCTTTCTTTTTTTTTTTTTTTTTTTTTTTGTTTTTTTCTGTTTTTTTTCTTTTTTTTTTTTTTTTTTTTTTTTTTTGAGCGGAAGTGTCACTCTTGTCGCCCAGGCTGGAGTGTAATGGCATGATCTCGCCTCACTGCAACCTCCACCTCCCAGGTTCAAGCAATTCTCCTGCCTCAGCCTCCTGAGCAGCTGGGACTATGGGCACACAACACCACTCCCGGCTAATTTTTGTCTTTTTAGTAGAGACGGGATTTCACCATCTTGGCCAGGCTGGTCTCAAACTCCTGACCTCAGGTGATCCACCCACATCAGCCTCTCAAAGTGCTGGGATTACAGGTATGAGCCACCGAGCCTGGCCTTTTTTTTTTTTTTTTTTTTCTTTTAGACAGAGTCTTGCTCTGTCAACCAGGCTGTAGTGCCGTGGCACAATCTAAGCTCACTGCAACCTCTGCCTCCTGGGTTCAAGCAATTCTCCTGCCTCAGCCTCCCAAGTAGTGGGGATTACAGACGCCCACCACCATGCCCAGCTAATTCTTTGTATTTTTAGTACAGACAGTTTTGTCACGTTGGCCAGGCCTCTTTCAAAAATTTTGTAAGTAACTAGAATTTCTATAGATCTCCGGAATGCACACGTGCTGAAACTCATTGGGAAACTCTTGCTGCATGAAAGCTCAAAATGTCTACAAATGGAATCATTTATCATAACCTATGTTAATATGGAAATTATCCTTAAGCTTCCTTCCTAAGGTCCATAAGTGCCCCTAAGGAAAATACACCATGGTACACTCAGTCCTCTCTTGCTGAGGTGCCCCACTGCACTCTTCTGTAGTGTTCCTTCACTCTAATAAAACTTCCCTTTTTCACAGGCACAGTGGCTCACGCCTGTAATCCCAGCACTTCGGGAGGCTGAAGTGGGTGGATCACTTGAAGTCAGGAGTTTGAGACCAGCCTGGCCAACACAGTGAAACCCCGTCTGTATTAAAACTACAAAAATTAGCTGGGCGTGGTTGTGGGTGCCAGAGATCCCAGCTGCTCAGGAGGCTGAGGCAGGAGAATTGCTTGAACCCGGGAGGCAGAGGTTGCAGTGAGCCAAGATTGTGCCACTGCACTCCAACCTGGGTGATGAGACTGAAACTCTATCTCAAAGAAAAAGAAAAAACAAAAAAACAGAACTTCCGTTTTTCAAACCTATACTGTCATCAGTAAGTTCTTACCAACCCCCAAGTTGGCCACTTTCCCATGCTGGGACTCTGGCACCTAGCTCAGCAGAACTGTTTTAGGGCTAACTTATATAACAGATATTGTAAACCAAAAAGCGTCTCATTCAGGTCTCAATCAACTTAGGGATTAATTTTGCCGAGGTTTAGGACCATGGCTCATAACAGCCTCAGGAGGTCCTGAGAACATGTGCCCAAGGTGATTAGGCTACAGCTTGATTTTATACATTTTAGAAAGACAGAAGTTACAGGCAAAGACATAAATCCATACTTGGAAGGTATACATTGGTTCGGCCTGGAAAGACAGAACATCTCAAAGTGGGAGTTTCCAGGTCACAGGTGGATTCAAAGATTTTCTGATTGGCAATTGATTGAAAAACTAAGCTTTGCCTGAAGAGGTAAAGTCAGTGTAAAGAAATGCTTGCGTTTAGATAAGAAGCACTGTGGAAGTAGAGGTTGTTTTTATGTAGATGAAGTCTCCAAGTAGAAGGCTTCAGTGAGAATAGATGGTAAATATGTCTTATTCAACCTTAAAAAGTGTCATATTCTCAGTTAAATCTCTCCTGGATCAGGAAAAGATCTGGAAAGGGAAGATGATTCTCTTTTTTTTTTTTTTTTTTTTTTTTTTTGAGATGGAATCTCCTCACTCTGTTACCCAGGCTGGAGTGCAGGGGCGTGATCTCAGCTCACTGCAACCTCCCAGGTTCTAGTGATTCTTCTGCTTCAGCCTCCCAAGTAGCTGGGACTACAGACACACATCACCACACCCAGCTAATTTTTTTGTTCTAGTATTTTTAGTAGAGATGGGGTTTCACCATATTAGCCAGGCTGGTCTCAAACTCCTGACCTTGTGATCCACCTGCCTTGGCCTCCCAAAGTGCTAGCATTACAGGCATGAGCCACTGCGCCCAGGCAAGAAGAGGATGCTCTACATATTTCCCCCACAGGAGATGGCTTTGCAGGGCCATTCCAAAATATGTCAAAGAAATACATCTGGGGATAAAATATTTTGATTTCCCTTAGGGCATGTTATCTATTATGTGATGCCATACCAGAGTCAGGTTGGAGTCGGTTATCTTATTGCTACAAAGAGTCTGTTCCATCAGTCTTGGGATCTCTATTATTCCTTCTTATTTCTTGAGACATGGTCTCACTCTGTCACCCAGTCTGGAGTGCAGTGGTGCAATGTCCATTCACTGAAACCTCTGCCTCCTGTGTTCAGGTGATTCTCGTGCCTCAGCCCCCTGAGTAGCTGGGATTACATGTGTGCCCCACCACACCCAGCTAATTTTTGTATTTTTAGTAGAGACGGGGTTTTGCCATGTTGGCCAGGCTGGCCTTGAACTCCTGGCCTCATGTCATCTGCCCACCTCGGCCTCCCAAAGTGCTGGGATTGCAAATGTGAACTACTGTGCCCAGCCAGGAGCTCTGTTTTAATGTTAACGCTGGTCACTTGTGCCTGAACTCCAAAGGGAAGAAATATAATGAGGTGTGTCTCACCCCCTCCCTTCTCATCATGACCTGAATTCGTTTTTCAGGTTTAGGTGGGATCCCCTTGGACAAGAGGGGCTCTATTCGGTTGGTTGGGGGGCTTAGAATTTTACTTTTTGTTTACAATATTTCTCCTGAAAGAGTTAGGGGCTCACAAGGAATTTCCTCGTGAACAACTTGTGAGGAAAGTCATCTGGGAAGATATATGGCCTTCTGTCACTGGGGTATTCTGCTTTACCCCAATGATAAGGCAATGACACACGGTTGTGAAATTATAGCTATGTGTTTGGGGAAAAAAAGGAAAGCAGTATTGTGTGACTATGTTCCCAAACTTCACTTGCCCTTAGCCATAGTGACCGGGAGATTTGGGGCCGGGAGATTCTGTTTTCTTTCACAATGAAATAGATACAATTAAATGTATAGAAAGCAAAAAAATAAAAAGATGGAAATGAGGAAACTCTGATTCCTGGGTGGCCACGTAGTTACCCATGGCACAGAGCTGCAGTTACTGAAGGTAAAGTTTGCAGTGGAATTTAGAAATGGATCCAAATCTTGGAGGAGTCAGTTTACTGGATGCCTAAGAAAACACAAAGAAAATAAGAAAAAAGGGTACTATTCAATGCCATAGTTATTGTTACCTATCACAGCTAAAGTAAAATTAAAACAGAATGCTGGCTTCAATCTTGACGCTACACTAAGATTAGATTTCAGTGAATGTAAGTCTCAGCCACTAGCTCAGAGCCACCTCCCAAGGATGAAATCATGTAGGGACAATAGAAAGTACTTCTGAGAATTGTGGTTACCAAAAACCTAGTAACTGTGGGGGAGGAGCAAAACAAAGTAGAGAAACCAGAGGGCACAGTCTGAAGGAGACTGCTATCAGCTTCCGGAGGAGCCTTTACTAAAATGGATGATGAGAGTAACTGGATGATGAGAGTGTACAAATGGGGTGTACACTGCCTTCGAGTGTACTAATGGATGATGAGAGTAAAATGGATGATGAGAGTAACTAATGGATGATGAAAGTAACGATGAGAGTAACTAACTGGGGAGCAGGGCTTTTGGTTTCCTTTTCTTTCTTTTTTTTTTTTTTTTGTTTTGTTTTTGGTTTTTTTTTTGTTTTGTTTTTTGTTTTGTTTTTTTTTTTTTGAGCGGAAGTGTCACTCTTGTCGCCCAGGCTGGAGTGTAGTGGCGTGATCTCGCCTCACTGCAACCTCCACCTCCCGGGTTCAAGCAATTCTCCTGCCTCAGCCTCCCAAGTAGCTGGGACTACAGGCGCACAACACCACACCCGGCTAATTTTTGTGTTTTTAGCATTTTCTGGTGGGGGTCCAGGTTTCTGAAAACAACTCAGAGACATATGTTAAGATGTTATCTTTCTTTAGTTTTCATAGGAAACCAAATACGTTAGGACTCCAATTTCCTTGGCTATTGTTTTAAGCTACCATTACCTTCTTGTTGATCAAGTTGCTCATATACTTCTCAAGGCTAGCTAGATGCCTGGAATTTCCCTTGAAGGAAGTCAAGATTTTCCTTTATCTCCATACTGGCTGATGGGGACCGAGTAAGCCCGCAAGAGGGGTCCCTGCTCCATCTTAAGGAGCTGCTGGATTCTACAAGTGCCTAATAAACAGCTCTCGCCTGACCGACAAAGAGCTACTTGCTTTCTGCATAGCAATTCCAAAGTGAACAGACAATATCCTGTTTGGAAGACTGCCACTCTGTTAGAAGCAGCATCAGGAAAACCTTTCTTTTGAGCTATTTATAACTAACAACAATTGACCAAGTATACTTTTGTGAGTGAAACTGACCTTTCTCCCTACAAGAATTCTCCAACATTTGGAAACTATTTGTGAGTATTTTCACTTATGGCAATATAATTATTGGCACAAGCTCAATCAGGTTCGGTTTTCTTTCATAACAGGAACCATTGGAGATGCTCGTTACTCTTTGAAGGCTTACAGCGGAATGAATTCAAATACGACTTATTTGAGGAATTGAAGTTGACTTTATGGAGCTGATAAGAATCTTCTTGGAAAAAAAAAAAGACTGGGTATATTTTCAATACACTTTCCTTTTAAGGTCCCTTACCTGTGGAAAGTAAAGAATGTCACTTTCTCACAGGCCCAGGAACCTCAAGTTATGTGGGGATCTCAGGAAGATGGGGGAATTCACCCAGTTCGTACAGGTGAAATTGTTGTTGCAAAGATTGTGAATATGAGAGAAGTCTAGCATGGCTGACTTCATCTCATGTCTGGCCTCAGGCCGGCTGCCCTTGCTCACTCTCGGGCATAGGCCAAGCTAGCCATGGGAGGAATTTAGTTTATAGTTTAACTTTGAAGCAAGGATGATAATACTTACTCCCTAAAATGAACCCCTTCCTTGCTCAGGGACTGAAACTACCTTTGTAAGACAAATGAAAGCCCACAAGATTAGGATTATGAGAGGGTCCTGAATTATGCTAAAACACAGGTGTAGCTGACTGATAACCAGTATTGTCCCACAGCTTGCCTTTCTATAATCTCTTGCTCCTCAGGAGTCACATGGCCAGAGGTCCTGAGATTTCTGGTCCTGTGACCCCCACCCAGAGACGGACTTGGTGCATGAGGACCATTTTCCACACCCCTATGATGTCATCCTCAAACAATCAGCAGCACCCATTCCCTAGCCCCCTGCCTGCCAAACTATCCATAAAAATCCTGGCCCCTGAGTTATTAAGGAGATTGATTAATAATCCCAGCCCTGCCCCTTGGATTGCTCTGATTTAATTAAACCTCTACTGCAATACCACAGACTCAGTGAATTGGTTTTGTCTGTGCAATGGACAACAAGAACCCGTTGGGTGGTTATACAGGTACTACAAGCACAGGCTGATGGCAAATTATTGGTTTTGCTTCCTGCCCTTGGTGTTTCTAAACATCTAGTCCAAAATTACTCGTGAAATGTCCAGCAAAGCCAATTTTAAAAGAGGCTATCTGGCCAATCACTATTCTTTCTGCACGTCATTGCAAATAATCAGGTTACGGCTGGGCACGGTGGCTCACGCCTGCAATCCCAGCACTTTGGGAGGCTGAGGCAGGTGGATCACCTGAGATCAGGAGTTCGAGACCAGCCTGGGCAACATGGTAAAACCTTATCTCCACAAAAAATACAAAATTAACCAGGCATGGTGGCATGCACCTGTAATCCCAGCTACTTAGGAGGCTGAGGGAGGAGAATCACTTGAACCTGGGAGGCAGAGATTGCGGCGAGCTGAGATCACACCACTGCACTCCAGCCTGGGCAATAGAGTGAGACTCTGTCTCAAACAATAATAATCAGACCAAGTATAATGAGATTAAAATTTATTTTGCAAATAAACTGGTCCTACTATAATTTATCTTTTGTAGAAATGTGGAAACTGAAGATAAAAAAATTAGGTTTCAGAAGAAAACTCTAGTACACCTGTTATTAGATTCTAGCCCTAAACATTGTTTTTGAGGTTTTTATTATTTACCTGCAATTTGGACTAAATTCTGAATTATTTCCTGACTACAAGTATCCAAAGAATAAATGGGTTTTCATTTTCTTTATGATAGTTTTAGTTGGCTTCTAATGCAACAACAATTTTTATTGTATCCTGTGTGCATTCTATTCCTACTATTCAAATTATTAATGTTATAGATCTTTCATTGTAGTACTTCTGAATTCACCAAAATCGCAGTATTCTGAAGATGATTCTACAAAGCCTGCTGATGATTTCTACAAAGCCTGCTGTATTGTTGCTGTAGAAAACACATTGATGCAACATGTTCACCCCAACCTCCTCCCTAAAGGCTCAGGGACCATCGCGGAAGAGGAAGGCGCGTGAGATTGTAAGAGCCAAATTAGGGGGATGGAGTGTGGAGGATAAGGACACTTCATCTTGGTTACTTACCTGCCAAATTGACTTCTGATGAAAGCCAACTCCAGAAATGTGCCCACAGTTTCTCCTTTCACCTAAACGCTGCCCGTGGTCAAATCCTTCTCTTCTTCTAAGCAATCAACTTCAATTCCTTGTATAACCCACAGTATAAAAGGGCTTTTATACCATTCTATCCTATTGCATGTAAGCCTTGGGTCTGGGAGGTAACAGTGTGGGACTCCACCATCTCATCTCCCTGCCACCCAAACATGCCTGTTCTTCCCTAAGCAATATTAAATTTTTGTACTTCAGAAATTTGATTTGTCAGCCTCTTTCTTCAGATGCTCAGCTTCTTTGGCCTTTGGGAGTAGTTTTGCATAGGCCTGTTCACAACGGGATGTTCTGGGGGGTTTGGGGGTGTTGTTTTGCTTTGTTTTTTGTTTTGTTTAGAGACAGGGTCTCACTCTGTCACCCAGGGTGGAGTGCAGTGGTGCAGTCATGGCACACTGTAGCCTCAAACTCCTAGGCTCAAGCAGTCCTCCCACCTTGGCCTCCCAAAGTTCTGGGATTACAAGCATGAGCCACCATGCCCAGCCCTGGTACTTTTCTTTAAAGACATTTACACAGTGTAGGAATTACTGTGGGTGCACTGCTCAGATCCCCTTCCCCAGGATGCTCATTCCTACCTCATAGATGATCTTTCTGCAGAGATTTGACCTCAGCTGAAGGGCAGTCACCTGGTCCAGGTGGTTGCTGTTCAGCTCCTTCCCGAGAACAGCCAACAGCCAGGGACGTGCTAGCACAGAGATCTAAGGGCGACCAAGGCAAGGCCACTTCTGTGCTGTGGTGCATGCTCCAGAGCCTCCCTGGGATCGGACTTGAGGGTCTCCAGCCAGATCTGGTCTTTGGTGCTTTCCTTGAGCTCCCCAGCACACTCCTGCAATGCACCTCTTTTTTCTTTTCTTTTTTTTTTTTTGAGATGGAGTTTCACTCTTCTTACCCAGGCTGGAATGCAATAGTGCAATCTCAGCTTACCGCAACCTCCGCCTCCCGGGTTCAAGTGATTCTCCTGCCTCAGTCTCCCAAGTAGCTGGAATTACAAGCATGCACCACCACGCCAGGCTAATTTTGTAGTTTTAGTAGAGATGGGGTTTCTCCATGTTGGTCAGGCTGGTCTTGAACTCCTGACCTCAGTTGATCCTCCCGCCTTGGCCTCCCACAGTGTTGGGATTACAGGCATGAGCCACTGCACCTGGCCCAATGCACCTCTTGAATCACCTCCTCATGCTTTGCTTTCAGAGAGCATGGTCCCCAACATGTGATGCCAGCAAAGATTCTAGAAAGCCCCGTGACCATCACTTCTGGGTTTAGATGACTCCCCCAGCCCCCGCCACAAGATGGCAGTGACCACCTCATCACAGAGGTGCTGAGGGTCTGCAGGGCATGTGTCTACTGTGAGGTCACTGATATTTCACCTGGAGTAAACCGAGGTGAGCTACAGGAGATGTTCCACAGGCACATAGTCTCTGCGGTTTTGAACATCATGGGGGAAATGAAAGTAATAGGAGCGTGGAGTTGAATGGCCACCAACAAGTGCCGCTGATGCATGGAAGAGAGAAAAGCACAGGCTCAGACCTATAGCTCAGCAATTTAAAGTACATATGAGAGCCGCAAGGGATGTTCATCTCCTGAAGCCAAAGGACAGGTAGAGCTCAGGGCCAGGAACAAGACTTCATCACAAAAAGGCAAAACTTCAAAAAAGGCGGGGAAGGGCTGCACCCTCACCCCACGATAGGTAAACAATAAAAGCTTCCTATTTAGGACCCTTTCTGACCCAGCCCTATGCATGTCTTTCTCTCTTCTATTTCCTTCCTTCCTTCCTTCCTTTCTTCCTTCCTTTCTTTCTTCCTTCCTTCCTTCCTTCCTTCCTTCCTTCCTTCCTTCCTTCCTTCCTTCCTTCCTTCCTTCTTGCCTTCCCTTCCCTTCCCTTCTTTCCTTTCTCTCTATTTCTTTCTTTCTTTCGAGTTTCACTCTTGTTGCCCAGGCTGGAGTGCAATGGCACAATCTCCGCTCACCACAACCTCCGCTTCCCAGGTTCAAGCGATTCTCCTACCTCAAGCTCCCGAGCAGCTGGGATTACAGTCATGTACCACCACGCCTGGATAATTTTGTATTTTTAGTAGAGATGGCGTTTCTCCATGTTGGTGAGGCTGGTCTCGAACTCCTGACCTCAGGTGATCCGCCCGCCTCAGCCTCCCAACGTGCTGGGATTACAGGTGTGAGCCACCGCGCCCGGCCTCCTATGTATCCCTTCCTATTGCTCATTCTGATTTGCATCCTTTTGCTCTAATAAAACTTTAAAAAATAAGTATAGTACTATCCTGAGTTCTGTGAGACACAGTAGCAGACCATCCATCCTGAGAGGGTCATGGGAACCCCAGAATTTACAGCAAGTTGGTCAGAAATGTGGGTAGCCTGAGATCCTTAAACCTGGGGCTTACATATGATGTACTCAGTGTTGTGACAGAATTTTTCCATAAAGAGCGGACTCCGGGCTAACTCCGGGTTATCTTTACTAGTCAGCATCAGAAGTGAATTGCACTGCAATACAGCAGTGAGGTAAAGGATCAAAAAGTTCAGAGATGGGCATTTTGGAACGTGGCTTTTTATTTTTTTTGAGATGGAGTTTCACTCTGCCACCCAGGCTGGAGTGTAGTGGCACCATCTCGGCTCACTGCAACCTCCACTTCCCAGATGCAAGCGATTCTCCTTCCTCAGCCTCCCGGGTAGCTGGGATTACAGGCATGCACCACCACGCCCAGCTAATTTTTGTATTTTTAGTAGAGATGGGATTTCACCATATTGGTTAGGCTGGTCTCAAACTCCTGACCCTGGGATCCGCCCGCCTTGGCCTCCCAAAGTGCTCGGATTACAGGTGTGAGCCACCGTTCCCGGCCAGAACGTGTCTTTTATAGAAGAAAATAACCCAGCAGCTGAGTAGGATGGTGAGGAGGGCTGGTGAGCACTGTAGTAGTGAGAGGGACATGAGCATCACTGAGATGCAAGTAATGGTCATGTTTCATAGGTCAAAGTTCAAAGCAGGGGACAGTTACAGGGCAGGGCTTCATAGTACCAGTGTGATGAAAGTGTCTGGGAGTGGCTGAGGCCAGCACTATGCCATGGGAAGCAAGGTGGGCCTGAGGAGGAGGCAGCAGCAGCCTGCAGCAAGTGGGGCTGCCCTGCAGAGACCTGAGTCATGTTATAGAGCACAGTGTCTGTAAGGCCAAGAAATGTGGACAACCAAGTGTGTCAATTACTAGACATACTCAAGAGGAGCAGGAAGGGCAGGGCACGGTGGCTCATGCCTGTAATCCCAGCTACTCAGGAGACTGTGGAAGGAGAATCGCTGGAACCCAGGAGGTAGAGATTGCAATGAGACCAGATCATGCCACTGCACTCCAGTCTGTGCGACAGAAGCGAGACTCCATCTCAAAAAACAAGAAAGAAAGAAAAAAGGAAAAAAGAAAGGCCTATGTATACTTCTCAAGAAAATACAAATAATCAAAACCAATATCACATGCCTGGGCACAAATTTCATATATATAACAGATTTAAGCATATAAGGGTGATCATCCTCTCATATCTCAATATTTTTTAGTTTTCCATTTTTTTTAACTAAAAGAAGTTAATGCCAATTATATACTTTTTTTTTTTTTTTTTTTTTTTGGGATGGATCTCACTTCTTCGCCCAGGCTGGAGTGCAATGGTGCGATCTCGGCTCACTGCAAAGTCTGCCTCCTGGGTTCAAGCAATTATCCTGCCTCAGCCTCCCAAGTAGCTGGAATTACAGGAGTGCGCCACCATACCCAGCTAATTTTTGTATTTTTAGTGGAGACAGGGTTTCACCATGTTGGCCAGGCTGGTCTTGAACTCCTGACCTCAAATAATCTGCCTGCCTCAGCCTCCCAACTTTCTGGAATGGTAGTCGTGAGCCACTGCGCCCTGCCTATGTATGATTTTTTAAAAAATTTATTTGCATAGGTTTTTGGGGAACAGGTGGTATTTTGTTACATGAATAATTTCTTTAGTGGTGATTTGTGAGATTTTGGTGCACCCATCACCCGAGAAGTATACACTGAACCCAATTTGTGGTCTTTTATCCCTCACCCCCTTCCCACCCTTTCCCCCTGAGTCCCCAAAGTCCATTGTATCATTCTTATGCCTTTGCATCTTCATAGCTTAGCTCTTGAACCCTTACTTTCTGTTTGGGAGAGAAGACATATCATCTATAAGTAGATACTGTGTAAACATTCCATTGCATGAATATCCCATAACTTATCTATTATTTGTGTTTGGTTATTTGCTGCTATGTAACAACCCCACTCCCAACTAAATGGTGTGACGATGTCATGGTTCTGTGAATCAAAAATTCTGAGAAGTCAAAACCAAGGAGTTTTGTCTCTGCTCCATGATGCCGGAGCCTCCGGAGGGGTGAGGCAAATGGCTCAGGGTAACTGAAAAGCTCAGGGTTGGAACAGCTGGGGATGAGGCCTCTATGTATAAGATGATTCTTCACTCACAGGTCTGAAACTATGGTGGGGACAATCAGAAGGCTCGGCTCAGCTGCGACGGTCGCCTGAGTCCTACACATGACCTCTCCAACGTGGTGATCCTGAAGCAGTTGGGTCTCTGACACAGCAGCTCATACTTTTTTTTTTTTTTTTTTTTTTTTGAGATGAAGTCTTGCTCTGTCACCTCCAGGCTGGAGTGCAGTGGCGCGATCTCAGCCCACTACAGCCTCTGCCTACCAGGTTAGGTTCAAATGATTCTCCTGCCTCAGCCTCCCAAGTAGCTGGGATTGCAGGCACACGCCACCAAGCCCAGCTAATTTTTGTATTTTTAGTAGAGACGGGGTTTCACCTTGTTGGCCAGGCTGGCCTTGAACTCTTGATCTCAGGTGATCCGCCCACCTCGGCTTCCCAAAGTGCTGGGATTACAGGCGTGGGCCACTGCGCCCGGCCAAAGCTCACACTTTTTATGATTCAGCCTTAGATGTCACATCGGGTCACTTTCCCCACACTTGTTAGTGTTAGAAGTCACAAGCCCACCCATACTCTGGGGACCTGGCACACAGACCCCACTCTCAGTGGAAGGGGTGGGAACACCACCATTCTCCTGCTGATGGGCATTTGGGTAACTTCCTGTTTGAAGCTATTAAGATTGGGCTGTGTGGCCGGGCTCGGTGGCTCACGCCTGTAATCCCAGCACTCTGGGAGGCCGAGGCAGGCGGATCACGAAGACAGGAGATCGAGACCATCCTGGCTAACAAGATGAAATCCCTTCTCTACTAAAAATGCAAAAAAAAAAAAAAAAAAAATTAGCCGGGCGTGGTGGCGGGCGCCTGTAGTCCTAGTTACTCAGGAGGCTGAGGCAGGAGAATGGCGCTAACCCGGGAGGCGGAGCTTGCAGTGAGCCGAGATGGCGCCACTGCACTCCAGCCTGGGAGACAGAGCAAGAATCCATCTCAAAACAACAACAACAACAACAACAACAACAACAACAAAACAAAAAAACTGGGCTGCTGTAACTATTCTAGCAGGTGTCTTTGGTGAGCACCTACTCGTGTTTCTCTTTAGTATATGCCCAGGAGGGGAACTGCTGGCTCCTAGATACTGTATGTTCAGGGTCACACACACTTCCGCGGGATTTTCCAAAGCACTTGTACCAGGGCATACTCCCAGCACCTGTGTGACTGCTCCAGCCGTCCCACAGTCTCATCAGTTCTATTGCTGATATTTTCATTTTAGCTTAAGTTATATTTAATAGGAAAATTACCATTGCCTCCGCACCTCGTTCCTGCCTGTAGAAGTTTCTCACAGCTGTTGCTACAAGTAGTCACCAATGTGTCACTTAAACCCACACGAAATGATGTTCTTGTGGTTTTGGAGTCAGAAGTGTCAACGGACGGTGCCGGCAGGGTTGTGCTGACCTGGAGGCCTCAGGGGAACATCTGTGCTGCTTCTCCACCTTCTAGAGGCTGCTGCCTCCCTTGCTCCAGCCCCTTGCTGACACCACTCACCCTCGTACTTCTGTTATCACATCCTCCCCTTCTCTGTGTTCAGGGCTCCCTCTGTCTCTCTTGCAAGCACACTTGAGATTCCATTGAGGGTCACCCACATAACCCAGGAGAATTTCCCCACCTCAACATCCTTAACTTCATCCCATCTGCAAAGCCCTTTTGCCATAAAAGTTACCATTCACAGGTTCCAGGGATTGTGACATGGGTAGCTTTAGGAGTGATTATTCAGCCCATAACACTGCCTGTCTCCTGCTCACCAGAACTTGGAGTTTCTGTCTCAACAGGAGCCCCCTGTGTGGGAATAGCCTGTCTCAACGACGCCCGCTATAGGGACCGGCTTCCTCAAAGGACCTCACAGTCCCGTCCCACCCCTGTGTAAGGTCTTCGCCTTGGCTGGAGGGGCTGCAGCGGTGTGTCTTGGCGCCACCTTGTGGAGATAGGGCATCACAGCAGGTTAGGGCCCAGTAGAAGCACAACCAAGCCCCATGGGTAATGTTTAAATTTTCTGGCCGGGCGCTGTGACTCACGCCTGTAATTCCTGCACTTTGGGAGGCCGAGGCGGGTGGATCACACGAGGACAGGAGTTTAAGACCAGCCTGGCCAACATGGTGAAACCCCCTCTCTACTAAAAACTACAAAAAAATTAGCCGGACAGGTGGTGCACGCCTGTAATCCCAGCTACTCGGGAGGCTGAGGCACGAGAATCGCTGCAACTCGGGAGGCAGAGGCTGCAGTGAGCCAAGATCACGCCACTGCACTCTAGCCTGGGCGACAGAGCAAGAATCTGTCTCAAAAAAAAAAAAAAGAGAGAGAGAGAAGAGAAAACAATGGCGAGTTTGTTTCTGTTTGAGCTGAGACATCCATCTTCTCCTGACTTCGGATATTTGCCCTCCTGGTTATGAAACTTGAACTGAATACACCACCAACTTTCCCAGTTTCCAGCTTGCAAATGGCAGATCGTGAGACTTCTCAGCTTCCATAATTACATGAGCCAATTTAAATACACAAATGGGGTTCTCCAGAAAAACAGAATAAACTATATAGATACCTAACTTATTGGTATATATACCGAAATTATACGTATAATTAAATTAAATTATACTTTAAATTATACATATAATTATATATATAATTTACTCTGTTTTTCTGGAGAATCCTTACTGATACAAATGTTGAGCGTCTTTTCATCTGCTTATTGACTTAATAACGTGTATATCTTCTTTGGGGAAATGGCTATTCAAGTTCTTTGCCCATTTTGTAACTGAACTATTAATATTTTTCTTTATATTGTTGAGTTGTAAAGGTTCCTTATATATTCTAGATATTAGAGCCTTATCAGATATATTTGTGCAACTATTTTCTCCTAATGTATAGGTTGCCTTTTTCTTTCTTTTCTTCTCTCTCTCTTTTTTTTTTTTTTTTTTTTCATTGAGACAGTCTCACTCTGTCACCCAGGCTGGAGTGCAGTGTGGCATGATCTCGACTCACTGCAGACTCGACCTCCCAGGCTCAAGCAATCCTCCCACTTCAGCCTCCTGAGTAGCTGAGGTTACAGGCACTTGTCATCGCACCCAGCTAATTTTTGTATTTTTTAGTAGAGCCGAGGTTTCGCCATGTTGCCTAGGTTGGTCTTGAACTCCCTGACTCAAAGTGATCTGTCAGCCTCGGTCTCCGTAAGTGCTGGAAGGGTGAGCCACAGTGCCCGGCAATCTATTTTCAATAGGGTTTTTTTTTTATGTATACACAGGTTTGGAATTTTGATAATGTTCAATTCATCCAATTTTTTTTTTTTTTTTTTGGTTCTTTCTACTGGACCACCACTCTTGAGCCCTCTAATCCAACCTCCACTCGGCAGCCAGAGAGAGCTCTCTAAATGTAATTACTGTTTCCCTGCTCCACCTGCTCAAAGCCGTGTCACATTTGTGATTTAGAACAGTATTTCTCAAACCTAATTTGCGAAGGCAGCAGCTGGAACTCTTCTTATGCACAGAAGCTGATTTGGTTGGTCTGGCATGGGTCTGGGAGTGAGCACATCTACCAAGCAGCTGCTGGGGTAGCTTGTGTTTTCCACTGATGATCTCAGCAGTGTTTCCTGTCCCACATGTTCCTCCAGAACGTTGTACTCGCCCATGAAAAGGTGGAGTCTATTTCCCCTTCCTTTATTTATTTTTTTGAGATGAAGTTTTGCTCTTGTTGCCCAGGCTGGAGTGCAATGGCACCATGTCGGCTCACCGCAACCTCCGCCTCCTGGATTCAAGCGATTCTCCAACCTCAGCCTCCCGAGTAGCTGGGATGACCGACATGTGCCACCACGCCCAGCTAATTTTGTATTTTTAGTAGAGATGGGGTTTCTGCATGTTGGTCAGGCTGGTCTCGAACTCCCGACCTCAGGTGATCCGCCTGCCTTGGCCTCCCAAAGTGCTGGGATTACAGGTGTGAGCCACCACACCCAGCTATTTCCCTTTCCTTTGAACCTGATCAGGATTTTGCAATGGCATCAACATGGTGAGAGTGACCCTGCATGGCTGATGAGGTTGGGTTACACAAGGCGATGTGGCTTCTGACTGGCTCCCTCTCAGGATACATGCCCTTGGAACCCATTCTCTAAGCTCCTTGGGAGCCCAACCTAGCCCATATGGAGACAAGACAAGAAGAGAAACAGAGGCCCCCCAGCCCTCAGCCAGCATCAGCTGCCAGACAGGAGAGCAAATGCACCTTCAGTGATTCTAGCTGAAGCCTCAGACCGCATGGAGCAGAGATGAGCAAAATGCACACTGTCACTGTTTTGAAACAACAATGTTTGGGGGCTGTTTGTTATGTAGCACTAGATAGCTGTAACAATGCTATTACTGCTGTGTTCCATGAATGACTGCACTTTGAGTAGCAGGGGGCTAGATCACTAGATAACCCCCATGGCTTCTGTATATGCTATTTTTCTACTTTTATATTCTTTTCTTTCACTTTTTTTTTTTTGAAACAGAGTCTCACTCTGTTGCCCAGGCTGGAGTGCAGTGGTATAATCTTGGCGGACTGCAACCTCCACTTCTCCGATTCAAGCAATTATTGTGCCTCAGCCTCCTGAGTAGCTGGGACTATAGACATGCACTGCCACGCCTGGCTAATTTCTGTATTTTTAGTAGAGACAGGGTTTTGCCATGTTGGCCAGGCTGATCTCAAACTCCTGACCTCAGGTGATCCACCCGCCTTGGGCTCCCAAAGTGCTGGGATTACAGGCGTAAGCCACCATGCCCAGCCCCATTCCCTTTCTTTACTTGGCTCATTTTTCCTTGTTGCCTCAGTTCTCCTCTAAGATCACTTTCCTGACATTTCAGCCTGGGCCTGTCGCCTTCTCTGGGTCTCCTCAGCCTCCTGCACCTCCATCATCACAGCCCTGATCCCTCAGATTATACTTCCTCTGTCCCCACTCTGACCATCTTCGCTGTCCCTGGGTAGGGATGGGTATCTTCTCCCACTGGTCTGGGAGACCCAGTCTGCCTGGTGCAGACTTGGTCACTGCTGGAAGGAGCTCAGTTAGTGTGGTGCTGAGGACAGCACTGGTGGGGCTGGCCCCCTTCACCCAAACTCCCGCTCTCTTCCATAGATTTCACCTCTGTGGCCCAGGCCATGGCTTAGGGCAACTCTGCTTAAACATCGAGTCCATCCTCCATTCTGTTCTTGAATAGGGAGCAGCTGTTACACCAGCCTCTCCCTTGTACCCTCCACTCATGTCTTTCTCCCCAAGAGACACGGGACCCTGGCACTTGTGAAGCATGACCCAGACCCTGGGGCCATGGCATCCAACATCCTCATTCCCTATGACTCCTACTGTCTAGATGTAGCTGCCAAGAGACCCCCAGACTCCCCAGGCCTCTGTCTAGAATGCCAAGAGAAGGCGACAACGCTGTGCCACTGCATGCTCTGTGGGGTCTCCTTCCCCCTTCCCTGGCTGCTGGGCGTGACTTCAATGTTCTCCCCAACCCCCAAACAGCAGTACTGATAAAAGCTGCAGACCTGGCTCAGGTTAGCTAATGAGGACCAGGCTGGGAATGAAGCCTGAATCCCTAAACCCCAGTCCTGCACCCCACCCCAATCCTGGGGTCTCCACTGGACAAAAGGAAGCAGCTTGGTTTTCCGTTGGTGTTGTTTTGAGATAGAGTATCTCTCTGGCTCCCAGATTGGAGTGCAGCGGCGTGATCTTGGCTCACTGCAGCCTCCGCTTCCTGGGTTCAAGCAATGCTCATGCCTCAGCCCCCCCAGTAGCTGGGATTACAGGTGCGCGCCACCACACCCAGCTAATTTTTGTATTTTTAGTAGGGACGGGGTTTCACCATATTGGCCAGGCTGGTCTCAAACTCCTGACCTCAACTGATTCCCCAGCCTCGGCCTCCGAAAGTGGAAGCGGCTTATTTTTAAGGAGAAAACTCCCAGGGAAAGGAATCAGCACCTCCTCTGTCAACATTTCACTTCTCTGAAAAGACCCGCACTTCCAACTACAAAGTGCTTTGTAAACACAAGAATGAGGCTGGGCGAGGTGGCTCATGCCTGTAATCCCAGTACTTTGGGAAGCTGAGGCAGGCAGATCACGAGGTCGGGAGTTTGAGACCAGCCTGACCAATATGCTGAAACCCCATCTCTACTAAAAACACAAAAATTAGTTGGGTGTGGTGGCGCGTGCCTGTAATCCCAGCTACTCAGGAGGCTGAGGCAGGAGAATAGCTTGAACCCAGGAGGTGGAGGTTGCAATGAGCCGAGATCATGCCACTGCACTGCAGCCTGGCCAACAGAGCCAAACTCCATTTCAAAAAAAAAAAAAAAGAATGAGAACACATGGACACAGGGAGGGGAACAGCACACACAACAAAATTTAAAAACAGGTGAAAATAATTTTAGTAATATTTTTACTACTACTGATATGATCAAAATATTATTATTTCAACAAGTAATTAATCTAAACATGATTGAGATGTCTTATGTTATTTTCATCATACTAAGCCTTTAATATTTGTTGTGTATTTTACACTCACAGCACATGTCAATTTGGACTCCCCATGTTTCAAGCACTAAATAGCCATGTGTGTCTGCTGTCCGTCTACCATACTGGACAGCGTTGATCTGAAATCCCATCTGTATGCATCACCATCACATTTGCAGAGACCCCATCTCAGCAGCACAGCTGAGGCTCATCTGCAAAAGCACCTGCAACTTCTCTACAACCTCCCACATCACCTCCAAACACATCCTCATGTCATCTGCCAACACACCCATAGCTCACAGGCCAATGTCTAAATCTCATTGCAGGCATCTTCAGAGAAAGCACTTACTAAAGGGGTATACTTGATTCCACATCTGATTTGACCTGCAAATCTCCCCTCCCCTTTGCATACATTTGCATCTAATTTGTATGTCAACCTAAATGCACTGGCAGAGCCTCAGATCATCATCTCAAAGTCAGGGGGGTGTGGAGCTGGGCAGGCCTCCAGGTGTTCCTCCTCCTGCTTCCACTGGGGCTCTTGATCCTCCTCCTCTTCCTCGCTGCTCTCCTCCTCCTCCTCCAATATGGTGACCAGTTCCTCCCGCAGCGCCCCTATCTCCAGCCCCAGGCTGCACAGCTGTCCCAGCAGCTGGACATCAACTCGGCGCAGGTTCTCCTGCCGGTAGGAAGGGGACGTCACAGGGATGCCACCCCAGAGAGCAAGGGTCTCGCCAGGGCCTGGATGAGAGCAGGTCCCAACTCATGTCCTGGCCATGGTGCCTGGGCAGGATCCTCACTGTGCCAATGGATCCTAACTGCCTTCCTGCTTCTCAGAGTGTATCTTGATCTCTAACTCTGTCTCTGTCTTTGTCTCTCCATTTCATTGTCCCTGACTTCTCTCTCTGTTTCTCAGTAATATGTCTCCTCCTTCTCTTATCTATCTCTGTCTCTGTTTCCCTTTGTCTGTCTCTGTCCCCATTTATTTTTTGTCTTTCCATGCCCCTGTCTCTCTGTCTCTGTTTTGCTATTTCTCTGCCCCTGCCTTTGGCTCTCTTTCTCTCGCTTGCCCTGTCTCCGCCCTCCTCAACTTTCTCAAATTCAGTCTGAGTCCCCTGTCTCTGTTCCTGCTCTCAGTCTCTGCTTCCCACCTCTGTCCCTCTCTTTTGGGATCTCCCTGTCCCACCTCTGTTCCTGTCCCTCACTCTATGTCTGTCTTTCTGTCTGTACTTGCCTCTCATGTCTCTGCTTCTGTCTCTCAGATTCTGTCTTTCAATCTCTGGCCCTCTCTATTTTCCTTCATTTCCATTCATTCTCATTTACTCTCTCTCTCTCTCTTTCCCTTCCAAACCCCTCACTCACCAGCTCCTCCCTGATCCACAGCAGACTATCCCAGGCACCTCCAGTGTCTGTCCCTGCAGTCCTGAGGGTCTGACCAGGGATTTCCACTGGTGGGACCTCCCTCAGGGCCTGGGGGGGTGGGCCCAGCCCCGGAGGCACCAGTCCAGCCTGACTCAGCTGCCTCCACAGCTCCATAGTCTCTGAGCTATGGCTGCCAGGAGCAGGAAGTAGCAAGGTCCAGGGTGGCCCAGTCCCCCGGGGAGCTGTGTGCGTGGTGGAGAGTAAAGGGCAGAGGGAGTGGGATGGGGGTTCCTGGCAAAGGTATCCCAAAGTCCACTCTTCAGAGAAAATCAGCTGGCCTTGTGCTTTTGTTTTTCCTTCTGAAGTCTAACCTCAACTCTGCTCAAAGGGTTCAAACACAGTCTCTTGCAGAGGTCAAACTCTGCCCCTCCCTGCCTATCTCAGGTCTGACCCCTCAGGGGCGCTCAGTGTCTGTAGATGCCTGGCACCCTCTGTCCTTCCACCTGCCCCCCACCATCACCGCCTCTCCAGCCTCTCCTCAGCCTCCATTTGACCTCTGGCTTCCCCATAGCTTGGTTCTTGCTTGTCCTCTCAGCGCAGATCATCCCAGGGCTTTCCCACCAGTGTGCATTTGGGGGCAGGAATGGCTCCCAGGGGCACAAACAGAGCAATCCCTCAGCTGGAGTGCCTGTGTCCAGGCTGGCCTAGGGCTGAGCAGCCAATTCTGCTGACCCTGGACTTGCCTATGGGTATATCATCCTTGCTGAGGTTGGGGCTTCTGCTGTGGAAAAGTCTGGGAAGCACTGCAGGCCTCTCTCGGCCTTGAACCCTTCCTTCAGACCCAAGGTGCTTATATATATATATATAATGGTAGATCACGAGGTCAGGAGATCTAGACCATCCTGGCAACAGGGTGAAACCCCGTCTCTAGTAAAATACAAAAAATTAGCCAGGCATGCTGGCGTGCGCCTGTAGTCCCAGCTACTCTGGAGGCTGAGGCAGTGGAATAGCTTGAACCCGGGAGGCAGAGGTTGCGGAAAGCCGAGATCACGCCACCGCACTCCAGCCTGGCGACAGAGCAAGACTCCATCTCAAAATAAATAAATGAATTAATTAATTAAATTATATAGATAAATTTTTTTTTTTTTTTTTTTTTGAGACGGAGTCTCGCTCTGTCACCCAGGCTGGACTGCAGTGGTGCAATCTTGGCTCACTACAACCTCTGCCTCCCGGGTTCAAGCGATTCCCCTGCCTCAGCCTCCTGAGCAGATGGGGTTACAGGTGCACGCCACCACACCTGGTTAATTTTTGTAAGTTTAGTGGAGACGGGGTTTCACCATGTTAGCCAGGCTGGTTTCAAACCCCTGACCTCAGGTGATCTGCCTACCTCGGCCTCCCAAAGTGCTGGGATTACAGGCGTGAGCCACCAGTCCCAGCCAATTTCATGTATATGTCACTGGCTTCCAAATGTTTGGCCTCAGTCCTGATCTCTCCCTTGAGTTCTACACCCTAATTCTGCAGCCCTGATGAAGGGCAGGTGAGTCCCCAAATTGGGGCTTAGCCCTAGAGGTTTCTTGGCTCCACTCAGCCAAGAATTCGAGAGCAAGGGAGCAAGCCGTGGAAGAAAGCAGGTTTACTGAAGCGGCTGTGTACAGCAGAAGGACAGCTCCTGGCAGAGTAAGGCTACCCAGAGTAGCAGCACGTGGGCTGTGGGCTGGCAGTATTTATACTCACTTTTAACTACACGCAAATTAAGGGGTGGGCTATTCAGAAATCTAGAAAAGGGGTAGTAACTTCTGGGTGTTGCCATGGCATTTGTAAATTGTCATGGCGCTGGTGGGAGTGCCTTAAGCCAATGAGCAGTGAGGGCAATTAGAGGTTGCCTTTATGTCATTTGCTGGTTCCGGACACTTTATTTATTCTATCCTGTCAGGACCAGGAAATGAGTCCTGCCGCTCCTCTACTTCAGCTCCACCAGGGTGTCTCAGACACCTCAACGTGAATGTGGTCAACACAGAACTCTCAGTTGGGAGCCCCATCATCGGACGCATTTCCTGTTGCTGCTGTAACAAATGACCACAATCTTAAAACAACATAAAGTCACCGTTACAGTTCTGGAGGTCAGAAGTCTAAGGTGGGTGCACAGGGCTGGGTCGCTTCTTGAGTCTCTAGAAGACTGCCTATTTCTTAGTCTCTTCCAGCTTCTGCAAGCCACCTGCCTTCCTTGGCTCTTAGGCCCTTCCTTCATCACCCCAACCTTCTCTATCTATGATCATCACATCTCCTGTTGATGCTGACCCTCCTGTCTCCCTCTGAGAGGCCCCTTGTGATTATATTGGACCTACCCAATTGCCCATGGTAAGGGTAATCTCCCATCTCAAGATTCTTAACTTTGTCACGTCTTCAAAGTCCCTTTTGGAGACAGAGTCTCACTTTGTCACCCAGGCTGGAGTGCAGTGCACAATCTCGGCTCACTGCAACCTCACTGCAACTTCCACCTCCTAGGTTCAAGCGACCCTGCCACCTCAGCCTCCAGAGTAGCTGGGATTACAGGCATGCACCACCACACCCAGCTAATTTTTATACTTTTAGTAGAGACTGGGTTTCACCATGTTAGCCAGGCTGGTCTCGAACTCCCGACCTCAGGTGATCCACCCGCCTCGGCCTCCCAAAGTGCTGGGATTACAGGCGTGAGCCACCGCGCCCAGCCCCAAGTCCCTTTTACCATAGAAAGTAACACAGTCACAGCATCCAGGGATTCACAGGTATGAGTATCTGGGGGAGAGGGTCCGTTATTCAGCCGCCACACCCACCCTCCTAAACCTGCTGCTCTTTCAGTTTCCTCATGTGCACAGCCATGCCAGTCTGCTTTTAGTTTCTCAATCTATTGGCTTAACCTTCAAAACAGATCCAGGATTTGAGCACTTCTCACCATTTCCTCTGCCCCATCCCCATTCATCTCTTGCCTAGACTGTTACAGTAGCCTCTTGTACTGGTCCCCTGCGTCCACCCTTGCCCTCTAAGACAAGGTTCCCCTATCCCTGGGCCGAGAACCAGTACCAGCCCCTGGCCTGTTACGATCTGGGCCACACAGCAAGAGACGAGCAGCAGGTAAGTGAGCATTACAGCCTGAGCTCCGCTTCCTGTCAGATCAGCGGTGGCATTAGATTCTCATAGGAGGCAAACCCTACTGTGAACTGTGCCTGTGGGGGATCCAGGTTGCCTGCTCCTTATGAGAATCTAATGCCTGATGATCTCAGGTGGAACAGTTTCACCCCAAAACCATCCCCACCCCACATCCTGCCCCCTGGTCTATGGAAAAATTGTCTTCCACGAAACCAGTCCCTGGTAACAAAACGGTTGGGGACCACTGCTCTAAGGTACATTCTCCACCTGGCAGAGAGAATCTTTACAAAACGTAAATCCGATTTTAACACTCCCTTCTTCCCACTGTGAATAGAATAAAACCCTACCAGGCCTGCACCGTCAGCCCCTGCCCACTTCTTAACCCAGTCTCCTATCTCTGTCTACAAGCTGGTTCCCACCTCAAGGCCTCTCTGCTCTAGAGGCTACCTCTCCCTGCAGCTCTTTTCCCTTAGATCTTTGAATGGCTCTTTCCTTATCATTCACTTCCACTTCAATGTCACCTCTTCAGAGAGGCCTTTGCTGATGGCCCTACGCCCCAGTCACTTTTTTTTATCTGCTTATTATCAAAATTATCTTGCTGATTCCTTTGTTTCTTATCCATCCTCTCCCATATCCATGCTGTCCCAGCCCCAGAATGTTGACTCCCTGAGAGAGGGACTGGGTCTGTCCTGCTCACTATGGTAATCTCAGCACCTAGAACAGTGCCTGCCATCATGTGTTAAGTGCTCAGTAAATATTCTTGGAATGAATGAATGAATACTGCTATCCACAAGACTTCACAATGGCTCTGCATGCTGCTATCTAGCTTTGAACTCCGAACTGGTCT
Source organism: Macaca nemestrina (assembly GCF_043159975.1). NCBI lineage: Eukaryota > Metazoa > Chordata > Mammalia > Primates > Cercopithecidae > Macaca > Macaca nemestrina. The sequence continues at coordinate 50,676,589 of NC_092144.1, read as the reverse complement.
TGAGATCTCACCTCAGTCTCTAACCTTGAAGTCTAACCTCTTCACCCACTCTTTCTCTTACCTGACCCTAATTTTAAAAAATGACGTGGTCAGCTTTTCGGCCCCCTCATTCCCTGTTTTAAAGAGGAAGCTGGAAGAACAAGAAAGCTCAGGGAGACTGCAATTGCAGTCACGAAAGAAAGAGACTCTGCCGGGAAGGACACCCCATCTTCTCCTAGGGAAAGATTGTGGAGTCCTGTTTTTTTGTTTTGTTTTGTTTTTCAACTTTTTGTTTTAAGAGACAGCGTCTGCTGTGTCGCCCAGGCTGGAGTGCAGTGGCGCAATCACAGCTCACTGCAACTTCGACCTCCCTGGCTCAAGCATCCTCCTGCCTCAGCCTCATAAGTAGCTGGGACCACAGGCACGCACCACCATGCCCGGCTAATATTCTATTTTTTGTTTCCCTATTTTTTTGTGGAGATAAGGTCTCCCCTATGTTGCCCAGGCTGGTCTTGAACTTCTGGCTTCAAGCGATGCGCTCGCCTCAGCCTCCACAAAGTGCTGGGCTCACAGGTGCGTGAGTCACCGCGCCCGACCTGTGTCTGGTTTTGAAGCTCAGAGAGAGGGCGCTGTGAGCAATCCCTAAACCCTAGGAGAGTAAAAAGTGCGTGCACCTTTAAGAGGACGGTTAGAAAACGCGGGGCGTGGCCACAGGAGAATAAGTTCGCCCTGGCCCAGGCTAGTGGGATAAGACCGACCCCTTCCGGTTACGTAATCTTAGCAAGATGGCGGCTCCCTGGGTGGTAAGTGACCGGAGTTCTAGAGCCCTAAATTTGAAGTCCGCTCTGCAGCCTCCGCATTCAAGCCTCTGTTGGCGGCCACGAGAGCAAAAAGCCGTGAGGCAGCGGGCTAAGACTGGCAAGCCCCGTACTGGGAGTGCAAACCTGTGGCTATTGGGGGCCAGGAAGGATCTGTGGGGGTCGCAGGCGGAGGAGACGCTTTAGCGAGGCAGGGACTTGGCTGAGAGTATCCAGTGGGGATGAGGGAGTGACCTCCGAAGAGCGACGCGACTAACCAATCAGAGGGAGGGATGACACAAGGAGCTAATGGACAGGCAAGGGTGGGGCCTGTAGGATAAGAGGGCTTGAAAGGGATTAAGGATGTGGGATTTGGTCCTAGGAGACCGAAGGATAAATGTAAGAAAAGTTCGTGGGAAATTGCCTAATTTTTACAGAAAACTCAAAAGCATGATGGGCGGGGGAACCAAGAGGTCAATTTGGGGGTTCCAAGGGCATGATCTGGGTGAAATCAAGAGCAGAATTTGAGATATTCTTTCAGAGGATTTAGAAAGAATTGGGTAAAAATCAAGGAATGAATTTAGGGAAAATTAAAGAGGTTGGCAGCTTCAATTTTTTTTTTTTTTTTTTTTTTTTTTTTTTTTTTTTTTGAGACGGAGTCTCGCTGTGTCGCCCAGGCTGGAGTGCAGTGGCCGGATCTCAGCTCACTGCAAGCTCTGCCTCCCGGGTTTTTACGCCATTCTCCGGCCTCAGCCTCCCGAGTAGCCGGGACTACAGGCGCCCGCCACCTCGCCCGGCTAGTTTTTTGTATTTTTTAGTAGAGACGGGGTTTCACCGTGTTAGCCAGGATGGTCTCGAACTCCTGACCTCGTGATCCGCCCGTCTCGGCCTCCCAAAGTGCTGGGATTACAGGCTTGAGCCACCGCGCCCGGCCAAGGCAGCTTCAAATTTTTAAGGAAAATAAGGGTGTGGGTAAAATTATCGACAGAATTTGAAAAAAAAAAAAAAATTGGTTAAAGCAAAGAGAAACTGGGGTAGATTAAGAGGAGACCTTGAAAGCAAAATTGAACCGTGTGGGGGCTTCTTCCCTGTGGCCACACCTCTCCACTTTCTTACTCTCCTCTTCAAAGCTCGTGCTTTTTTTACCCTTCTCGGTTCAGGGGTGTCCAATCTTTTGGCTTCCCTGGGCCACGTTGTTCGAAGAAGAAGAATTGTCTTGGGCCACACATAAAATACACTAACCATAACTGCTGAGTCAAAAAAAAAAAAAAAAAATCACACAAAAAAATCCTCCTAATGTTTTAAGAAAGTTTGCATGTTTGTGTTGGGCTGCATGCAGGCGGCGGATTGGACAAGCTTGGTTGGGTTTAGGGATTGCTCAGAGCGCCCTCTCCATGAGGTTTGGAGATACGTTTTTAAGATTATATTTTGGTGAAAGAAGTCATTTGGGAAAACGGGAAAACCCCAGGAGAAGAACTGGGTAATTAAGGGGCAAATCTATGGGAAATTAAGAGGTCAAATAATGCAGATTTTGAGTAATAAGAGTTTGGGGGAAAGTTAGAGGAAGAATTTAGGAAAATCAACAGTATATGCCTAGTCAAGGAGAGAATTTAGGGTTGACTAAGGGGAGGAGGAACTTGGAAAAAACATGGGAAAATTTTTGGAATCTCAGACAATTTTGAAGTTTTGAAGGAAGAACTTAGGGCGAGTTGGGAATCAGAGGGATTGAGGTTCATGGAGCAAGAACTGGGGGATCCAGCTCTGTGTCTCCCAGGAGGCTCCAGGCTCAGCTCCTTTCCTCTCCCCCTCCCCAGTCCCTGCGCCTGGTGGCCCCCATGTGGAATGGGACCAGGGGCATCCATCGCCTGGGTGGGGCAGTGGTCCCAGAGGGCAATCAGAAGAAGGAAAGGAAGATGCTCCAGTTCCTGAACAACCATTTCTACGATGTGGAGGCTCTGAGGGGTTACTTGCTCCAAAGGGAGATGTCCAAGGTGCATCTGAAAAATCGGTGAGAATCCCTGGCCTGCAAGACCCTGCGGAGACCCTGGCCCACCAGAGCCCAGGTCCTGTCCTTGCCATTCCCAGGCAGCACTGTGGCTTCCAGTGCCAGCCTTGTTGTCTCTTGCAGCTCTATCTCCAACCTGTACCCTTCTCAAGGACTCCAGCTCACATAGGCAGCTTGCCACCCACCAGCTCCACTCAGAGTCTAACTGGCATCTCAAACCTAACATGGCTAAAACCAAACCCTGATTTCTCCCCAAAAAACATCTGCTCACTCCCAAGCCTTCCCATCCCAGTAAACACTAGTGCCGCCCACCCAGTTGTTCAGGCCAAATTCTTTTTTCTTTTTTTTTTTTTTTTTGAGACGGAGTCTCACTCTGTCACCCAGGTGCAATCTCGACTCACTGCAAGCTCCGCCTGCCAGGTTCACGCCATTCTCCTGCCTCAGCCTCCCGAGTAGCCGGGACTACAGGTGCCCGCCACCACGCCCGGCTAATTTTTTGTATTTTTAGTAGAGATGGGATTTCACCATGTTAGCCAGGATGGTCTCGATCTCCTGACCTTGTGATCTGCCTGCCTCGGCCTCCCAAAGTGCTGGGATTACAGGCCTGAGCCAACGTTCCTGGCCTGTTCAGGCCAAATTCTAAGGATTCATCCCTAATTCCTCTCTTGTGCTTCCCTGCCCTCCACATCCAGACCATCAATAAAATACTAGAATATCTCTGATTTGACCAGTTCTCACTGCCTTCACCATTCATAACCTGATCCAAGTCCCTTTGTTTTATAATTGAATCACTCAATAACTGGTTTTTTGTTCCTATACTCTTTTTTTTTTCTTTTTTTCCCGAGACAGAGTCTTGCTCTGTCTCCCAGGCTGGGGTGCAGTGGCACAATCTAAGCTCACTGCAACCTCTGCCTCCCGGGTTCAAGCAGTTCTCCTGCCTCAGCCTTCCGAGTAGCTAGGATTACAGGCACCTGCCACCAGGCCCGGCAAATTTTTATATTTTTAGTAGAGACGGGTTTTCGCCATGTTGGCCAGGCTGCTCTCAAACTCCTGACCTCAGGTGATCAGCCTGCCTCGGCCTCCCAAAGTGCTGGGATTACAGGCATAAGCCACCACGCCTGGCCAAAATTTGTTTTGTTTGAGATGGAGTCTCGCTGTTCTCCCATGCTGGAGTGCAGTGGTGTGATCATGGCTCACTGCAACCTCCGCCTCCCGGGTTCAAGCAATTCTCCCGCCTCAGCCTCCCAAGTAGGTGGGATTACAGGCACACGCCACCATGCCTAATTTTTCTATTTTTAGTAGAGCTGGGGTTTCACCATGTTGGCCAGACTGGTCTCGAGCTCCTGACCTCGAGCTCCTGACCTCAGATGATCCACCTGCCTCAGCCCCCCAAAGTGCTGGGATTACCGGTGTAGGCCACAACACCTGGCCTGTCCCATACTTTTTTATAATCTACAAAGCAGCTCAAGGAATCTTATCATCACCAGCTCAAAACCTTCAAATGAGAACCAATCTCCAAGGCCTAAAACATAGCCCCTACTGAGCTTTGAGACCCCCCCGACCAGGACTCCACTGGCCCCCTGTCAGCATGACATCCCAATTTCTTTTTTTTTTCTTTTTCTTTTTCTTTTTTTTTTTTTTTTTTTGAGACTGAGTCTCTCTCTGTTGCCCAGGCTGGAGTGCAGTGGTGCAATCTTGGCTTACTGCAAGCTCCGCCTCCCATGTTCACGCCATTCTCCTGCCTCAGCCTCCTGAATAGCTGGGACTACAGGTGCCCGCCACTGCGCCTGGCTAATTTTTTTTGTATTTTTAGTAGAGACGGGGTTTCACTGTGGTCTTGATCTCCCGACCTCGTGATCCTCCCGCCTCAGCCTCCCAAAGTGCTGGGATTACAGGTGTGAGCCACTGCGCCCGGCAGCATCCCTATTTCTTATTTATTCAGCCATCCTAATTTGAGTCTCTGAGCCTTTATACTCTGTTCCTTCTCACCACTCAAATCTCTGCTCAAATGTCACCTCCTCCAATTAACACCCAAACTCAGCCTCCACCGTCCCCACCCCTCTGCTCCCCACCCCTCCCAGTCAGCCTCTCTGCTTTATTTAGTCATGGAATTGACATTCTCTGCAATTTGCTGTTATTTCCTGGGTTGTTATCTGTTTCTCCCTGTATAATGGCTTGGATTACTGCACTAATCTCCAGACTGGGCAGGGATGTTATCTGCCTTGGTCACCACTTTGCCCCCAGTGCCCAGCACTTAGTAGGTGGGCAATATATATTTTCAGCCTGACTCTGTCTGTCTGCATGCCTGGTTTGCTGGACTCTGCCCCTCTTAACAGCACTGGGGCATCGTGAGGGCTGTGATGCTCCCCAGGCCTCACCCTTAGCTACCGTTTTTTCTGCAGATCCTTCACCTGGCTGGAGGAGCAACATGGTCCATACAGTGCAGGTGCCTTTTTCATCCTGAAGCAAGGAGGCGCAGTCAAGTATGACCGCTAAGGCTGGGGGCAGGTGGTGGGGTATCTCTCTAACGTCCAGGCTCTGCAGTCACACAGGCTTCAGAGTCCCCTGGTCTCTGCCGCCTTCTGGCTGTGTGGCTTGGGACTTGTTCCTGAGTTTTGTCATGTGTAAAATGGGATGGTGATCATTTCTAACCTACAAGTTTTGCTATAAAGACTGAATGGGGGCCAGGCATGGTGGCTCACGGCTGTAATCCCAATGCTTTGGGAGGCCAAGGTGGGTGGATCACCTGAGGTTAGGAGTTCGAGAGCAGCCTGGCCAAAATGGCAAAACCCCGTCTCTACTAAAAACACAAAACTTAGCTGGGTGTGTGGTGGTGGGCGCCTGTAATCCCAGCTACTGGGGAGGCTGAGGCAGGAGAATCGCTTGAACCCAGGAGGCGGAGGTTGCAGTGAGCCGAGATTGCACCACTGTACTCCAGCCTAGGGGACAGGGCAAGACTCTGTCTCAAAAGTGTCAAAAAAAAAAAAAAAAAAAAAAAGACTGAACGGAGCTGGGCACAGTGGCTCATGTCTGTAATCCCAGCACTTTGGGAGGCCGAGACAGGAAGGTCACTTGAGGCCAGGAGTTTGAGACCAGCCTCAGCAGTTTTGTGAGACCCTGTCTCTACAAAAAATATTTTAAATTAGCCAGGTGCAGTGGCACATGCCTGTGGTCCCAACTACTCAGGAGGCTGAGGCAGGAGAATCGCTTTAGCCCAGGAGGCTACAGTGAGCTATAGTCACACCACTGAACTCTAGCCTGGGCAATAGAGTGAGGCCTTGTCACAAAAAATAATAATAGGCAGAGCATGGTGGCCCACACCTGTAATCCCAGCACTTTGGGAGGCCGAGGCTGGTGGATCATCTGAGGTCAGGAGTTCGAGACCAACCTAGCCAACATGGTGAAATCCTGTCTCTACTAAAAATACAAAATTAGTTTGGCATGGTGGCGCACGCCTCTAATCCCAGCTACTTAGGAGGCTGAGGCAGGAGAATCCCTTAGAAGCCGGGAGGCAGAGGTTGCAGTGAGCCGAGATCGCGCCACTGCACTCCAGCATGGGCGACAGAGCAAGACTCTGTCTCAAAATAATAATAATAATGGCTGGGCGTGGTAGCTCACGCCTGTAGTCCCAAGCACTTTGAGAGGCCAAGGCAGGTACAGCACTTGAGCCAGGAGTTCAAGATCAGCCTTGGCAACATAGTGAAATCCGTCTCTACCAAAAATACAAAATTACCCAGGCATGGTAGTGCATGCCTGTAATCCCAGCTACCCAGTGAGACCCTGTCAGAGAGAGTGAGAGATTGACTGTGATTTTGTGATGTAAGAGGCCTAGCAATGCATATGTGCTCAATATATTTTTTTTTTTCTTTGAGACAGAGTCTTGCTCTGTCGCCCAGGCTGGAGTGCAATGGCACAATCTTGGCTCACTGCAACCTCCTGGGTTCAAGCAATTCTCCTGCCTCAGCCTCCCAAGTACCTGGGATTATAGGCGCATACCACCATGCCTGGCTAATTTTTTGTATTTTTGGTAGAGACAGGATTTCACCGTGTTGGCCAGGCTGGTCTCCAACCCCTGACCTCAAGTGATCCACCCACCTCAGCCTCCCAAAGTGCTGGGGATTACAGGCTCACGTGAGCCACCGGCAGCACCTGGCCTGTGCTCAATACTGTTTTTCTTTCTTTCCTCCTTCCCCGCCTCCTTTCTCCTTCCCTTTCTCTTTCCTTTGCTTTTTTCTTTTTCGGAAAAGACAGTTCACATAGACTTCATCTACCCCTCCGTCTGGTTTGAGCAATTCCTCTGGCAACTTCCTTAGAAACAGTATACATGTTTGAAAATGTCCCTTAACTTTTGCCCATCTACCAGGATTCTTGCATTTACCTTTTTGCTCTTATGTTATCTGTAATCTCGCTGACCCTCAGTTTCTAGGTATGTAAAATTGGCAAAACATTCTTTTTTTTTTTTTTTTTTTGAGACAGCGTCTCCCAGGCTAGAGCACAGTGGCATGATCACAACTCACTACAGCCTCGACCTCCTGGGTTCAAGCAATCCTCCCACCTCAGCCTCCCAAGTAGCTGAGACCACAGGTGCAAGCCACCAAGCCCAGCTAATTTTTGTATTTTTTTGTGAAGACGAGGTCTCACTATGTTGCCCAGGTTGGTCCTCAAACTCCTAAACTCAAGTGATTCTCCCACCTCAGCCTCCCAAAGTGCTGGGATTACAGGCATGAGCCACTGCGCACAGCCAGATGGAGTCTTTTTCTAAGATGGAGTTAGTTATGTCAGGGGTGACCTATACATATTATATAGGGCTGGGGAAGGTTCCGAAGAGGCTGGAGGCCTGGGGCAGGTTCGGCTGCCCTACTGACACTCCCTCTCCCGTTTCCAGGTTTCGAGACAAGGAGTGGATCAGGCCAGATAAGTATGGCCATTTCTCTCCAGAGTTCTGGAATTTCCGGGAAGTGCCTGTCGAAGCTGTGGATGCCAGTGACTGTGAAATCAACTACGAGGGCCTGGACAACCTCCGTGAGTGAGGTGGGGTGGAGATGGGACAGGCCTCCATGTTTTCCCTTTGGTGATGGGCTTCAGAAAGGCCCCTGGTGCCATCCTGCCCTCTCCCTACCACAGTCCTCCTGAAGGAGCTCCAGTCCTTGTCGCTGCAGCGCTGCCCCCACGTGGACGACTGGTGTCTCAGCCGCCTCTACCCACTGGCCGACTCGTTGCAGGAGCTCTCGCTGGCCGGTTGTCCCCGCGTCTCCGAACGGGGCCTTGCCTGCCTCCACCACCTCCAGTGAGACCTCAGCTCAGGCTGGGCCCCATATGCAGGCACCTCTCCCACCTCACACAGATGCAGGAGAGGAAGTGGGGAGGAGCAGTGTTGGGCAGTTCTCATATCCCCCTACCTCCATCACAGACCTAGAGTATTTGTGGTAGATGAGCAGTCACAGTGAGTCTCTGGAAGAATTAAATGACTCCTGGTTTATCTTCCTTTTTGTTTTAGTCAAAACTCTATGATATCGATGCTGTTGCAGAACAGTAGGAGCTAGAGTTGCGTATTTGCAGTTAACACACTGGGCTTCGTGTGCCTGGACAGCTATAAAGATTTTATTTTAGGAAGCTAAGGTTGAAATTTGGGGCCAGTACCTCCCTATACACACACACACTGTCCTTACACTGGCTTCCTGTCCTTCTCCCCCTTTTTCAGGAACCTCCGCAGGCTGGACATCTCGGACCTCCCTGCCGTGTCCAACCCAGGCCTCACTCAGATCTTAGTGGAGGAGATGCTGCCCAATTGCCAGGTTGTGGGGGTCGACTGGGCCGAGGGCCTGAAGTTGGGGCCGGAGGAGCAGCCTCAGGACACAGCCAGCCCTGTCCCTGCCTAGCCTTCAGCCCTGTCCCCACTCGAGTGGCTTCTCAGCGGGCTGCATGGAATGTCTGGTAGCTCGCCACACTTCTGGCTTCCATTTGTCTTCACTCAACATGGGGGTGGGGGAATGGTGCTGGCCAATCACAGGGAGAGAGCATGAAGTCCCAGTATTTATTCCTGGCTGCCCTTGGCTAAAGGTCACAGCTCCTGTCACCCTCAGACAGCCCTTTCCATGCCCCTCTTCAGGCCTGGGGAGGTAAAGTCTCAGGCTGTCAGTAGCTGCAGAGAGCCACACTCACCTTGTCAAGAGACTCTTCTCAAACTGTCCTTACGTGAGTGCACTGCCATTTCTTGCAGGGCCCCTGACTGACACAGGAGCTGCTACTGACACTTTACAGGGATGGTTCTCCCCCGTACAGGGCCTCTCTGCTCACTACAGGACGTGCAGCATCCTTTGCCCCACTCACTAAAGGCCAGCACACCCCAGGCCCCATGGTATTGCTGGTTATGGATTTATTGACTTTATATTCCAAATTCAGCTTTTTTGGTCTGCGTTTCTGTAGAAAGGGCATAAGCTTTGTCAGTAGAGGGCACCAAACAGGCATTACAGGAGGAAAGGCGCCTCCTTCCTGGTTCCTGTTGGTTGTGCTTCCGCCTCTGGACCCCGCGGTGCGTGTGGCTTCCCCAGCACCCAGCTCCTGAAGCACCAGGCGGTCAGCAGCTGCCCTTGGCACCCTCCAGCCCCCAGAAGTTGCGTAGGAGACACAGCACCTCCACTGAGGCACCTCTCTGGGAATAACATTCCCCAGCACCCCAGATGGATTTCCAGTCAATTCAGAAGCATTTCACCAGTGAAGCCCTCATTCCAGTTCACTGTTAAAGCCAGTAATTCTCTATATTAAACTTTCCCTGTTCAAGTTACTCTGTGGTTTTTCTCTCCTGACTGCATCCTGATGAATACAGAGTTGATACCTGGAGTGTCCCAGGAATAGACTATTAAGATAGGATTCCAGGATTGGTTTGGTTGTGCCTTTGGGCTTGGGCGCAGTGCTGAGCTCTTGCTGATGGGAAACCAGATGCCAGAGGCCCAAGGCATGCAATGGCATCATAATCCCACAAGCGCCTGTGGTTGACAGAGATGAGGCACGTGCCTTGGGACCCCCTGTGGCTGCTGTGCTCAACAGCTGTGGTAGTTGTGACAATTCTAAAGACTGGGTATTGGATGGATTCTCCAGAGTGCCCCTGAGTGCCCACAGACAGTGACAAGCGTGGGTCTGCTAACTCAGCTCAAGTCACAGTCTGAGAACTAGACAGCTTCCATGACAGCCCCCACATTTTTGTTGTTTTTTGTTATTTTGTTTTTGATACAGTCTCACTATGTCGCCTAGGCTGGAGTGCAGTAGTGCGATCTCTTGGCTCACTGCAACCTCCACCTCCCGGTTTCAAGCGATTCTCCTGCCTTAGCTTCCCAAGTAGCTGGGATTACAGGCGCGCACCACCACACCAAGCCAATTTTTGTATTTTTAGTAGAGACAGCATTTTGCCATGTTGGCCATGCTGTTCTCAAACTCCTGGCCTCAGGTGATCCACCTGCCTCAGCCTCCCAAAGTGCTGGGATTACAGGTACGAGCCACCATGCCTGGCCCAAAAGTTTTTACTTCTTTGGAATGGGGTCATCTAATTGGACCCAGAGTAAACAGGCAATCTTGAACCCCCAAGTCACTTCAAGCGAGTGACTTATCAGTGTCTGAGGAACCTACCAGCCTTCCTTTGCTTAGAAACCCTGTGATGTGACCCGGCGCAGGGGCTCAAGCCTGTAATCCCAGCACTTCAGGAGGCCAAGGAAGGTGGATCATGAGGTCAGAAGTTCAAAACCAGCCTGGCCAACATAGTAAAACCCCATCTCTACTAAAAATACAAAAAAATTAGCTAGGCGTGGTGGCGGGTGCCTGTAATCCTAGTTACTTGGGAGGCTGAACACTCCCGAGTAGGAGGATTACTTAAACCCAGGAGGCAGAGAGGTTGCAGTGAGCTGAGATCACACCACTGCACACCAGCCTGGGCAATAGTGCAAGACTCTATCTCAAAAAAAAAAAAGAGGCCAAAAAAAAAAAAGAGGCCGGGTGCGGTGGCTCATGCCTGTAATCCCAGCACTTGGAGAGGCCAAGGCGGGCAGATCATGAGGTCAGGAGATCAAGACCATCCTGGCTAACATGATGAAACCCCATCTCTTCTAAAAATACAAAAAAATTAGCCGGGCGTGGTGGTAGGCGCCTGTAGTCCCAGCCACTCGGGAGGCTGAGGCAGGAGAATGGTGTGAATCTGGGAGGCAGAGCTTGCAGTGAGCGGAGATCACACCACTGCACTCCAGCCTGGGTGACAGAGTGAGACTCCGTCTCAAAAAAAAAAAAAAAGAAGAAATCTTGTGATGACCTCACCAGTGGCAGACACCTTGAAAGTGGTTGTCCATTCTTTTTTTTTTTTTTCTTAATTAGAGATAAGATCTCACTATGTTGCCCAGGCTGGTCTCAAACTCCTGGGCTCAAGTGATCCTCCCCTCTTGGCCTCCCAGAGTACTGGGATTATAGGGGTGAGCCACTGTCCCACCCCAGTTTTTTTTCTCATGGCCAGCTCTTACACAGAAATAACGGATACACCCCTTTCTTCTTAAGACTCACCACAAGCGCCCCTTGCTGCCTCTAGACCCATAAATACCTAGGGTCAAATCAGCTTGCTCCAGGTGGACAGGTGCCAGCTTTTACACGATGAGAATGACAAGGCTTCGCAAATATACAGAGTCAGAAACTTGGGGAATGCATGCAGAAGTGGATTTTAAGCATGTGACACCAATGAGGGTGGATGTAACACTAGCTCAGGCCAAATTTACTGGCATGAGTGCGCTTTCCAGAGCTTCTGGATTTCATGGGTTACCTTGTGCAGCTAGGCGTGGTTCTAATAGCTTGCTTGGGTACCTAACCGGAACTTGGATCCAACAGTGGCCTAAAGTTAATGAGGCAGAGAGACCAGAACTGCCCTAGCGTAAGATGGATGAGGGGAGTCCCAAGGCTTGGGGAGATGGAACTGTTGGATTGGAATGATCATGTTCCACCAGCATGTCCACCCTCCAACCATGTTCCCCAAGAAGGCACCCCTTACTGGCCAATCCCATGGTAGAGTTAATCATTCTGTATATTGAACTTTCCCTATTCCCATTCCTGTGTGGTTTCTCTCTCCTGATTGGACCCAGGCTGAGGCACATGGCAAAGGCAAAAAGAAAGGCACCCTCCGAAGCTTCCTAATGCTTCCAGGAAGAGCAGCACCCCCTGCCCCCAGAAGCTAGATGAGCCCAGGGGTCTGGAGTCCCTCTCTCCCAGCCCCAGGGTAGAGTGAACTTGCAGACTCCCTCAGGAGGTGCTCGGGCTCCTGCCCCCAGCCCCTAGCTGTCATTTCCCACTCCAGCTATTATTCCATTAACATTCACCACTTCCTCCCCACTCTCTTCCTCCAGCTGTTCCCACAGGCTCCATTATTCAAACTTGGGGGGAGGAAATCAGGGCTGGACAGATCAACTGCTGCTGCTGACAGACTGGGTTCCTGCCATGATGGGGACAGGCCTGCCCCCAAACAAGGGTGGAGTGAAGGGGTCAGCCCAGGCTTAGTGGGAGCCCCTTAGTCCCACCCCATGTCTTGGGAGGTCTTCAGAGAGCTGATGCAGTACCAACAGCAGGGACCTCTGGAGGGCAGGGACGCAAACACAGGCAGACACCCTCTCCTGCCCCAGGGAGCTGGATGTGAGTGTTCCCAGAGTCACAGCGCCCCTGGGGGAGGGGCGGGGCCCAGGGCGAGGCTGGCTCCAGGGCTGGAGGTTGGGGGTAAGGTAGGAACGGATTCCCACCCTGCTGGCAGGCAGCCCGGGTGGAGGAGGTACAGGGGGTCAGCTTAGCTCCCGGGGTTCCCTGTGGGCCCCACCCTGTCACCCTCTATTGCCCTTGAAGCTCCAGTCTTTTCCTCTCCTGTTCTTCCCCTTGGCTCCCTCTCCGCCACTCACTCCCCAGGTCTGGCTCAGAAGCCTGAGTCCCTCCCCTCTGCCCTCCACCTGCCTCTCTCAAACTCTCTTTCCCCCGTGAGCACCCCACAGGGCTTCCGCAACCCCTTATCTTTCTCAGATCTCCATTTCCCTCCCCCTCTCCCTCCTGGCCACCTTCCCACTTTTCCTGTCTTCTCTCTCTCCCCCTCAGCTCTCTCCATCGCCTGTCTCACCCCAGTTCTCCTCTCTCTGCTCCCGGGCCGTCCCTTCCCTCTCCACAATGTCTCTGTCTCTCCTCCTCCTCACCAGCCCCTTCCCCCCACCACCCTGACTGGGCAGCCACAACAAACATCCCTCTCTCTGGCGGGCCCGCCGATCCCTTCCCACTCAGCACATTCACTGCCGCCTCCTGGCCATGGGCGCCGCCGGGTGCCAGCCTCTCAGCCTCCCCATCTCTGCCTCGATGGGACCCTGCCTCACCCTGGTCACTCTGACACTCCCCAGCCCAGGCCCAGCCCTCAGTCTCACCCTCCCTGGTACCCCCTCCCTCCCCAGGCCCTGGTTCTCCCCTCCTAGGCCTCGCAACGCCCCCGTCTTGTTTCTGTGGCTGCCCCCTGCACCCTTCCCAGCTGTCTTACCAGAAACCAGCCCTAACATGCCAGAGCTCCATCTCTCAGGTCGGCCTCCTGCCCTCCTCCCTCCCTCCCTCCCTTCTGCCTCAGCCCCGCCCCGGCCCCTGGGGCCCTCCCTGCTCCCGCTCCGCTCCCCTCCCCGCCCCTCTGGACTGGCTGGGCAGGGCTGGGCCTGGCCGGTCGACAACGCAGGGGCTGGGGCAGGCAGATCAGAGGGAGCTGAGGCCTGACCTGAGGCCAGCACCCGGAGCTGGTGGGAGCCAGACCCAGAGGTAAAAAGGCGTGGGATCCCTGGTTCCCCTGTCCCTGGGGTGGGGATGTTGCGGGAGGCACGCTGGGTTTCTAACCCCAGGGAGCTAGGAATCGTGCTCCTGATTTCCTGGTGAGGGCGATAAATGGAGGGAGAGGGAGGAGATAGGCGGCAGGGTCCCTTGTCCTGGATGGAGACAGGGAAGAGGTAGACCCTTGGGCTCTTAGGAAGGTGGAAACATTTGGACGGAGTGGGAAGAACAGGGTGCTGGAATGGGATTGGAATGGGGGATTCCTAGGTCTAGGAATAAGGACCAACGGGGTCCCTGGGTCAGGGGAGCTGTTTAGGATCTGGGACTGAGAGAAGCTGTTACGGGGGTTGGCAGGGACTATGGGAGATTGTGAAGCTGTCTGCCTGGGCCCTGGCTGGGCCCTCTCTGGAGGCCCATCCCCACACCCCAATGGCCTCCGTGGCTCCCCTGTGGCTCCCTTGTAGCTCCCGCGGCCGCCCCTTCCCTGGGCCAGGTCATGCGCTGCCCCAAGTGCCTTCTCTGCCTGTCAGCACTGCTCACACTCCTGGGCCTCAAAGTGTACATCGAGTGGACATCCGAGTCCTGGCTCAGCAAGGCCTACCCCAGCCCTCGGGGCACCCCGCCAGGCCCCACGCCAGCCAACCCCGAGCCCACCCTACCTGCCAACCTCTCCGCCCGCCTGGGCCAGACTGGCCCGCTGCCCTTCGCTTACTGGAACCAGCAGCAGTGGCGGCTGGGGTCCCTGCCCAGTGGGGACAGCACTGAAACGGGGGGCTGCCAGGCTTGGGGGGCCGCCGCCGCCGCCGAGATCCCTGACTTCACCTCCTACCCCAAGGACCTCCGCCGTTTCCTGCTGTCAGCAGCCTGCCGGAGCTTCCCACAGTGGCTGCCTGGAGGTGGTGGCGGCCAAGTCTCCAGCTGCTCGGATACTGATGTCCCCTACCTGCTGTTGGCCGTCAAGTCAGAACCAGGGCGCTTTGCAGAACGACAGGCCGTGAGGGAGACGTGGGGCAGTCCAGCTCCAGGGATCCGGCTGCTCTTCCTGCTAGGGTCTCCGGTGGGTGAGGCAGGGCCTGACCTAGACTCACTAGTGGCCTGGGAGAGCCGTCGCTACAGTGACCTGCTGCTCTGGGACTTCCTCGACGTCCCATTCAACCAGACGCTCAAAGACCTGCTGCTGCTGGCCTGGCTGGGCCACCACTGCCCCGCCGTGAGTTTTGTCCTGCGAGCCCAGGATGATGCCTTTGTGCACACCCCTGCCCTGCTGGCTCACCTGCGGGCCCTGCCACCTGCCTCGGCCCGAAACCTCTACCTGGGTGAGGTCTTTACGCAGGCCATGCCTCTCCGGAAGCCAGGAGGACCCTTTTACGTGCCCGAGTCCTTCTTCAAAGGTGGCTACCCAGCCTATGCAAGCGGGGGTGGCTACGTCATTGCCGGGCGCCTGGCACCCTGGCTGCTGCGGGCGGCAGCCCGTGTGGCACCCTTCCCCATTGAGGACGTCTACACTGGCCTTTGCATCCGAGCCCTGGGCCTGGTGCCCCAGGCCCACCCAGGCTTCCTCACAGCCTGGCCAGCAGACCGCACTGCGGACCACTGCGCTTTCCGCAACCTGCTGCTAGTACGGCCCCTGGGCCCTCAGGCCAGCATTCGGCTCTGGAAACAACTGCAAGACCCAAGGCTCCAGTGCTGACTCTCGGTGGGGAGGGCGGAGGTGCTGACCTGGCCCGGGCCCTGGCCTGGGCCTCTGGGGCCTGCCCCTGGCTCAGCCCCTCCTTCCAGGTCTTGATGGGAAGGAGGAGGGCCTAGAAGCTGGACAACTTAAGCCACTCCTTGGCCTCCCCAGCCAGGGGCCTGGGCAGGAAAGATGGGCTGGTGGGCTGTTTTTGCCTACTTTTGTTTTTGAAAAACATGCACTCCCCACTCTGAGGCCTGGGGTTGTTTTTTCACTGTGGGGCCCTGGAGTGGTGGGGAGCAGGGCTTGGCCACACCCTGACCTTCATCCTGGACGCTCCCCTGCACCCTTGCTGGGCAGGGCTAGCTCTGCTGGGCTCCCCGTCACTCTGCTGGACAGCAGACTTGCCCCATTCTGTGAGAGAGCAGGAGACCATCTCTGGAGGATCCCCCCACATCCTGTCTGCTGGAGCTAACCTTCCAGCTTGCGAAAGCTTCCGGGGGAAGTAGGTATCTCAAGGGCCTTGACCTTATTTATCTAAGGTGGAGAAGCTGGGGGTGGCCTCAAATCACCCCCAAACTCCAGGAAACAGAGACCAGAGGTGGTAGAGAGCCAGGCGCAGAGATGCAGTTTATTCGTGACCTCTGCTGGCCACTCGCACCTGCGCAAGTTCCACAGGCTGACCTGCCATGTCCACCCCATACCCAGAGGGGCTTCTAGTCCTGTACACCCCCTCACCCAGCCCCTGGGAGAAGGCACTGTAACAACAGGTGAAAAGGGGGCTGACGGAGCCCCAGCAACTGCAGCAGATCCTATCCCCCGACAATGTAACAGCCTGGAGGAGCAGGGGTGAAGAGCGGCAGCCGCCCGGGCCGCCGAGTGTTTTAGAGGGAGCTGACTGGGGAAGAGGGTAGTGTGCTGCCAGGTCCCCCTGCTCCCCTTAGAGTGGGCTACCTCTCGGGGTAGCTGAAGGCGGTGGGGGTGGGCTGAGCAGGCCTCACTTATCAAAGTGCTCCAGTGGGTAGTGCTCCCCGTAGGTCTGCAGGTGGCGGGCCAGGGACTCCTGCTGCTTGCGGAGCTGGGCGGGCATCTCCTGATACACGTCTGAGAAGAGCAGGTTGGGGTTGGGTTTGGGCTTCCGCTCTGCCTGCTCAAAGGCCTCCATCACCTGTGGGGACATGGGGCAGTGGGCAGGCAGCCGGCCTCCCATGCAGGGCCCTGCCTCCTCCTGCGGGACCTCGGCAAGGAGTTAACCACTCCAAGCCTTTGTGTTCCCACCTGGACAATGGAAATGATCATCCTAGCAGAGGTGTAACGAAAAACCCCAAATCCTAGCAGGGATCAGGTGCTATGCAAGTGTGTGGATTCATTTAAGGCTTTCAGCAGCCCTAAGAGGTAGGCAGCTGAGCAATGAGGAAACTGAGGCACAGAGAAAGGCAGGGACTGGATGCACAGTGCTGCCCTATGCTGGGTGCTGCCCTCACCGCTGGGTTGCAAGGCTCCTGGCTCCTAATGACCAGGCCAGGGAGGGTGGCACACTGATTCTGGGCAGGGCACATACACTGCACACGGTTCGCCACCTACTCCTCAAACCAGCTTCTTCTTTTTTTTTTTTTTTTTAAGAGATAGTCTCACTCTGTTGCCCAGGCTGGAGTGCAGTGGCGCCATCTCGGATCACTGCAAGTTCCGCCTCCCAGGTTCAAGCGATTCTCCTGCTTCACCTTCCCAAGTAGCTGGGACTACAGGTGCACATCACCACACCTGGCTAATTTTTTTTTTTTTTTTTTTTTTGAGATGGAGTCTCACTGTTGTTGCCCAGGTTGGAGTGCAATGGTACGATTTCAGCTAACTGCAACCTCTGCCTCCCAGGTTCAAGCAATTCTCCTGCCTCAGCCTCCCGAGTAGCTGGGATTACAGGCACCCGCCACCATGCCCGGCTCATTTTTGTATTTTTATTAGAGACAAGGTTTCACCATCTTGGCCAGGCTGGTCTCAGACTCCTGACTTCAGGTGATCCGTCCGCCTTGGCCTCCCAAAGTGCTGAGATTAAACGCATGAGCCACCGCGCCCAGCCCTAATTTTTGTATTTTTAGTAGAGACAGGGTTTGACCATGTTGGCCAGGCTGTTCTCGAGCTCCTGACCTTAAGTGATCTGCCACCTCGGCCTCCCAAAGTGCTGGGATTACAGGCGTGAGCTACCAGGCCCAGCCTCAAACCAGTTTCTGAAATGGGCACCACCAGCATCTCCCTTCAAAGACAAGGAAGTGGAGGGCAACGTGCCGAGGACACAGAGCCAGGACACACATGGCCCCAGCAGCCTGGCTCCACAGGCCACATCTGAGACATCACTGGGGTTATCCCTGAGCCTCCCAGTTCAGTGTCCCGCAAATCCTTCCCGAGCTCTGCAGGCCACAGCAGCCCCCACCACACCCTCCCGGGCGGGGTGCCCTCACCTTCTTGCGGGACTGCTTCCTCCAGGCCTTCTCTTGCTCCTCATCCCACCAGCCTTGGCTCAGCAGGTAGTGCCGCAGCCGGGAGATGGGGTGGTCCTGCTTGTCCCAGTAATTGACCTCGTCCACCGAGCGGTACGCCGAACTGTCATCACTGGTGCTGTGGTGCCCGATCCTGCATAGGGGCAAAGGGCCCCAGGTCAGTGTGGGGCTCCCTGGAGTGGGGGTCAGGAGGGAGGATGGGGGATGGACTAGGGAAGGAGGAGTGGAAACGGAATAAAGGCAAGGGGGAAATGCAACATCAGGTGATAAGGCCATGTTTTGGAGACAGTGATCGATATGAGGAAGGTGCTACAGTGGCTGTCAGCGCTGTGGGGGTGCTGATGGGGGAGCGGCGGGTACCTGTAGGTCATGGCCTCGATGAGGAAGGGCTGGTTCTCTGCCACAGCGCGCCGTCGGGCCTCCTTTGTGGCATTGTACACAGCAAACACATCATTACCATCCACGCGGATTGACATGATGCCATACCCGGGGCCTCGTGCCGCTGTGGGGACACAGAGAAGGCGGGTCAGGCCAGGGCTGAGATGAGGAACATGCACAAGGCCAAGGGGACGAGCAGGGAGAGGACAGAGAGAGCAAGGCTGAGTGCTCAGGACCTCGACTCCTGTGGCTGACCAAGTGCCAGACACCACAGGACACAGGAAGGACCAGGAAGGAGGGCAGGGGTGGCAGGAAGGTGGGGGGATGGGGGGGGGAAGGAGATGATCCCGGCGGGGTGGGGAGCAGCCAGTAGAGTCCATACCGATGCCATCGCCGCGATACTGCTCGGAGGTGGGCGTGGAGATGGCGTAGCCATTGTTCCGGCAGAAGAAGATGATGGGGCACTCAAGTGTGGCCGCGAAGTTGAAGCCGGCGTGGGCATCCCCCTCGCTGGCCGCCCCCTCACCGAAGTAACAGATGACGACCCTGTTGGCATTGGCCCGCTTGGCTGCGTAGGCTGCCCCCACCGCTGCAGGGGATGAGAGGGTGGTGAGCAGGGGCGAAGACTTACACGCACTCACTCACACTCATTCACACTCACACGACCCAGGGCTCTGAGGCTCAGGCCAGCGGTCACCAGGCTTCAAGGGGAAAGAAAACACCTGAGCTCCTGATGCCCCCAGCATCTGCCCATCCAGGTCTCCTCCCGCTCAGCTGAGAGCAGCTCCACCCTTCCAACTGCTCAGGCTGAAGACTCCAGCATCATCTCCAACAAGACTTCCCACCATCCCCCACATCTGCTCCACCTTCAGAACCTGACCCCTCTCACCTCCTCCTCAGCACCACCCTTGTCAAGCCCAAGTTACCGAGCAGCCTCCTTACTAGCCCTTCACACACTGCCCAATCTGTTACCCACAGGGAGGCCTGCGGATTCCATGAAGAGGTGAGCCAGGCCAAGGAGGAGCAGACTCCTCCCCACCCACGGCTCCTGTCCCAGTGTAAGTAAAAGTCAACATCCCTGCAAAAGGCAAAGGCCTTGAGGCCCCACCCAACCTGCACCATCTGCACCCCTCCCACCACCTCTGGACTTTACCTCCAACCACCCCACACCTGCTCACCCCATACCCGCTCACTCCACACCTGCCCCTCTGGGCTCCTCCCTGCTCTTCAAACACACCAGGCTCACACCTGCCTCAAGACACCACACAGCTCCCTCCCTCACTTCCTCTGGTCCATACTTCAGTGTAGTGATGGCCCCCAGCTACCCCCACAGTGTACCACGCCCCACTGGCTTGGCTGCTCCCTACAGAACCCCCACCCTCATATACTCCAGGCATTCCCTCTCCATCTTTGTTACTGTCCATCTCCCCCACCACGATGGCAGCACCTGGAAGGCTGAGGTTTGCGTTGCTTTTGTTCCCTGTACTTGGAGTGGCACCAGCACATGGCAGGAACTTCTTACATTTGAAGTGACTTAGCAGGGACCCAGAGGGAAGGTTAGGGGCAGGTGCCAGCCTTGTGGAAACCCTATTACCTTTAGTTCAAATGCCCCCTAAATGCCTCCTCGTCTGAGAAAGCTTCCCTGCCCACGTCCCACCTAAAAGGCTGAAACTGCTTCTTGTTTCCCAACAGAAGAACAGTATGAGCTAAGGGGTGTGGAGCCTTCTACTGTGCCGGGCACAGTGCTGAGGCCTGGAGAGACACAAACTCATGCATCTCAGCTACCCTAGGGCAAAGAAGCCAGAGCCCAGACCAACCCTAGATCAGGCTACAGGCCCCAGAGGGCAGGAAGGGGCTCCGATTCCTTGTTCTCCACGCTATGAGGGTGCAGGCCTGGCACCCGGTGGGTTTGCTTCCCAAACAAGCCTCTTATAAGGGAAGGGGCTTCAGGGCACCTACAGTAAGCTTTGGGGAAGCTTGCTTGACTCTAAGGACTGAGGCAGACAAAGGTCAGGGCCAAGAACCCAGGCTCTGGAGGTACACAGTCCGTGACTTGAGTCCCTGCTCCTCTCCCTCTGTGCTATACGACCGTTAGTGAGTGACTTCCCTCTTTGACTTCAATTTCCTTTTTTTTTTTTTTTTTTTTTGAGACAGGATCTCACTTTGGCTAGAGTGCAACGGCACAATCTCAGCTCACTGCAACCTCTGCCTCCCAGGTTCAAGCGATCCTCCTGCTTCAGCCTCCCAAGTAGCTAGGATCACAGGTGTGCATCACCACACCAAGCTAATTTGTGTATGTTTAGTAGGGACAGGGCTTTGCCATGTTAGCCAGGCTTCCTGCACTTTTTTTTCCTACTCGCTTGCTCTCTCTCTCTCACACACAAAACATGGGCCTCCTGCTCTTGAAAACAGGAACAAGAGCAAATAATAACCTCTGTCCCCATGGCCACAATGAGGGTCCTATTGGACGATGAATGTGAAGCACTGGCACAGTGGAACCTGGTGCGCATGTTGGCTGTGTTTGTGAGCAGACAAACGCAGTGGGCATGTGGTTGGGAAATCCAGAGTGTGGTCGCACAGGCTTCAGGCCCCTGAATGGGGTGGGGACAGCAACAGAGCCCTCTTCTGAAGGGTCCCAGACAAGAGGTGCATTCCAAGTCTGGAACACAGGCCGGGTACAGTAGCTCACATCTGTAATCCCAGCACTTTGACAGGCCAAGGCAGGTAGGTCACTTGAGCTCAGGTTCAAGACCAGCCTGGCCAACACGGTGAAACCTTATCTCTACAAAAAATACAAAAAATTAGCCAGGTGCAGTGGCATATGCCCATAATCCCAGCTACTCAGGAGATTAAGGCAGGAGAATCACTTGAGCCTGGGAGGTGGAGGTTACAGTGAGCCAAGATCACACCACTGCACTCCAACCTGGCTGATGAGAGTAAAACCCTGTCTCAGACAGAAAAAAAAAAAAAGTGGGCTGGGCACAGTGAATCATGCATGTAATCCTAGCACTAGCTGAGGCAAGGTGTTTGAGACCAGCCCGGCCAACATGGTGAAACCCCATCTCTATTAAAAATACAAAACTTAGCTGGGCGTGGTGGTGCACACCTATAGTCTCAGCTACTTGGGAGGCTGAGGCAGGAGAATTGCTTGAACCCGGGAGAAGGAGGCTGCAGTGAGCTGCAATCGCACCACTGCACTCTAGCCTGGGCAACAGAGCAAGACTCCGTCTCAAAAAAAGAAAAAAAAAGTAATAAGTCTGGAGCACAGACCAGGGCTCTGGTGGTGTCACCAACCCAGAATTCCACCCAGAAGGGAGGCAGAAGAGCTGAGGCCTGGACAGGGGTGTGACACTGGTCTGCATGTGTGCAAGGTCCAGGGCATGCATCCTCACCCTGAGGGATCTGTGTGGCCAGTGGAGAGGAGATAGTGACGAAGTGGCGTTCCTTGCAGCCGTAGTGGACAGGCATCTGGCGCCCCTTGCCCAAGTCACTGATGTTGCCATAGCACTGGGCCATGAATAGTTCCAGGGGGTAGTCGCGATACATCAGCACACCTAGGAGGGGAGGAGGCAATGGTTAGCTGAGTGGGCAGTGCAGGGGGTCAGATCGGCCCCGTGGGTGACCCGCAGCATGCCGGCAGACAGACAGGAAAGCTCGGGCTTGTTTTTAAGAGGGAGACTGATGTTCAGACTGACTGACTGCCCAGCAAGGCCAATCTGATTTTTCAAAAGAAAGCAGAAATCTAGCCTTTTTCTTTCTTCCTCTTAGTGAGACACTGTCTGGTCTTTAAGTGCTTTCAACTAATTCAATTACCTTTAAGAAATATTCTAACCATAAATCACCACTATGGCCAGGCATGGTGGCTCATGCCTGTAATCCCAGCACTTTGGGAGACTGACGTTGAAGGATCGCTTCAGCCCAGGGGTTGGAGACCAGCCTGGGCAACATAGTGAGGCCTTGCTTCTACAAAAAAAAAAAAAAAAAAAAAAATCCAAACATTGGCCAGGCATGGTGATGTGCGCCTGTGGTTCTAGCTACTTGGGAGGCTGAGACAGAGGACTGCTTCCGCCCAGAAGTTCAAGGCTGCAGGCAGCTGAGATTGTGCCACTGCACTCCAATCCGAGCCACAAAGCAAGACCCTATCTCGAAAAAAAAAAAGAAAAACATCATCGTTATGAACCAAATAACAGCATAGACCACTAATTTATAACTTCTAGACTACAGAAGAAGTACTCTAACCCACGTACGGCAGTAAAACCCTTTCTTCAAACAAAACCTCTGGTGAACGCCCACCTGCCCATCAAAGGGAACCGCTCCAGGTGAAGGCGGCCCTTCCTCCTGAGTTAGAAGACAGAAGGGGGTTTGGGATTGCCCTCGGACAAGCTCTTTGCCCCACCTGGATAGTGGGACAATCTTCACATCCACACCTTAGGGGCAGCGCTGTGGATCAATGCTGCAAGCACTCAGACCAGGAACATTATTCAGAGGGAGCTCTCTAGTACAGTGCTTTCCAAACCCTTTCTTTACTGCAGAACCCCGTCTTTAGATACAAATTTAATGGTGATCACATTACACACAGCAGTTACCGGTTTTTTTTTTTTTTTTTTTTTGAGACAGAGTCTGGCTCGGCCACCCAGGCTGGAGTGCAGTGGTGCAACCTGAGCTCACTGCAACCTCCGCCTTCTAGTTCAAGCAATTCTTGTGCCTCAGCCTCTCAAATAGCTGGGATTCCAGGTGTGCACCACTACACCTGACTTTTTTTTTTTTTTTTTTTTTTTTTTTTTGAGATGGAGTTTTGTTCTTGTTGCCCGGAATGCAATGGCACAATCTTGGCTCACTGCAACTTCTGCCTCCCGGGTTCAAGCGATTCTCCTGCCACAGCCTCCTGAGTAGCTGGGATTACAGGCATGCGCCACCACATCCAGCTAATTTTTGTATTTTCAGTAGAGACGGGGTTTCTCCATGTTGGTCAGGCTGGTCTCAAACTCCCGACCTCAGGTGATCCACCCGCCTCAGCCTCCCAAAGTGCTGCAATTACAGACATGGGCCACCGCGCCCGGCCCACTTGTTAATATTTTAGTTAGAGTTGAGGGTGATTAGCATTACTTCAACATTCAACTTTAATACAGGTTTATTGGTATTTTCTTTCTTTTTTTTTTTTTTTTTGAGACAGAGTCTCGCTCTGTCGCCCAGGCTGGAGTGCAGTGGCCGGATCTCAGCTCACTGCAAGCTCCGCCTCCCGGGTTTACGCCATTCTCCTGCCTCAGCCTCCCGAGTAGCTGGGACTACAGGCGCCCACCACCTCGCCCGGCTAGTTTTTTTTGTATTTTTTAGTAGAGACGGGGTTTCACCGTGTTAGCCAGGATGGTCTCGATCTCCTGACCTCGTGATTCGCCCGTCTCGGCCTCCCAAAGTGCTGGGATTACAGGCTTGAGCCACCGCGCCCGGCCTATTGGTATTTTCTGACACATGCTTTTGAATGGACATAACACAAATCCACATAACATGTGGCTGTGGTGCATATGTAACAGATGGAAACAGGAGTTGCTCTGGTTAAAGAGGGAAAGAAAGGCCTTGTAGAGGGCCAAAGAAGGTCCAAGGCACTGATACAGGATCTTGGAATCAGGCTTTCTCAGAATGTGGTACTGGGTCCACCCACATGAGAAGGACTGGGTAGGGGCGAGGAAGGTGCTAAAAGTACAAACTTGCCAGGTGCAGTGGCTCATGCCTGTAATCCCAGCACTTTGGAAGGGTGAGGCAGTGGATCGCTTGAGCTCAGGAGTTTGAGACCAGCCTGGGCAACACGGTGAAACCCCATCTCTACCAAAAATAAATAAAAAAAAAAACAATTAGCCAGGTGTGGTGGTGTGCACCTGTGGTCCCAGCTATTTAGGAGGCTGAGGTGGGAGGATCACTTGATCCTAAGAGGCAGAGGTTGCATGAGCCGAGATCATGCCACCGCACTTCAACCTGGGTGACAGAGTGAGACCCCGTCTCAAAGAAAAAGAAAATACAGACTCACAGGCTGATTTGCACCAGGAAACTCCAAGTCCAGTGGGAACTGCTGCTCTTGCTTGACACCTGCCACCTCTTTTCTTGTTGGTCTCAGAGACAGGATCTCACTCTGTCACCCAAACTGGAGTTTGGTGGTGGAAACATAGATCACTGCAGTCTTGAACTCCCGGGCTCAAGCAATCCTCCCACTCAGCCTCCTGAGTAGCTGGGACTACAGGTGTGCACCACCACGCCTGGCTAATTTTTGAATTTTTCAGCGATGGGGGTCTCGCCATGTTGCCCAGGCTGGGATCAAACTCCTGGGCTCAAGCAATCCTCTCACCTCGGCAACCCAAAGTGCTGGGATTACAGGCGTGAGCCACCACACCTGGCACCTGCTTCCTCTTAACACTCCTTTTCACTGGGTGCCACTCCCTGCCGGTGCCACCACTGACACACCACGTATAGCTCTGGGAGGACAGCCAAGAGCTATCTCTGGGTCAGACAGCCATGCAAGGACTCAGCTCCACTCCTTAGGAGAACATGGCCTGAGCCCGTGACCTAACCTCTGTTGACTCAGGTTCTTACCTGGCTTTTAGAGTTGACGGTAATGCCTGCCTCTCCTGCCTCACATGGATGCGGGAGGTGCCTCAATGAGGCAACACCATCGGGGCCTGCCCTAACCTCACCCAGTGTGCCCTTGCTCTGCAGTGTGGTGAGGGGAAATGACAATCTCCAAGGCTAAAGAGCACTTATAACAGCACCTTGGCTGGCTGGGCATGGTGGCTAACGCCTGTAATCCCCAGCACTTTGGGAGGCCAAGGCAAATGAATCACTCGAGGTTAGGAGTTTGAAACCAGCCTGACCAACGTGGTGAAACCCCGTCTCTACTGAAAATATAAAAATTAGCCAGGCATCGTGGTGCATGCCTGTAATTCCAGCTACTCAGGAGGCTGAGACAGAAGAACCACCTGAACCTGGGAGACAAGAGGCTGCAGTGAGCCAAGACTGCGCCATCGCACTCCAGCCTGGGTGACAGAGTGAGACTCCACCTCAAAAAAAAAAAAAACCGCCGGGCACAGTGGCTCATGCCTGTAATCCCAGCACTTTGGGAGGCCAAGCAGGGTGGATCACGAGGTCAGGAGATCAAGACCATCCTGGCTAACACAGTGAAACCCCGTCTCTACTAAAATTACAAAAAAGTTAGCCAGGCGTGGTGGCGGGCACCTGTAGTCCCAGCTACTCGGAAGGCTGAGGCAGGAGAATGGCGTGAACCCAGGAGGCGGAGCTTGCAGTGAGCCGAGATCACACCACTGCACTCCAGCCTGGGCGACAGAGCAAGACTCCATCTCAAAAAAAATAAAATAAAAATAAAGGAGAAGAATAAAAGAACAGCACTCTGGTGTCAAGAGCCCAGGGAAACGCTACCTACCATGATGAAGACCACTCTTCTCACTTCACAGATGACAGACAGCGTCACCAAGGCAAGCGGCCTGCCAAGCGAAGCCTAGAGTGGGTCTGACTCAACTCCTTAGCCTGCACCATGCTGCCTCTGCACGAGTCCCATTTGCAGCTGCCCAGACACTTCTGCTGAGCCTCAGTGCTGGACAGTCACTCTCTCCTGTGTGGAGAGCTCAGCGGCTCCCATGATTCCCAGGAGGCTTGCTCGGTCCTGCCTGGTGCCCTCACAAAAGAGACCCCTTCAGCAAAAACAGGTGCAGTGCTCAGCACAGCTGCCGGGGCCCCAGCTTGCCGCCCGGCGTCTGGAAATCTCATTTTCCGCATGGATGACACTCAACCTGACAAACATCACAGGGCGTTTGCCCTCCTAGAGCATGTGGGGCCAGGGGCCTGGTCCAGCTGTGAGCAGTAGACAGTCCAGGAGCAGGCTGCAAGTCATGCTGGTCCATGGGGGCTCTGGACAGCCACGTGGTCTGGCCTGGCGGAAGGGCTGTCCCAGGGTGAGGCCCCAATCATGACACCAACCCCTGCCCCTGAGCGCTCACTCTGTGCTGAGGGCACTGTGCCAACTGCCCCAAGACTCCCCTCAACAGCTGTCTTGGGAAGGGCTACCATCCCCCTTATGAATGAGGAAACAGAGGCACCGGGCAGTTAAGCAACTTGCCCCAGGCTGTGCAGCATCTAAGACAAAGGGTTAAGATGTGCCTTCCTAGCCCTATCAGTGCTCGCTGACACTCAGAGGGTAGTCCCCTTGCAGGGCCCCACACCAACAAGCTCTCTGGAACACCCCACTCACTGCTCCCTGGGCTCACTCCTTCGCTCCCAGGCACTCATTCCTGCTCAATGATTTTCTTCATTCCTGGTCTTTGACCCTTCCTTCCTTTCACTCATCCGGGCCTGCCGGGCCCCTCTGATCTTGCACCGCACTCAGGTCCGTCAAAGTTCTTCCACCTGCTCCTGCTCCCTGAAGGATACAGCACCTGAGGAGGGGCCAGAGGATCCCTGAACCAGGCAGACAGGGTCTCCAGCACAGACCATACCCACAGCGAGCGCCGACCTCACTGCATCCTCCCAGCGACCCTTGGATGCAGGCACCATCATAATCGCTCTTCTGGAGATTAGAAAACTGAGGCTTAGAGAAGGGAAGTGATGTGCCCGAAACCTGACAACTGGTAACAAAGGGTTAAGAGCACAGACCCTGAGCCACTACACTTTCCAGCCTTCAGAGTGGGAAGATCGCCCCCTCCAGAGTCCTGACCCTGGCTTGTCTCTTTCTGGCTTGGAAAGCTCTTCTTCCAGCTCCTTAGACCTTCCTGGCACTGTGCTGCTCCTGGAAGAACACTCAGAAAGACTAACTTGTACACCTCAATGGGGACCACAGGGCCAAACCACAGACAGACGTACCTGCCTCCCGATACTGGCCAAACACCAGGTCTGTGTTGTCCAGGGCGGCGGCACTCCCCACGTGCGTGCCCTCCTCGCCATAGTTGGTCATGTAGAAGGAGATCCGGCCCTGGGGGTGGAGGGGGGACCGGGAGCCCACACTTGGTTATGCTGGGCAATGACAGAGAGCCATCCAAACCCTACCCAGCTTCTGACACCTCCGTGAATTTGCAGCCTGCCTGAAGGCCAGTCCTGGGCCAGGCCATGCTAGGGTTCCTGCCTTTATGGAGATGCTGCCAGACTGCTTAGAACTGCCAGAGGGATCGAGGTGCTGTGATAGGAGCCCAAAGGAAGCACCTTTTCCACCAGGGAAGGGCATCAGCAAGGACCAATGAACAAAGATGGGGTGGGTGGAGGGTTCCAGGCAGAGGGAATGCTAGACCGTGAGGACCGAAGGGCTGGGATGTATAGTGGTAGGGGTGGGGAAAGATGAGGAGGGAGAGGAAGGTGGTACCCAGATAACAAAGGGAACGATACATTGATTTTACTCTGAGAATGGTGGTAACCTGCCAACAGGTCTTCTCAAGGGAGCAATGTGGTCAGACCTGTGTTTCAGAATTGCTCTCAGGCTGCAGTGAGGGAAATGGATGGAACCATCAAGGCTGACTGCAGTGAGCCAGGAGAGAGGGGACAGAGGCCCAGCTTGGTAGCAGGGGGAGGCGGGAGAGGAGCAGGTGGATGTGTCTGAGGAAGCTGAGTTGGCTGTGCTAGGGGGCAGCAGACCCTGTCAGCTGGCCACATCAGTGCCCAGCTTCCTTCTCCCAAATCCCCTATTCTGAGCCTCGAAAAGACATGCGCTCAGGTTACTGGCCTCCCTTGCAGCCAGAGGTGGCCGTGCGACACAGTTTTAGCCAGAGATTTCAGTGGAAGTCTGCTTTTGCTTTCTGGATAGAAGAGACCACTGCTGCTGGTGCCAGCCCCATCCACTCCCAACTTCTTCCTGCCTTGCAGACAGCCAAGAAGCCTGGACATGCAGCAGCCATGCTGAGAACACAAGGCCACAAGCAGAGCACGAAGACCAGCTCACCAACAACAGTGAAGCAGAGAGAGGACGGGGCTGGGTCCCAAAGTGTGCTGCTGAGCAGCTGAGCAGTTCCTAAGGAAGTTATCTACAGACAGGCTAGGCGTGGTGGCTCACGCCTGTAATCCTAGTACTTTGGGAGGTCACGGCAGGTGGATCACTTGAGGTCAGGAGTTCGAGAGTAGCCTGGCCAACATGGTGAAACCCCATCTCTACTAAAAATACAAAAATTAGCCAGGTGTGGTGATGGGCGCCTGTAATCCCAGCTATTTGGGGGACTGAGGCAGGAGAATCTCTTGAACCTGGGAAGTAGAGGTTGCAGTGAGCCGAGATTGTGCCATTGCATTCCAGCCTGGGCGAAAGAGGGAGATTCCGTCTCTAAATAAATAAATAAAAATAACATAAAAGAAAGGAAGTATCTATAGCTTGGTGCGGTAGCTCATATCTATAATCCTAGCATTTTGGGAGGCCGAGGCGGGCAGATCACCTGAGGTTGGGAGTTTGAGACCAGCCTGACCAACATGGAGAAACCCCATCTCCACTAAAAATACAAAATTAGCCAGGTGTGCTGGGGCATGCCTGTAATCCCAGCTACTCAGAAGACTGAGACAGGAGACTCGCTTGAACCAGGGAGGCGGTGAGCCGAGATTCTGCCATTGCACTCTAGCCTGGGCAACAAGAGCAAAACTGCGTCTCGAAAATAAAAAAAAAAAAAGAAATATCTACAGAGGGAATGAGAGGGGAGAAAGGGATAGCAAGGGGAAGGGAGGAGACAGGGATGAGATGAGGTTTCTGGTGTGGGCGAGCGGGTGGATGGTGGTGCCCTTCACTGAGAAACGGACTAGGTGAGGCAAAGGAGCACGCCTGGGAGGAAGATGTCGAGGTCAAGTTCAGACAGGATTAGTTTGCTGTGGGACATCCAGGGCGAGAAGCCAAGCAGGGCTCTGACAAGCAGTCTGGACAGGGCTCTGGGCAGCCCTGGCATACGGATGCACATGAGATCACACAGGGCCATGTGTAAAGCGCAACAAAGGCAGCCTGGACAGCACCTTAGGGACACCCCGGGGTCAGTGCACCTCACGGCTCGGCAGTGCCCTCCTCCGTGTGTTCCCAGGCCTGGCTTTCCCGTTGCTGTGGGGGAAACTGATGAATGTGTGCTTTCATCCAAGTGGGGAGCCAATTAAAAGTTAATGCACATTCCAGTGCCAAGTGAGTAGGCGGCGCTGAGTACTGAGGGCCTGGCAGGACTGTCCAGGTTAGCGTGGGGAGGAGCCTGCAACCAGCCCACTGAGGATCAGGACTCCGGGCTACTGGCAGAGGCTCCTGATTGCCTTCCCAGTATCCTATTCCCCTCCTCTGTTAACAGAGGTCTCAATCTCCCACAGGCAGCAACTGCCTGGACTAAAGGATTATTAATACATTTCTCAGTCTCCCCTGCAGCTACGAGTGGCCCATGAAATGTATGCAGATGTTACTAGGTGGGACTACCCAGAAAGCTCTAAAAAGGTAGGGGGGTGTGATGGCTGAGATGTGCCATGTCTGGCCTTCCACCTTCCCTCTACTTCCTGCCTAGAATGAGGCGTGATGGAGAGAGCTTCAGCAACCATTTTGGCTCACGAGGGGACCTCAGAGAAGGTAGAAGCCAATGCTATGAGTGGCAGATCTAAGCAATGAAAGAAAACTGGGTGTCCAATGACATCATGGTGCCACCAGACCTGCCCCAGACCACCTGTTTCCAGAATTTTTTTTTTTTTTTTTTTTTTTTTTTTTGAGACAAAGGCTCACTCTTTAGCCCAGGCTGGAATACAGTGGTGTGATCTTGGCTCACTGCAACCTCTGCCTCCCAGGCTTAAGTGATTCTCCCACCTCAGCCTCCTGAGTAGCTGGGACTACAGGCATGCACCACCATGCCCGGCTATTTTATGTGTTTTTAGTAAAGATGGGGTTTTGCCATGTTGGCCAGACTGATCTCAAACTCCTGACCTCAGGTGATCCACCCACCTTGGCCTCCCAAAATGCTGGCATTACTATGAGCCACTGGGCCCGGCCCAGGTTTCTTTCATTCAAAAGAAGAAATTACTCGTCTGTATAGGCTACTGCTTTTGTTTTTATTTGTTAGGGTTTGGGGTTTTGTGTGTGTGTGTGTTTTTTTTTGTTTTGTTTCATTTTTTGTTTTGTTTTGTTTTGTTTTTGGAGCGGGAAAGAGGTCTGTAACTCACAGCTGAACACAGTCCTAACAGAAGCAGGCCGCACGGTGACGGGTGAGGTGACCTTACTGAGAGCTTCCTCTGTGTCAACCAATAGGCACGAACCCTACTTGCTATGTCTCACAGAATTTCTACCCCTGCCCTTTAGGGTGGTTTTATCGTTAGCCTCATTCTTTAAAACAATGAGGAAACTGAGGCAAAGACAAGAAAAATCACCTGTCCGAAGTCACAGGT
This sequence comes from Macaca nemestrina, assembly GCF_043159975.1. Classification (NCBI taxonomy): domain Eukaryota; kingdom Metazoa; phylum Chordata; class Mammalia; order Primates; family Cercopithecidae; genus Macaca; species Macaca nemestrina. Next base: position 50,646,103 of record NC_092144.1, on the reverse strand, counting down.
GTGACTGGACCCAAGCCCACTGGACTCCAAAGCCCGTGTGTGCAACTCACAGCGGGGCAGGAGGGAGCCTACGCGTGCAGGGGTGGTATGGCCTGGCACTGAGGCTGTGGAGAGAGGAGCAGAGAGCACCAAGCCACAGGAGAACAGGCAGGCAGGGTGGCCAGGAAGGGCTGGACTTGCTCCTGTGGCCGCTGGACACCCAGGGAAGTTTCTGGGCAGGGTGAAGACACTACCCTAACTCGGCGAACCCATGCATAGGATTCCTGTGAATGAGAAAGTCTGGGAGTGGGCTGCCTGCCCGAATCCACGCAGTGTCCACAACAGGGTCACCTGGGCACTTGACACAAATGCAAATTCCCAAGCCCTGGAGAGGTCCTGACCCCACGAGAATGGCGGACATCCAAGGGCCTGCCTGCCCAACAAGCTTCCCACTTTTCTCAGAGGAACCCCCAGCCCCGCCCTCCACCTCTGTGGCCTGGGAGATGGACTCTACTCCTCTTCTCCCTCAGTTCCTGGCGGGGCACATAGCCTGGGCTTGGCCAATCAGTCACAGTTATTGGTTCATGACAGGGTCTACAACCAAAGCTTGGCCAATGAGTGCCAGCTCTGGGCCTTGTGCTGAACTGTCAAAGACGATTCTCTTTCCACTGCTAAGTGGAAAGGATAATAATTGCAAGATGGATAGGATCATCGTAAATAAGAAGAAGCTAATATTAAGTGGTAGCTAAATGCCAGTTTTGCTGTTCCTAAGGCCATATTCCACCATCAACCCTCATGCCAACCTCATGAGGCAGGTGCAGATAAGAAAACCAAAGCACTGGCTGGGCGCGATGGCACTTTGGGAGGTGCCAAGGTGGGAGACTCACTTGAGCCCAGGAGTTCAAGACCAGCCTGGGCAACAACGCAAGATCCTATCTCTACAAAAAATTAAAAACATTAGCCGGGAATGGTGGTCCATGACTATGGTTTCAGCTGTTAGGGAGGCCAAGGCAGGAGGATCGCTTGAGACCAGGAGGTCACGGCTACAGTGAGCTACAAGTGCACCACCACACAATAGTCTGGGAGACAGAGTGAGACCCCGTATAAACTAATAAAATAAAATGAAATAAATAAAATAAACTAGGCCGGGTGCAGTGGCTTATGCCTGTAATCCCAGTACTTTGGAAGGCTGAGGCAGGCAGATCACCTGAGGTCAGGAGTTTGAGGCCAGCCTGGCCAACATGGCGAAACCCCATCTCTACTAAAAATACAAAAATTAGCTGGGTGTGGTGGTGGGTGCCAGCTACTCAAGAGGCTGAGGCGGGAGAATCAACCCAGGAGGCAGGGGTTGCAGTGAGCCAAGATCGTGCCACTGCACTCCAGCCTGGGCAACACAGCTAGACTCTGCCTCAAAAAATAAAATAAAATAAAATAAAATGAAATAAAATAAAATAAATAAAAATAAACAAAATAAAATTAAATAAATAAAATAAGAAATAAATACAATTTAAAAAATAAAATAAAATAAAATAGAAAACTGAAGCACTGAAGTTCTAAACAACTTTTCCAAGACCACAGAGCTAGAAAGGGGCAGAACTAGGACTTCAGTGTTACAGACTTGCTTCAGAGCCTGTACCCTACACCCTTTCTCTCTGCCTACCTACTCTGCATGAGCCAGGAGCTGCCAGAGCCTACCACCACCTGGAGAGGAAGAAAGCCAAGGCAAAGGAGAACAGAGCGAGAGAAGGTCTAATGACAGCTTTTGAGCCCCCTGGATCCAGCTGTGCCCCAAAAGAGGACCCTCTGGAGGTATGGTAATTTGAGTCAATAACTTCCCTCTTTGTTGACACTGGCTTGACTGGATCCTTGTCCCCTGATACTAGGATTTATCAGGGGATCATAGCACATTCCACATGGGCCTAGGGTGGTCCCCTGGAGCACTCCAGGAAGCACTGGGGACCCACCCTGTTTCTCAGGACCGTGTGTTTCCAAGAGGAAGGGCTGTCAGGCCTTCTCCCTGCCCTCTCCCAGCACAGGCAAGCCCCCAGCCAGGCACACAGTAGGTGTTTTTAGTGATCAGGTCCATCCTTCTGCCCTAGGGCAGGACTGCTCTCACACTTTTCCTCCAGAGTCCCGAGAGAACCCTCCGAACTCTATGGAACCCCCCCAAAAAAGAATCTCTCCTCCTTGAGAGCCATCCTTTGGCCCAAACACAGGTAGGGGACCTCAGGTAATTCCAGCCCCCTGCCCCCAGGCCTGTCCCCACGCACCTGCCGCTGAGACTCATAGAGGATGCGGTCCATGGTGTTAAGCAGTGTCATGCTCTTGTAGAGCTTCAGCACCTTCTCCTTTGGCAGCTGCGGGTGGAGGCAGACAGACGTGGAGCGGTTGGGACCAGAGAGGAGACAGGCAAGGGGCCTGGGCATGGGGGGCATGGGAAGTGGGGAAGGTCGCCTCTCACGTGGGGGTCCTCGCTGGGGTTGATGATCTGGCCTTGCCGGTCCATGACACGGTAGATGGGGATTCCAGAGATAACATTGGGCTGGATGAATTCCAACTTGTCTATAAACTCAGCCGAGGCCCCTGGGAACTGGGGCTTGTCATCCAGAGATGAGAACTGCTGCTGCTGCCTGTGCGGGTGCTGGGGGAGAGAGCAAAGGAGAACACCCACATCAGAAGCAGCACCCAGGTTTCAGCTGGCTCAACCCCGGCGGCAGGCAGGCGGCATGGTGGTTGAGCACATGGCCCCAGTGAACGCTGGGGCCTGACTCGCAGGGTCTGAGGCCCAACTCCAGTACTTTCTCACTGCGACACCTTGGGCAACAGACTACAACTTCTGTGTCTCAGTTTCCCCATCTGAAAAACCGGGATGAAAACAGTAACACCTATCCCATAGAACTGTTGTGAGATTAAATGACTCAATAAAGTGGCCGGAAAGTCAAGAACTGGTACCTATTACTATTCTCATTACCATAGGCCCAAACTCTTCATACTGGCAGCTACTTCTATTCTCATTATCATAGGCCCAAACTCTTCATCCTGGTATTCAAGGCCTCCCCATTCTGGCCACAGATGCCCCCTCCTCTCTCTCTCCCACTGTGATCACAGACACACACGCCCACTGCAGGATGCCCTCTAGGCATCCAGACAGGCTCTCTTCTGACCCCTATACCATACACCAGCGAAGCTACTCAGGACAGAGCTTAAGTCTTTGAGCTCTTAAGAGTCAGACTGCCTAGGTTCAAATCCCTTACTGGCTTTGGGAGGCCGAGGCAGGTGAATCACTTGAGGTCAGGAGTTCGAGATCAACATGGCCAACATGGCGAAACCCTGTACCCACTAAAAATAGAAAAATTAGCCGGATGTGGTGGCACATGCCTGTAGTCCCAGCTACTCAAGAGGCTGAGGCAGGAGAATCACTTGAACCCGGGAGGCGGGGGGTTGCAGTGAGCCGAGATTGCGCCACAGCACTCTAGCCTGATGACAGTGAGACTCCATCTCAAAAAAAAAAAAATCCCTTAGTGGGTGATATGGCAAAGTAACTTCCCTCTTTATGTGTCCTCTTCCTTGTCTATAAAAATTGAGAACCCCTCATGGAAATGAGGGGCTTCAACAAGATCATGTGAATAAAATGTTCAGCAAAGTATCTGTAAGCCACATAACAAATGCTCAAAACAATCTTAGCTATTCTCATTTCTCCCTCTCATCTCTGCTTGCTTCACGAGAAGGTCTCTTTCCCTATTGCCTGGCAAACTGCTACACACGCTTCAGTGTCCACTCTACTCTGGTCCCAGCTCCCTCTGCGAGCCCAGACTGACTCATTCAACAAATGTTGGAGCACCTGACATGTTCCAAGCCGTGTGCTGGGTTCTGGGGACCTAAGACAGGCAAGATATCTGTCCTTGCTGCCTAACAGGGAGGGCGGACGCTGAACAAGTAACGATGACAGTGGTTCATATTATCCTACAGCAGAAGAGAGGGAGGGTAAGGCTTCCCTGGGGAAGTGATGTTAGAGCTGAAACCTGAGGGATAACCAGGAGGCAGCGAAAGTGCATTCCAGGCAAGGGGATCAGAACATGCAAAAGACAAAAGTGGCCAGGCACAGTGGCTCACGCCTGTAACCCTAACACTTCAAGAGGCCGAGACCAGCCTGGTCAACATGGTGAAACCCCACATCTACCAATAATACAAAAATTAGCTGGGCGGGCTTGCGCACACCTGTAATCCCAACTACTCAAGAGGTTGAGGCAGGAGAATCACTTGAATCTGGGAGGCAGAGGTTGCAGTAAGCCCAGATCGCACCACCACATCCCAGCCTGGGCAACAGAGACCCTGCGACATACGCACAAAAAAAGACAAAAGGCGAGGAACAGTGTATCCTTCATGGAAGACGGAAGGAGCTCAGCACCTGGCAAGGTGGCTCACATCTGTAATCCCAACACTTTGGGCTCAACGATTACTTGAGCCCAGGAGTTCAAGACCGGCCTGAGATCATATCTCTACAAAAAATTTTAAACATTATCCGGGCATGGTAACATACACCTGTAGTTCCAGCTGCTTGGAAGGCTGAGGTGGAAGACTCGCTTGAGCCCAGGAGGTGGAGGTTGCAGTAAGCCTTGATCACACCACTGCACTCCAGCCTGAGCAACAGAGCAAGATGCTGTCTCAAACAAAAGAAAAGTTCAGAGAGGCTGGAGGAGTCCTGCAAGGACATCACACCTCCTCAGGTCAGATGAGGAGTGGCTGAGAAAGTCCAGGAGACCTGTGAGAAGCCTATAAATGCTCAAAGGGATATGAACTCACTGGGACTCTTAGCTCTGGAGCTAGGCAGCCTAGAACTTGCCAAGACGTTGCAACAGCTCCCCCTTATGAAGCACCTGTTGTAAGCCAGCTGTGTCTGGCATGCACAAGCCTACTGACTCCCCGGGGAATTTGTGAGGGGGATTATCTACCATTGCCCTTGAGTAGATGAGGAAACTGAGGCCTGGGGAGGTAAAATAACCTGTACCAGACCACAAATTAAAAAAAAAAAAAAAATTGGGCTGGGCACAGTGGCTTACGCCTGTAATCCTGGCACTTTGGAAGGCCAAGGCAGGAGGATCACATGAGCTCAGGAGTTTGAGACCAGCCTGGGCAACAGTGAGAAACCTGGTCTCTACAAAAAAATACAAACATTAGAAAGGTGTGGTGACACACACCTGTGGTCCCAGCTACTTGGGAGGCTGAGGCAGGAGGAATGCTTGAACCTGGAAGGACGAGGCTGTAGTGAGCTGAGAGTGTGCCACCGCACTCCAGCCTAGGGGACAAAGTGAGACCCCGTCTCAAAAAAAAAAAAATTACATCAGGACTGGGCTTCTAACCTGGGCGAGGCTGAGATTCAGGCTCATAGACGTCCATGCTCCTCAACCCAACTACCCCTGCAGCCTGATTTTCAAATATCTGCAACTTTTCTTCCCACTACTTCCGGGATTCCTCCGAGGTCAGTAATGGTGGCTTCACTTCCCACAGACGTTAAAGAAGGGCGGGGTTTGCCACGAGCTGGATCTCACACATGGGCGCTCAAATGTGTTCCTCCATCTTCCTTTAACTGCAGCGAACAAGCCGTCAACAGTTCCAGCGGGGTAGCATGTTCAGTGTGTGTGTTTATTTGCATTTGTAGTCGTGAGGAAATTACACTCCCAATGGCAGGGCAGATTCAGGCCTGGCAATGTCACCGTAGGCCTCCCCTTGTGAGGAGGAAGCAGCTGGCCTCTTGCAGCACATTGCTTCCCCCTTCTGAGTACCCAGCAAGCCAGAAACTGACTTAGAAGATTCTTTTGTTTTGTGTCTCTCTCCTACGCACACCACAATCCCAGGAAGGCAGAGACAGCGTCCAGGTTGCCTTCACAGCAGGCACTCAAGAGGGAATTCCTGAGTGAATGCATGAATGGGCGGTTAAGTTCCCTGGCTCTGGAGTTCAAATGCCCTGGGTTCCAATTTCTTAGCTCATCGTGTGGCTCTCTGCAAAAACACTTCATCTCTCTGAATTTCCTTATCTGTAAGAAGGCTGCAGAACGCCACATGAAAAGCTGTTAACTCACACAAGGGGTTCAGCACCGATCTGGGATGTATTACATACTCAAAACTTGGTAAGAGAGAAAAACAAAACCTAGGAAGGTGAGAAGTGGGAGAAAGGGAAGTGACTACACTTTATGAGGATGGGGAAAAGAGGAGCTGGGGAGAACTAATTGCACCTTAAAGTGGATTTTAAAATCAAACTGTGGCAATGTGCAGCGGCTCATGCCTGTAATCCCAGTACTTTTGGGAGGCTGAGGTAGGAGGATCACTTAAGGCCAGGGGTTCGAGACCAGCCTAGGCAAAACCCCCATCTGAAAAATTGTAAAATCAGCCAGGAAGGCTGGGCATGGTGGCTCACGCCTATAATCCCAGCACCTTGGGAGGCCAAGGAGGGCGGACCACCTGAGGTCAGGAGGTCGAGACCGGCCTGGCCAACGTGGTGAAACCCTGTCTCTACTAAAAATACAAAAAATAGCCGTGCATGATGGTAGGTGCCTGTAATCCCAGCTACTTGGGAGGCTGAGGCAGGAGAATGGCTTGAACCTGAGAGGCAGAGGTTACAGTGATTCGAGATGGCGCCATTGCACTCCAGCCTGGGTGATAAGAGTGAGACTCTATCTAAAAATAAATAAATAAATAAATAAATAAAAATAAATAAAAAATAAATAAAATAAAATTAGCTGGAAATGGTGGCATGTATGTGTAGTCCAGATACTGGAGTTGCAGGGGCCTGAGGTGAGAGGATGGGTTGAGCCCAGAAGGTCAAGGCTGCAGTGAGCCATGACTGCACCAGTGCATTGCAGCCTGGGCAACAAAGTGATACCCTGTCTCAGAGAACAATAAAACCAAACTATGGCACCAGCAGATACTCCAGAGAGGGAGACTGAGGCACAGGGGAGACGGCATGCTGATGGAAGAAGACCGAAGGCTGAAGTCTTCAGATGGGCACTAAGAGGGGAGGCCAGAGTCTGATAACAAACCAGGGTGTCAGGGCAGGACTGTCAGCCTCTAGAGGCTGGAGAGCTATCTTCATGGCACCCCAGTGTACTCCATATACTGGAGCTGGACCTTGGCTGTACCCTCCTCCCCTTTCTGCTGGGCTGGTGGAGATGACAGTAGTCCCCAGGCCCATGTTGCTGCACCAATTCAGTGAGCTATGCAAAGGGCTCCCCACCGCCCTGGTCCTGAGGAAATGCTCCATAATGGGAGTGGGTGGTCAGATGCCTACAGAGGAAGGATGCGACTCCACCCATCCGTTCTTCTAGTTTTGGGTAGGGGATGGGGGTAGTCTGTCCTGGTGGCCCAGTGATTTACAATGGCAGAGGCTGCACAGATTTATACAAACCTTCATGCCATGTCCTCTCCCACCATGCAGGAAAGCACAACCTGCCCGCCCTGGATGGTCTGGTCTGCCCAGGAAGTACTGGGATGGCCCTGGTGGAGTCATTTGAAGGCACCATGGCTAAGCACATGGACTCTGCCTGATTGTGTGACTTACACTCCCTGAGCCAAGAGCAGTGGCAGACGCCTGTAATTCTAGCTACTGTGGAGGCTGAGGCAAGAGGATCACTTGAGTCCAGGAGCTCGAGGCCAGCCTGGGAAACATAGTGAGACCTCATCTCTACAAAACAATTAAATAAATAAATAAATAAATAAATAAAATTTAAGGCCGGGTGTGGTGGTTCACGCTTGTAATACCAGCACTTTGGGAGGCCAAGGGGGCCCTATGAAAAATTAGCTGGGCATGGCGGTGCACACTTGCACTCCCCAACTACTCGAGGGGCTAAGGTGGGAGGATCCCTGAAGCCCAAGAGGCTGCAGTGAGCCAAGATCACGCCACTGCACTCCAGCCTGGGTGACAAGGTAAGACCTGTCTCAAGGAAAAAAAAAAAGGAAAACTTTTTTTAAAGAAAAACTCCCGCCGGGCGCGGTGGCTCAAGCCTGTAATCCCAGCACTTTGGGAGGCCGAGACGGGCGGATCACGAGGTCGGGAGATCGAGACCATCCTGGCTAACACGGTGAAACCCCGTCTCTACTAAAAAAAATACAAAAAACTAGCCGGGCGAGGTGGCGGGCGCCTATAGTCCCAGCTACTCGGGAGGCTGGGGCAGGAGAATGGTGTGAACCCGGGAGGCAGAGCTTGCAGTGAGCTGAGATCCGGCCACTGCACTCCAGCCTGGGCGACAGAGCGAGACTCCGTCTCAAAAAAAAAAAAAAAAAAGAAAAGAAAAACTCCCTGAGCCTCAGTTTCCTCCTGTGTACACTGAGGGTGGTATAAGTACTTACCTCACGGGTTGTCGTGAGGATTAACTGAGGTGACCTGTGTGGACTGCTCAGCCCAGTGCCTGGCACATAACGAGTGTTTCATAAACATGAGTAGCGAGTAAGTATTTCTCATGATTGTTCTTGTTAAACAGATACTGAACATTTGCTCCAAATCATACCCTGAACTGAGGGCTGGAGACAGGGAAGGATGAATGACAAACACTGAACACACAAATTACAATCAAGAGGTGATCTTACTCACATTGCTTCACCTGAGTAGCCTAAAAAGATAAATAAGTGTCAAGTTGACAGATAAGCCAAATGAAAATAAAGAAATAATATGGCTGGGCACGGTGGCTCACGCCTTTAATCCCAGCACTTTGGGAGGCTGAGGCTGGTGGATCACTTAAGGTCAGGAGTTCGTGACCAGCCTATCAGGCTGATCACGATGGTGAAACCCCATCTCTGCTAAAAATACAAAAATTAGCCAGGTGTGGTGGCACGCACCTGTAGTCCCAGCTACTCAGGAGGCTGAGGCAGGAGAATCGCTTGGACCTGGGAGGTGGAGGTTGCAGTGAGCCAAGACCGCCCCACTGCACTCCAGCCTGGGCGACAACAGAGCAAGACTCTGTCTCAAAACAATAACAGCAGCAGCAAATAAATAAGTAAATACATACATACACACAAAATTAAAAAAAAAAAAAAAAAAAAACGGGAGATTTCAGAGGAGGCAAGATGTATAGTGGTTACCCATGTGGGAGGTAGGATGAGGGCCTCCAGGGCTAAACTGCCGGTGTTTGAATCGGGTTCTGTCTCTTTCCAGTCACGTGGCCTTGGACAGGAGCCAGTCTCTGTGGACCTGCATGCCCTCGTGGAGATGGCATCCACCTCACAGGCTGGTGGAGAGGTGGGGAAAGTATCTGCCGCAGCTCTGGCAGGAATGCCTCACCAGCTAGCATCAGATAGTACCCCTCCAGCAAGCACCAGCATCAGATGGCACACCAGGGAAAGCTTCCTAGAGAAGGGGGAGTTGAGCCGAGGGGTCAGAACATTTCAGTCCTAGGGAACAACAAAGGCTCCAAGGCAAGAAGAAAGGCTGGCAGCCTGGGACCCTGAAGACTGGCACGGCTGCTACAGGTCAATCAGAGAATAACTACATGCCGAGGTGCCACTCAACACTTTATTTACACCTATGTGCTCACTGAACCCATAAGGTATCCAGGCAGGGCAGGCACTGTCATCACAACTCCATCAAAGACTGGTGGTAGGTGAGGCTCCGAAGGGCTAAGCGACTTGTTCAGGTCCAGTGCATGCAAGGCTTTGTGGATGGTGCCAGTTAACTCCAAGTCCTCCGTATCGAGGGTAGCTAAGGCCATCCAAACCCACTCTCTCCGGAGCTCAAAGGTACTCTGCCCTAAAACAGGGTAAAGAGTTGAGCCCCCCTTCCCAAGATATCTCATGAGAAGGGAAAGGCGTGCATATTAGGCAGGTACCACTGTCCCTGTTTCACAGACAGAGACCTGGTGTTTGCGGTCTGGAACGCTTCCCTGAGGAAGTGTCATGTCAGCCATCATCTGAAGGACTTCATACCTACAAAGGCCTCCAGGCGGAGGAGGCGCATTCAAGGAAGGGAAAGATGGCCAGAGGGACTGAAGTGGAAAGAGGGAAAGACAAGAAAAATCACCTGCCTGGCCACATGTGGTGGCTCACACCTGTAACCCCAGCACTTTGGGAGGCCAAGGTAGGTGGATCAGTTGAGGCCAGGAGTTCGAGACCAGCCTGGCCAACATGGCGAAACCGTGTCTCTATCAAAAATATAAAACTTAGCTGGACATGGTGGCACGTACCTGTAGTCCCAGCTACTTGAGAGGCTGAGGCAGGACAATCGCTTGAACCCAGGAGGTGGAGGTTGCAGTGAACAGAAATTACGCCACTGCACTTAGCCTGGGTGACAGACCAAGACTCCGTCTCAAAAAAATATAAAATAAAATAAGCCAATACTGGACTAAGAAGGATGCTGCAAGACTTGAATCTAAGCTCCATCCTTTCTCCTCCTGGCAGCCTGGTACCATGAAAAGAAACTGGGCTTTGGAGTCCAGAGCTCCAAGTTCAGACCTCACCTCTGAGCCTCAGTCTCTCCACCTGTAATAGGCGAGTACTACCAATAAAGGCCTTGCACTATTGGTGTATTAAACATAATAAAAAATTAGAGTTGGCATTGTAAACCATACAGCACTTCAAGATGTGAAAAAGGAGGCCAGGTTTCTTAACACACTACCAAGTAAGAGATGGACCCATACACTTAGAAGACCGTAATGACCATCTCCATTCATCCCACAATACACACTGATATGGTTTGGCTGTGTCCCCACTCAAATCTCATCTTGAATTGTAGCTCCCATAATTCCCACATGTCATGGGAGGGAGCCAGTGGCAGGTAACTGAATCATGGGGGTGGATCCTTCTTTTTTTTTTTTTTTGAGACAGAGTCTTGCTCTGTCACCCAGACTGGAGCTCAGTGGCCGGATCTCAGCTCACTGCAAGCTCTGCCTCCCGGGTTTATGCCATTCTCCTGCCTCAGCCTCCTGAGTAGCTGGGACTACAGGCGCCCACCACCTCGCCCGGCTAGTTTTTTATATTTTTTAGTAGAGACAGGGTTTCACCATGTTAGCCAGGATGGTCTCGGCCTCCCAAAGTGCTGGGATTACAGGCTTGAGCCACCGCACCCCGCAGGGGTGGATCTTTCATGTGCTGTTCTCGTGATAGTGAATAAGTCTCCCAAGATCTGATGGTTTTATAAAGGGGAGTTCCCCTGCAAACACTCTGTCTGCCTGCCACCATGTAAGATGTGACTTTGCTCCTCATTCGCCTTCCACCATGCTTGTGAGGCTTCCCCAGCCATGTGGAACTGTGAGTCCAATAAACCTCTTTTTCTTTATAAATTACCCAGTCTTGGGTGTGTTTTTATTAGCAGCCTGAGAACGGACTAATACACAAATTGAGTACCTACCACTTAGAGATACTGCACAGCGCACTGGAACCCCCAGATAGGCTGCCCCTGATGAGCTGGGTCACAGAAATAAAGTCACTGATAATTAGCACAGACCCAGCTCCAGGTGCTTCCTGACTTCCAACAGGATAGGGACTCTACTCACCGCACTAGCCAGGGTCAGAGAGGTGAAATGACTTAGCCAAGCCCAGGCCTGGGGTAGTGGCTGAGAAACTGACTCACGATTCCTTGACAATCTGAGTTTCCTTCCTCCTCCTTTCCCTGAGCACTAAAACATCTGCTATGATAACAGAGACAGGAAGGGAGGTGAAAATCAGGCAAACACATCTGCAGGGCAGCATGGTATTCAATGAAGGAGTGGGCAGAGGAGGGGCAAGAAGTCAGGGACAAGTAAAGCAGCCCCACCCCTCCTTCTAATTCGACCTTCCTCAGTGAACCCAGTAATTCAATCCAATCTGTCCACAACTATACAGCCTCTCAACCTTTCCCTGACTATTTCTTCATCTCCACCTGGAAAAAACTGCATGATCTTAACCAGGCGCGGTGGCTCACACCTGTAATCCCAGCACTCTGGGAGGCCGAGGTGGGTGGATCACCTGAGGTCGGGACCAGCCTGACCAACATGAAGAAACCACATCTCTACTAAAAATACAAAATTAGCCAGGCATAGTGGTGCTTGCCTGTAATCCTAGCTACTCGGGAGGATAAGGCAGGAGAATCACTTGAACCCAGGAAGAGGAGGTTGTAGTGAGCCAAGACCCTGCCATTGCACTCCAGTCTAGGCAATAAGAGCAAAACTCCATCGCAAAAAAAAACAAAAAACAAAACAAAACAAAAAACCCTGCACCATCTAATATGGCAGCCACCAACCACTTGGGCTATTAATTTTATTTTTGAGACAGAGGGCTGCTCTGTCACCTAGGCTGGGGAATAGTGGCGCGATCTCAGCTCACTGCAACCTCCGCCTCCCAGGTTCAAGCAATTCTTCTGCCTTGGCCTACCAAGTAGCTGGGATTACAGGCACACGCCACCATGCCAGGCTAATTTTTTTGTATTTTTAGTAGAGACAGGGTTTCACCATGTTGGCCAGGCTGGTCACGCAACCTGCCCACCTTGACCTCTCACAGGCGTGAACCACCGCGCCCAGCCCACTTGTGGCTACTTAAACTCATAATTGAATAATATGCCCAGACAAGGTGGCTCACGCTTGTCATCCTGCATTTTGGGAGGCTGAGGCAGGAAGATTGCCTGAGTCCAGGAGTTCGAGATCAGCCTGGACAACATGGCAAAACTCTATCTCTACAAAGATTTAAAAATTAGCTGGGCGCGGCCGGGCGCGATGGCTCATGCCTGTAATCCCAGCACTTTGGGAGGCCAAGGCGGGCAGATCATCTGAGGTCAGGAGTTCAAGACCAGCCTGGTCAACATGGTGAAACTCCATCCCTACTAAAAATACAAAAATTAACTGGGTACAGTGGTGCACGCCAGTAGTCCCAGCTACTCAGGAGGCTGAGGCAGGAGAATCACTTGAACCTGGGAGGTGGAGGTTGCAGTGAGCCAAGATTGTGCCAATGCACTCCAGCCTCGGTAACAGAGCAAGACTCCATCTCAAAAAAAAATAAAAATAAAAAAATAAAAATCAGCCAGGCATGGTAGCATGTGCCTGTGGTCCCAGCTACTTAGGAGGCTGAGGTGGGGGGATTGCTTGAGCCCAGGAGGTTGAGGCTGCAGTGAGCCATGATCATACCACTGCACTCACTCCAGCCTGGGCAACAGAGTGAGACCTTATCTCAAAAAAAGAAAGAAAAGGCTGGGTGCAGTGGCTCATGACTTTCAAGGCCAAGACAGGCGGATCACTTGAGGCCAGAAGTTCGAGACCAGCCTGGACAACATAGTGAAACCCCATCTCTACCAAAAATACAAAAATTAGCCAGGCGTGATAGTGCACGCCTGTAATCCCAGCTACTAGGGAGGCTGAGGCAGAATTGCTTGAACCCAGTGGGCAGAGGTTGCAGTAAGCCAAGATCACACCACTGCACTCCAGCCTGGGCAAGAGAGCGAAACTCTGTCTCAAAAAAAAGGAAAAGAAAAAGAAAAGAGAGAAAGAGGTACAGAAAGAAAGAGAGCGACAAAAGAGAAGAGACAAGACGAGACAAGACAAGAAAAGAAAAAGGAGAGGGGAGGGGAGGAGGACAGGAGAAGAGAAGGAGAGGAAAGAAAGAAGAGAGAAAGAACAGGTGGGAGAAATAAAGGGGAAAAAACAATAACTCTAAGATAATACAAATTTAAAGATATATTAAAAAATTAAAAGTAGGGACTTCTTCCCTCCCCATTCCTCACCACAAATGAAGGAGGGGAAGCAAGAGGAAAGGTAATCAGGAGATTGAGACAGGAGAGAAAGATTTAATCAGCCTTAAATGACCTTTCCCTACCCTGCCCCAGTCCTGCCCACTTCCCGCCCCAGTTGCCCAGCCAATGGGCTCCTGGGACTGAGATCAGCTGTGGAGGATATGAACTGCTCCAAAAAAAAAAAAGCGAAAAGGTCTCCAGCCCAAAGGCAGGAGACTGCCCTACCCACATCTTGCTCCTGCAGCCCTTCTGCATTTACCTGTTTCAAGTGACTCCATTCCTAGATACCTACTACGTCCTACTCCTGGCCCATCCTCTTCACCCTCCTCCCGTTTGTCCCCCTACCCAGAGCTTCTTTCTACAGATTCCATCTTCTCCTCCTTATGGATTGGGGATCAGAAGTTCAGACTCAACCTCACAAGATCTTTTAAGATTTTTTTCTGCAGGGCCTCACCAATCCAGGCCTTCCCAAGGTCACCCCTTTCTTCTCCCCATCTCCAACGTCAGTTTCTGTCCTTTCCCTCTACCCTCACTATCAACAATGACCAACATTCCTATTGCCCTTATGATGTGCCAGGTCCAGTCCTTAGCATTTTACATATTAATTTTTCACAGTCCTATGAGGTGGCCACTGTTAATATTTTAGAGAGGGAAATTAGGTCCATAGATCCAGAGAGGTGCAGTCCGTTGCCCAATACACAAGTGGAAAGTGGCAGAGCAAGGACATGAACCCACCCATGTAACCACTACTCTCCTATCTGTCAAATGTAGTTCAAAGCTCTTCTGCAACCCCTTGTCTCTCCCCCTCTAAAGAGAGGCTTCACCCAGGTTTTTTGCAGTGTAATTTTGACAGCATCCACCTGAAGGGATTGTGACCCTTTTGACAAGAAACAAAGCCTTCTCAAGTGTTTCTAAGAAATGTGGGCAAAGTGCCCTATCTGTACCTCTGTCCCTCCGTTTTTCCCCTCATTAACTCAACAAATATTAATCATCTCCTCTGTACAGTGTCCAGAACACACGAGTTCCCTGTCTTGATATTCGATCAGGAGACACAGGAACCAAACAAAATTTTTACACAATTCATTTTAAAATCAGAATTGTGGCAAAGGAGCAAAGAAATACAAGGCCCTATGCAGCCTGCGATAAGGGGACTTGCTCTCTTCTTTCTTCTTCTTGAAGAGGGATCTTTGCCCAAAAGAAAGTCTCTCCTTTGGCCGGGCGCGGTGGCTCAAGCCTGTAATCCCAGCACTTTGGGAGGCCGAGGTGGGCGGATCATGAGGTCAGGAGATCGAGACCATCCTGGCTAACACAGTGAAACCCCGTCTCTACTAAAAATGCAAAAAAAAAAAAAATTAGCCGGGGGTGGCGGCGGGCGCCTGTAGTCCCAGCTACTCGGGAGGCTGAGGCAGGAGAACGGCGTGAATCCGGGAGGCAGAGCTTGCAGTGAGCTGAGATCCGGCCACTGCACTCCAGACTCCGCCTGAAAAACTAACTAAATAAATAAATAAGGAACTCCCATCCCTCTCTTCAAGTCGTCTCCCTCCCTCAGGGCCCACAAAGAAGTTGCAAACGGGTTTTGTCCTCTCCTGAAGAAGTGGAAGTTCTTTTCTTCTAAGGAAGTGGCAGATCTTCCCTTCGGTGTCTTCTCCAAGGGGTCTCCCACTCTTTTTCCCTTCTGTGACAGCCCTTCCTTCATATCCTTCAGGGACCCCACACTCTGAAGATAGCCTTTACATCCCTAATCCCCTTTGGGAAAACCCCCTGGGGCCCAGGTACTCACAGATCTAGCCAGTCCCCGAGCCCCAGGCCGCCACAGCAGCAAGAGGGCAGCCTGGCTCAGGCCTCGGTTTGGCCGCCAGACCCTCGCTGCAGCGATCGCTACCGCCATCTTGGCTAGCAACCACTCAGCGGTAGGGCACTCACGTAGGCTAGATTCGGGGCTGCCCCTTTATGTGCCTGACACAAACTCCAGCACCATCTGACAAGAAAATCACCTTCTTCCCATTCTGTTGTAGATAGAATGCACAGAGATTTGGAGAAGAAAACCTATCTACCCAAAATTTTCCCCAGTCGCCTCATTGTAGTTACTCCTGTAACAGGCAAAGAAGAGGGCAACCTGACCACGGCCTCAGGGATTTAGGGCCCGGGGGCCCAGAGTAAAACAGGTCACTGCCAAGGCCTGCCTCCTGTTCTCAACTGTCCAATGGCGTTGCCAGAGTTAGGAGGTGGGACTGGGCGGAGCCAGATTGTTGGTAAACGCTAAGCCACGTGCGGACGCCAGGACTGACGGCCGAGCCCAGCGCGTGCGCAATGGTTACGCAGAGTGTTCGCAGCGCGCGCTGCCGGGCGGAAGTGATAATCGCAGCCGCACGTGGGGTCGGCGCGATGGAGGAGGAGATGCATACTGACGCCAAAATCCGCGCTGAAATTGGAACAGGGTGCAGCCCTCGGGGTCCCGGCTGCAGCCTCCGGCACTTTGCCTGCGAACAGAACCTGCTGTCGCGGCCAGATGGCTCTGCTTCTTTCCTGCAAGGTAAGAACTTACCCAGGTCTTTTGGAGAGGGACTACCATGTACCGTGCAACGGAGTGCCCATCTCCCCATGATACCAGCTGGTAAATGTCACTCCTGCGTTGATACATGATTTCTTGTCCGATTGAATACTACTACATACGCAGGGATACATACATCTCTCCCTCACGACTAGAAAGGAGAAGATAGCTCCATCTTTGTAAATATGTCTGAGAATGACAGGCGGGGCAGACCGTCCCCGCAAGAATTGATATTTCAGAATAGGGAAAATCACCTCACCAGGGTAAATATCGCCCTTAACTAGATTCCTCCTCCTCACCCCCGCCCCCGCCCGCCCCACACACATGCCCGCTAGGTCCTTGCATCCCGGACTGACGCAAACCTGTCAATTTGCATACTCTGGACTGTGGCGGATCTTTCACCCACGTAAATACTCCTCAAATTGAAGATAATGTCACTGCCCTGGGTTGAAAAATACATCCCCACCGCTACCTCACTGCATCTCTCCACAGGAGTAAATATCCCTAAGATTAGGGCAAGTCTTACCTATAGGGCAAATATCCCCTTCCCCTAGCTAAATAACTCTCAGAACCAGATTAACTCCAAGAATATTTCTCTTTAACGTTTGAGACAGGAGGCTGGGCACAGTGGCTCACGCCTGTAATCCCCACACTTTGGGAGGCCAAGGCGGGTGGATCACCTGAGGTCAGGAATTCGAGACCAGCCTGGCCAACATGGCGAAACCCCGACTCTACTAAAAGTACAAAAATTAGCCAGGCATGGTGGTGGGCGCCTGTAATTCCAGCTACTGGGGAGGCTGAGGCAGGAGAATCGCTTGAACCCAGGAGGCAGAAGTTGCAGTGAGCCAAGATTGTGCCATTGTACTCCAGTGTGCACGACAAAACAAGACTCTGTCTCAAAAAAAAAAAAAAAAATTTTGAGACAGGGTCTCACGATGTTGCCCAGGTTGGTCTTGAACTCCTGGACTCAAGCAGTCCTCCTCCCAAAGTGCTCATATAGGTACCAGCCACCACGCCCAGCCCCAATACATTTTAACAAAATCTGGCTGCTGTGTTGATTGTGGGGAGTATGGGGGAAAACAGGGAGGTGATGGTGGCTCCAGCCAGAACAGGAGTAGTGGAGGTGATGAGATTCTGGATGTAGTTTGAAAGTAAAACGGACAAAACTTACCTATAGTTTGGTTTGAGTGCGAGGAAAAAGAGTCAGGCATAACTAAGGTTTCTGCCCAGATCTGTACAAGTCTGGAAATCAGGAGAGAGATCCAAGCTGGACATAGGCAATTTGGAACTCTCTGGCTGTATATATGGTATTTCAGCCTATTGACTGAACGAAGTCAGTGTAGATGGAAAAGAGGTCCCAGGACCAAGCCCTAGGCCTTCCAACTTGAGCAGTCAGGGACTTGTGACAAGCAAGCTAAAGGAGACTCAGAAGGAACGCCCAGAGACTTAGGGGGAAACCGGGAGAGGGTGGTGACCTGGGGCCAAGAGAAGAGCGTGTCTGAGATGTGAGGGCTGACAGCTGTTTCGGCCTTACTGACAGCCGGGTCAATGGAGGGTTGATCATTTGGAGGTCAGTGGTGACGATGTTGAGCTGCCGCAGTGGAGTGGTGGGGTCACAGGAAAGGAAGAATAGACAGCTGTTCAGGAGTTTTGCTGTAAGAGGATCAGATAAGTGGGGCAGGAATTGAAGATGGTTGTGGGGTCAACAGGGGAGAGAATTGCTGGAGCCACGTCTTGAAGAAGGTGAGAGGGGAGGGACTCTTGTGCTCAGGCGAAACACAGGCAGTTCATCTGGAGCCAGAGGCGAGTTCTATTTTGGTTTCTCCAGTCCTCAGGGCAGTTTTTCCTGGAACTAAGCACACCTTCCGTGTAAGGGCAAATTGGGCATCCCAGGAAATACCGCCTTAACCAGGGACCTTCCCGGACCCTCCCTCAGGCTTAGCACTTATGCTGAATTGAGATACTTCAAGTTTCTTCGAACCTAAGAATTAAGAAGGGGCCGGGCGCAGTTGTTCACACGGGTTGCTCACACCGGTAATCCAAGCACTTTGGGAGGCCGATGAGGGTAGATCACCTGAGGTCAGTAGTTCTTTTTTTTTTTTTTTTTTGACACAGAGTCTCGCCCTGTCACCCAGGCTAGAGTGCAGTGAAGCGATCGTGGCTCACTGCAACCTCCACCTCCCAGGTTCCAGCGATTCTTCTGCCTCAGCCTCCCGAGTAGCCAGGACCACAGGCGCGTGCTCCCACGCCCAGCTAATTTTTGTAGTTTTTAGTAGAGACGGGGTTTCACCATGTTGGCCAGACTGATCTTGAACTCCTGACCTCGTGATCCACCCGCCTCGGCCTCCCAAATTGCTGGGATTACAGGCGTGAGCCACCTCGCCCAGTCGAGGTCAGGAGTTCTGAGACCAGCCTGGCCAACATGGTGAAAACCCGTCTCTACTAAAAATACAAAAATTAGTCGGACGAGGTGGCACGCACCTATAATCTCAGCTACTCTGGAGGCTGAGGCACGAGAATCACTTGAGCCTGGGAGGCGGAGGTTGCAGTGAGCTGAGATTGCACAACTGCACTCCAGCCTCCTGGGTGACAGAGGGAAACTTTGTCTCAAAAAAGAAAATAGAGACAGGAGTCTTGCTATGTTGCTCAGGCAGGTCTCAAACTCCTGGCCTCGAGCAGTCCTCCCACCTGGGCCTCCAGAGTGCTGGGATTACAGGTGTGAGGCACCATGTCTGGCCTCAAATGTTTTGGTTTTTTTTTTTTTTTTTTTTTTTTTTTGAGACGGAGTCTCGCTGTTATTGTCCAGGCTGGAGTGCAATGGTGCCATCTCGGCTCACTGCAACCTCCGCCTCCCCGGTTCCAGCAATTCTGCCTCGGCCTCCCGAGTAGCTGAGATTACAGGCACCCACCACCATGCCCAGCCAATTTTTGTATTTTTAGTAGAGATGGGGTTTCACCATGTTGGCCAGGATGGTCTCAAACTCCTGACCGCAGGTGATCCACCCACCTCAGCCTCCCAAAGTGCTGGGATTACAGCAGACAGTACTAGAAGCCAGGCTATTTATTTCTTCGTTCTTACCTCCTGTACCCCATTTATAGCTTCTGGGGAAATAAGCAGGAATCAGGATTCATTCCAGATATTATTCCTTTCTCAGGTGTCCAGACTGGACTGGTGCAGAATTTGGGGACCAGTGCCTAAGGGAAGAGCTGGGCTGGGGAACCTTTGGAAAGAGAAGTTGAGAGCAGTGACAGTAAGAGGGAGGATGGTTAGCTTTCAGGAAGAACTTCCTGTTAAAAGTTACTAATACTGGCCGGGCATGGTGGCTCATGTCTGTAATCCCAGCACTTTGGGAGGCCGAGGCGGGCAGATCATGAGGTCAGGAGTTCGAGACCAGCCTAACCAACATGGTGAAACCCAGTCTCTGCTAAAAATAAAAAAATTAACTGGGCATGGTGACTTGAACCTGTAATCCTAGCTACTCAGTAGGCTGAGGCAGGAGAACTGCTTGAACCCGGGAGGCGGAGGTTGCAGTGAGCCGAGATCACGCCACTGCACTCCAGCCTGAGCAACAGAGCGAGACTCCGTCTGAAAAAAAAAGAAAGTTACTAATATCAGGGCTAGGCATGGTGGCTCACGCCTGTAATCCTAGCACCTTGGGATTACAGTTGCCCAGGAGTTCGCAACCTGCCTGAGCAACATGGCAAAATCCCCTCTTCACTAAAAATACAAAAATTACCCAGGCATGGTGGCACATGCCTGGAGTTCCAGCTACTTGGGAGGCTGAGGCAGGAGGATCGCTTGAGCCCAGAAGGTTGAGGCTGCAATGAGCTGTGATGGCACCACTGCACTCCAGCCTGGGCAATGAGAGTGAGACCCTGCCTGAATGCCTGAATGGATGAATGGATGAATGGATGAATGTTAATAATATCAGCTAAAGTCTGTTGCGCACTCAGCATGAGCCCCGCAGTGTTCTAAGTGTTCTCTTTGAATTGTGTCCTTTGATCCTCACAAGACGCTAGCGGGGAGCGACTGCTATTTTCCCCATATTACAAATGAGGATACGCAGGCAGAGAAATGAAGTGAGTACTCAAAGAATCACTGCCAACAAATGGCGGGGGTGACATGGGGAACCCTGGCCATCATGCTCAGTGCCACGAATGGGGCCCCAGGAGCAGGGAAGCTGTGAGTGAGGCCCTCCCGCCCTGCTGTCTCCTCAGGTGACACCTCTGTCCTGGCGGGTGTGTACGGTCCGGCCGAGGTGAAGGTCAGCAAAGAGATCTTCAACAAGGCCACACTCGAAGTGATCCTGAGGCCGAAGATCGGGCTGCCTGGTAATTGGGCCCTGCTGAACCTCTGAATAGTGCCCAGTTTGTCATAACCGGCCCCCAGCTCTTCCCTACCAGCTGCCCCGAGTCTCCACTCCCCGCTTTGGTCCCCACTTAGCTGTTTCTGTCTTTAACTCTCTGCCCTGTATCTCATCTTCTGTTGCTTCTCTCTCTGCCTCTAATTTCTCCCTCCTTCTTTCTCCCTCTCTCTGCCTCCACTCATTCATTCCATTAACCTGTTTTTCTTTTCATTTATTTATTTATTTATTTATTTTGAGATGGTGTCTCGCTCTGTCACCCAGGCTGGAGTGCAGTGGCGCGATCTTGGCTAACCGCAACCTCTGCCTCCTGGGTTCAAGCAATTCCCCTGCCTCAACCTCTCGAGTAGCTGGGATTACCGGTGCACGCCACCATGCCCACTAATTTTTTGTATTTTTTTAATAGAGATGGGGTTTCACCATGTTGGCTAGGATGGTCTTGATCTCCTGACCTCGTGATCCGCCCACCTTGGCCTCCCAAAGTGCTGGGATTACAGGCATAAGCCACTGCGCTTAGCCATTTTTTAAAAATTTTAATTTCTTTTTTTTTTTTTTTTTTTTTTTTTGAGACGGAGTCTCGCTCTGTCGCCCAGGCTGGAGTGCAGTGGCCGGATCTCAGCTCACTGCAAGCTCCGCCTCCCGGGTTCCCGCCATTCTCCTGCCTCAGCCTCCCGAGTAGCTGGGACCACAGGCGCCGCCACCTCGCCCGGCTAATTTTTTGTGTTTTTAGTAGAGACGGGGTTTCGCCGTGTTAGCCAGGATGGTCTCGATCTCCTGACCTTGTGATCCGCCCGTCTCGGCCTCCCAAAGTGCTGGGATTACAGGCTTGAGCCACCGCGCCCGGCCTAATTTCATATTTTTAAGACGGAGTCTCGCTCTGTTGCCCAGGCTGGAGTGCAGTGGCTTGATCTCGGCTCACTGCAACCTCCGCCTCCCAGGTTCAAGCAATTCTCCTGTCTCAGCCTCCCGAGTAGCTGGAATTACAGGCGTTAGCCATCACGCCTGGCTAATTTTTGTATTTTTAGTAGAGACAACGTTTCACCATGTTGGTCAGGGTGGTGTCAAACTCCTGACCTCAAGTGATCCACCTGCCTCATCCTCCCAAAGTGTTGGGATTACAGACATGAGCCCCTGTGCCTGGCCCATTAACCTGTTTTTCCACCCTTTTACCCTTATATCCTTCAATCCCCACTGGCTGGGCCTACTAGGGTGGGAGTGGGCGTGGGTAGCAGCATAGACATGGAACTACCAGGTCTTCTTCCCCTGGATGGTTCCTTTGGTGGATGCTGGAGGTAGCAGGGGTCGGTGGACAGCAGTCAGGCCTTGCCTTCTTCCTACTGGAATCTTCCATCATCCCAGGTACCTGCACCATCCCAGGCTGAGACTGTGGGCCCTTTCCAGGGGTTTGGGTGGGGCGTATGGAGGAAGGTGAGTCACATGAAAGGGAAGACCCTGACAACCGCTCTTCAATTTCCCCAGGTGTTGCAGAGAAGAGCCGGGAGCGGCTGATCAGGAACACGTGCGAGGCGGTGGTCCTGGGCACATTGCACCCCCGCACCTCCATCACTGTGGTGCTGCAGGTTGTCAGCGATGCTGGCTCTGTATCCTTTCTCCCAGGCCTCCTCCTCCAGGAAGTCTCCTGATTGCTTCCCTTCTGGTGGCTATATATATGCTGTCTGCTAGCCAGAAAAACTTCAAACACTTAACAGGTACCAGCTCACTGAAGAAGGAGAGCAAACACCCTGGGTGCTTACTTATGTGGCAGGCACTGTTCTGTGTGCCTTACACACATTAACTCATTTAATATAGCACATGCCCTTAATGATCCCCATGGAAGTGGCAGAGCCAAGACTTAGACCCAGACCATCTAGTTCTAGAGCCCAAGGACCCTGGCAGATGAGTGTTCTTATGTTCGCATGTTTTAGGTGACAAAACTGAGGCCCAGAGAGGGGAAGGGGCTTGCCCAAGGTCACACAGCTGGAAGGCCGCACAGGCGGGACTCAAGCCCAGGCCCGTCTGACTCCAGAGCCTGTGCCAGTCACTTTTGTGTTTTTGGTTTTTTCTTTGTTTGTTTGTTTTTGAGACAGGCTCACTCTGTCGCCCAGGCTGGAGTGCAGTGGTGCAGTGTCAGCTTACTGCAACCTCTGCCTCCCGGGCTCAAGCGATTCCCATGCTTTAGCCTCCTGAGTAGCTGGAGTTACAGGTGCCCACCATCACAGCAGGCTAATTTTTGTATTTTTAGTAGAGATGGGGTTTTGCCGTGTTGACCAGCCTGGTCTCGAACTCCTGACCTCAAGTGATCAGCCCACCTTGGCCGCCCAACGTGCTGGGATTACAGGTGTGAGTTACTGTGCCCGGCTGGCAATCACTTCTACTCGGCACCTCAGTGGATTTCAGGCCCTCAGTGCTGGGGGCGCCCTGAGCAGACAGCGGCTGAGTCAGAAGCTTGGCCTTGAAAGATCTCCCTGTCTGAGGTGAGGGAGGTTGAGGTTGAGGACCAGAATTAGGCACTGTAGAAGGCTTTACTGGAACATGACCCTGAACTGGATAGACATTTTATGGATGGGCAGAGAGAGAAAGTATTGTGACCCCATTTTACAGAAGGGGAAAGTAAAGCCCAGAGGAAGTGGTGGAGGATCAGCAGCAGAACTGGAACCGGCTGACTCTAAAGCTGTGGCCTTTGTGTGGCCTGCTCCGCCTGGAGAAGACACACATGGAAACTGAGGCAGAGCCAGCTGACTCCCAACCTGTGTTGTCTTTCCACTTTGAGCTCCCTGCAGGCAGCAGCGCGATGGCTCTTCCTCCATTGCCCTGCCAGCTCTGTCACCGCAGAGTGGCTGCTACCCAAGTTTTGAGCCTGGCTTTGCCAGTGCCTCCCCCACGTGACTTTGGAAGGTTTCTTCCCTTCTCTGACCCTCTGACCCAAATGTGTGGTACGTACTTCAGTACATACCTGTTGAATATTATATTCCCCATCTAACAGATGAGGAGATTGAGACTCTAAGTCATTTGTTCAAAGTCACACAGCTGAGAGAGCAAAACTGGGTCTGGAACCCAGGGCTACTTGATCCCCAGACCACTTTTAAGCACTCTTGCCATACTGCCCTTCTGTGACCGATTAGTGATGTCTGCCACAGGCATCAGCCTGGTCAGGGGAGGCATGGATCTGCTCTGCTGGCCAGGCCTACAGTAGAAACTTCTTAGGCTGGGCACAGTGGCTCATGCCTGTAATCCCAGCACTTTGGGAGGCCAAGGCAGGTGGATCACCTGAGGTCAGGAGTTTGAGACCAGCCTGGCCAACATGGTGATACCCCGTCTCTACTAAGAATACAAAGATTAGCCGGGTGTGGTGGTACATGCCTGTAATCCCAGCTACTCAGGGGGCTGAGGCAGAAGAATCGCTTGAACCCGGGAGGTGGAGATTGCAGTGAGCTGAGATCACACCATTGCACTGCAGGCTGGGCAACAAGAGCAAAACTCCATCTCCAAAAAAAAAAAAAAAAAGAAACTTAACCATTGCCTGTGGTGCTCAGCTCCTGGCCTGTTGTCTGAATGCCGCCTGCATGGCATTGGTGGATGCAGGTGTGCCCATGCGGGCTCTCTTCTGTGGGGTCACCTGCGCCCTAGACTCTGATGGGACTCTCGTACTGGATCCTACATCCAAGCAAGAAAAGGTAGGTGTGAAGATTGGGGTGGCTGAAGGGCAGAGGCCAGACAGCTCCCCCTCCCTTCCTCCAGGCCTCACGTCTCTGCAGATAATAGGCTCATGCCACCTCGATCCCACTTAGCAAGGGCTGCTCTTATCGTCGTGGTTCATTTAGCAGCAAGTGCTAGAAACCCAGCTCAAACTTGCTTAATTAGAAAGGAAATGTGGGGCCGGGTGCAGTGGCTCACACCTGTAATCCCAGCACTTTGGAAGGCCGAGGTGGGCAGATCATCTGAGATCAGGAG
This sequence comes from Macaca nemestrina, assembly GCF_043159975.1. NCBI lineage: Eukaryota > Metazoa > Chordata > Mammalia > Primates > Cercopithecidae > Macaca > Macaca nemestrina. Next base: position 50,621,577 of record NC_092144.1, on the reverse strand, counting down.
TTCAAGACCAGCCTGACCAACGTGGAGAAACCCCGTCTCTACTAAAAATACAAAATTAGCCAGGTGTGGTGTGGTGGTGCATGCCTGTAATCTCAGCTACTCAGGAGTCTGAGGCAGGAGAATCACCTGCATCCGGGAGGTGGAGGTTGTGGTGAGCCGAGATCGCGCCATTGCACTCCGGCCTGGGCAACAAGAGTGAAACTCCATCTCAAAATATAAATAAATAAACTAGAAAGGAAATGTATGTCCGGGTGTGGTGGCTTACACCTGTAATCCCAGCATTTTGGGAGTCTGAGGCGGGAGATCACCTGAGGCCAGGAGTTCGAGACCAGCCTGGCCGACATGGCGAAACCCCATCTCTACTAAAAATACAAAGGTTGGCTTGGCATGGTGGCACGTGCCTGTAATCCCAGCTACTCGGGAGGCTGAGGCATGAGAATCACTTGAACCCAAAGGGTGGAGGTTGCAGTGAGCTGAGATCGCACCACTTCACTCCAGCCTGGGTGAAAGAGTGAAACTCCATCTCAAAAAAAAATAAAACCAGGACTTTAAACAGCATCAGGATGTCCTTGCTTCACTTCTCATCCCTGCCTTTCTCTCCACGTCAGCTTCATTCTCTCGGCCAGCATCTCTCCTGAGGCTGGGACTGACCTCTTACGTTCCATTTCCATCTTAAGAGGCTCAAAAGCAAACAAGAAGACAAGAGAGCTTTCCCCGTCGGCTCAGGTGCAGTGTCCTAAGCTCAGGTTATTCTGAGTTTTCTGCCCAGTGCTATAATGGTCCCCTCCAGTCAAGAAGACAGAAACCACTTGGAGAGTTTCAGATGGAGGGAGTTAAATGCAGGGACTTTGTAACAACAGTGTTGGAGGAGCTAGAGGAGGAAAAAGGAACCAGGAGTGACACCCAAAGATGAGAAACCCCTCCCAGACCTGGGCTGAACCTGCGAGCCAGCTCCTGCTCTGTCATGTTGGAGACATCATCTCAATTGGTTCTGCATGCACATAGCATGTCCTGCCTCTGCCCTGGCCACTGAGGCCCAGAACCCACCCCACCTCCATGGCTGTCACACAGCCACGGCCATCAGCGCCTGCCATTGTCAGTGAGGACCAGGGTGCTGCTCTTCTTCCATTCTCCCACCTCATTACTGCTGGAAACTAGCTGGTAAGGGAGTCTGGGACATACAGCTTGCTGGCTTCCAGCCCCTGTGGGGCAGAGCATGGAAGGGTGACTGGGAGGCCGAGAGGCACCAGATAAGTGAGTGGCACTGTGGCTAGCCCCTTGGGGCAGGAATACTAAGCTTGAAAGCCCCTGTCAGAACCGCGTGGTTGGAATAAGGGGCATGGAGTACAGTTCTACAAAGGAAAGGCAGAGGGCTAGACCCGGGGAAATAGGGAAGGAGTGGTGTAGACAAAAAATGACTGCGCTTCATGCTTGATAGGTGAGCGCCTGGCTGTGGAAAGGGAGAGGCCTGGAGGCCAAGGGTCCGGAGTCCCCTCAGTGGGACTGGCTGCAGGTGTGTGGTGGGAAGCGGGGTGTTGAGACAGGGTCTCACTGTCGCCCGTGCTGGAGTGTAGTACGATCACAGCTCACTGAAGCTTCAAACTCCTGGGCTCAAGCAGTCCTCCCACCTCTGCCTCCTGAGTAGCTGGGAACTCAGACATGCACCCCCATGTCCAGCTACTTTTTTTTTTTGTTTTCTTTGTTTTTGTTTTTGTTTTTTGTTTTGTTTTGTTTTTTAAGAGATGGGGTCTTCCTCTTTTGCCCATACTAGTCTTGAATTCCTGGCCTCAATCAGTGTCCTGCCTCGGCCTTCCAAAGTGCTGAGAGTATTGTCATGAGCCACTGTGCCTGGCCAAAGGACTGGCTGAGATTTTATCTGGGGGGAAGGTCCTAGGTCCCCCACCACCTTCTACCCCTTGTACCTAGGAGGCCCGGGCAGTCCTGACCTTTGCCCTGGACAGCGTGGAACGGAAGCTGCTGATGTCCAGCACCAAGGGGCTCTACTCGGACTCTGAGGTACCAGCATGGGGATGAGGCGAAAAGCCAGAACCTTCCTTCCCGCTGATATACGGTCTTGTCCCAACTCTGCCCTGGATTCTGAGAGGCCTCAGGAGAGCCTCTTACATTTCTTCTTGTAAAAAAGAGGGAGTTTTCAAACTTCATGGTCCCAGAAACCTTTGCGGAAATGTTTAAGGGAAGCCCAATTTATGAGACAGGCAAAAAGAGAATGAGCTCTGTTTGAAGTCAGAAGAGGGCCTGTGATGGTCCCCCAGCTCCCAGCTCAGAGTGGTGAGCCACGGGAATTCTGGGTCTCAGGCTAAGAGACAGAGCCTGGAAACTCTTGGACCAGACTGTCTGCAAAAGCATGTCCAACCTGGACTTCAGGAATCTAGGAATACATGGCAGTGAAGACTGGGAGTCTCTTGATTCCGTGGCTCTTAGATTATTTAGGCTCAAGGGGCCCATGGCTGTAAAATCCCAAGACCACTCCAATTCTGTGCACTCTCCAATTCCATAGCTCTGCAAAGCTGGGGCCTCCAAGGTCTGAGGATACCTGATTGGTCTGAGTCCTGTTGCTGTCAGAATCTGATCTTAAAGCCCTTCGCCCTTTTCCTGATCTCTAAAAAACAGCTCATGAAATGGGAAATAATCCCTCACCACCTGCCTCACTTGGGGGCAGGGGAGTGATGGGAGGTTAAGGGAGTCAGGTGGGGTCAGCAGAAACTCCTGGGTCAACTAAGTCACGTGTGCATGCAGGGCTCAGCCCCCAGCACTGACCGGTCTCTCCCGCACAGCTCCAGCAGTGCCTGGCTGCGGCCCAGGCCGCTTCGCAACACGTCTTCCGCTTCTACCGGGAATCGCTGCAGAGGCGTTACTCCAAGAGCTGAGGCAAGCTGGGGCAAAGGGCCGCTCCCACTGCCTCCACCCACTCACCCCCTATAGCCTGAAGCAAACCAGCGGCCCAGCCTTGCCTCTCTGTCCTGTGGGCTCCTGTGAGCCTGCAGCTCTGTAACCACAGGGCTCCTGTGGGGAGGCCTTGGCCTGTGACAGCCCCCAGCAAGGATAACATTCAGAGGAGCTCACATTTATGGAATAGATGAGTCAATAAATTAATTCACTTTAACAAATGTCTGTTGAGCACCCATTGTGTGCAGGCCCTGCTAGTGAGATCCCAGAGGAGCAGGGAGGTAAACTGGAATTTGTCAGATGGTAGTAAATCTATAACAAAGTAAAAAGCAGGGAACAGGAGTTTGGGAGAGTCCCTTTATGGAGGGCAAATTCAGTACATCAGGCATCAGTGCCTCCACAGAGCAGGGCACCTCAGAGGGGCCCTGAAGGAGGAAAGGGCATGAGCTCTTGGTTAACGTGGGGAAGGAGCCCCCAGGGACTGGGGACCAGCTTGGTGAACAGGGTGGCCAGAGCCAGTGAGCAAGAGCAGGAGAGCAGATGGGGCTGCGGGGAACGGGCAAGCATGCAGGTGGGACCTTGTAAGCCATGGGGGGAATCTCACCCACCAACCCTGTGAGATGGGGCTGTTGTTACAGTCTCTGTCTTGTTTTGTTTTGTTTTGCGACGGAATCTCGTTCTGTTGCCCAGGCTAGAGTGCAGTGGGGTGATCTCGGCTCACTGCAACCTCCGCCTCCCAGGTTCAAGTGATTCTCCTGCCTCAGCCTCCTGAGTAGCTGGGATTACAGGCGCATGCCACCACGCCCGGCTCATTTTTGTATTTTTAGTAGAGACGGGGTTTCTCCATGTTGGTCAGGCTGATCTCTAACTCCCGACCTCAGGTGATCTGCCCACCTCTGCCTCCCAAAGTGCTGGGATTACAGGCATGAGTCGTCGTGCCCGGCCTAATTTTTGTATTTTTAGTAGAGATGTGGTTTCACCGTGTTTGCCAGGCTGGTCTCGAAATCCTGACCTCAGGTGATTTGCCTGCCTGGGCTGCCCAAAGTGCTGGGATTACAGATGTGAGCCACTCTGCCCAGCCTAATTTTTGTATTTTTAGTAGAGACGAGGCCAAACCCTGCCTGGAGTTGGAGGCAGTCCCATTCAAACCAAATGGCCTGCGATAGGGAAATGGATGCATCCTTAAGGAAACATGGAAGTGTTGGCACCTGGACAGGGAAAACACATCTGCCACAAGCACTTAGCAGAGGCACATAGGAAGTGCTCACTAAGCACACTAAGAGGGGCTAGATATTATCAAGCAACAAAGGCCAGGCTCGGTGGCTCACGCCTGTAATCTCAGCACTTTGGGAGGCTGAGGTTGGTGGATCACCTGAGGTCAGGAGTTCGAGACCAACCTGACCAACATGGTGAAAATCCATCTCTACTAAAAAATACAAAAATCAGCCAGGTGCGGTGGTGCGCGCCTGTAATCCCAGCTACTCAGGAGGCTGAGGCAGGAGAATCGCTTAAACCAGAAGGCGGAGGTTGCAGTGAGCCAAGATTGCGCCATTACACTCCAGCCTGGCAACAGAGCAAGACTCCGTCCCAAAAAAAAATAAAAAATACAAAAAATTAGCCAGGCATTGTGGCACACGCCTGTGGTCCCAGCTCCTTGGGAGGCTGAGGTGGGACGATCACTTGAGCCTGGAAGGTTGAGGCTGCAGTGAGCCAAGATCGTGCCACTGCACTCCAATCTGGGTGACAGAGGGAGATCCTGTCTCAAAAAAATAATAAAAAAAAAAGCTCAGAGGGAGACAGCAACAGCAGTCATTTCCATATATGATGCCTTTAATCCTCACTACAGCCCGAGATGTGCAGAAAGTCCCATTTTACAGAGGAGAAAAAATGAGGCTTCAAGAGAAGTCACTTGCGCCAAGCTTACATAGCTAACAGGTAGAGGAGTAAGGGCTTGGAACTCAGCTCTCTCCAGTTCTCTGCTAACCACCAATATTGGAATGAGAACATCCTGCTGTTTAGAAACCGGCAGGCATGGCCGCTCATGCCTGTAATCTCAGCTTTGGGAGGCCAAGGCGAGAGGATCAGTTGAGCCCAGGAGTTTCAGACCAGCCTGGGCAATGTAGCGATGATGCCTTGTCTTTACAAAAAACAAAAAAATTTTTTTTTAATAATCAGCTGGGTGTGGTGGCAGGTGCCTGTAGTCCTAGCTACTTGAGAGGTTCCTGGGCTCAATCAGGAAGATTGCTTGAGCCCAGGGGTTCAAGGCTGCAGTGAGCCGTGATTGTGCCACAGCACTCCAGCCTGGACAACAGGGAGGCCATCTCTCAAAAAAAAAAAAAAAAGTCCTCTTCCCCTTTTCCAGCTCAGGTCTCAGGGGGCAAGCACCCTGGGGATGCCCACCACAGCCCGTCACCCTGACCAGTCAGTCCCCTGTTGGTCTCAAGCACCCCCAACCCCTTCCATCCTCCCACACACGAACAGACTCTGGTTTGCTGCAAGAGTGTCTGGTGTTTAATCTCACGTTGCTGCCGCCCGATGAGCGGTGGCCAGGAAGGGGAGGGGTTCCAGTCCAGCTCGCTCCCGTTTCTAGATGCTCCTGCCGCTGCCGCAGCCTCATCCGCCAAGATTCTCCACTCTCTGCCCACAGATTTGCTGGGCTGCCGGCCTCAGGGTTCACAGTGAGGGCTGTAGGGGCAACTAGGGCGGGTCTCGGGAGGCAAGGTAGGCGGCCAGGGTCACCAGGGCAGCCGCATACGTGCACACGCCCAGCCCGACGGCGAGGACCCCCAGCAGGAAGGCACGGCGGGAGGCGGCCCCTGCCCCCTGGATGTCCCCCTTGGCCCAAGCCTTGTTGGTCTGTAGAGGCAGTGGGCAGCAGTGACCCAGGCATCCCCTCAGTCCCAGACCCTTCCCCTGGTCTCCCCACCCAACATACCCATTCATTCATTCATGCATGTATTCCAAAAGCAGATACGTAGCACCTACTATAGGTCAGGCACTGGGGATGCTGAGTGATTAATAAAAACATTAAAATGGTATATGCCACTGTTCTAACTCATTTGATTCTCACATTGGCCTAGAGGTAGCAATTATTCCCACTTTACAGATGAGGAAAGTGAGGCACAGGGAAGTTAAGTGACTTGCCCAAAATCTTGCAGAGATCTGGGCACCGTGGCTCACGCCCGTAATCCCAGCACTTTGGGAGGCCAAGGTGGGAGGATCACTTGAGGTCAGGAGTTCAAGACCAGCATGGCCAACGTGGTGAAACCCCGTCTCTACTAAAAATTCAAAAATTAGCCGGGCATGGTGGCGCGTGTCTGTAATCCCAGCTATTCAGGAGGCTGAGGCAAGAGAATCACTTGAACCCAGGAGGCGGAGGTTGCAGTGAGCCGAGATGGCACCACTGCACTCCAGCCTGGGCAACAAAGTGAGACTCAAAATATATATATATTGCAGAGAGTGGCAGACTCAGGATTTGAGTTCAGGTTCTTAACTAACACTGGGCTGCCCTCCACCTTCCCGCCTCAGGTATATGGCTCTTTGTTTGTGTGGGGCATTTTTCTCTTTTATGCCCAGTCCCCTCCAAGTCCCACACACAGACTGACCTTCTGGGCTAGACAGAAGGCAGCGATGCCCACAGGCCAGAAACAACACAGCATGGAGAAGACAGCCAAGCCGAGGTGGTCGTGGGGTAGAAATGGTGAAAGACGGCTGCCGCCATCCCAGTCCGAGTCACTGTCACTGGATGACATGTCCTATGGGCAGGAAAGTGCCCAGGTGGGCATCTCCAGCCACCTTTCCTGCCCCATTGCTCTGCTCTCCATAGCCCTCAAAGGCCAATACCTGCCCCCAGGGCTTCCCCAGAGATACAAAGAGAAAAAAATGTTCAGATATGGGCTTTTGGTGTTTGAGACAGGGTTTCGCTCTGTCACCCAAGCTGGAGTACAATGGCACAGTCTCAGCTCACTGCCTCCCAGGTCCAAATGATTCTCCTGCCTCAGCTTCCCGAGTAACTGGGATTACAGGCACGCGCCATCATACCTGGCTAATTTTGTATTTTTAGTAGAGACAGTGTTTCACCAAGTTGGCCAGGATGGTCTTGAACTCCTGACCTCAGGTGATGCACCCGTCTCGGCCTCCCAGAGTGCTGGGATTACAGGCATGAGCCACCACACCTGGCCAGAGATGGACTTTTGACATTTGTTTCCTGGAGCCCTCTGAAGGGAAGCTATGGACCAGGTCTCCAGAGAAGAGCCCCAACCACACCCAGAGTTTTCAGTTCATTTTCAAGGGGTTCACGGATCCAATCATGGATGCTACAATTGTTTATAATGTCTGAGTGAAAAGCCCCTGAATGACCGGGCGCAGTGGCTCATGCCTGTAATCCCAGCACTTTGGGAGACAAAGGTGCGTGGATCACCTGAGGTCGGGAGTTGGAGACCAGCCTGGCCAACATGGTGAAACCTCGTCTCTACTAAAAATAAAAAAATTAGCTGGGCATGGTGGGGTGCCCCTGTAATCCCAGCTACTCAGGAGGCTGAGGCAGGAGAATCACTTGAACCCAGGAGGTGGAGGTTGCAGTGAGCTGAGGTGGAGCCACAGCACTCCAGCATGGGCGACAGAGCAAGACTCTGTCTCAAAAAGAAAAGCCCCTGAATGGGGACAAACGCCACTGAAACAAGGAAACTGCAAAAAGTTGGAGATTATTGGCCAGGCACAGTGGCTCACGCCGGTCATCCCAACACTTAGGGAGGCCAAGGCAGGAGGATCATTTGAAGCCAGAAGTTTGAGACCAGCCTGGGCAATATGGCAGACCCCATTTCTACAAAAAAATTTAAAAATTAGCTAGGCATGGGCCGGGTGCAGTGGCTCACGCTTGTAATCCCAGCACTTTGTGAGGCCAAGGATGGCAGATTGTGAGGTCAGGAGATGGAGACCATCCTGGCTGACACAGTGAAACCCCACCTCTACTAAAAATACAAAAACAAAATTAGCTGGGTGTGGTGGCACGCACCTGTAGTCCCAGCTACTCAGGAGGCTGAAGCAGAAGAATGGCATGAACCCGGCAGACAGAGCTTGCAGTGAGCCGAGATTGCGCTACTGCACTCCAGCCTGGGCAACAGAGTGAGACTCCATCTCAAAAAAAATAAAAAAAATTAGCTAGGCATGGTGTCTTGTGCCTATAGTCTCAGCTACTTGGGAAGCTGAGGCAAGAGGATAGCTTGAGCCCAGAAGTTTGAGACTCCAGTGAGCTATGATCACATGTCTGCCCTCCAGCCTGAGCAATGGAGCAAGACCCTGTCTCTAATAAATAAATAAAAGATTGAGATTATAAAATGCTCCAATGGCCTAAATGATTAGGGCAAACCTGCCTGCTGGAAACTAATGTAGAGTCTAGATTTTTAAACCTTTTTTTTTTTTTTGAGACGGGAGTCTCGCTCTTGCCCAGGCTGGAGTGCAGTGGCTCGATCTCCGCTCACTGCAACCTCCACCTCCCAGGTTCAAGTGATTCTCCTGCCTCAGCCTCCTGAGTAGCTGGGATTACAGGTGTGCACCACCACACCTGGCTAATTTTTGTATTTTTTTATTTAGTAGAGACTGGGTTTCACCGTGTTGGCCAGGCTGGTCTTGAACTCCTGACCTCGTGATCCACCCGCCTCAGCCTCTCAAAGTGCTGGGATTACAGGCGTGAGCCACCGAGTCCAGCCTAATTTTTGTATTTTTAGTAGAGATGGGCTTTCACTACATTGGTCAGGCTGGTCTTGAACTCCTGACCTCAAGCAGTTCATTTGTCTTGGCCTCCCAAAGTGTTGGGATTACAGGCATGAGCCACAGCGCCTGGTCCCACATGCTTTTATTACCATGTGACTTTGATATCCCTCCCATCAAGGGATGAGTTCTGTGTCCCGTCCCCTTGAATTTGAGCAGACTCATGACTCACTTGTAATTAATAGAATGTGGTGGAAGTCATGTTACGTGACTTCCAAAGCGAAATCAGAAAAGGTGAGGCAGCTTCTGCTTTGCTGCAACATTCATGCTGCAGGCTGGAGGTACATAAGCAGCCTGACTGCCCTGAAGCTGTTATGCTGTAAGGAATCCCAAAGCAGCTTATATGGAGGGACCACATATGGAAGCTCTAAGACTCGGCTGGGCACAGTGGCTCACGCCTGTAATCCAGCACTTTGGGAGGCTGAGGTGGGTGGATCACCTGAGGTTAGGAGTTTGAGACCAACCTGAGCAATACAGTGAAACCCTGTCTCTACTAAAAATACAAAATTAGCTGGGCATGGTGACACAAGCCTGTAATCCCAGCTACTCGGGAGGCTGAGGCAGGGGGATTCGCTTGAACCCAGGAGGCGGAAGTTGCAGTGAGCTGAGATTGCACCATTGCACTCCAACCTGGGCAACAAGGGCAAAACTCCATCTCAAAAAAAAAGGAAGCCCTAAGACACCATGAAGAAAGAGAAAAGTACCCAGCCAGCTCCTGACTGTTCTAGTTCCACCCACCAGCTGAATGCAACCTCATAAAAGACGCAGAGGCAGAACCATGCAACTGAGTCCCAAATTCCTGACCAACAGAAACCATAAGAGTTCATAGTGGCCGGGCGCGGTGGCTCACGCCTGTAATCCCAGCACTTTGGGAGGCCGAGACGGGCGGATCACGAGGTCAGGAGATCGAGACCATCCTGGCTAACACGGTGAAACCCTGTCTCTACTAAAAAATACAAAAAACTAGCCGGGCGAGGTGGCAGGCGCCTATAGTCCCAGCTACTCGGGAGGCTGAGGCAGGAGAATGGCGTGAACCCGGGAGGCGGAGCTTGCAGTGAGTTGAGATCCGGCCACTGCACTCCAGCCTGGGTGACAGAGTGAGACTCCGTCTCAAAAAAAAAAAAAAAAAAGAGTTCATCGTGATTGTTGCCTGCCTGCCTTGCTTCTCTTCCTTCTCTCTCCTTCCTTCCTTCCCTTTTTTCCTTCTTTCTTTCTTTCCTTCCTTTCTTTCTTTCTCCTTCCTTCCCTTCTTTCCTTCTTTCTTTCCTTCCTTCCTTTCCTTCTTTCTTTCCTTCTTTCCTTTCCTTCTTTCCTTCCTTCCTTTCCTTCTTTCCTTCCTTCCTTTCCTTCTTTCCTTCATTCCTTCTTCCTTCCTTCTTTCTCTCTTTCTCTCTTTTCTTTCTCTCCTTCCTCCCTCCTTCCCTTTCTCTTTTTCTCTCTCTCTCCCTCTTTCTCTTTCTTTCTTTCTGTCTGTCTCGCTCTGTTGCCCAGGCTGGAGTAAGGTGGTATGGTCATAGCTCATTGCAGCCTCTACCTCCTGGGCTCAAGTGATCCTCCCACCTCAGTCTCCCGAGTAGCTGAGACTACAGGAACACGCCCCCACACCTGGTTAATTTTTTTGTTTTAAATGGGGTCTTGCTAATTTTCAGAGGACAAAATGAAAAATTAAATAAAAATAAAGATGGAGTCTCGCTATGTTGCCCAGGCTAGTCTAGAACTCCTGGGCCCAAGCAGTCCTCCTGCCTCGCCTTCCCAAAGTGCTGGGATTACCAGTGTGAACCGTTGTGCCTGGCCTGGAATGAGAAATTATAAAAAGTGACATTAACTTAAAAAAAAAAAAAAAAAAAAGGAAGGCTGGGCAGGAGTTTGAGACCAGCCTGGGCAACATGGCAAAATCTCTTCTCTACAAAAAATACCAAAAAATTAACCAGGCATGGTGGCACATGCCTGTGGTCCCAGCTACTCAGGAGGCTGAGGTGGGAGGATTGCTTGAGTCCAGGAGGTCAAGGTGGCAGTAAACTATGATCGCTCCACTGCACTCCAGCCTGGGCAGCAGAGCGAGACCTTCACACACACACACACACACACACACACACACCTTCACACACACACACACACACACAGAAAAAGAGCAGAGTGGACAAAAGCCAGAGGTGCATGCACTCTGAAGACACCAAGCAGCAGAGTCAGAGATCAGAGGGAAGACAAAGCCAAAGGCCAGGCAACAAAGATGAGAGACAAATCTGGAGAGAAAAAGGTAAAGAAACCAGGAGAGACATAAAAGAAGAACCGTAACTGGAAATCTCAGAAGCCCACGCACAGCTGGGAAGTGAGACTCCAGGCCTAAGGCAGATCGGCACAGCTGTCAGCCTGCCAGATGCTGGCCGTAGTGGGGCTCACCCCAGCCCCCTCCTGTGCCTTCCACTAAGGTCTGCTGTTCCTACCTCAACATCAGGGGGCCTTGGTTCCCCCAGGCCAGCGCTGACAGAGGGAAGAGGCGGTGACAGGAACTGCAAACCCCTCAGGGATTCGGCAAAGGCTATCTCTCTTAAGGCGGACCCCAGCTCATGCCTGCCAGGCTTCTGGGCAGGGGTCTCACATTCTGTGCTCTCCAGCAGAGGCTGTTGAAGCTCACGAAGACTAGGACTGTCCATGGCTTTGGGAAAACTCCAAGAGGGGTTTCCTAGGGGTAGGGGGAAGAAAAAGACAAGTTGTAAAAGTCTCACTTCACTCAACTTCTGACCCCTTGCTTTAGAGAGACCCAGGCAGAGACCAGTGAGTGCAGTGGTCCTCAGACCCATTTTACAGATAGGGAAACTGAGAGGCCCAGAGAGAAAAAAAGATTGGCCTCAGGTTACAAAGAGAACTTAGGACATTCAATTTTGGGCATTTCTCTCTTTTTTTTTTGAGACAAAGTCTCGATCTGTTGCCCAGGCAGATCCACCACTGCAGATCCACTAGAGTGCAGTGGTGCGATCTCAGCTCACTGCAGCCTCTGCCTCACGGGTTCAAGCCATTCTCCTGCCTCAGCCCCCCAGGTAGCTAGGATTACAGGCACCCACCACCATGCCCGCCTAATTTTTTTTAAATTATTATTATTTTTAGTAGAGACAGGGTTTCACTGTGTTAGCCAGGCTGGTCTCGAACTCCTGACCTTAGGGGATCCACCAGCCTCGGCCTCCCAAAGTGCTGGGATTACAGGCATAAGCCACTGCACCCAACCAAATTCTGGGCATTTCTCTCAGGCAAAAGCCACATACCCATCACACTTACCCAATAAGTTGCACCTGTTGAACCATGCCTTACACACTTACCTGCCCCACGAACACCCCCAACACCCATCCCAGGTTCATACCCTGTGACCACCTATCCAGGTCCATGCACCCCTCCCAGTCACGCACACACCCATACCCTGCCCCCAGTGCTGCCTGGAACTTCACTCTAGTCTACATTCCCCCTCTGTCCCCTAGACCTGCCCCCCGAAGTCCCCTGCCACACAGCCCCATCTAGGCAAGCCCAGCCTCCACCTCCACACATTCATCTCCCAAAGGACTCCTTGCATATTTTCCCCAAACGTCAGCATCCCTTTCAGGCCCCCAACCTCCTTACACATTTATCCCAATTGACTCCATGCACAACCCTACTCCCCACTGCATCACAAACCACAGACACCTGTGCACACACACGCACCCTGGCCCTTTCCCCTATTCTCATGACCTCTTGCATGCCTGCCTCACTCATCAGGCCCAGGCATCCCTGCCCTACTCCACCCACACACCCATGACTCCACACAACTCCCACACACGCACCAGCTCTCCAGAATCCTTGGCACACCTGGCCCCACAAACACCCTCAACCCCAGCACACATACATGTACACACGCAACACAACCAGAAAGAATATTCTTCTTGTCCTACGATCCCCCTGGGAGGTCCCCAAGCCTCCTGCCCGCTCATTCCAAACCTTGACTGAGCCGATTTCCTCGCCAAAGCTTTGCCCTCTCATCCCCAACGCCAGGACCCAGGGGAGGGACTGTGACCCCCACCCACCTACGCCCCTCGCTCACCGCTCACGATCAGAGGCCGGGGGCCTCCTGAACCCCCGCAATGTCACCCGCCCAGACCCTGCCACCGAGGGTCCGAGGGGCGCGGGGACCTGGCGCTTTGCTCTTCGCGGGTCTCGGCGCCCCGGGCCCGCTGCGTGCGGGGGCGGGGACGGGGCGGGGCGACGGCCTCCCAGGCTCTGTCCCTCCGCAGCGTCCGGCGAGGGGGACCTGAAAGCCGACTTCAGCGTCCAGGAGCGGGTTCCTACGACTCCCGGGGGTCTGGGAGCAGGCGGGAATCCTCGGAGAACGGTAGCCCCTTCCTCGTGAGTCCAGGCCCAAGCTCTGCCGGAGCAGAGGGCACCCCTGATTCTCCAGGGCCTTCCCGGCTTGGCCCCGCCTCCCTTCCCCTTTGCGCAATAATAGCCAATAATAATAACAGCAACAAGGACAGTGCGCCCTGTTCTAAGTGCTTTGCAAATAAACTTACATGCACATGTATTCCTCAGCAAGACCCTAAGAGGCATAATTGTTTATTATCCGTTTCACGCGGGAGTAAACTGCAAGCCGAGGTTAGGTAAATTGCCTAAGGGCATATCTTTGGTTCATTGAGAGCAGACTGTACCCAAGCCCTGTGTGAAACGCTTTACATTCATCATCGCATTCATTCCTCCTCTCGGTAGCTCCGCGTTTTGTTGTTGTTGTTGTTGTTGTCGCTGCTATTTTAGTTTGGGGTGTTTGTTTGTTTGTTTGTTTGTATTTTGAGACGGAGTCTCTCTCTGTCGCCCAGGCTGGAGTGCAGTGGCGCGATCTCGGCTCACTGCAAGCTCCGCCTCCTGGGTTTACGCCATTCTCCTGCCTCAGCCTCCTGAGTAGCTGGGACTACAGGCGCCCGCCACTGTGCCCGGCTAATTTTTTGTATTTTTAGTAGAGACGGGGTTTCACCGTGGTCTCGATCTCCTGACCTTGTGATCCGCCCGCCTCGGCCTCCCAAAGTGCTGGGATTACAGGCGTGAGCCACCGCGCCCGGCCTGTTTTGTTTTGTTTTTGAGACGGAGTCTTGCTCTGTCGCCCAGGCTGGAGTGCAGTGGCATGATCTCGGCTCACCGCAACCTCCGCTTCCTGGGTTAAAGCGATTCTCCTGCCTCAGCCTCCCGAGTAGCTGGGAGTACAGGGGCAAGCCACCACGCCCAGCTAATTTTTGTATTTTTAGTAGAGATGAGATTTCGCCATGTTGGCCAGATTGGTCTTGAACTCCTGACCTCAGGTGATCCGCCCGCCTCAGCCTCCCAACGTGCTGGGATTACAGGCATGAGCCGCTGCGCCCGGCCAGGTTTCTTTTATTTTTTAAAAGACGGGGTCCTGCTCTGTTGCCCAGGAATGCAGTGGCACGATCATTGCTCACTGTAGCCTCAGCCTCCCAAAGCGGTGGGATTACAGGTGTGAGTCACCGCGCCTGGCCTATTTTGTTTTGGTGTGTTTTTTTGCCGGGGGGGGCGGGTGCTGAGGGGGTGTTGGCTTGTTTTTCATCCCTGTTTTGCAGATAAAGAAACAGGCTCACGGGCCAGGCCGGTGGCTCATGCCTGTAATCCCAGCACTCTGGGAGGCCAAGGCGGGCAGATACGAGGTCAGAAGACCCAGACCATCCTGGCTAACACGATGAAACCCTGTGTCTACTAAAAATACAAAAAATTAGCGGGGCGTGGTGGTGGGCGCCTGTAGTCCCAGCTACTCTGGAGGCTGAGGCAGGAGAATGACATGAACCCAGGAGACGGAGCTAGAAGTGAGCCGAGATCGCGCCACTGCACTCCAGCCTGGGAGACAGTGAGACTCCGTCTCAAAAAAAAGAGAAAAAGACTCACCTGTATGCTCACTTGGCCACAGTAAACAGCTGGTACCAAGCCCAGCAGACTGTAACCCAGGGCTGTGTTCCTGTGGCCCTTGCTAAGCCAATGGGCGAGGAGGAAGCAGAGACAGGTGGGGTGGGAGTTTCTAGGGAAAGAAGGCTGAGGAGTGGGGTCCAGTAGGGGGTGATGCTTCGATTGTCAAGTGGTACAGTGATGTTCATGAGTCAACATTTGGACCCACATAGACCTGGTTTCCTTTCCAGGCTCTTTTTTTTTTGTTGTTGTTGTTGTTTTGAGACAGAGTTTCGCTCTTGTTGCCCAGGCTGGAGTGCAACGGCGTGATCTGTGCTCACCTCAACCTCCGTCTCCCAGGTTCAAGCGATTCTCCTGCCTCAGCCTTCCGAGTAGTTAGGATTACAGGCATGTGCCACCACGCCTGGCTAATTTTGTATTTTTAGTAGAGACAGGATTTCTCCATGTTGGTCAGGCTGGTCTCGAACTCCCGACCTCAGGTAACCCACCAGCCTCAGCCTCCCAAAGTGCTGGGATTGCAGGCGTGAACCATCGCTCCCGGCCCCTTTCCAGGCTCTTTTTTTTTTTTTTTTTTTTTTTTGAGACGGAGTCTGGCTCTGTTGCCCAGGCTGGAGTGCAGTGGCCGGATCTCAGCTCACTGCAAGCCCCGCCTCCCGGGTTCACGCCATTCTCCTGCCTCAGCCTCCTGAGTAGCTGCGCCCGCCACCTCGCCCGGCTAGTTTTTTGTATTTTTTTAGTAGAGACGGGGTTTCACCGTGTTAGCCAGGATGGTCTCGATCTCCTGACCTCGTGATCCGCCCGTCTCAGCCTCCCAAAGTGCTGGGATTACAGGCTTGAGCCACCGCACCCGGCCTTCCAGGCTCTTTAAGGCACTGAGCGTGTGGCCTCTAGACAGTGCCTTTACCTCTCTGACCCCCGATTTCTTCACCTGCAAAATGGGGATAATGCTCCTTGCCTCTTATGTGGTACTCTATGTACTTAGAGTTGCTGTAACAACAAATGTCCAACATTGGGAGCCTCTCTGAACCTATTTTGGTTCAGGTGCTGCCTAGGAAATAGAAAAATAAAAAATGAACAAATATCCAACATTTATCCAAAGCCGGGCAAAGAAAGCACTCTGAACACATTTGATGGTGTTTATTAATATTATTATTTACATCCATCTCCATCGGACTGATTACAAGACTCTCCCTGTCTTGCAAGCTTCCACCTCCTTCATGGAGCCTTGTATAGGCCTCCCTTCCCAGAAGCCCTCCGTCTCACCAGACTGGAGGATTCCCTGGCCTTTGTGGGGCCGGAGTTCCCTCGCTCCAGGGCTCCAGGGCTCGGTGCCAAGAGTCCAGATGCTGGCGCTGGCACTGGCCCCACTCCCGGGGAGAACAGATGGTGTCTGCAAGTGCACTTGGCTCAGCCAGTTTCTGGCAGACGACAGAAGCAGGGAGGGTAGACAAGAGCGTGAGGGGGCAGGATTGTTTCACCCAGGAGGGATGCCCTGTTACTGTCTATCTCAACCTTGCTCTCATTCTTTTCATATTTCTATGAAGTATACTATAGGCCGGGTGTGGTGGCCCACGCCTGTAATCCCAGCCCTTTGGGAGGCCAAGGAGGGAAGACTGCTTGAGCCTAGGAGTTCGAAACCAGCCTGGGCAACATAGCAAAACCCCAGTCACTGAGGCTGGAGTGCAGTGGCATGATCTCAGGTCACTGCAACCTCTGCCTCCTGGGTTCAAGCCATTCTCCCACCTCAGCCTCCCAAGTAGCTGGGATTATAGGCACTCGCCACCATGCCCGGCTAATTTTTGTACTTCTAGTAGAAATGGGGTTTCACCATGTTGCCCAGGCTGCTCTTGAACTCCTGACCTCAAGTGATCTGCCCGCCTTGGCCTCCCAAAGTGCTGGGATTGTAGGCATGAGCCAGCGCGCCTGACCAAAAACGATTTTTAAAAAAAAAAAGAAAGAAAGAAACATACCGGCCAGGCATGGTGGCTCATGCCTATAATCCCAGCACTTTGGGAGGCCGAAGTGGGCGGATCATAAGGTCAGGAGTTCAAGACCACCCTGACCAACATGGTGAAACCCTCTTTCCACTAAAAATACAAAAATTAGCCAGGCGTGGTGGTGCGCACCTGTAATCCCAGCCACTCGGGAGGCTGAGGCGGGAGAATCACTTGAACCCGGGAGGCGGAGGTTGCAGTGAGCCAAGATCATGCCACTGCACTCCAGCCTAAGGACAGAGCGAGACTCTGTCTCAAAAAAAAAAAAGAAAAGAAAAGAAAAGAAACATACCACATATTTTTCTTGTTTGTAGTTTGAATCCTGCCACATCAGTGTCGACACAACAAGGGCTGAGATTTGATCTTGTTTTTTTCACTACTGTGCCTCAGGGCCTAAAACAGTACCTGGCAGAAAGTGGGCCTTTATTACATATGTATGGGATGGGGGCATGAATTACCACCAGCCTCCAGCCTCAGTTTTTCACCAAATCATTGAGCTTTGGGTCCTCTTATCCCTCTAGGCCATCCTGGAGATTAATTCACTTCCAGTTAGAGCTCTCTGGCTGCTGTTAGCCTCGTACAGTCTAAGAGGCTACACCTCTTAGTGTTTGTCGTGGGTCTGGAATATTAAACATGAGATTCCAGCTGGGCACAGTGGCTCAAGCCTGTAATCCCAGCACTTTGGGAGGCCAAGGTGGGAGGATTACTTGAGCCCAAAAGTTCAAGACCAGCCAGCGCAACAAAGTGAGATTTTTGTCTCTACAAAAAATAAAATCAGCTGGGTGTGGTGATGCATGCCTGTGGTCCAAGCTACTCGGGAAACTGAGATAGGAGGATTGGTTGAGCCCAGGAGGTAGAGGCTGCAGTGAGCCATGATTGTGCCACTGCACTCCAGCCTGGGCAACAAAGTGAAACCCAGTCTCAAAACTAAAAAGACAAACAAAAAATCACGAGATTCCAGCAAGGATTGTCAACAGAGACTGAAACTATTAATTTGATTTGATAAAGAACAGGATATTTATTTAGTCTCAAAGTATCTTCACCTAGATTACTTATTATAACAAAAAAAAGTATTCATGGAGAAAATTGGCAAACATCACGTTAACCAGATGATACAAGTTAATATCACCATTAACAGGACAAATTGACCTTAGTTGCCTCTGACGTGAAGCAAAGAGGGAGACACATATCATTTCTTTGGTTTTCCTGCCAAAATGCATAACTTAAATCTAATAATAAGAAACATGAGACAAAGCCAAAATGAGGGACACTCTACAAAGGAGGTGGCCTATAACCTTCAAAACATCAATGTTATGAAAAAACAAAGTAATAATAATAATAACAATAAAATAAAGTGCTTGTCAGGTACAGTGGCTCGTGCCTGTAATCCCAGCACTTTGAGAGGCCGAAGCAGGAGGATTGCCTGAGCCCAGGATTTCCAGACAAGCCTGGGCAACAAAGTAAGATCGATCCCCATCTCTCCAAAACTTTTTTTTTTTTTTTGAAAGGAAGTCTCACTCTGTCGCCCAGACTGGAGTGCAGTGGCACGATGTCAGCTCACTACAAATTCTCCCAGGTTCAAGTGATTCTCCTCCCTCAGCCTCCGAGTAGCTGGGATTACAGGCACACACAACCACGCCCGACTAATATTTATATTTTTAGTAGAGACAGGTTTTCACCATGTTGCCCAGGCTGGTCTCGAACTCCTAGCCTCAAGTGATCCCCTCCTCCGACCCCTACTGCCTCAGCCTCCCAAAGTGCTGTGATTATAGGTGGGAGCCACTGAGCCCGCCCCGTCTCTCCAAAACTTAAAAAAAAAAATTAGTCGAGCATGGTGGCACACACCTGTAGTCCTAGCTACTTGGGAGGCTGAGGTGGGAGGATCACTTGAGTCCAGGAGTGGCTATGATGGCCACTCCACTACAGTCTGAGTGACAGAGCAGGACTCCAAGTCAAAAAAAGGGGGGCCAGGAAGGAAAAAAATCCTGTTGTATGCTATGACCTGGATGACCCTTGAGGACACTATACTAAGTGAAATAATCCTGTCATAAGACAAATACCGTAGGATTCCACTTACATGACGTACTTAGAGTAGTCACATTCAGAGAGATAGAGAATAGGATAGTGGCCGGGTGCGGTGGCTCACACGTGTAATCTCAGCACTTTGGGAGGCCGAGGCGAGCCGATCACAAGGGCAAGAGATCGAGATCATTCTGGCCAACAGGGTGAAACCCCGTCTCTACTAAAAATACAAAAATTAGCTGGGCTTGCTGGTGCACGCCTGTAGTCCCAGCTACTTGGGAGGCTGAGGCAGGAGAATTGCTGAAACCCGGGAGGTGGAGATTGCAGTGAGCCAAGATTGTGCCACTGCACTCCAGCCTGGAGACAGAGCAAGAATCCATCTCAAAAAATGAAAGAAAAAAGAAGAGAGAAAAGAAGAAAGAAAGAAAGAAGGAAGGAAGGAAGGAAGGAAGGAAGGAAGGAGAAGGATGGAAGGAAGGAAGGAAGGAAGGAAGGAAGGAAGGAAGGAAGGAAGGAAGGAAGGAAGGAAGGAAGAAAAAGAAAGAAAGAAAATAGGATAGTGGGCTAGGCGCAGTGGTTCACACCTGTAATCCCAGTACTTTGGGAAGCCAACCAAGGTGGGCAGATCACCTGAGGTCAGGAGTTCGAAATCAGCCTGGCCAACATGGCAAAACTCTGTCTCTACTAAAAATACAAAAGTCAGCCGGGCATGGTGGCGCATGCCTGTAATCCCAGCTACTCGGGAGGCTGAGGCACAAGAATTGTTTGAACCCGGGAGGCAGAGGTTGTGGTGAGCTGAGATCTCACCACAACACTCTAGCCTGGGTGACACAGCGAGACCCTGTCTTAAAAAAGCAATAAAAAGGCCGGGCGCGGTGGCTCAAGCCTGTAATCCCAGCACTTTGGGAGGCCGAGACGGGCGGATCACGAGGTCAGGAGATCGAGACCATCCTGGCGAACACGGTGAAACCCCGTCTCTACTAAAAAATACAAAAAACTAGCCGGGCGAGGCGGCGGGCGCCTGTAGTCCCAGCTACTCGGGAGGCTGAGGCAGGAGAATGGCATAAACCCGGGGGGCGGAGCTTGCAGTGAGCTGAGATCCAGCCACTGCACTCCAGCCCGGGTGACAGAGCCAGACTCCGTCTCAAAAAAAAAAAAAAAAAAAAAGCAATAAAAAACAGGCTGGGCACGTTGGCTCATGCCTGTAATCCAGCACTTTGGGAGGCCAAGGCAGGCCGATCACCTGAGGTCAGGAGTTCGAGTACAGCCTGGCCAACATGGTGAAACCCTATCTCTACTAAAAATACAAAAATTAGCCAGGGGTGGTGACACATGCCTGTAATCTCAGCTACTTACGAGGCTGAGGCAGGAGAATCGCTTGAAGCCAGGAGGCAGAGGTTACAGTGAACAGAGATCACGTCGCTACACTACAGCCTGGGCAACAGAATGAGACTTCGTCTCAAAAAAATAAATACGCAGCCGGGCACAGTGGCTCACGCTTGTAATCCCAGCACTTTGGGAGGCCGAGGCGGGTAGATCACAAGGTCAGGAGTTTGAGACCAGCCTGGCCAATATGGTGAAACCCCGTCTCTACTAAAAATATAAAAATTAGCTGGACGAGGTGGCATGCGCCTGTAGTCCCAGCTCTCAGGAGGCTGAAGCAGAAGAATTGTTTGAACCCGGAAGGCAGAGGTTGCAGTGAGCTGAGATGGAGCCACTGCACTCCAGCCTGGGCAATAGAGCAAGACTCCGTCTCAAAATAAATAAATAAATTAATTAATTAATTAATTAAAAATAAATAAATAAATAGGCAGGGTACGGTGGCTCACACCTATAATCCCAGCACTTAGGGAGGCTGAAGCAGGCGGATCACCTGAGGTCAAGAGTTCGAGACCAGCCTGACCAACATGGAGAAACCCCGTCTCTACTAAAAATACAAAATTAGCCGGGCGTGGAGGAACATGCCTGTAATACCAGTTACTTGGGAAGCTGAAGCAGGAGAATTGCTTGAACCTGGGAGGCGGAGGTTGCGGTGAGCCGAGATCACGCCATTGCACTCCAGCATGGGCAAGAAGAGCGAAACTCCGTCTCAAAAAATAAATAAATAAAGTGAAATAAATAAACCGAAAGAAAATAGGATGGTGATTACCACGAGCTGGGGAAGAGGGGGGAATAGGGGAGTTGTTTTGTTTCAAAAATGTGTTTAGTTTGCAAAAATTTTAGTTTTGCAAGATGAAAATGGTTGTGGAAATTGGTTGCACAACAATTTAAATGTACTTAACACTACTGAACAATACAGTTTTAAACAGTTAAGATGGTAAATGTATATTTTACTACAATTAAAAGGCTTATTTTTTTATTTTTTTTATTTTTTGAGACAGAGTCTCACTCTGTCACCCAGGCTGGAGTGCAATGATGCAGTCTCAGCTCACTGCAACCTCCACCTCCTGGGTTCAAGTGATTCTCGTGCCTCAGCCTCCCAAGTAGCTGGGACTACAGGCGCTCACCACCATGCTCAGCTGATTTTTTTTTGGTATTTTTAATAGAGACGGGGTTTCACCATGTTGGCTAGGCTTCTCTCGAACTCCTGACCTCCAGTGATCCGCCTGCCTCGGCCTCCCAAAGTGCTGGGAATACAGGCGTGAGCCACTGCGCCCAGCCTGTTGGTTTTTTTTTTTTTTTTAGAGGTGCCCTCTCACTTTGTTGCCCAGGCTGGAGTGCAGGGTGCCATCATAACTCACCGCAGCCTGGACTTCCTGCACTCAAGTCATCCTCCCGCTTCAGCCTCCAAACTAGCCGAGATGGCCAGGCGCAGCCATACTTGGTGAAACCCCATCTCTACTAAAAATACAAAAATTAGCTGGGCGTGGCAGCAGACACCTTCAATCCCAGTTATTTGGGAGGCCGAGGCAAGAGAATCACTTGAACCCAGGAGGCAGAGGTTGTGGTGAGGAGAGATGGCACCATTGCACTCCAGCCTGGGCAACAAGAGTGAAACTCTGTCTCAAAACAACAACAACAACAATAAAAAACAAAGTAGCTGGGACTGCCAGCTGTATGCCATACTTGGCTTAAAAGCATTTTGTTTTTGCGACAGGGTCTCACAGTTAGTTGCCCAGGCTGAAGTGCAGTGGCACAATCACAGCTCACTGTAGCCTCCAACTCTCAGCCTAAGCGATCCTCCCACCTCCCCCACCAGAGTAGCTGGGGCTACAGGGGCATGCCACCGCACCCAGCTAATTTTTTGTAGTGATGGGGTTTCATCATGTTGTCCAGGCTGCTCTCAAACTCCTGGATTCAAGCAATCTGCCCGCCTTGGCCTCACAAAGTGCTGGGATTATAGGTGTGAGCCACTGTGCCCAGCCCCATATTCTATTGGTTAAAGGCAAATTACGAAAACTAGCCACACTGAGGCCGGGCGCGGTGGCTCAAGCCTGTAATCCCAGCACTTTGGGAGGCCGAGACGGGCGGATCATGAGGTCAGGAGATCGAGACCATCCTGGCTAATATGGTGAAACCCCGTCTCTACTAAAAATACAAAAAACTAGCCGGGCGAGGTGGTGGGCGCCTGTAGTCCCAGCTACTCGGGAGGCTGAGGCAGGAGAATGGCGTAAACCCGGGAGGCGGAGCTTGCAGTGAGCTGAGATCCGGCCACTGCACTCCAGCCTGGGCGACAAAGCGAGACTCCGTCTCAAAAAAAAAAAAAAAAAAAAAAAGAAAACTAGCCACACTGAGGTGAAGGAGAATTAGGCTCCACCTACTAAAAGGGGGCTGCCCAAGAATCTGTGGATATATATATACACACACACATATATATACATATAAATACACACACATATACACATACACACACACACATACATATATATATATATTTTTTTGAGACGGAGTCTCGCTTTGTCGCCCAGGCTGGAGTGCAGTGGCGTGATCTTCGCTCTCTGCAAGCTCCGCCTCCTGGGTTCACACCATTCTCCTGCCTCAGCCTCCTGAATAGCTGGGACTACAGGTGCCTGCCACCATGCCCAGCTAATTTTTTGTATTTTTAGTAGAGACGGGGTTTCACCGTGTTAGCGAGGATGGTCTCGATCTCCTGACCTCGTGATCCACCCGTCTCAGCCTCCCAAAGTGCTGGGATTACAGGCGTGAGCCACCGCGCCCGGCCTCTGTAGATATATTTTAAAACAGCTTCAGGCCGGGCATGGTGGCTCACGCCTGTAATCCCAGCACTTTGGGAGGCTGAGGCAGAAGAATTGCTTGAGCCCAGGAGGCAGAGGTTGCTGTGAGCCAAGATCCCACCACTGCACTCTGTCCTGACCCACAGAACGAGACTCTTTCTCAAAAAAACCCAAAAAACAACAAAAAAAAAGGTGACAGGTTTTCACTCTGTCACCCAGGCTGAAGTACCTTGGCATGATCACAGCTCACTGCAGCCTCAAACTCCTGGGCTCAAATGATCTTCCTGCGTCAGCCTCCTAAGGTAGATGGGACTACAGGCATGTGTCACCACACCCTGCTATTTATTTATTTATTTTTCTAATTTTAAATGTTTTTGTAGAAATGGAGTCTCAATATGTTGCCCAGTCTGGTCCAGAACTCCTGGCCTCAAGTGATCCTATTGCTTTGGCCTCTCAATGTTTTGGGATTACAGACAGGCATGAACCACCAGGCCTGGCCAACTTCCGACAATGTGGTTAGATAATTCAAACTTAAAGCTGCTGGAACTTTAAATTATTCCGAGCCTTGAGAGGAATGTTGCTCTGTAGCCTGAGTCACGTAGCATGCAGTTACAACTTCTGCTTTTTCCTGTAAATGATTAAGAATGACCAAGCAGTGCCAGAGATAAGATCGCCTCAGAACATTACTCCTAGGCCGGGCGTTGTGGCCTCACATCTGTAACCCCAGCACTTTGGGAAGCAGAGGTGGGAGGATCACCTGAGCCCAGGAGTTTGAGACAAGCCTAGGCAACATGGTGAGACCACGTCTCTACAGAAAAATTTATTAAGAAATTAGCTGGTCATGGTGGCACACGCCTGTAGTCCCAGCTACTGGGGAGGCTTAGGTGGGAGGCTTGAGCCTGGGAGTTCGAGGCTGCAGTGAGCTGTGATTGTGCCACTGCACTCCAGCCTGGGTAACAGAGCAAGATCTTATCTCAAGAAAAAAGAAAGAAGAAAGAAAGAGGAGTACTCCTCACAGAATGTTAACGCAATCTTCCCTGCAGCATAGCAAGATGTACTAATGAAATCGCTGTAACATATGTACTGGCCTTGTAGCCTGGAATAAACTCTATAGTTAATCATATTTTCTTTCCTTTTCTTGTTTTTTTTCTTTTTTTTATTTATTTGTTTGTTTGTTTTTGGTGAGATGGAGATTTACTCTTGTTGCCCAGGCTGGAGCGCAATGGCGCAATCTCGGCTCACTGCATCCTCCGCCTCCCAGGTTCAAGCCATTCTCCTGCCTCAGTCTCCCGAGTAGCTGGGATTACAGGCATGTGCCACCACACCCAGTTAATTTTGTATTTTTAGTAGAGACGGGGTTTCACCATGTTGCCCAGGCTGATCTCGAACTCCTGACCTCAGGTGATCCACCCGCCTCTGCCTCCCAAAGTGCTGAGATTACAGGCGTGAGCCACTGCGCCCGGACTTTTTTTTCTTTTTAGAGAGTAGAAGTCTTGCTCTGTCGCCCAGGCCGAAGTGCAGTGGTGTGATCTCGGCTCACTGCAACTACCGCCTCCCAGGTTCAAGTGATTCTTCTGCCTCAGCTTCCCAAGTAGCTGACACTACAGGCATGTGCCACCACACCCATCTAGTTTTGTTATCTTTAGTAGAGACGGGGTTTCACTATATGTTGACCAGGCAGGTCTCGAACTCCTGACCTCAGGGTATCCACACGCCTTGGCCTCCCGAAGTGCTGGGATTACGGGCATGAACCACTGAATCCGGCCTCAATGATATTTTCTGAATCTCGTTATTTATGGTTGACAGTAATTTTTTTTTCTCTTATTTAACATGTATACATGGGAGCCTTCAGAATGAAGACCCCAGCTGGGAGCAGTGGCTCATGCCTGTAATCTCAGCACTTTGGGAGGCCAAGGTGAGTGGATCACCTGAGGTCAGGAGTTTGAGACCAGCCTGGCCAACATGGCGAAATCCTGTCTCTACTAAAAATACAAAATGGAGGCAGGAGGTGCCAGCCAGGTTGTGGAGAGCCTTGTCATGCATGGTAAGACTTTGGCTTTTACCCTGAGTGAAATGGGGACCACTAGAGGGGTTTGAGCAGATGGGACCTGACTTAGGTGTTCACAGGGTTCCAGATGCATGTGGGCTGCAGACTAGGAGGGTTGGGAAAGGAGACCCCAGAGACAAGGTCCCTGTCATAGTCCAGGTGATAGATGAACTTGGACAGATGAAGGTGTTGGGCGACAAAGAGGTGAGAAGTGGATTTTAGGGTGCATTTCAAAAGTAGAGACAGTTAAGATTTCCTGATGGACAAAATGAGGGCTTGAGAAAAGAGAGAGCAAGGCTGGTGCCACCACTAGGGGACCAGAGGCCCCAAGAGCTGAAAGGTTAGAGCTGTCTTCCTCACCCACACAGCATCCAGAAAGATATAAAAAACCCATCTCTACTAAAAATACAAAATTAGCTGGGTGTGGTGGTGTGCGCCTGTAGTCCCAGCTACTTGGAAGGCTGAGGCAGGAAAATTGCTTGAACTGGGAGGCAGAGGTTGCAGTAAGCTGAGATCGCGCCACTGCACTCCAGCCTGGGCGACAAGGTGAGGTTCCATCTCAAAAAAAAAAAAAAAAAACTAACAAAAATCCAAAATTATAAGGAGGGGGCAACATTTCAGTAGGATAACATTTATATTAAACAATTCAATGGAATATTTCACTAGTTGATATATGCATTATTTTGTTTTTTATTTTTGTAGAGATGGGGGTCTCACTATACTCGACCTTCTGGCCTCAACAGCTCTTCCTGCCTCAGCCTTCCAAAGGGCTGGGATTACAGTCATGAGCCTAGCCAAGGGTGGCTTTTAAATACTCGTGTCTATTGGCCTGGCTGGGTGGCTCAGGTCTGTAATACCGGCAGTATGGGAGAGCAAACTGGGAGGCTAGCTAGAGCCTAGGAGGTCAAGACAAAGGCTGGGCAACACAGCAACACAGCAGGACTCCATCTCTTAAAAAAAAAAAAAAAAAGAATTAGCCAGCCGTGGTGGCGCATGTGTGTGATGCCAGCTACATGGGAGGCTGAGGTAGGAGGATCCCTTGAACCCAGGAGTTCAGAGGCTGCAGTGAGCTGTGATCAAGCCACCGTACTCCAGCCTGGGTTACACAGTGCGACCCTTTTATGGAGTCTTGATGGGACCTGATGACTGGCTTGATGTGGGAAATGATGGCATCTATGATGGCATCCAGGGACATCTCCATTTCTTGATTGAGAAATCAATCAATAGAAAAGAGGATTTTCTGCAAATAAAGGGATCCCAGTTCCTCATTTCTCTTCGCTACCCCAACGGTTCCTTGCTCAGACTCAAGCAGTTTAACAGTGAACTTGGTAGTAGCTTGGTAGAAGTTGGGTAAGTCCAACTTCCTTCCTTGTCCTTGAAAAACCTAGGGGAACTCTAAAACGGAAGCAGAACCCACTCCCCAATTTCTCCACTCTCTGTGAATGAGGAGTGATTTTTTTTTGCTTTGTTTTCCAGTTATGAGGTAGGGGATGTACATGAGGTCCTGGAAGGAATTCCTCCTTGGTCATAGTTCAGTCTCTGATTTGTGATCCCGGACCATAGAGAGCTCTTCGGTGGGGTCCTCACGCAGCACGGAGCAGTTATGGATTTGCTTTTTTTGGTAAAGAGGACATCTGGGAGAAACTGCACTCAAACTTCCTCAGCCACACTCAACATGGCAGCTTCCTAGCCACGGCCAAAATGGCGGAACCCTTTGCCGTAGCTGGAGAGACGCTATTTTCCCAAAATGGAGCGAGAGGAGGAAAATGTCCATCACAGTTTCACCCCGCCTCCCGGGGACGGCTAGCACCAATCAGTGGCGCGGAGGGCGAGTACAAAGCCAGGGGAGGAGCCTGCTGTTGCTCCAGCAACAACCACGGAACCCAAGGCGAGCGCGGACGCGGAATATCGCGGATTCCATTTCTCGCAGCCGGGAAGGTCCTGGAAAAGGCGCGAGCCAGGCCTGGTACGCGCCCGCGGAGAAAAAAACGAGTCAACTCAACCCCATGAACTACAACCCCCGTTGCCGCTTTCGCCCCTCCTAACCGTTAAGTGCGCTAAGGTAGGAATAACGCATGCGCTGCGCTTGGAGGCGTGGCTAAGTCGGCCCGGAACTCAACGCATGCGCCTTATAGAGCTTGCTGGGTGAGGGAAGCGGGGTGGCTGACATGACGCGGAAGGCGGGTCTTTTCGCTCGTGGGCGGGGCTTTCCGCCGACCTGAACCCAAAGAAGGTATTTTAGACCTCGCAGAGTTAAATGCTGGTTCCCCAGACAAGGGTCCCCCCATTTTTTCCAGGCTTTCATGGGTTGGCAATTAGGATCTGTGGTCAAGACCTCAGCCTCAGGGGTGTGAGGAAGCTAGCTTGGAATCCTAGTACTACCCTTTACTTGCTGGGCCTCAGTTTCCCCTCCTGTCAAATAGAGATAATATACTTACCTCACAGGGTTGTGATTATATTTTTTCCCATCCCAGGGCCATGGCTGAGGTGCACGTGATCGGGCAGATCATGGGGGCCAGCGGTTTCTCGGAAAGTAGCCTGTTCTGCAAGTGGGGCATTCACACAGGTATTCCCCCAGGCCTGGTTAATTTCCACACCAAGACCCCTAGCCTAGAGGCTGCATGCTCCTTCCTCGACCTGTTAACGCAGCGCCTTAACCTCATCTTCCATCAGCTCTCTGTACTCCAGGCTTAGCCCACACCCTGTCCACGTGAGTCTCAAGCTCCCATCTGTTTTTTCGTTTGTGCAGGGGCTACGGACAGGGTCTCTCTCTGTCGCCCAGGCTGGAGTAAGGTGGTGTGATCATAGCTCACTGCAGCCTCGAACTCTTGGGCTCTAGTGATCCTCCCACCTCAGCCTCCTGAGAAGCTGGGCCTACAGGCACGCACCACCAAGTGCGGCTAATTTTTAAACTTTTTGTAGAGACAGGGTCTCGCTATGTTGCCCAGGCTGGTCTCAAACTCCTGGGCTCAAGCAGTCCATCCGCTTCAGCCTCTCAAAGTGCTTGGATTAAAAACATGAGCCACCACATCCCAGGAAAGTAATTTTGTTCATGCTTCCCCAACTGAGGCCCTGTAGAGTCATGGTATAGTGTAATGGTTAGGGCCATGGGCTGCCAGATCTGGATTTAAATACTAACTCTCCCTTCTATTAATTGGAGACCTTTGGACTTGACCTCTCTGAGCCTCAGTTTCCTTGTCTGAAAGTGAAGCTAATAGCAGCCAAGAAGCAGCACAGGTTTGAGGTTAAGAGCACAGACTGCCTGGGTTCAAAACTAGTTATTGCTTGTTAATGCACCCTTGGGCTGATTATGTGACCTTGGGCACTTCTCTTCACCTCAACTTCTCTGTTTGTACAATGAGAGTAATAGAAATATTTACCTGTTGAAGTTGTCATGAGTACTAAACAAATATCAACAGCACTTAGAATAGGAATAGGGCTGGAATATGAAGTGCCCATTCAGTGTTTGCCTGGCTCATACAAGACTTTGATGGGGTCTTGTTTGTAAAGCCTGGGGTATGTTGTTGCCTGGCACAGATAAATGTCCATGAAACAGATGTGGCCATTTGGCATTATCATGTCTTCAGGCCTGAGTCTTAGTCCCTTTTTTTTTTTTTGAGATGGAGTCTCTCTCTGTTGCCCAGACTGGAGTGCAGTGGCGCAATCTTGGCTCACTTCAAGCTCTACCTCCCAGGTTCACGCCATTCTCCTGCCTCAGGCTCCCATGTAGCTGGGACTATAGGCACCCGCCACCATGCCCGGCTAGTTTTTTTTGTATTTTTAGTAGACAGGATTTCACTGTGTTAGCCAGGATAGTCTCGATCTTCTGATCTCGTGATCCACCTGTCTCGGCCTCCCAAAGTACTGGGAGTACAGGCGTGAGCCACCGCGCCTGGCCGTTTTTTTTGAGACAGAGTCTCACTCTGTTGCCAGGCTGGAGTGCAGTGGCACGATCTCGGCTTACTGCAATCTCTGCCTCCTGGGTTCAAGTGATTCTCCTGCCTCAGCCTCCCGAGTAGCTGGGATTACAGGCGTCCACCACCACACCCAGCTAATTTTTGTATTTTTAGTAGAGATGGTGTTTCATCATGTTGGCCAGGCTGGTCTCGAACTCCTGGCCTTAAGTGATCCGCCCGCCTAGATCTCCCAAAGTGCTGGGAGTACAGGTGTGAGCCACTGCCCCTGGCCTCTGGTCCTTTTTGATTCTACAGGTAAGTGAGGTAGAAGTTGAGATTCCCAGGAAATCAGGACCCTCCAGTTGATGGAAGAGAGGCAGACTCTGGAGTCAGACTTGGTTTCCAGGTTCCACCCCACCACTCACCTTCTCTGTGACCCTGGGCAGATGCCATCCCCTCTTAGAACCTCAGTTTCCTCATCTGTTCTTCATAGGGCTGTTGGGAAATCTTGCTTTTAAGCAGCCTGACTGAGGGCCTGGTGCTTCCCTCACTCAGCCCAGAAGGGAGTAATGACTAACCTGATTTTTATTACTTCAGGGAGTTGCTGGGGGTGTTGACCCAGCCAAGAATACTGAGGCAGTTGGATGAACGGCTTGGGCTCTGCAGTTAGAGCTGAGTCTGAATCCAGTTCCATGATGGGACCTTGGTCTGCTATAGTCACAGCTGTGTCACCAGCATGGAAAACAGTGCTTGGCACACAGCAGGTGCTCAATAAATGTTCATGAACTTACCTTTTCAGAGCCTGTTTCTTTACCTGTTAAATGGGGATTATATTAGCTCCCAACTCCTAGGATCACTAATTTGTCCAAGAAACATTTATTGAGCACCTTCTGTATACCAAGAGCTGGGTTTGTGGTCTTGGAGATCCAGCAGTGTGCAAGGTCCCTGTTTTCCTGGGCCATACGGTAGGGGAGACAGAAAATAAATAAGCAGGCCAGGCACGGTGGCTCATGCCTGTAATCCCAGCACTTTGGGAGGCTGAGAAAGGCAGATCACCTGAGGTCAGGAGTTTGAGACCAGCCTGGCTAACATGGTGAAACCCCATTTCTACTACAAATACAAAGAATTAGCTGGGCATGGTGGCATGTGCCTGTAATCCCAGCTACTTGGGAGGCTGGGGCAGGAGAATCACTTGAACCCGGGAGGTGGAAGTTGCAGTGAGCCGAGATGGTGCCGTTGCACTCCAGCTTGGGCAACAGGAGCAAAACTCTGTCTCAGAAAAAAAAAAAAAAAAAAAAAGAAAAGAAACAGATAAACGAGTGCAGTTGGGTGTGGTGACTCACCCCTGTAATGCCAGCACTTTGGGAGACTGGAGCAGGAGGATCACTTGAGCCCAGGAGTTTGAGACCAGCCTGGGCAGCATAGTGAGACCCCCGTCTCTACAAAGAAATCACAAATTAGCAGAGCATAGTGATGTGTGCCTGTGGTTCCAACTACTCGGGAGGTTGAGGTGGGAGGATTGCTTGATCCTGGGAGGCTGATTGCAGTGAGCTGTGATTGTGCCACTGCACTCCAGCCTGGGTGACAGAGGGAGATCTTGTCTCCTCCTCCTCAAAAAAAAAAAAAGAAAGCAGCACCGTGATTACAGACAGTGGTAAGTGCTAGGATGAAAAGAAAAGATGTGACAGAAACTAGTGTTTGGAGAAGAGGGTCAGGGAGAACCCCTCTGTGGAAGTGGCACTTGAGCTGGGCCCTGAAGGATGAAAACAAAAGCTAGGGATGGGGACATCCAGGAGCAGAGCTTTCTAGGCAGAGGGAACAGCCAGTGCAAAGGCCCTGAGGTGGGAAGACAGAAGTGGGACAGTGAGGCCAGAGGGTGATGAAGGATGGGGAGAGTGATGGGAGATGAACTCAGGGACGGGAGCAAGAGCCAGGCCATGTGGGCCATGGTGGAGAGTGTAAACTGGGGAGTGAGGAGGGAATTAAGAGTCCTAGAGGGTGAATTAAATGAATGCATTGCCTAAAGTGCTTAGCATAGCATCTGGGATTTAGTAAGTACTCGGTGTATTTTCTTATTTTTTTCTGAGATGGAGTTTCACTCTTGTTGCCCACACTGGAGTGCAATGGGAACATCTTGGCTCACTGCAACCTCCGCCTCCTGGGTTCAAGCGATTCTCCTGCCTCAGCCTCTTGAGTAGCTAGGACTACGGGCGTGCGCCACC
This sequence comes from Macaca nemestrina, assembly GCF_043159975.1. Taxonomy (NCBI): domain Eukaryota; kingdom Metazoa; phylum Chordata; class Mammalia; order Primates; family Cercopithecidae; genus Macaca; species Macaca nemestrina. Next base: position 50,590,623 of record NC_092144.1, on the reverse strand, counting down.
ATGCCCAGCTAATTTTTGTTATTTTTTTTAGTAGAGACAGGGTTTCAGAATGTTGGCCAGGATGGTCTCGATCTCTTGACCTCATGATCTGCCTGCCTCGGCCTCCCAAAGTGCTGGGATTACAGGCATGAGCCACCACACCCGGCCATACTCAGTACAATTTCTTTCTTTCTTTGATTTTTTTTTTTTTTTTTTTTTTTTTTGAGACAGGGGCTCACTCTGTCGCTGAGGCTGGAGTGCAGTGGCACGATCATGGCTCACTGCAGCCTCAACTTCCCTGGGCTCAGGTGATCCTCCCACGTTGGCCTCCTAAGTAGCTGGTACTACAGGCATGAGCCACCATACCTGGCTAATTTTTATATTCTTTGCTTGGCTTGGTTTGGCTTGGGTTTTTGTTTGTTTGTTAGTTAGTTTTTGAGACAGAGTCTTTCTCTGTTGCCCAGGCTGGAGTGCAGTGGTGCGATCTCAGCTCACTGCAACCTCCACCTCCTGGATTCAAGCGATTCTCCTACCTCAGCGTCCCGAGTAGCTGGGATTATAGGCGTGCGCCACCATACCTGGGGCTAATTTGTGTGTGTGTGTGTGTTTGTGTGTGTGTGTGTGTGTTTTTAGTAGAGATGGAGTTTCGCCATTTTGGCCAGGCTGGTCTCGAACCCCTGACCTCAAGTGATCCACCTGCCCTGGCTTCCCAAAGTACTGGGATTACAGGCATGAGCCACTGCACCCATCCTAATTTTTGTATTTTCAGTAGAGACAGGGTTTCGCCATGTTGGCCAGGCTGGTGTCAAACTCCTGACCTCAGGTGATCTGCCTGCCTCAACCTCCCAAAGTGCTGGGATTACAGGCGTGAGTCACTGCACCCGGCTTGTTTGTTCATTTTTTGAGATGGAATCTTACTGTGTCACACCAGCTGGAGTGCAATGGTGCAATCTCGGCTCACTGCAACTTTTCCCTCCCAGATTCAAGCAATTCTCGTGCCTCAGCCTCCTGAGTACCTGGGATTACCGGCACCTGCCACCACTCCAGACTAATTTTTGTATTTTTAGTAGAGACGAGGTTTTGCCATGTTGGCCAGACTGGTCTTGAACTCCTGACCTTAGGTGATCCGCCCGCCTCAGCCTCCTAAAGTGCTGGGATTACAGGCATGAGCCACCATGCTCACCGTGCTCAGCCTTAATTTGTATATTATTTGTTTTGCCATGTTGGCCAGGCTGGTCTTGAACTCCTGGACTCAAACGATCTGCCTGCCTTGGCCTCCCAAAGTGCTGGGATTACAGGTGTGAGCCACTGTGTCTGACCACTCAGTGCATTTTAGCTATCATTATCACCCCTCAGTAGGATGGAAATTGTTATGTGTGTTTCAGGATGTGCTCCTGGAGGGTACCCTTGACCTCCTCTTAATCCTTGGACTAGGCTTGTAAATGCGGGGTGCGAATAGTAATAAAATGATATTGAAGACTTACCGGTGCTCACTATGCTCATTATCCATTCATGGATTAATGGGTTAATGGATTAGTGGGTTATCATGGGAGAGGAACTGATGGCCTTATAAAATGAGAGAGAGATGTGAGTGGCATGTTAGCACACTAGCCTTGGGACTCTTCAGAGAGTTCCCCCAGCAAGAAGGCTCTTACCAGATGGGGCCCCTCCACCTTGGTCAGTCTCCCTTAACTGTGAGATAGAAATTCCTTTTCTTTGTAAATTACCCAGTTTCGAATATTAAGAGTAACAGAAAACAAATGAAGACAATGGGGAATGCATTATTGGCCCTTTTTATAGATGGGGAGACCAAGTCATAGATGACTTGCCCAAGGTTGCAGAGGCAGGAAGAGGTAGTGCCAGGATTTGAACCCAGATACTTGGTTCCAGAGTCCACGCTTCATAACCCCTACCAGTAGATGCCACAGAGCAACAGTCCTATAGCCACAGTGGCATTCCCTTCCCAGTGGCTGCCTCCCACCCCTCTATGTCCCCGCTGTCACTGCAGGGGCGGCGTGGAAGCTCCTGTCAGGCGTGCGGGAGGGCCAAACGCAGGTGGACACCCCCCAGATAGGGGACATGGCCTACTGGTCCCACCCCATCGATCTGCACTTCGCCACCAAAGGTCTTCAAGGTGGGTACCACACCTGGTCCCGGGGCCAGGCTGAGGGGAGGGGACGAGTAGCCTCTGAGGCCCCTCGGTCTGGGAACACCAAGACCTGTCCCTGCTCCCCATACCACGTGGGTCCCTTTTGCAGCAAGTCTGGCCCTGGAGAGGCTGAGCTAAGACTTTCCCAGGCCTGCTCAATAGGCGATCCCAAGTTTGTAGGATTAGGGCAGAGTCCAGGGTGGAGCGGGAGATGGGAAGGTGGGGGTCAGGGTGGGAGGGAAGGTGGCATTCAAGTAAAGAGACAAACCGAGAGTTTCCAATAAAGAGGAAGCCGGGAGGCAGGGTCTGAGAGAGGCAAGGGCTGTTTCTCCGGGAAGGGGCTCCTCGGCTTGAAAGTAGAGCCATTGGGCCGGGCGCGGTGGCTCAAGCCTGTAATCCCAGCACTTTGGGAGGCCGAGGCGGGCGGATCACAAGGTCAGGAGATCGAGACCACAGTGAAACCCCGTCTCTACTAAAAATACAAAAAATTAGCCGGGCGCGGTGGCGGGCGCCTGTAGTCCCAGCTACTCAGGAGGCTGAGGCAGGAGAATGGCGTGAACCCAGGAGGCGGAGCTTGCAGTGAGCCGAGATTGCGCCACTGCACTCCAGCCTGGGCAACAGCGTGAGACTCCGTCTCAAAAAAAAAAAAAAAAAAAAAAGAAAGTAGAGCCACTGCTCAAAGGGGAAATCAGTACTGGGGGAGGAGCGGCATCAGAAAACCTTTTGGTAGGAAATGTGGGTTCCTGAAGATGAGTCGATTCTGAGAAATTGCCTAGGTAAATGTGCCATATATTTCACCAATATAAAGAATGTTTACCTGGTGCCTGCCCTGTGTCCAGCCTGTGTTGGGTGATGCCAGGGAGACACTGGGGATCAAGGCAGTGCCCCTTAGCCTTCTCCTCACAGAGTTCACCATCCTATGGAGGGGACACGCCTCTCTCCAGACAGTGGCACCTGAGTGGGCAGGACTAAGATAGGCAATTTGGAGAGGCCGTGGGAGCCCACAGGAAGTGCCTGACTCTGTCAGGGAGGTCACAGAGGGCTTCCTGGAGGAGGGGGCTTCTGCGCTTTGCTGTGAAGGGCCAGTGGAAGCTAATAAGGCAGAGGGATAGAAGAAGGTTCTAGGCAGAGGGAGCTACATGTGGAAGACTCAAAGGGGAGAGTGAACCAAGGGTGTCTAGCGCACTGAGGGAGAGCGGGACGGCAGTAGGGAAAGGTAGCAGGGGACAGTTCATGCAGGACCTCGAGTGCCAGGCTGAGGAGCTGAGGCCATCTCCTGAAGGCACTTGGGAGCCAGAGCAGGTGATGGACAAGTGAGATTTCACTTTTTTTTTTTTTTTTTTGAGACAGTGTTGCTCTGTTACCCAGGCTGGAATGCAGTGGCAAGATCTCAGCTCACTGCAACCTCCGCCTCCTGGGTTCAAGCAATTCTCCTGCCTCAGCGTCATGAGTAGCTGGGACTACAGCTGTGTTCTACCATACCTGGCTAATTTTTGCCTTTTTTTTTTTTTTTCTTTTAAGTAGAGATGGCATTTCACCATGGTGGTCAGGCTGGTCTCGAACTCCTGACCTCAGGTGATCCGCCTGCCTCGGCCTCCCAAAGTGCTGGGATTATCGGTGTGAGCCACCGCGCCTGGCCGAGATTTCACTCTTAAATAATCTTTCTGTCCTTTAAGCTGGAGCTGGGGAAAGAAAAACTTTCCGGTGCTGTGCGGGTGAGGTGGGCAGCTCTAATCTTTCAGCTCTTGGGGCCTCCGGTTCCCCAGTGGTGGCACCAGCCTTGCTCTCTCTTTTCTCAAGCCCCCATTTTGTCCATTAGGAAATCTTACTGCCTCTACTTTTGAAATACACCCTAAATCCCACTTCTCACCCTTTTCTCGCCCAGCACCTTGATCTGTCCAAGTTCATCTCTCACCTGGACTATGACAGTAATCTTTTCTCTGGGGCCCCCTTCCCCAACCCCCGCTAATCTGCACCCCACATGCAGCTGGAACCCTGTGAACACCTAAGGTCCTGTCTCCACTCTGCTCAGAACCCTCCAGTCGTCCCCATCTCACTCAGGGTAAAAGCCAAAGTCTTAGCATGCATCACAAGGCTCTCTGCAACCTGGCTGGCACTCCCTTCCCTTCTCCTCACCTCATTCTGCTCTAGCCATGCTATCCCCACCAGGCACACTCTGTCGGGGCTCCGGCCATGCCGTCCCCACCAGACACTCCCCTCTCAGGGCCCTGGCACTTGCTGTTCCCTCTGGCTGGGAACACTCTTCCTCTAGATGGCCACATGGCCTACTCCCTTCCTTCCTTTTAGCATTTGCTTAAATGTCACCTTCTTAGTGAAGCTTCCTTGATCCTCTTCTACAGCCATATCCCCACCCTCACCCTACCCAGCTCTGTTTTTCTCCACAGCAATTACCACCATCCGATCTAACCTATAATTTGCTTATTTACTACATTTGTTGTCTAGGATATCAGCTTCACGGGGGCAGGAATTTTTGTCTGCCATCCATGTTCATGTCCGCCGTGTCCCCAGCTAGCTAGAACAGGGCCTGGCACAGGGGAAGGGGTCAGCATGAGATGAGATGAGATGGAGCTGGATCTCCAAGGGTTTTGACTACTAGACTGAGGAGCTGAACTGTGTTCTGAGGACATGGGCAAAGCTGTGGAAGGAAAGATGTTTCCAGATGCCAGGTGGAAGGTGGATTAGAGAGGGGCAAGAAAGAAGGCCCTGGGCCCAAAGAGAGCAGGGCAGGAACATGAGGAGGGAAGGCAGGAGGTGACCCTGACAAGACCCACGATGGTTACCTGGGGACTGGAGGAGCAATGGGCTGCCCTGACATGGGGTCATGGAGGAGGATAACACAGAGAGGAAATTCAGCAGAGGTCTGATTAGAAGGGCCTTGAATGTTGAAGAGGTTGGACTTTATAGTGAGGGCACTGGGGAGCTATGGAAGGATCCTTAGCAGGGGAGTAACATGGATTTGGAAAGATCTCTGGCAGTTGTGTGGGGATAGATGAGAAGATGGGAGTCTAGAAAGGAGGCTGGGTTGGAAACCCTGGGACAGAAACCCAGAAAGGAAAGGACTGGGCCTGGGGTCTCCGGTGAGTATCAGGGAGGGGGGAATCAGGAGCAGGAGTCTGGTCACCACCCATCCCTCCTTTCCCCTCTCCCTGCTTTCCTGCAGGCTGGCCCCGGCTCCATTTCCAGGTGTGGTCCCAGGACAGCTTTGGCCGCTGCCAGCTTGCAGGCTATGGATTTTGCCATGTGCCCAGCAGCCCGGGCACACACCAGCTGGCCTGCCCCACCTGGCGGCCCCTGGGCAGTTGGCGAGAGCAGCTGGCACGGGCTTTCGTGGGTGGTGGGCCACAGCTGCTGCATGGGGACACCATCTACAGTGGGGCCGACCGCTATCGCCTGCACACAGCTGCTGGTGGCACCGTGCACCTGGAGATCAGCCTGCTGCTCCGCAACTTCGACCGCTATGGCGTTGAGTGCTGAGGGACCCTGTCTCCAACGCCACCACCATCCACACCCTGGACACCCAGTGAGGCACAGTGGTCAGGAGCACAGACTCTGGAGACCATCAGAGCTGGACCCCAGCTAAGGACTCCTGTCCTTGCTAGGACCTCTGGGTCCCTCTGGGCCCAGTTTCCCTATCTGTAAATTGGGGAGAGTAAATGTATGGGGTCGCAGGATGTTGGATGACAAGAGGCTGCTTAGCCACATGGGAGGTGCTCAGTAAAGGAGAGCAATTCTTACAGGTGTCTGCCTCCTGACCCTTCCATCCCTCAGGTGTCCTGTTGCCCCCTCCTCCCACTGACACCCTCCGGATGCCCCCATCTTGACAGACCCTCTTCCCCTACCCTGTGTCCCAGCCTCACACTGTCCTCCCGTTCTGGGTCCCCCTCCTCTGGTCGGCTCCCCTGTGTCTCATCCCGCGGATTAAGCCTTCCCCTGGTCCTCTTTTTCTGGTGACCCACACCGCCCGCAAAGCCACAGCGCATCTGGATCACCTGCTTTGGTGGCTCTTGGCCGCCAGGAGGCAGCACCCTGTTTGCGGGGCGGAGCCGGGGTGCCCGCCCCTTTCCCCCAGGGCTGAAGGGACCCCCCTCAGAGCCCGCCCACGCGAGATGAGGACTGTGGCCCAGCCCCCCCATGCCCTCCCCCTGGGGGCCGCCCGCGCTCCCGCCCCGTGCGCTTCCTGGGTGGGGCCGGGGCGGCTTCAAAACCCCCCACCGACCCAGCCGGTCCCCGCCGCCGCCGCCCTTCGCGCCCTGGGCCATCTCCCTCCCACCTCCCTCCGCGGATCAGCCAGACTGCGAGGGCCCCGGCCGGGGGCAGGGGGGACGCCCCGTCCGGGGCACCCCCCCGGCTCTGAGCCGCCCGTGGGGCCGGCCTCGGCCCGGAGCGGAGGAAGGAGTCGCCGAGGAGCAGCCTGAGGCCCCAGAGTCTGAGACGAGCCGCCGCCGCCCCCGCCACTGCGGGGAGGAGGGGGAGGAGGAGCGGGAGGAGGGACGAGCTGGTCGGGAGAAGAGGAAAAAAACTTTTGAGACTTTTCCGTTGCCGCTGGGAGCCGGAGGCGCGGGGACCTCTTGGCGCGACGCTGCCCCGCGAGGAGGCAGGACTTGGGGACCCCAGACCGCCTCCCTTTGCCACCGGGGACGCTTGCTCCCTCCCTGCCCCCTACACGGCGTCCCTCGGGCGCCCCCATTCCGGACCAGCCCTCGGGAGTCGCCGACCCGGCCTCCCGCAAATACTTTTCCTCAGACCTCGGGCGCACCCCCTGCACGCCGCCTTCATCCCCGGCCTGTCTCCTGAGCCCCCGCGCATCCTAGACCTTTTCTCCTCCAGGAGACGGATCTCTCTCCGACCTGCCACAGATCCCCTATTCAAGACCACCCACCTTCTGGTACCAGATCTCGCCCATCTAGGTTATTTCCGTGGGATACTGAGACACCCCCGGTCCAAGCCTCCCCTCCACCACTGCGCCCTTCTCCCTGAGGACCTCAACTTTCCCTCGAGGCCCTCCTACCTTTTCCCGGGAGACCCCCAGCCCCTGCAGGGGCGGGGCCTCCCCACCACACTAGCCCTGTTCGCGCTCTCGGCAGTGCCGGGGGGCGCCGCCTCCCCCATGCCGCCCTCCGGGCTGCGGCTGCTGCCGCTGCTGCTACCGCTGCTGTGGCTACTGGTGCTGACGCCTGGCCGGCCGGCCGCGGGACTATCCACCTGCAAGACTATCGACATGGAGCTGGTGAAGCGGAAGCGCATCGAGGCCATCCGCGGCCAGATCCTGTCCAAGCTGCGGCTCGCCAGCCCCCCGAGCCAGGGGGAGGTGCCGCCCGGCCCGCTGCCCGAGGCCGTGCTCGCCCTGTACAACAGCACCCGCGACCGGGTGGCCGGGGAGAGTGCGGAGCCGGAACCCGAACCGGAGGCCGACTACTACGCCAAGGAGGTCACCCGCGTGCTAATGGTGGAAACCCACAACGGTGAGCTCGGAGGGGCAGGGGAGCCGGGAGGGGGGCCCCCAGGGGGCGCCGGAGTGCCGGGGCCACGGGTAGGAAGTGACTGGCAGAGGAAACTGGCTGGAGGAAGAGGACCCCCCGGGGCAAAGGGAACGTGGGATGGTGGGAGGGGGGTGTCCGAAAGAGGATGGCACGGAGTCCCCTACCCCCCAGGTATCTGGTCTTGGAGAGGAGGAGATAGCGAAGTGGACCGCTTCTAGAGGGCGACAGAAACATGCGGGGTCGTGGGGGTAGTGCCCTAGAGGGATAGAAGCAATAGGGGGACGGTAGAAGGCTCCCTCCTCCAGGACGCGTTGAATTGGGGAGGGGGTCGTGGGGTAGGAGAGGGGGGAGAGGGGAGCCCGGTGTGGGAGAAGCGAAGACCTCAGCATTTGGGAAAGGAGAGGCACTGGGGCAAGTTGACCCAGAGCTTGGGGGTCCTGAGGTGGAAAGATTCAAGGACAGAAAAGCTGGATGAAGGCAACCCTAGGGGGTGCGAGAAAAGTGAGAGCGGACCCATTTCCAGAGGCTGCGAGGAACACGCGGGATGCGGGGATGGGGGAGAGTCGTAGAAAGAGAAACAGAGGTGGGTGTGATAAATGTGGGGAGAAAGGGACGGGAGGTTATTGGAAGGAGGAGGCAAGCGGGAGAGGAGCGGAGACCCAGGAGTGTGCCCGGGATGCAGAGGTGTCCTCGGTGTTTCACACGGGGATGTGTGGGACAGAGTGGGGAGCCCAGAGGAGGAATTGAGCTTCCAGAAGACCTAGAATCCTGGGTCATGGGAAGAGCTTTACCGAGAGGGGAGACAAGCGTGGGAAAGGTGGTGTGAGCGGGGCGGAGGAGAGATACCCAGCGCCATCCACGCCGCGAGCACTGAGCGCCCCCCGCCCGTCCCGCCACTCGCCGCAGGATGCAGGGGAATGGGCTGAGCGGAGTCCAGCCGCAGGGGAAGTGCTGGGTGGGGAGTGACTCTACAAGACCGAGGTGAGAAAACCAAGCTGGGAGGAGTGAGAAAGCCCCACGTGGGTGCCACGCGCGGGGGGAGGAGCCTGCGCTTCCACCAAGGGGCAGGAGGACCCCGCTGCGCTAAATGCTGGCAGTCTGGACCCCAAAGCCCCAGTTCCTCTCGAGGTGGCTGGGGAAACCCCAGCGTCCGGCCGCCTCACTCTCCTCCCTTCCCTTTCCTTCCCATGCCCCCGGCGGGGGCGGGGATCGCGCGCGGAGCCCGGGGCGAGACGGGGCAGGTCTGGTCCCCGCCCTCCTGGCTGCGGCGCCTCCCGCCCTCCTCACCCCAGCTACGGGCGGGGCTCCCACTGAGCCGGCCCCGTCCATCCATGCGAGGACCCAGGCGTCCTGCGTGGTTCAGAGCTTTGGGAAAGATCCCTTAGGTTTCACTGACTTTTGGGCGGTGTGGGCTTGCCGGTCGCCGGCCCATTCTTGCGCCAGTTTACGGCTCCAGCCCAATGACGCGCACACTGCACCCAAGTCTCAGCCTTGCCTTATCTTCCGTGCTTCACCTTCGTTGTAGAGGCTCCTTTAACACTGGCACCTCCAATCTTCTCCCCAACAAATGCACATGTGTCTCTTCTCGCACGTGTGTCCCCATCTGCCTCTTTCTTTTCGTCTCCGTTAGTCTCTCTGTCCACGCATGGTTTTTGTCTCTGCGACTATTTTCTCTCCCTTTCTATTTTTCTCTTCCACGGTCCTCTCTGTCTCTAGCATCTGACCGCCTCTCCCTCTCGCAGCACCCTCCAACCCTTCCTTTCCCTCCTCTTTCTCTTCCTCCCTATCTGTCTTCCCCAGCCAAGGCTCTGCCTTTCCTTTGGGGTTTGCTGAGTAACCTCCGGGCCAAGAATAGGGCTTATTGGGGCTGGGTGGGGAGGGAGACTGGGGAAGAGGAGGAGGATCTAAGGGCGCCCTAGGAAGCGGTTTCCTCTGGCTTTCTCACCAGTCTCTTTTCACACCCCCACTATAGGAGGCTGGAAGCAGTTGCCCCAGTTGATCCAGGAGTTCATGGCCTATTCCCTCATCCTCAACCCCAAACTTTTCCTAAACTAGAAAATAACTTGGCTGGGCGCCGTGGCTCACGCCTGTAATCCCAGCACTTTGAGAGGCCAAGGCGGGTGGATCACCTGAGGTCAGGAGTTCCAGACCAGCCTGGCCAACATGGGGAAACCCCGTCTCTACTAAAAATACAAAGATTAGCTGGGTGGGGTGACCGGCGGCGCCTGTAATCCCAGCTACTTGGGAGTCTGAGACAGGAGAATCACTTGAACCTGGGAAGCGGAGGTTGTGCCACTGCACTCCAGCCTGGGCGACAGAGACTCCGTCTCAAAAAAGAAAAGAAAAGAAAACACCTTAATTCCTTTTGTCCCCACTACAGCCGTTCCTACCCAGAATGAACTTCACTTTCCCTAACCAGCTGGGGAAGGGAGTTAAGGGTGGAAAACGAATAATAAAAAGTAGAACAATCACTTAAGGGATAAGAGCACAGTCTCTAGCTGGGTGGGTGCGGTGGCTCATGCCTGTGATCTCAACATATTGGGAGACTGAGGTGGGAGGATCCCTTGAGCCCGGGAGTTCCAGCCTGCAGTGAGCCATGGTTGTGCTACTGCACTTCAGTTTGGGGGACAGAGTGAGACCCTGTCTCTTGGTGGGGGGATGGGAAAAAAAAGCACAGTCTCTGGAACTAGACAGCTTGAGTTTGAATCCCAGTCTGCAGCTATGTGACCTTGGGGCAAATTACTTAATCTTGGTGCCTCAGTTTCTCCATCTATTAAATGGGTATAATAATAGTATAAGGTTGTGAGGTTAAATGTCTTCATCTTTGTAAAGTGCTTTAAATAGCATCTGGTAAATAGCGCTGTTTGTGGTTTTTTTTTAATTGTTGTTGCTTTTTTTTTTGAGACAGAGTCTTACTCTGTCACCCAGGCTGGAGTACAGTGACTCAATCTCGGCACACTATAACCTCTGCCTCTTAGGTTCAAGCGATTCTCATGCCTCAACCTCCCAAGTAGCTGGGATTACAGGTGCCCGCCACCATGCCTGGCTAATTTTTGTATTTTTAGTAGAAATAGGGCTTCATCATATTGGCCAGGCTGGTCTCGAACTCCCGACCTCAGGTAATCCATCCACCTCGGCTTCCCAAAGTGCTGGGATTACAGGTGTGAGCCTCCGTGCCCAGCCAGTGCTCTTAAATGTATACATGATTGAGTGACCAGTGTGTACAGAATTGGTGCCACATGGCTTGACCTGGGTCATCTAATTTCCCACTATAATCCTGGAATGGGTTCTAGAGTCGCTCTGTCTTGCCTTACAGATGAGCACCTGGCTCAGAGAGGAATTCATTTGCCCAAGGTTACACAGAGTCTGGGTGGGAGTGCAGGGAGCTTAATGTTATTGCTGGTTTTCAAAGAATAACAGGAAACTGACTTCAGAAAGAGGGTGTTAACTGCCCATGGTCAGACAGCCGAGAGGGAGCAGAGGCACTATCTGAGTCCAAAGCCTGTGCCCTTGATCCTTACTCTGCATTTTAGGGGCTCTTGCATTTGGGGCAAGGAAGGCCAGAGCAAACAGAGTGGTTCCCCTTAGTGCCAGCCTTAGTCGACTTGACAGATGATGCTACATGAGAAAGGAGTGTGGTTAGGACCCATTTTACAGAGGAGGAAACAAACCCCCAGGGGGAGAAACCACTTCCTCAAGGTCACACAGCTAAAAAGTATCACAGTCAGGGCTGGGCGCGGTGGCTCACGCCTGTAATCCCAGCACTTTGGGAGGCCAAGGCAGGTGGATCACCAGGTCAGGAGATCGAGACCATCTTGGCCAACATGGTGAAATCCCATCTCTACTAAAAATACAAAAATTAGCTGGGCGTGGTGGCATGCGCCTTTAGTCCCAACTGCTTGGGAGGCTGAGGCAGGAGAATTGCTTGAACCGGAGAGGCAGAGGTTGCAATGAGCAGAGATCACACCACTGCACTCCAAGCCTGGGTGACAGAGCGAGACTCTATCTCAAAAAAAAAAATAAAATAAAGAATAAATAAATAAATAAAAGGTATCAGTGACTGACTCCACCCCAGAGTTGTCAGCTCCAAAACTCCTAGACTTGGGAGCACCAGCTCCCCTCACCTCTGCCAAACCCCTGATCACCTCCCTTCATTTCTCCCTGCTAGAAATCTATGACAAGTTCAAGCAGAGCACACACAGCATATATATGTTCTTCAACACATCAGAGCTCCGAGAAGCAGTACCTGAACCTGTGTTGCTCTCCCGGGCAGAGCTGCGTCTGCTGAGGCTCAAGTTAAAAGTGGAGCAGCATGTGGAGCTGTACCAGGTGAGGACATGAGCCAGAAGGAAGGTCAGGGCATGGGCTGGAGAGGGTGAGCTGTGACCAGCGGGGCGGCTGTGGGTGTGCTGGCTACAAGGTCCACCTAGATGGTCCCTGAAGGATAGAGGAATACAGACCATACAGTCCTAGGACTCTTTTTTTTTTTTTTCTTTTTTGAGACAGAGTCTCGCTCTGTTGCCAAGCTGGAGTGCAGTGGTACGACCTCAGCTCACTGCAATCTCCGCCTCCTAGGTTCAAGTGATTCTCCTGCCTCAGCCTCCCAAGTAGCTGGGATTACAGGCGTGCACCACCATACCCAGCTAATTTTTGTATTTGTAGTAGAGACGGGGTTTTACCATGTTGGCCAGGATGGTCTTGAACTCCTGACCTCGTGATCCACCTGCCTTGGTCTCCCAAAGTGCTCAGATTACAGGCGTGAGCCACTGCGCCTTGCCTTTTTTTTTTTTTTTTTTTTTTTTTGAGATGGAGTCTTGCTCTGTCGCCCAGGCTGGAGTATAATGACTTGATCTCGGCTCACTGCAGCCTCCGCCTCCTGGCTTCAAGTGATTCTCCTGCCTCAGCCACCTGAGTAGCTGGGATTACAGGCGTGCACCAACACACTGGGCTAATTTTTGTATTGTTAGTAGAGATAAAGTTTTATCATGTTGGCCAGGCTTGTCTCGAACTCCTGCCCTCAAGTGATTCTCCTACCTGAGGCTCCCAGAGTGCTGGGATTACAGGCGTGAGCCTCCGCACCAGGAATCTAGAGCACTTTTAAACATTCAGACTCTTTGCATCCTAGGACGTTAAACACTTAGAAGGCTGGAATCTTAGGAGTTGGACTCTTTAAGGACACAGGATTCTTGAAAGTTGGGATCTCTGAAAAGGTTGGGGACTCTAGAATCATGCTGTCCAATGTGACAGCCGCTAGTCACATTTAATTTTATTAAAATTTAAAGTATTTAAAATTAAATTAAAAATTTAGGGCCAGGCATAGTGGCTCACATCTCTAATCCCAGCACTTTGGGGAGCCGTGGCAGGCAGATTGCTTGAGCCCGGGAGTCCGAGACCAGTCTGGGAAACATTTTGAAACTTGGTCTCTACAAAAAATACTAAAATTAGCCTGTTAACGGTGATGTGTGCCTCTAGTCCCAGCTACTCAGTAGTCTGAGGTGGGAGGATTGATTGAGCCCAGGAGGTCGAGGCTATAGTGAACTGTGATTGCACCACTGCACTCCAGCCTGGGTGATGGAGCGAGACCCTGTCTCAAAAAATATATATATAGGCCAGGTGTGGTGGCTCATGCCTGTAATCCCAGCACTTTGGGAGGCCAAGTGGTTGGATCACTTGAGGTCAAGAGTTCAAGACCAGCCTGGCCAACATGGCGAAACTCCATCTCTACTAAAAATACAAAAATTAGCCAGGTGTGGTGGCGGGCACCTGTAATCCCAGCTACTCCGGAGGCTGAGACGGGAGAATCGCTTGACCCTGGGAGGTGGAGACTGCAGTGAGCGGAGATCATACCATGCATTCCAGCCTGGGCAACAGAGCGAGACTCTGTCTCAAAAAATAAAAATGAAAAACAAATCCTCATTCTCACTGGTTGTATTTCTAGTGCTCTATAGTCACATGTGGTTAGCAGCTACTATTTTGGATGTTGCAGAAAAAGAACATTTCCAGAAAGTTCTTTAGGACAGCACTGCTCTAGAAGATAGGGAGCTTCCAAGAGGACTGGGGCATCTGGAAGGGCTGGAGGCTCTAGCAGTTTCTATGAGCTAGAATCCACATCAGAGGGAATGTTAAACTCATACGATGGTAGATTTCAGACTTTCATAGTGAGAGAACTTTGTCCTATGTTAGCTTGGCCTCTTGGAGTCTGGGGAATTCAGCTTTATTCTGCAGGCCCTGGAGTGGTCTATCCAGCCCCAGAAAATTCTTTTTTTTTTTTGTGGTGGAGTTTTGCTGCTGTTGCCCAGGCTGGAGTGCAATGGCACGATCTCAGCTCACTGCAACCTCTGCCTCCCGGGTTCAAGCGATTCTCCTGCCTCAGCCTCCCGAGTAGCTAGGATGACAGGCGTGCGCCACCACGCCCAGCTAATTCTGTATTTTTAGTAGAGACAGGGTTTCTCCATATTGGTCAGGGTGGTCTCGAACTTCTGACCTCGGGTGATCTGCCTGCCTCGGCCTCCCAAAGTGCTGGGATTACAGGCGTGAGCCACTGTGCCCAGCCCAGAAAATTATACTACACAGATGTTGGGTGCCTCCAGCATCTAGGTGCGGCTTGGCAGACGCTTGGGTTTACAGAACATTAGTCTTCTAAAGCTTCTCAGGCTCATTAAATGTGGAAATCTTGGGATATTATCAAACATTTGAATCACAAAATGACTTCTAAGTTACTGACTTAGAATTCAGGGTGTCACATTTGCAGAACTGCATGCTCAGCAAACCCCAGAATGTTTGCAGCAGAATTTTATTGTATTTGTTATTTATTTATTTATTTATTAATATTATTTTGAGACGAAGTCTCATCCTGCCACCCAGGCTGGAGTGCAGTGGCGGGATCTTGGCTCACTGCAATCTCTATCTTCCGGGCTCAAGCAATTCTCCTGCCTCAGCCTCCCAAATAGTGGGGACTACAGGCGCACGCCACCATGCCTGGCTAATTTTTGTATTTTTAGTAGAGATGAGGTTTCACCATGTTGGCCAGGCTGGTCTCGAACTCCTGACCTCAAGTGATCCACCGCCTTGGGCTCCCAAAGTGCTGGAATTACAGGCGTGAGCCACTGTGCCCGGCCCAGAATGTTAGCAGCGGAATTTTAGCATTGTGGGCTGTCCACGCTGAGTGGGGCTTAGCATTTCACCAATGAGGAAACAGGCCGGAGAAGGCAAGAAAACACGTTCGACTGAGCTGTGTGAAGGTGTCTTGACCGCAGCCTGGGCGTTTTCTCCACCCTTCCTCTCACGGGTGCTGTGGGGGAGGATGGGTGCCACAGGACCACACAGCGTGGCTGTCTGAGAAGGTAGTGCGTGGGAACTTTCTGGAAGCAGATGGGGTGAAGGGTTGAGTTAGTATATGAGGGGGCGTGGCAGCATATACCCACTGTCTCTCTCCCAACTTCATCATCCTCTAGAAATACAGCAACAATTCCTGGCGATACCTCAGCAACCGGCTGCTGGCGCCCAGCGACTCGCCGGAGTGGTTGTCTTTTGATGTCACCGGAGTTGTGCGGCAGTGGTTGAGCCGTGGAGGTGAGGATCACTTGTGTGTCCCACCCCTGTTTCTCAGTGGGGTGCACCCCATTGTGTTGTCTTGGGGTCACTTTACCTAGGATCCCTCTCCGCCCCATACTGGTGTGAAAGTACTGAGACCTGGCTCCCCTCTGTGGCCTGGAAACCCGAGTGATTGGCTAATCTGTTTCCTGAGCACCTCTCTGCCCTGCCCTGTGATGGGTGATGCTAAGGACAGAGCAATGACCAAATCAGCCCCATCCTTGCCCTCATAGAGCTCATATAGTTCATTGGGTGGGTAGCTGGGGAACAGATCTGTAAGGCAGTGATGACCCAGAGTGGGTGGGACCGGGATGGGGAGCCCAAAGAAGGTACCTGACCCAGCCCAGAATCAGGGAGGGCTTCCTGGAGGAGGGGCACCATAGCTGATGTTGAAGGGATGAGTAGAATGGTCAGGAAAAGGAGAGGTGTAAGAGTATTCTGGGGCTGGGCACGGTGGCTTACACCTATAATCCCAGCACTTTGGAAGACTAAGGAGGATGGATCGCTGGAGTTCAGGAGTTTGAGAGCAGCCTGGGTAACATGGCAAAACCCGGTGTCTACAAAAAAATACAAAAATTAGCCATGCATGCTGGTGCGCGCCTATAGTCCCAGCTGCTTGGGAGACTGAGGTGGGAGAATCACCTGCGCCTGGGAGGTCGAGGCTGCAGTGAGCCATAATCACAGTACTGCAATCCAGCCTACACGAAAGAGTGAGATCCCATCTCAAAAAAAAAAGAAAAACAAGTGTTCCAGGCAAGGGGAACAGTCTGTGCAAAGGCCCAGAGGCCAGGGAGCCTAACTCATTTGATCTGTCCCAGAGATGACTGTCTCTGTCCAGTTCCTGGCAGGGGCCATGGTGCCCATATCTCTCTCCCTCACCTCCCTCTCATTTATGCTTTTATTCAATCATTGCCCACAGGTTCCTGCTGTGTGTCTGGCCCTGTGCTGGGTGGTGTGGGGGACATAGTGGTAACCAAGACAGCCCTCAGTTCTGCCCTCATGGGGCCCACAGTCACTTCTGGACACCGAAGAGATCTTGCCCCACCAGGCAGGAATGACCTAGAATGATTGAGGATGGGACGGGGAGGCACGGGCAGAGAGGACAAGGCTGGGACAGAGAGGCATGCAGGATGGGGGATGCCCTAAGCGCTGTTGGGAGCCCAGAGAAGGCTCCCAGACCCATCTGGGGAGTCTAGGAGGGCTTGCTGGGTGAGCGTGATTATGTGGAGACTCACAGGATAAATAGTAGTTTGGCCACATGAAAAAATAGGGATTGGGGGCACGGTGACTCACGCCTGTAATCCCAGCACTTTGGGAGGCCAAGGAGGGTGGATCACAAGGTCAGGATATCGAAATCATCTTGGCTGACAAGGTGAAGCTCTGTCTCTACTAAAAATCCAAAAAAAGAAAAAGTTAACCGGGCATGGTGGTGGGCGCCTGTAGTCCCAGCTACTTGGGAGGCTGAGGCAGAATGGTGTGAACCCGGGAGGCGGAGCTTGCAGTGAGCCAAGATCGCACCACTGCACTCCAGCCTGGGCAACAGAGCAAGACTCAGTCTCAAAAAAAAAAAAAGAAAGAAAAAATAAGGATTAGTGGGCCAAGCACAGTGGCTCACGCCTGTAATCCCAGCACTTTGAGAGGCCAAGGTGAGTGGATCACCTGAGGTCGGGAGTTCAAGACCAGCCTGACCAACATGGAGAAATCCTGTCTCTACTAAAAATACATTAGCTGGGCGTGGTGGTGAGTGCCTGTAATCCCAGCTACTTGGGAGGCTGAGGCAGGAGAATTGCTTGAACCCAGGAGGCGGAGATTGCAGTGAGCCAAGATCGCGCCATTGTGCTCCAGCCTAGGCAACAGGAGCAAAACTCCCGTCTCAAAAAAAATGAAAAAAAAGAAATGAGAAACAAAAAATAGGGATTAGGGGGCAGGTGGGCACCGAGAGGAGTGTCCTGGGCTGTTCGATAAAGGCCTAGAAGGATTTCATCTGTCTTGGTCAATGCTGAGTCCCAAGCACACAGCATAGGCTTCGGCACATCGTGGGAGCTTAGAAAATATCATTCACTCATTCATTCAAGAGATTGATGCTGGCCGGGTGCAGTGGCTCATGTCTGTAATCCTGGCACTTTGGAAGGCCAAGGCGGGAGGATTGCTTGAGCCCAGCCTGAGCAACATAGCGAGACCTCTGTCTCTACAGAAAATTTAAAAAGTAGCCGTGTATGCTAGGTGCAGTGGCTCACGCCTGTAATCCCAGCACTTTTGGAGGCTGAGGCCAGTGGATCACCTGAGGTCAGGAGTTCAAGACCAGCCTGGCCAACATGGTGAAACCCCATCTCTACTAAAAATACAAAAAATTAGCCGGGCGTGGTGGTGCACGCTTGTTATTCCAGCTACTTGGGAGGCTGAGGCAGGAGAATCGCTTGAACCTGGGAGGCAGAGGTTGCAGTGAGCTGATATCATGCCACTGCACTCCAGCCTGGGCAACACAGCCAGACTCCATCTAAAAAAAAAAAAAAAAATTAGCCATGCATGATAACACGCGCCTGTGGTCCCAGCTACTCGGGAGGCTGAGATGGGAGGATTGCTTTGGCCTGGGAGGTTGAGGCTGTAAGACCTTGTCTCAAAAAAAAAAAGAGCTGCAGCGAGTGGGCAGAGTGGGGTGGGTGAGGGAGGCAGGAAGGAACCCCCTGGGCTTTGCTCCTTCCTTCCTCTTCCTCCAGGGGCTGGGTAAGCTGCACGCTCAGACTGGCTTCCCTCTCCCCACTCCTACAGGGGAAATTGAGGGCTTTCGCCTTAGCGCCCACTGCTCCTGTGACAGCAAAGATAACACACTGCAAGTGGACATCAACGGTGAGGCTTGCTTCCCTGGCCGTGCCCAGCTGTGACGTGTGTGCATGTGTGTGTCCCCATCTGCCCCACGCCCCACTTATCTATCCCTCTGAGAGTGTGTGTGTATGTCCTCTATCCCCTGACTCCCACACCAAAGCAGGGTTCACTACCGGCCGCCGAGGTGACCTGGCCACCATTCATGGCATGAACCGGCCTTTCCTGCTTCTCATGGCCACCCCGCTGGAGAGGGCCCAACATCTGCAAAGCTCCCGGCACCGCCGAGCCCTGGACACCAACTACTGCTTCAGGTGAGCCTTGTATCCTTGAATGGAGACCTTCCAGGCTGGGGGCATGACTGCCATCTGCTGACCAGGTGCTCCAGGTTGGACACCTGGCTGGTGCCGTGCTTGGACTGGGCGTCTGTCTCCTTTAGCTTGGAGGGCTCAGGGGATGAGGTCTGGGTGTAAGAACCGAGAGTCTTGTGCTGGGTGCGGTGGCTCACGCCTGTAATCCCAGCACTTTGGGAGGCCGAGGCAGGTGGATCACCTGAGGTCGGGAGTTGGAGACCAGCCTGGCCAACATGGTGAAACCCGTCTCTACTAAAAATCCAAAAATTAGCCAGGTGTGGAGGTGGGCGCCTATAATCCCAGCTACAAAAAACAAAAAGCCCCACCCAAAAAAAAAAGAACTGGGAGTCTTGTAAGGTTGGGATCAGGTTGCTTTTTTTTTTTTTTTTTTTTCATTTGAGACAGAGTCTTGCTCTGTCACCTGGGCTGGAGTACAGTGGTGCAATCTTGGCTCACTGCAACCTTTGCCTCCCGGGTTCAAGCGATTCTTCTGTCTCAGCCTCCCGAGTAGCTAGGACTACAGGCATGTGCCACCATGCCCAGCTAATTTTTTGTATCTTTAGTAGAGACAGGGTTTCACCGTGTTAGCCAGGATGGTCTTGATCTCCTGACCTTGTGATCCACCTGCCTCAGCCTCCCGAAGTGCTGGGATTACAGGTGTGAGCCACCATGCCCAGCCTTGCATTCTTTTTGGAGTGTTGGAATCACAGAATGTTAGAAAGTTGAACCCTGAGATTGTTGGAATTCAAAGTTGGAAGGTCACCATCGTGAATCCCTAAACTGTTGGCAGGTTGAGGTTCTAGAATGCTAGAATTTGGTGTTAATTACGGAAATGGAGAATGTCGGACTCAAGGGAAGCTGAAATATTGGGATCCTAGAATTTGGGAATTCGGAATGGGAAGATGGCCCATGTGGAATTCTGCACCGCTGGCCGATTGTGGATACCGGTGTTGGCGGGTTGGAGTCCTGGAATATTGGGCTCACAGCGGTAGAATTCTGTTTTGAAACATTCACATCCACAAATGTTGGAATTGGAGAAAGCAGAATATTGGTATCCCAGCATGCTGGAACTCAATGTTGGAATGTTAGAATATTAGTATGCCGGGATTTTATTAATAGAAAGTGGCAGCAGGCTGGGCGCGGTGGCTCACGCCTATAATCCCAGCACTTTGGGAGGCTGAGGTGGGTGCATCACCTGAGGTCAGGAGTTCAAGACCAACCTGGTCAACATGGTGAAACCTCATCTCTATTAAAAATACAAAAATTAGCCGGGTGTGGTGGTGAGCACCTGTAATCCCAGCTGAGTAGCTCTGCAGGTACCCAGGGTGGGGCAGGAGAATCCCTGGAACCTGGGGGGCGGAGGTTGCAGTGAACTGAGATCACACCACTGCACTCCAGCCTGGGCAACAGTGCGAGACTCTATCTCAAAAAAAAAAAAAAGAAAGTGGCAGCTTGAACCTCTTGAGTGATGGCTCGGAACTTTGGAATGTTGGGATGCAATATTGGCATACTGGAATTCAGGAATGCCAAGATCCTCAAAGGTTGAAAAGTATGAATCCTAGAGAGTTGAAGATGCTGTCAGAATGTTAGAATCATAAGATGCTGGAATGCTAATACTGCAATCTAAGAAAGCTGAAATGTGGTCGGGCGCGGTGGCTCAAGCCTGTAATCCCAGCACTTTGGGAGGCCGAGACGGGTGGATCACGAGGTCAGGAGATCAAGACCATCCTAGCTAACACGGTGAAACCCTGTCTCTACTAAAAAGTACAAAAAACTAGCCGGGCGAGGTGGCGGGCGCCTGTAGTCCCAGCTACTCGGGAGGCTGAGGCAGGAGAATGGCGTGAACCCGGGAGGCGGAGCTTGCAGTGAGCTGAGATCCGGCCACTGCACTCCAGCCTGGGCGACAGAGCGAGACTCCGTCTCAAAAAAAAAAAAAAAAGAAAGCTGAAATGTTGGATTCCTAGAAAGTTGAAATGGAGAGTTAGTATGTTGTAAATTTAGAGTGATCATCTGACTTTATTCCTCCCCTGCTTAAAATATTTTGGTGGTGTCTCTGGGCTTTGTTACCTGCTGTTTCCCTGCCAGAAAATCAGCCCTGCTTCCAGGCTCCTTCACCACCAGATCTTACCGCCATCAGCCCAGCAACCCTGTGAATGAACAAATTGAGGTCTTTTTTGAGACGGAGTCTCGCTCTGTTGCCCAGGCTGGAGTGCAGTGGTGTGATCTTGGCTCACTGCAACCTCTGCCTCCCAGGTTCAAGCGATTCTCCTGCCTCAGCCTCCTGAGTAGCTGGGATTACAGACACGTGCCACCACAGCCGGCTAATTTCTGTTATTTTTCAGTAGAGACTGGGTTTCACCATGTTGGTCAGGCTGTCTCGAACTCCTGACCTCGTGATCCGCCCACCTCGGCCTCCCAAAGTGCTGCGATTACAGGCATGAACCACTGCACCCTGCCACAAATTGAGGTCTTGAGTGCCAACAGCAGCTGACATTACAAAGGGAGACAGCCAGCCATGTGAGCCTCTGTAGGGAGGAACCCAACGTCGCCTGGGAAGTCTTGCCGAAAAATCAAAACTGAAGGCCGGGTGCAGTGGCTCATGCCTGTAAGCCCAGCACTTTGGGAGGGCAAGGCAGGCAGATTGCTTGAGCTTAGGAGTTCAAGACCAGCCTGTGCAACATGGTAAACCCCGTCTCTCTACAAGAAATACAAAAAACTAGCTGGGCTGGGTGGTGTGTGCCTGTAGTCCTAGCTACTTGGGAGGCTGAGGCAGGAGTGCTTGAGCCCAGGAGGCTGTGATTGCAGTGAGCCAGGATCACGCCACTACACTTCAGGACAGAGCAGGACCCTGTCTCACACACACACACACAAAATCAAAATCAAACCTGAATCTGATCAGGACTGTAGATGCTAACAGTTTCCTAGAAAGACAAGAACAGAGGAAATGGTCAGCAAAACTCAGACTGCGAGAAACCTGACCCAGTTTCTTCATCAAATACAATGCAAATAAGGGGAAAGTGCGCACACACACACACACACACACACACACACAGTGACCCTGGAACAATAGGGGTTTGGAGTGCTGACCCCCCCATGCAGCCAAAATTCACCTTTTTTTTTTTTTTGAGACGGAGTCTCGCTTTGTCTCCCAGGCTGGAGTGCAGTGGCACGATCTTGGCTCACTGCAAGCTCTGCCTCCTGGGTTCACGCCATTCTCCTGCCTCAGCCTCCAAGTAGCTGGGACTACAGGCGCGCACCACCATGGCCAGCTAATTTTTTGTATTTTTAGTAGAGACGGGGTTTCACTGTGTTAGGCAGGATGGTCTCGATCTCCTGACCTTGTGATCCGCCCGCCTCGGCCTCCCAAAGTGCTGGGATTACAGGCGTGAGCCACCGCGCCTGGCCAAAATTCAACTTTCGACTCCTCAAAAACTTAACTACTAATAGCCTAGTGTGGACCGGAATTCTGCTTTATCCATAACATAAACAGTTGATTAATACTTTTTAAAAAAATTTTTGGAGATGGAGTCTCACTCTGTCATTCAGGCTGGAGTGCAGTGGCGCCACCTTGGCTCACTGCAACTTCTGCTTCCCGGGTTTAAGTGATTCTCTTGCTTCAGCCTCCTGAGTAGCTGGGACCACAGGTGACCACCGCCATGCCCGGCTAATTTTTTGTATTTTAGTAGAGACAGGTTTTCACCGTGTTGCCCAGGCTGTTCTCGAACTCCTGAGCCCAGGCAATCCGCCTGCCTCAGCCTCCCAAAGTGCTAGGATTACAGGCATGAACCACTGCGCCCAGCTGAATAATACATATTTTGCATATTTTATGTATTATGTCCTATATCCTTTTTTTTTTTTTTTGAGACGGAGTTTTGCTGCTGTCACTCAGGCCGGAGTGTCATGGCACAATCTCGGCTCACTGTAATCTCCACCTCCCAGGGGTTCAATTCTCCTGCCTCAGTCTCCTGAGTAGCTGGGATTACAGGCACCTGCCACCATGCCTGGCTAACTTTTGTATTTTTAGTAGAGGTGAGGTTTCACCATGTTGGCCAGGCTGCTCTGGAACTCCTGACCTCAAATGATCTACCCTCCTCGGCCTCCCAAAGTGCTGGGATTGCAGAGTGAGCCACCGTGCCTGGCCGTATTCTGTTTTTTTTTTTTGTTTTTTTTTTTTTTTTTTTTTTTTTTTTTGAGACAGAGCCTAGCTGTGTTGCTCAGGTTGGAGTGTAGTGAAGTGATCTCAGCTCACTGCAACCTCCGCCTTCCAGGTTCAAGCAATTCTCCTGCCTCAGTCTCCCAAGTAGCTGGGATTTCAGGCGCATGCCACCACACCCAGGTAATTTTTGTATTTTTAGTAGAGACAGGGTTTCACCATGTTGGCCAGGCTGGTCTCCAACTCCCCAGGTGATTCATTAGCCTTGGCCTCCCAAAGTTCTGGCATTATAGGCTTGAGCCACTGCTCCCGGCCTATGCCTGTATTTTTTAAATAAAATAAGAGAGGAAAGAAAATGTTCTTAAGAAAATCATGAGGAGGAGGAAGTATATTTTCCATATATTGAGTGGAAGTGGCTTATAAAGGTTTTCACGTTGAGTAGGCTGAGGACGAGGAAGAAGAGGTGTTGGTCTTGCTATCTCACGGGTGGCAGAGGTGGAAGAATAATTCACCTGTCAGTGGTGAATTGTGTAATTGGACCCATGATGTCCAAGGGTCAGTCTATATATAGTTGACCCTGAATATATATAGAAAGAGAGAGAGAGATGATTCTGTAGATTTTGAAAAAAGTTCTAAGAGAGGCCAGGCATGGTGACTCATGGCCGTAATCGCAGCACTTTGGGAGGCTGAGGCAGGTGGATCACTTGAAGTCAGGAGTTGGAGACCAGCCTGGCCAACATGGTGAAACCCTGTCTGTACTAAATATACAAAAATTAGGCTGGGTGTGGTGGCTCACACCTGTAATCCCAGCACTTTGGGAGGCCGAAGTGGATAGATCACCTGAGGTCAGGAGTTCAAGACCAGTCTGGCCAATGTGGTGAAACCTCGTCTCTACTAAAAATACAAAAATGAGCTGGGCGTGGTGGCGGGGACCTGTAATTCCAGCTACTAGGAAGGCTGAGGCAGGAAAATCGCTTGAACACAGGAGGCAGAGGTTGAGGTGAGCTGAGATCAAGGCCCTGCACTCCCACCTGGGCAACAAGAGTGAGGCTCCATCTCAATAAATAAATAAATAAAATAGGCTGGGCGCGGTGGCTCACGCCTGTAATCCCAGCACTTTGGGAGGCCGAGGCGGGCGGATCACAAGGTCAGGAGATCGAGACCACGGTGAAACCCCGTCTCTACTAAAAATACAAAAAATTAGCCGGGCGCGGTGGCGGGCGCCTGTAGTCCCAGCTACTCAGGAGGCTGAGGCAGGAGAATGGCGTAAACCCAGGAGGCGGAGCTTGCAGTGAGCTGAGATCGCGCCACTGCACTCCAGCCTGGGCGACAGAGCGAGACTCCGTCTCAAAAAACAAAAACAAAAACAAACAAACAAAAAAAATAAATAAATAAAATAAAAATACAAAAAGTAGCCAGGTATGGTGGCAGGCACCTGTAGTCTCAGCTACTTGGGAGACTAAGGCAGGAGAATCACTTGAACCTGGGAATCAGAGGTTGCAGTGAGCTGAGATTGCACCACTTCACTCCATCCTGGGTGACAGAGTGAGACTCCATCTCAAAAAAAAAAAAAAAAAAAAATTCCTAAAAGAGATATTAACCAATTGCAATGTGTAGACCTTACTTGAATCTTTATTTACACAGGCTTTTAAAGAAATAGATATTTATGAGACAGTTGGGTAAACATGAACTCTGTCTAGACATTTGATGATATCAATGAATTGTTAATTTTCTTACATGGTATTGTGACTGTGTTTTAAAGTAGTCTTAATTAGAGATACATTTGAAATATTTATGGATGAAGCAACATTGGTGGATTGCATGTGCTTTGAGATAAACCAATGTCGGCTGGGTGCAGCGGCTCACAGCTATAATCCCACCACTTTGGGAGGCCAAGGCAGGAGGATTATTTGAGCCTAAGAGTTGGAGACCAGCCTGGGCAACATGGTGAAACCCCATCTCCCCAAAACAATATATATATCTCTCTATATGATGGGCCTGGTGGTGTGTACCTGTAGTCCCAGCTACCCAGGAGGCTGATGTGGGAGGTTGGCTTGAACCCCAGGAGGTGGAGGCTACAGTGAGCTGTGATTGCACCACTGCACTCCAGCCTGGGTGACAGAGTGAGATCCTGTCTCAAAAAAAAAAAAAAAAAAAAAAAGAGATAGTGGATAGGGGTAGAGATGCAATGGAAATTGGCCATGAGTTGATATTTTTTGTTGAAGCTGCTTTTGTGTGCATTTGAAACTTTCCAGCCTGGTGTGGTAGCTTACACCTGTAATCCCAACACTTTGGAAGGCCGAGGCGGGTGGATCACATGAGGTCAGGAGTTCGAGACCAGCCTGGCCAACATGGTGAAACCCGGTCTCTACTAAAAATACAAAAAAAGTAGCTGGGCATGGTGGTGCGTGCCTGTAATCCCAGCTACTCGGGAGGCTGAGCCAGGAGAATTGCTTGAACTTGGGATGTGGAGGTTGCAGTGAGCCAAGATTGCACCACTGCACTCCAGCCTGGGCAACAGACCAAGACTCCATCTCAAAAAAAAAAAAAAAAAAAAACTTTCAAAGGAAAATTTGTTCTTAAGGCAGCTCGAACACTACCTCCTTCCTAACCCCTTTCTCCAACATCCAAGGTGAATGTGAGGCCTCTGGGCCTCCCCTGGGGCCCTAAGTAGATCTTTTACTCAACAGTCTCTATTGGGACTTTTATTTTAAAAAAGTTTTGTAGAGACAGGGCTCATTATGCTCCCCAGGCTGGTCTTAAACTCCTTGGGCTCAAGCGATTCACCGGTCTTGGCCTCCCAAAGTGCTGAGATTACAGGCATGAGTCACTGCACCCGGCCTAGGTCCAGTGCGACTGGACGGAAGAGGCTTGGCAAGGGCAAGGGCTGTGCGTATCCCAAGGCCCAGTGCAGGGTAGGCCCCGAATGCGTCCTGAGAAAATAAGTCGGAGGATCACCTAGAGGGCTTGTTCAACACAGACTGTTGTTCCCAGTCCCACACACAGTTTCTGATTTCAGTGGCCTGGGGTGCCGCCTGAGAATCTGCATTTCCCACAGTTCCCAGGTGATGCTGCCGCTGGTCCTGGGAGCCCATGTGGAGAGCTGCTGACTTGGATAACAGTATCACAGACTGTTCAAATCCTAGGACCTCAGAACGCCAGCTAGGGTTGAACTAGGCATTAAAGATGATTCTGAGCCGGGCGCAGTGGCTTATACCTGTAATCCCAGCACTTTGGGAGGCCGAGGTGGGTGGATCACCTGAAGTCAAGAGTTCGAGACCAGCCTGGCCAACATGATGAAACCCAGCCTCTACTAAAAATACAAAAAATTAGCTGGGCATGGTGGCGCATGCCTGTAATCCCAGGTACTTGAGAGGCTGAGGCAGGAGAATTGCTTGAACCCGGGAGGTGGAGGTTGCAGTGAGCCAAGATCACACCATTGCACTCCAGCCTGGGCAACAGAAGTGAAACTCCATCTCAAAAAAAAAAAAAAAAAAAGATGATTCTGGACACTAGTTCTTCCCCTTTCGTGAGTTCAGAACCTCCTGTGAGAAAGTGAAAACCAGGAACCTTTTCCCCAGAAATACATGCACACATACACGCATGTGCATATGATCTCAGGCACTCAGGACCCTCCTCAAGCCTGCCCATGATGGTCCCTTGGCCCTCAGGTTAACACTGTATTTGATCTGGTAGCACCTACCTCTGAACAGATGAGGAAACTGAGGTCCAACCAAACTGGGTGGTACAGGCTGAGTTCACAGGGATCTCAGTTTCTTGACTTCCTTCTCAGGCTTCTGTGGCTCTTGGAAAGGCTTTATCTTGCCTCCAGGTTATCCGATGCCACTTGAAGTTGGGTTCAAGCAATTCTGCTACCTCAGCCTCCCGAGTAGCTGGGATTACAGGTGCCCGCCACCACGTCCAGCTAATTTTTGAATTTTTAGTAGAGACAGGGTCCTCAAGTCCGCCTGCCCTAGCCTCCCAAAGTGCCAGGATGACAGGTGTGAGCCACCGCACCTGGCTGGCCCCACTAATCTATGAGTGGAGGTTGCAGTGAGCCAATATGGTGCCACTGCACTCCAACGTGGGTGACTGAGCGAGACTCTGTCTCACAAAAAAAAAAAAAGCACTGTCAACTTTTTCTTTCATTTTCTCTTTTCTTTTCTTTTTTTCTTTTGTTTTTGAGACAGAGTCTCACCCTGTTGCCCTGGGTGGAGTGCAGTGGTGTGATCTTGGCTCACTGCAAATTCTGCTTCTTGGGATCAGGCGATTCTTGTGCCTCAGCTTCCTGAGTAGCTGGGATTACAGACAAGCACTGCCACGCCCAGCTAATTTTTGTATTTTTAGTAGAGACGGGGTTTCGCCATGTTGTTCTCAATCTCCTGACCTCAGGTGATCCACCCGCCTTGGCCTCCCAAAGTGCTGGGATTATAGGCGTGAGCCACTGCGCCCAGCCTCTTTGACAGTTCTAAGAAGTAAAACAAATCAGAAGAAGGCAGACAGAGAGTAATAGATATTGGGAACTATTATTTTTCCTATTCTGATTTAAATTGCTTTATTATGGAAAATTTCTTTTTTTTTTTTTTTTTTTTTTTTTTTGAGACGGAGTCTCGCTGTGTCTCCCAGGCTGGAGTGCAGTGGCGTGATCTCGGCTCACTGCAAGCTCCGCCTCCCGGGTTCACGCCATTCTCCCGCCTCAGCCTCCCAAGTAGCTGGGACTACAGGTGCCCGCCACCACGCCCGGCTAGTTTTTTGTATTTTTAGTAGAGACGGGGTTTCACCATGTTAGCCAGGATAGTCTCGATCTCCTGACCTCGTGATCCACCCGCCTCGGCCTCCCAAAGTGCTGGGATTACAGGCTTGAGCCACCGCGCCCGGCCTTGAGCCACCGCGCCCGGCCGGAAAATTTCAAATGTATACAAAAGCAATGAAGATAATGAACGCCTGTAAACTCTCATCCAGCGTCATCGGTGATTAAGATTTTGCCCCATTTCAAATGCATGCATTTTTATATTTTCTTACATAACTGCAATACCATATTGCACTAAATGGAACTAACAGTCACTTGGATATTTTGGAAAGGATGGCTCAGAATGGTATCTCCGAGGAGGTGATGTTCAGTCATGTAACTGATATTTACTGAGTACCTACTGCATTCCAGGCACCGCTTTAGGAGTTAAGGGTCCTTGAGTGAAGGATATTTGAGCTAAGGTTTAAATGAAGTGAAGGGGCCAGGTGCGGTGGCTCATGCCAGTAATCCCAACACTTTGGGAGGCCAAGGCGTGCAGATCGCGTGAGCCCGAGTTCGACACCAGCCTGAGCAACATAGTGAGACCATGTCTCTAAAAAGAACAACAAATTAAAAAGAATAAATGGGCCGGATGCGGTGGCTCAGGTCTGTAATCCCAGCACTTTGGGAGGCCGAGGTGGGCGGATCACGAGGTCAGGAGTTCGAGACCAGCCTGGCCAACATGGTGAAACCCTGTCTCTACTAAAAACACACAAAAAATTAGCCAGGTGTGGTGGCACACGCCTGTAATCCCAGCTACTCGGGAGGCTGAGGCAGGAGAATCGCTTGAACCTGGGAGGCGGAGTTGCAGTGAGCTGAGATCGTGCCACTGCACTCCAGCCTGGGAGACAGAGTGAGATTCTGTCTCGAAAAAAAAAAAAAAGAAAAAAAAAAGAAGTGAAGGAACAAGCTGGAGTGGGTATCTGTGGGACTAGCAAGATGGAGAGGGAACAGCAGATGCAGGAGCCCTGAGATAAGACTGTCTGAGGAACAGACAGGATGCCAGTGTGGCTGGAGTGGAGTAGGCGTGAGAGAGGGAGTTGAGATCAGCCAGATTTGATAGCACCTTGTGGCTCACGGTGAGGACTTGGGCATTTGCCGTGAGGTGGAGCCAGGTTCAGAGCAGAGGAGTGACATGACAATTTATAGCATGACCCTGGAGGGCAGAGATTTCTGTCTCTTTTTAAAAAATTGAAAAACAATTTTTTAGAGACAGGGTGTTGCTCTTTGTTGTCCAGACTGGCATGCAGTGGTGTGATCCCAGTTCACTGCAACCTCGAACTCCTGGACTCCAGCGATCCTCCCACCTCATCCTCCCAAAGTGCTGGGATTAAAGGCCTGAGCCACCATGCCTAGCCTATTTCTATCTATTTCATTTGTCCTCAGCCCCCAGTAGATCCCAGCCCAGCACACAGTAGTAGCTCAATAAACATTTGTTGCACAAACAGAGCAGATCAGTTTACATGGAGCCGTGTTATTTTGTATGTTCCAGGGTGTGGGCATGCCATGATTTATTTAGCCCCCCGGGGGATGGTCATCTGGCTTCTTACAGGCTTGTCTTAAGCATTGCATGAGATTATTACATCGCTCTTAGCACAGTGCTTGACTGGAGGAAGTGCTTAATCTGTGTTAGTGATTATCATGACTATTTGTGTTGTTATTAACATGGGGTGCAAGGGAGACCCAGATGGAGATAGGGCTGGGGGGGCAACTTAGGGTGACACACACCTGGGGAGGAGGGGCACACCGCTCCTGTGGTGGTAGCCCCTCCCTACCCCTGACGCGTCTCTCCTGCCTGCAGCTCCACGGAGAAGAACTGCTGCGTGCGGCAGCTGTATATTGACTTCCGCAAGGACCTCGGCTGGAAGTGGATCCACGAGCCCAAGGGCTACCATGCCAACTTCTGCCTGGGACCCTGCCCCTACATTTGGAGCCTGGACACGCAGTACAGCAAGGTACGTCTGGCCCACCGGGCTAGGAGGTGCGCTTGGGGGGAGCCAGGACAGAGGAAGAGGAGAGAGAAAGAGAAGTCAAGTCAGAGAGGTGAGTTGGCAGGATGGGGAGAAAGAGGGATGGGGTGGGAAAGGGAATGGATAAAGAGATGGGGAGAGAGGCAGGAAGCTAGAGAAGGGCTCTGAGCAGGGGGCAGAGGGAGATGAGATATGAAGGCCCACAGAACTGAAGTAACAGAGGGGTGGGGGTAAAGGGGAGAAGACAGGGAGATGGAAGGAAAAAGGCAGAGAGAAATGGAGAGACAAAATGAGAGAGGCAGATACAAACACAGAGTTAGAGCAAGGAGAGACAAAGACATACAGCAAGGCAAGAGGCGACGATGAGGAAGGGTAGAGACTGAGAAAGAAAATCAGGCGGGCACGGCGGCTCACGCTGGTAGTACCTGCACTCTGGGACACTGAAGCAGAAGGATCGCTTGGGCCCAGGAGTTCGAAAACAGCCCGGGCAGCTGAGTGAGATCCCATCTCTACCAAAAAAAAAAAAAAAAAAAAAAGAAAAGAAAAAAGCCAGGAGTAGTGGCGCTTGCCTGTGATTGGAGCTACTCCGGAGGCTGAGACGGGAGGATGACTTAAGCTCAGGAGGTTGAGGCTGTAGCAAGCCTTGATCGCGCCCCTATACTCCAGCCTGGGTGGCAGAGCGAGACCCAGTCTCAACACAAAAAGAAAATCAGACAGATGGGGAGAGACAGAATAAGATAGGATGTTAGAAGAGAAGAGAGACCGAATTGGAGATGGGAAGAGGGGGACAGGGATGCGGGGAGAGGCTGGCGCGGTAGGGGGTGGGAGATGGGGCAGTGGAGGGCCATCTTCCTCCCTCCACTAGCCCTGAGCCCTGACCCCGCCCGCCGCCCGCAGGTCCTGGCCCTGTACAACCAGCATAACCCGGGCGCCTCGGCGGCGCCGTGCTGTGTGCCGCAGGCGCTGGAGCCGCTGCCCATCGTGTACTACGTGGGCCGCAAGCCCAAGGTGGAGCAGCTGTCCAACATGATCGTGCGCTCCTGCAAATGCAGCTGAGGCCCCGTCCCGCCCCGCCCCACCCCGGCAGGCCCGGCTCCGCCCCGCCCCGCCCCCGCTGCCTTGCCCTTGGGGGCTGTATTTAAGGACACCCGTGCCCCAAGCCCACCTGGGGCCCCATTAAAGATGGAGAGAGGACTGCGGATCTCTGTGTCATTGGGCGCCTGCCTGGGGTCTCCTTCCCTGACGTTCCCCTACTCCCACCCCATCTCTGTCCCTCTCTGCCTCCTCCTGCCTGTCTGCACTATTCCTTTGCCCAGCATCAGGGCACAGGGAACCAGTGGAGAACACTACTGTAGTTAGATCTATTTATTGAGCACCTTGGGCACTGTTGAAGTGCCTTACATTAATGAACTCATTCAGTCACCTTAGCAACACTCTGAGATGCAGGGACTCTGATAACACCCATTCTAAAGGTGAGGAAACAAGCCCAGAGAGGTTAAGGGAGGAGTTCCTGCCCACTAGGAACCTGCTTTAGCCGGGGATGGTGAGGAAGACAGTAAAAGATGGTAGTTCAGGCCAGGCAGGGTGGCTCACGCCTGTAATCCTAGCACTTTTTGGGAGGTCAAGGTTGCAGTGAGCCCTGACTGTGCCACTGTATGCCAGCCTGGGTGACAAAGCAAGACCCCCACCTTTTTTCTTCTTTTGAGACAGTTTCACTCTTGTTGCCCAGGCTGGAGTGCAACGTCGAGATCCTGGCTCACTGCAACCTCTGCCTCTTGGGTTCAAACGATTATCCTGCCTCAGCCTCCCGAGTAGCTGGGATTACAGGCATGCGCCACCACGCTTGGCTAATTTTGTATTTTTTTTAGTACAGACGAGGTTTCACCATATTGTTCAGGCCGGTCTCAAACTTCTGACCTCAGGTGATCCGCCCTCCTCCTCGGCCTCCCAAAGTGCTGAGATTACAAGCATGAGCCAGTGCCCCAGCCAAGACCGCATCTTAAAAAACAAAAACAAAAACAAACAAAAAAAGGCTGGGCATGGTGGCTCACACCTGCAATCCCAGCACTTTGGGAGGCCGAGGCAGGGGGATCACTTGAGGTCAGGAGTTTGAGATCAGCCTGGACCACATGGTGAAAACCCGCCTCTAATAAAAATACAAAAAAAGGCTGGGCGTGGTGGCTCATGCCTATAATCCCAGCACTTTGGGAGGCAGAGGCGGGCAGATCACAAGGTCAGGAGTTCAAGACCAGCCTGACCAACATGGTGAAACCCAGTCTCTACTAAAAATACAAAAATTAGCCATGGTGGCGCACGCCTGTAATCTCAGCTACTCAGGAGGCTGAGGCAGGAGAATCACTTGAACCCAAGGGGTGGAGGTTGCAGTGAGCCAAGACCGTGCCACTTCACTCCAGCCTAGGTGACAGAGCGAGACTCTATCTCAAATAAATAAAAATGCAAAATACAAAAAAAAAATTAGTCTGGCATTGTGGTGCACACCTGTAGTCCCAGCTACCCAGGAGGCTGAGGCAGGAGAACCGCATGAACAGGGGAGGCAGAGGTTGCAGTGAGCCAAGGTCGCGCCACTGCACCCCAGCCTGGGCAACAGAGTGAGACAGCATCTCAAAAAACAAACAAACAAACAAAGAACTTGTACTTGAGGAAGACAGGAGCCATGGCAGGGTTTGACCTAGGTGCTCAGAGGGTTCGCCGTCTGGCTCATGGTTGGGAGTGGACAGAAGTGTCAGGGTGAGGGTGAGCACAGAGAGACCAGCTGTCCAGGCAAGAAACGGCAGCAGCCATGGGTGGGTCTGCCTCTGCAGTCTCTGTTTCTTCCCATCTGCTATGGTCCTGCTCGTGAATTAATTCCCTCCCGCTTCCTCCTTCTCCTGGCTCTCAGTTTCTGCTCTTTCTCCCAGGTTTCACTTCCCCACACCCAGTGATTGTCCTGGGAGGGAGGACAGTGTGAGAGCTGTTGGTAGCACTGGGTCTGGGTGCCAGGGACCTGAGGCCCTCCCAGCTCAGGGTAGGGGTAGAAATGTGGTTACTCCTCTGGCCTCAGGTCCAAAAGCACAGAGGGCTGAGGGAGGAGTGGGGAGGCAGGAGTTCACTATACAAGGACATGCCAACAAATGGATCGCTATAGAGATGCTGAGGCCTGGCCCAAGAGGCAGAGTCACAAGCTAGGACACAGTGACTTGGCTGTGATCGCTGCAGCCCTGCGAGGATGTGGTGTGTGTACACACGCAGACACACTCACAAGGGGGGAAACACGGACAGTGCCCCACACTACACAAACATTCACCTCTCAAAGCCGCCGTGGACACACAGAGACTCCTGCAGGGCCCATAACACATGGGCTGTGTCATTTGGCAGCAGCTACAGCCCACATATACACAGATACAAACAGAGAAAGTGTCAGCCCATCACATAAACACCACCCAGCCTCGGAGCCTCACTGGGACACAACAGGAGCAGAGACTTCAATAGGGACCTGGCACAACACAGTCATATACAAATATATTCCATAGGGTCATGGTCGCAACCACCGCACACCAGACACTGATTCAGTGTCATGCACGCACACGCATCACGGCATCAGAGCCCGGACAGGAAATGGATCCCCCAACAGTTACCTCCTCCCCCACGGGGTCACAGTCACAAACAGGTCCAGGGTGCATGTCCACGGTCGGACCTGTCACAGTCCCACCAGACACACCCCACACGGAGGTCTGACACGTCACAACCGCACAGACAGCAGGTCGGTCTTACCCACTCAGTCTGACATCCCACACCCTCCACCACACACGCACAACTCCAGCCTGGGGAGTCCCACAGGGCCCCATAGACTGCAGCGACCCTGTCACGCCCAGACACACTGTCACACCCAGGGTCCCAGACGGAGCAGACACACCCCCAGGGTGGCAGACGCGGCCCTCACACACCCAGCCCCAGCTCGTGCCTCGGCCTGAGGACAAGTGCTGGCTGCACACTCGCGGTGTGGTCGGCCTGCCCGACACGCCCTCGTGACACACCCCGCCCACCTGCCCCGGGCTGCCGGGTGAGCTGGCAGAGCCCCACAGGGTGGGGAGGGGAAACTGTGGGCTCAGCACCTTCTCCTGGCCGCGTGCGCACTGCCCCTGCCCTGCCACCCTGGCACCCAGGCCCGATGGGTGGCTTAGCCCCGTCGGGACAAGTCTGCCCCCACCCGTGGCCGACCGCAGGCGCAGGGCAGGGGGTTTGGGGCTCCCCGCTCCCTCCCCCCGCCCCGCCCCTGCCTCTGCAGGCAGCCGGGGCCACGGAGGGAAGTCGTGGGGGGAGCCTGGGTTCCGGCTGGAGCCCCAGCTTCCTGTGCAGTCCCCGTGGGGCAGGAAGCCGCTGGGGGAGGCCAGCTTAGGCCTTCCTGCCCCCTCCCCCCGGCCCCCAAGACGGGCCTGGGACCCGGGTCCCCGAGGGGGAGTGGGAAGGTTGGGGGGTGAAAGAAAGCCCCTTCCTCCTCAATCTCTGGATATGCAGAGTGTTTGAGGTTCCAGTGTGGATTTGTGTGTGTTCAGGACCTTATTGTGTGTGATTCCAAGCTTTGTGGTGTGAGTTGCATCTGGCATGGGTGTTCTGGGGGCCTGTGTGCTGTTTGGTATGGATGGTCTTGTCTGTGTGTGTCCCCAGCACGTGTTCGCTCCGTGTGTTTGTGGCTGCGCTGCATTTCTGGGGTGTGCGTCTGCGTTTTGTATTTCTGCTGGGCAAGCTGTTGTATTTTCTGTGGGTTTTATGCTCTGGCACTGTTTGATTCTCCAAGTCGGCCATCTATCTGGGGCATATTGTGTGTCTGATATTTTTCTCAACATCTTCACTGTTCTTCTGGGTGTAAATTTGTGCATTTTTTAGTGTAAGTTTGACTTGAAATGTGGTGTTTTCTGCATATGTTAATCGATCTGTGAGTGATGTTTTTTCCAGGAGAGGGGAGTGTGTGTGTGTGTAAGAGTGTGTGTAAGACGGGGTCTTGCTCTGTCGCCCAGGCAGGAGTGCAATGGCACAATCTTGGCTCACTGCAAGCTCTGCCTCCCAGGCTCAAGGGATTCTCCTGCCTCAGCCTCCCGAGTAGATGTGATTACAGGCACCCACCACCATGCCTGGCTAATTTTTGTATTTTTAGTAGAGATCGGGTTTTACCATGTTGACTGGGCTGGTCTCAAAC
Source organism: Macaca nemestrina (assembly GCF_043159975.1). NCBI lineage: Eukaryota > Metazoa > Chordata > Mammalia > Primates > Cercopithecidae > Macaca > Macaca nemestrina. Next base: position 50,556,122 of record NC_092144.1, on the reverse strand, counting down.
TCCTGACCTCGTAATTCGCCCACCTCGGCCTCCCAAAGTGCTGAGACACAGGCGTGAGCCATCGCGCCCAGCCGTGTGTGTGTTTCTTACATATGAGGTGGGTGAGTTGTGAGTTGTTCCTGGGTTGCACTGTGATCAGTGCATGTGTCGCTGGTATTCTGAGCATGCTTGTCTACGTGGTGTGCATCCAGCATGCTTCCTGTGGTTCTGGGTGTGTGTGTGTGAGGGAGGGCTGTACTTCGGGGCTGTGTGTGTTCGTCTCAGGGACTGGTGTTCCCAGCTGTGAGTGCTGTGAGCAGGTGCTAAGTGGTGTCTGCGTGCTGTGTTCCCACATGCAGGCTGGTGACTGCAGTATGTGGAGTTGTGTGGGTCTGTTTTGCATCACCGTTGAGGGCATTTTGCATTCTCAGGTTCTCAGCAGGGGTGGATGTGTGTTCCCAAGTGGCTGCGAGTGTGGGTCCACATTGTGTGCTGGTGTTTTCAGGGGAGGGGAACAGGGTACATCCATGAAGCCGCCTGCGTCGTGAGCGCCCAGTGCCTGTTGGCCTCCATACCCAGCGCAGGCTGTGTCTGTGGCGCGTCCCCTTGCCGGCTGGTGCCACGCTGGCTCGGAGCTGGCTGTGGCAGCAGGCAAAGCAGGGCAGGGCAGGGGCTGTGGTGGGCACTGGACCCACGCCCAGCCTCGGTATAAATATCCCAGGCTGCCGGCGGCTGTGTTTGCTGTGTTTACTCGGCCTCAGCCCCGGCCCAGGGGCGGCAGCAGCCCAGCAGGTCCTGGGGGCGGGGGTGACCAGGCCACAGCACAGACATTTCCTTCTGGCCAGACAGGCCCCGCAATCTTGCTGCCCCCTCCTGCGCCCTTTCTGGGTGGGCGAGAGGCAGTGACCCCTCATTCTGGACTTCCAGGGGCTGCCAGTGAGGCTCCGACCTGGATATCCCAGCTGGGCTTTCCAGAGTGTGGGAGACAGAGGAGATAAGGGGCACGGGGGGGGCAGGCCAAGACACACAGCAGGGAGAGGGAAAGGGCAAAGTGAGGGGAGGACAGAGCCCCCCAGAGGGAGGCTCCAGCAGAGAAAGGGAAACGAAGTGACAGGAGCTGAGAATGAGATGGAGAATGGCTGGGGACACGGAGTGGAAAAGGTGGGGAGGAGAGGGAGAGAGGGAGGGAGGGAGGGAGGGAGGGAGAGGCATGGGAAAAACAACAGAGGAGAGGGAGGAGAGACGGAAAGTCACGGGGAGACACCGACAGCCAGAGGTGCGGAGACAGAATGAGAAGACAGAGTAGTGGCGGCAAGGGAGGAAGGCAGAAGGCTGGAAAGAAATGCAGAGAAGCAGGGAGAAGGGACTAGGGACAGAGGGATGGAGTGACTGGAGCTGGAGGGGGACTGTGCAGGGAGGCAGCTCACTTTGGCAGGACGCATGGAGGTGTCAGATGTGGGGGGCGGGGTGGCGGCCAGGCCAGCGAAGGAGGCCAGGGCCTGTCAGACGGACAGGAGACACGGGGGTGGAGGCCGGATGCCCACCTAGGGGCTCTCTCCCAGCGGGGCCCGCCCTCCCTGACTCAGCCTTTCCGCCTATCCCGACCCCAGGAGAACTGGGAGTGGGATGGGAGGCGCCCGCCCTGGGGGCCCACCACCCCCAGGTCTCAGAGGCTGTGACCAGGGGGTGTGTCTCCCGCCATCCCTGCCCCACTCTGTCTCCACCTCTCTTCCTGTCTCCCCATCTAATCCCTGTCCCTGGGACCGGCTCCACCTCTGTCAGCTAGACGCTCACGTCTTGACCATCTGACTAACCCTAATTCTGACTCAATTTCTGTGTCTCTCATTGCTTTTTAAAAACCTACACAACAAATTTATGTATTGCAAAGTATATCGTAAACAAATTTAATGACCAAGTGATACACTGGTCAAAAATGTGCCTATCACCAAGGATTGACCCCTTTCCCGTGGCCCAGGCCCTCTGCTCTTACAAATGGGGCACAAATACAGGCAGGTAAGAGACACACAGCTCTCATCTCGCCAAGGTCCTGGAGTCTAGCTGCCGCTTCCTCCTCTGGGAAATAGAGGAGTGACATTGATAGTGCCTAGCGCATAGCACTGCTGAGACAACGCAGTGATTCGGGGATCGATCTCTGAATCAAGATGACCGGATCCCGTCTGTGTGCGGGACAGTGGCTAGCACGGAACGTTTGTTAGGCCTGCCCGCCATCTGACCCTTCTCAAACCTTCCTGAGGACATCTGCGTGCACACTTGTCCCTCCAATGCTGTCCCACTCTGGATGGCCCTGACACCTGACAGGCCAGACAGCTGGGTGGTTTCTAGGACCTTCGTGATTCCAGGCCTGGGTTCCTGTTTCATTTCTGCCTCTGATAGCCGAGTGCCCTTGAGGAAGCAACATCTTTCTGGGCCTCCCTTGACCCATTTCACTAGTTCACAGGGCTGAGGATCCAACCTGGTGTCAGGCACTTAGCTTGGGCCTGGCAGAGGACAGAAGTGCTCGGTAGTAGAGGCTTTCATTCTTTAATAGTTGCTCTGAACATCTTGTCTGCCTCCGTCCAGCTCTCACTTTCCCTGTCTGGCTCTAATTCTGGTTGACCCAGAGGACATAGCTGAGGCTCAGAGGTCAGGAACCGTGGGCTCCAGGAGGCAGTTCTGAGGGTCCTTCAGGCTCAGCCACGGCAGGATACCACCATTCCATCTCAGAGGCATGAGGAGTCCCTAGGCCCCATCTTGCTGACCCTTGGCCTGTGCGCCCCCTCAACAGTGGCCAGGCCCTTCTGTATGTGTGTCTGCTGGGGGAGCAGGAGCTGGGTGTGGGGGCATGGGAAGGCGGGACGCCTGGGTTCCCACAGGCACGGTGGCTGAGTCACCAGGCGGCCATCTGGCTCCCATTAGCCCAGGGCGGCAGGGGGCTCCATGGGGCGGGCCCTGCGGCCAGCTGGGGGCAGGGACGCTGGGGCAGGCTGTGTGTGGGATGACTCAGGACCCATGATAACAGCCTGTGCGCATTTGGGGAGTGTAAACAGCAGAGGGAGAGGAAGGCGGATGAAGGGAAAATTGTGGTTGGGCAGAGGGGGGCTGGTGGGGCTGAGAGGGGTAGAGTCCCTCTCCCTCTACACTCAAGCTGGCAGGCCCCGTGACTCCCAGCCTGGGTCCTGGGGAGAGAAGAGAGCTGCCCCTAGCCTCCCTGCCTGGGGTCTCCTCCCTCCCCTGGGGCTGCATTACTCAGTGGTCAGGGTTCTGCCTATAGCAGCCAGGTTTGAGGGAAGGGGGAAGAAGGGGCGCAGAGCCTGGAGCAGGGGATCAAAACCCAGAGATAAAGGCTGAGAGACAGATAGAGAGGGACAGTGACAGCAGAGGCCTAGAGAGGTGGAAATGTACAAGCAGAAAGAAGAAGAGGCCCAGAGTGAGGCAGGAGACATGGGAACCTAACAGAAGCAAGGAGGCTCTGAGTGTGAGACACAAGGCAGACATAAACAGAGAGGGGGAGACAGACAGCATGGGAGGCAGCCGCGCTGGGGCCCAGGGGTCAGCACCGGAACCAAACTGGCCACTTCCAGCCACGAAAGGCCCTGCCAGCTGGCCTCCGGCAAGGGGAGGACTTTCACCTTGGGCCCTGCGGTGGAGACAGAGCCTAAGGCAGAGAGAGAGGGGGAGAAAGGGAGACACAGCCAGCCAGAGCACTGGAAAGAGGGAGCGGGGGTAGGGAGAGAGACAGAAAGAAGGCCAGACAGACACCAACAAAGACAGAGGCAGGAGACAGGGTGGGAGACAGGAGAAAGATAGGGAACTCCAGAAACAGAAGGGGTGGGGGTTGTATGAGATGAGACTAGACCCAGTGAGATGGTGGTGTGCGTGGGTTGTGGGACGCTGCCCTGGTGTCCCCCTAGAGAAAGGGTCACTGAGCCGGCCTGGAATCAGCTGCCTTGCTGGGGTCAGGGATAGGGCAGGCGGTGGGAAGGGTGGCAGCCATCAGTCCCCATCCAGCTCTGGGCTGGGCGCGTCCTCAGGTTCTTCCTCATCGAAGTACCTCTCCTCCTCATCCCGTGCCACAATGTCCAGGTTGTCAAAGTCGGGGTTGTCGTCTACTGTGCTGCAGGGGGAGGAGGCTGTCAAGGACTGGGTCTTTCTGGGACCCTAGGATGCCCAGGTCAAAGGCCTGGGGCACCCTGATGTCAAAGGCCATGTGCTGGCAGCCATCAGAGCTGACCTTCCCAAGGGGGATGGTGTTTATAATTCTCAGGGTTTAAAACTCAAGGAAACATTTTCCAAATCAGTCTGCACAAAAACTCTGGGCTGGGCATGGTGGCTCATGCCTGCAATCCCAGCACTACAGGAGGACAAGGCAGGAAGATGGCTTGAGCCCAGCAGTTGGAGCCCTGGGCAACATAGGGAGACCCTGACTCTACAAAAAAAACTGAAAAAGTAGCCAGGCGTGGTGGCAAGCACCTGTAGTCCCAGCTTACTCAGTTGGCTGAGGCAGGAGGCTTACTTCAGGCCAGGAGGTCAAGGCTGCGGTGAGCCATGATCAAACCACCACATTCCAGCCTGGGTGACAAAGGAGACCCTGTCTAAAAAAAACCCCAAAGCTCTAGTTTTTCTTAAAAAGCTGTAAAATGTGGCGACACATGGGCTTACATTCTCAAGCAGGCAGTGGCTCTCAACAGAGAACCACCTGGGGGTGATTTTGCCCCCATGGCATTTTGACATTTTGACATCATCACTGGGGGCTTGCTACTGCCCTCCAGTGGACAGAGGCTGGGGATCAGCCAGAGCTGACCACAGGCAGGACAGCTGCCCATGCCCTAAGGCAGCAAGTAAACCCAGTAGCACTCACTTGGGTCGCCAAGCCTAGCTTGATCTGGCCACGCAGAGATCTCCTACCCCCGTGACCCCTTGCGACTGCTCCAGCCCCTTCTGCCCCTCGATGCTGTGGGGGGCTCTGGCACCTACGGTGGCCTCTGCCAGGAATGCTCCTCCCCCCACTTCCTGCAGGCCTTTGCTGTTACCCACTTAGAGAGGCCTTCCCTAGCCACCCTGTCACTCCCCGCCTGTTGCTTCACTTTTCCTCATGGCCCAATCACTATGAAGTGCTAGAAGATTCTAGATCTTCCTCACTAGAGTGGGACCCCTTTCCAGGCAGGAAGCCTCTCACTGGTTTTGGTTCCCGCCTTATCCCCAGAGCCTGTGGACATCACAGACGCTCAGCACATGCCAACTGAATGCACAGATGGGGGACATGTCGGAACCACTGCTGCCCTCCCGAGGCGATACACTGTGGTCCCTACCACCCCCAATTTCCTCCTGGGCCCCTGGCTTGGGAACAGCAGTGATGCCTGCTGACTGAGGGTCCCTGTGGTCCAGGCCCTCTGCTCACCACTTTGCATGCAGGAACTGGGGCTCTGAGCAGGCCTGCCTGGCTGGAAGTGGAGCAGCCAGATTCCATTCAAGAGCTGGGGATCCCAGAACGGGAGGCGGCTCCGGTGACCATGGCTGGGCCTCATGGCAGTGGCAATCACAATTCCCACTTTCCTGATGAGCCCCCCTCAGGATGGACGTAGGGTCCGCCTACGTGTGGTCACACATTTCACATGTCATCAGGGCTGGATGTGAAACCAAGGAGGGTGCTCTGCTGCTGGGCCCAGTGTTGGGGACCACAAGGCAAAACTACCTTAAATGACAAAACCAATCTTTGACTGACACATCACTCTTCTGGGTCCTTTTCCAAAGCAGGTGGCTCACATGTCTCAGCCCTGGGGTGCTACTGGAGAAATGAACAACTGTAACTGTGGGGGCTGCCAGCACAGGCCCCTCCATGCCGGGCATGAACCCTGCCAGGGGTTACTTCCTGCAGCACGAGGAGGTCCAAGGTCAAGCGGAAGAGGCTGGGCTTCCTAGGTAGACTTGGGGTAGTAGCCTCTGCCACTTGTCAGGAGGGAAGTGTTTCAGGGTTTCATTGATACTGAGCTATATGTCATCCCTGCCCACCCCCTGCCTTAGAGGTGAGGAGACTGAGGGTCTGAGATAGACCAGGCTAGTCCAAGGTCACCCCGTCTCTTCCTTTGGCTGTTCAACCACACATCCTGGAACTGTTTTGGGGCCTTCTAGCTCCACGAAGGGAGGCCCCCACAGTTTGGTTAAGGGTTCTGCATGTGGCCAAAGGCCGTGGGATGCTGGGATAGGGGATGGGAAGGTGGGGGCACAGGAGCACCTGTAGTCAAAGTCCCCATCCTTGCCATCTAGGAAGCGCTGGTGCATGCGGCTGGTGAACTCCTCTCGCAGGATCAGCCTCTCCTCCGAGTCGGGGACCCAGGCCTCCGAGTCCTTGCCTGACCTCTGGTCTGCAGAGGGAGAGCAGAGGGGGTGTGAATGCGGGTGCACTCGGGCAGGCACTGAACAGAGTCCACAGAGAGCTGCTGCTCCTGCGCCAGCCTTGTGCTGGGTGGCTGTGGGAACACAGCAGTGACAGAGATGGCCCGGGTCCCTGTCCTCCAGGGACACACATAAAACACATGACCATACAGTGACCGTACCCTCAGGTCAGGATCTGAGACCTGAAGGGTGGGAGGAGAGGCATTCCTGGCAGAGGGAACAGCCTGAGCAGACCTGGAGGCGAGGGGTCATTTGGTGTCTTGGAGTGGGGGATGGGGATGTTGCAGCGGTTGGAATGGCACACAGGGAGAGTCAGGCCAGGCAGGGGAGGGACACAATGTCGGCTTTTGCAGGTTGGGGGCCCAGCCTGCTGCCATGAGGTGGAGACAGACAAGCGTGGGGCTGGGGTGTCTGGAATCTGGGGTCTCCCTGCTACTGGCCCTCACCTTCCTCATCACTGTCCTCCTCCTCCTCTTCTTCCTCCAAGCAGGCCTCCTCCTCCTCCTGCTGTTGGAGCAGACGCTGCTGAAGCTCCCGCTCCTCATAGGACTGAAGCAGCAAGTTGGAGAGTGGGCAGGCAGGTCTCCCGGGGGACCCGGGCTTAGGGGGCTGGTGGGTTGGGGTGCGGGCACTGAGCTCCTCCTGGGTGAGGTACTGTCCGATGTACTGCTCGTATAGCAGGGGGGCCCGGAAACGCATCTGCTCATCACTGAAGTACTCGCCCCCTGCAGAGGAAAGACAGGGTGGGCATGGGGTGAGCAACTGAGCAGACGTGTCCAGGTAGGTATGCGTGTGATCATGCTTGTGGGATGATGTGCACACACCCAAAAACACAGGCAAATATGCAGGCACCTGAGGTGTGCGCGAGTACTCATGCAGGCACCTGAGGTCATGTGCACATGATTACTCGTGCAGGCGCCTGAGTGTGTGTGTGGCCCGGCCTGTATCTTCCTGTGTATTCATGCATCCAAGCATGTGTGTGCACAGGCAGACCTGGCTACATCCTGGCCTCTGAGGCTCTGATGGTCCGGAGCTCATGTACAACCATGTCAAGGCACGATGCGCAAGCTCCTGCCCATGATGTGTGCATGGCCCATGTACACACACATCTCCCGTCAGGCCTAGCATATGCCCATGGACACCTGTCTGTCTGGGTGTCAGCATGCAGGACAATGCAGCAGAGGTTGTGTCTCTAGGTTGCGCGCCTGTTTGTAGGGCCCCAGTCTGGCTGGCAGTGGACATGCCTGCACTGTGAAGCGTGTGTGTGCATACATCCACATGGATCTGGCATGTATGTGCAAGGGATCAGGTCAGGTGGGGCATCTGCCCATGTGAGTATCCCTGAGAAAGCCAGGTCGTCCTGGTGGTGGAAGGCCCCAGATCCATCCTCTCAAGTGCTCCTCTCTGCAGCAACCCCTTGGTGGGCCTGGCTTCCCCACTGCCCCAAAACCTGGGTTCCTTGCATCACCCCTGGCTGCCTGTTCCTGCAGGAGCGACTCTGTCCCTCAGATAACAGTTAAACTTGCCCTGGTCCCTGCCCTCCACTGGTCCTAGCCCTGTCTTCAGAGCCCAGGGCAAAAAAACTGCTCAGACTCCTGGCCTCTGCAGCACTGTAGGCTGTGACTGTCCCTGTCCTGCTCAGCTTCCCAACTCCTGCCAGCTCTCTTACCCTCAGCTGTTTCTGGCATCCTCTAGCAGATTCAGTTTTTTGAGATGGAGTCTCACTCTGATGCCCAGGCTGGAGTGTAATTGGCATGATCTCCGCTAACTGCAACCTTTGCCTCCGGGGTTGGAGTGATTCTTCTGCCTTAGCCTCCTGAGTAACTGGGATTACAGGCACCTGCCACAGTGCCCGGCTACTTTTTTTTTGTATTTTTAGTAGAGACGGGGTTTCACTATGTTGGCCAGGCTGGTCTTGAACTCCTTATCTCAAGTGATCCGCCCGCCTCGGCCTCCCAAAGTGCTGGGATTACAGGCGTGACCACAGCGCCCAGCCTCTAGCAGATTCAGTTTCTATCCCTCCTTCTCCCCAACTTGGATTATCACCCACCCTGGCTCTGGATCCCTCTCCTTCTCTTATCTCCATCTTTCTATCTTTCCTGCTTTTCTCAGTTTCTGTCACCTACCCCCACCTCATTCATCTTCCTTTTTTTTTTTTTGGTTTTTTTTTTTTTTGGCAACCACCACCTCCCAGATTCATGTGATTCTCCTGCCTCAGCCTCCCAAGTAACTGGGATTACAGGTGCCTGCCACCACGCCTGGCTAATTTTTTTGTATTTTCAGTAGAGATGGGGTTTCACCATGTTGGCCAGGCTGCTCTGGAACTCCTGACCTCAGGTCCACCCCCACCTCGCCCTCCCAAAGAGCTGGGATTACAGGCTTGAGCGACCGTGCCCCTGGCCCATCTTCCTTCTTTCTTCATCCTCATTTCCACATCTGTGTTTCTTTTTTTTTTTTTTTTTTTTTTTTTGAGACAAAGTCTGGCTTTATTGCCCAGGATAGAGCTTAGTGGCGGGATCTCAGCTCACACAACTTCCACCTCCCAGGTTCAAGCAATTCTCCCATCTCAGCCTGTAGAGTAGCTAGGGCACCACCATACCCAGGTAATTTTTTTTTTTTTTTTTTTTTTTTGAGAGGGAGTCTCGCTCTACCCAGGCTGGGGTGCCGTGGCCGGATCTCAGCTCACTGCAAGCTCCGCCTCCTGGGTTCACGCCATTCTCCTGCCTCAGCCTCCCGAGTAGCTGGGACTAGAGGCGCCTGCCACCTCGCCCAGCTAGTTTTTGTATTTTTTTTTTTTAAATAGAGACAGGGTTTCACCGTGTTCCCCCAGGATGGTCTCGATCTCCTGACCTCGTGATCCACCCGTCTCGGCCTCCCAAAGTGCTGGGATTACAGGCTTGAGTCACCACGCCCGGCCGGTAATTTTTGTATTTTTTGTAGAGACAGCATTTCGCCATGTTGCCCAGGCTGGTCTTGAACTCATGAGCTCAAGTAATCTGCCCGCCTTGGCCTCCCAAAGTGCTGGGATTACAGGCATAAGCCACCGTGCCCAGCCTCTCACTCTCTTTATGAACCTCTCTATAATTTGTGCCTTCTCCCTAATGACAACTTAACTCACTCTCTGCTTCATTCACTCTCATCTTTTAACTTTGGTTCTGGTGTTGTGGTCACAAGGATGCTTTAATTATGCCATGGTCAAAAAGCTATCTTTTTTTTTCCGTTCATGGCTTTCACAGTGTGTCTTGTTCAGAAGGCTTCTGTGTCCCCAAGGTCATGCACATACTCCTTTTGGTTTCCCCTGATGCCTTTGTATATGGTACGAGGTAGGGATCTCATGTTTTGTTCCTTAGGTATGACCAATTATCACAGCACTGTATACTGTGTCCTCAGCCTACCAATCTGAAATGCCGCTTCTGTCATCCACTAAATTCTGATCTACTCTCATTGTCTGTCCTATTCTCTTCCCTGGACCCCTATCTCTCTACCTTACTTTACATTTCTGCTTCAGTCTCTTCCTGTGTCCCTATCTCTGTCTCAAAACTTCTCTCTCAAGACCCCTGCCTCTGCTTTTGTATTCTTTTCTCTAATTCCCTCTGCCTCAGTCTCCCCTCCCTCCCCATCTGTACCCACTCTCGCCCATCTGGCCCCCACACCTTGGATCAGCTCTCGCAGGGCAGCATAGCGCCGGTTACGCAGGCGGGTACGCAGGGTGCGGGGCCGGGCAGTGCCCTGCCGGGCCACCTCAGCACAGTAGAAATCTGCACGGTGGTCGCCACGCACGTGGCCAAAGCAGGCCAGGTGCTCCTCACGGAGGCCTGTGCGGAAGCGCTCCAGGAACACCAGTGGCTTCTCATGGTACAGCTGGGCCAGGATGGCCACTTTCTCACGCTCTGTCAGATCAGGTTCACCCTGCTGCTGGCTGCAAACAGGCAGGCGGCTGGCGGCTACAGCGTGCAGCATGGCACTCACTGCTGCATTTTCAGCACCGGAGGTGTCACTGTCCAGGGCCACTGGTGTTGCCTCAGCTGCTTCCACTTTGTCCTGGGGTTTAGATGGGACTGGTGTCCGGCTCAGCTCACCCCAGTGCCCAGGTCCAGGCTCTGTGCAGCCTGAGGAAAGGAGAGATTTGTTAGTTCAGAGGTGGGAGTGTGGGAAGGGACTGGGGGCTTAGTCACTCACTCAGCTCACATTGACTGGGCACTGACTATATTCTGGGCACTGTTCTGGGCACTAGAGAAACCACAGTGAGCAAAAGTTGACATTTTAATAGGGGACACAAACAATTAGCAACATAATTACCGAAAGCATAATGTGGTAGGTGTTTCCGGGAGTTATGCGGAAAAATAAAGAGGGAAGGAGGTGGAGGAGGCTGCAATTTTATTTTCCAGACAGGGTCTTGCTCTGTCACCCAGGCTGGAGTGTAGGGTGCAATCACGACTCACTGTAACCACCACCTCCCAGGTTCAAGCAATTCTCTGCCTCAGCCTCCCAAGCAGCTGGGATTACAGGTGCCTGCCATCATGCCTGGCTAATTTTTATATTTTTAGTAGAGACGGGGTTTCACCATCTTGGCTGTGCCAGTCTCAAACTCCTGACTTTGTGATCCACCCGCCTTGGCCTCCTAAAGTGGTGAGATTACAGGTGTGAGCCACTGCACCCAGCCTACACCCTGCCAATCTTTAAATTAAAAAAAAAAAAAAAGTTTCAGTAGAGATAGGGTCTCACTAGGTTGCCCAGGATGGTCTCCATCTCTTAAGCTCAGGCGATCCTCCCACCTCGACCTTCCAAAGTGCTGGAATTACAGGCGTGCACCACTGGACCCGGCCTAAGTTTAATTTTTTTTGGTAGAGACAGGATCTTGCTGTGTTGCCCAGGCTGGTCTTGAACTCCTGGCCTCAAGTGATCCTCCTGCCTCAGCCTTCCAAAGTGCCGAGATTACAGTGTAAACCACCATGCCTGGCCAAGGCTGCAATTTTAAATGGAAGGCTCAGAGAAGGCTTTGCCAAAAAAAAAAAACAAAAAACCTGACATTTGATTAGAGACCTCAGGTGGTGAGGGATTACACCATGAGATCTCCTGAAAAAGAGAATTCCAGGCAGAGAGAACAATTACTGCAAAGGCCCTGAGGCCTGACTTATTGATCCACTCAATTCTTTAAATCATTAATTCACTATCTCACGTATTCATGCATTCACCCAACCACTCTTTAGTAACTCTAAATCTTAGGCCGGGCGCGGTGGCTCACGCCTGTAATCCCAGCACTTTGGGAGGCTGTGGCAGCTGGATCACCTGAGGTCAGGAGTTCGAGACCAGCCTGACCAACTTGGACAAACCGCGTCTCTACTAAGAATACAAAATTAGCCAGGCGTGGTGGCACATGTCTAATCCCAGCTACTCAGGAGGCTGAGGCAGGAGAATAGCTTGAACCCGGGAGGCAGAGGTTGCAGTGAGTCAAGATTGTGCCATTGCACTCCAGCCTGGGCAACAAGAGCAAAACTCTGTCTAATAAAACAAAGCCAAACAAACAAACAAAAAACTGTAAATCTCTGAGAGACCCTAAGTCAGGCAATGCTGAGGATCCATAGGATGAATCCAGTCCGACTCCTGCCCTCAGGGAGCACCCAGTCTGATATGGGAGATAGTCAGGATCAACGATAATACAGGCAAAGAAAACAGGAAAGGTGGCTGGGTACTGTGGCTCACGCCTGTAACCCAGCACTTTGGGAGGCCGAGGTGGGCAGATCACTTGAGGCCACAAATTCGAGACCAGCCTGGCCAACGTGGTGAAACCCTGTCTCTACTAAAAATACAAAAATCAGCTGGGCATGGTGGCGGGCGTCTGCAATCCCTGCTACTCAGGAGGCAGAGGTACAAGAATCGCTTGAACCCAGGAGGTAGAGGTTGCAGTGAGCCGAGATCAGCCATTGCACTCCAGCCTGGGTGACAGAGTTAAGACTCTGTCTCAAAAAAATGGAAGGAAAACAGGAAAGCGGAGCGCTGGGCAAACCTTAGTGAGAGCTGTTTCCCAAGAGTGGAGGGAGCAAGCCTGTGGCAAGCAGGAAATACGTGAAGACAGAATATAGAGACAACTCCTTTAGGCAGCGTGGCTGGGTTGGGAAGGAGAGAAGTCACAGGTGACGTGACATGTGTAGTGTGTATCAGGTTACATGTGTAGTGTGTATCAGGGAGGATTTAAATCACTGATGCAGCTGAAGACTGAGCTGGACAAGGGCAGGGGCTGTGGAGGAAGGAACAGGATCATGAGTGAGCGAACTGGAAAGATGTCAGGAGGCTGAGTGGAGGAGCCACGGGGCTGACGTGCTGGGAGGTAAGGGAGGCATCCAGGGGAATGGTCCGACTGCTGCCACACGGGCCTCCAGACTCCTCAGGAGAGAAATGCTGGGCTGGAGACAGAGCTGTGGGTGGCATCAGAGTCAAGACAAGAACCAAAGCCAAGAGAAATGAGAGGTAGGGATGGGGGAGTGGAAGAGGGATAAGAGGGTCCAGGAAAAAGCACTGCACGGATGCGTGGAGGACATGCCTCTGAAGCTAAAAACTGGCTGTGCTAAAGATAGCTACATCTTAATCCCTGGAGCCCATTACTGTTACCTTAAAAAAAAGGAGGCCAGTTGCAATGGCTCACCCCTGTAATCCCAGCACTTTGGGAGACCGAGGTGGGCAGATCACTTGAGGTCAGGAGCTCAAGACCAGCCTGGCCAACATGGCATGGCGCTCTACCAAAAACACAAAAAAATTAGCCAGGTGGGGTGGCACACGCCTGTAGTCCCAGGTACTCAGGAGGCTGAGGTAGGAGAATTGCTTGAACTCCGGAGGCAGAGGTTACAGTGAGCCGAGATCATGTACTCCAGCCTGGGCAACAGAGCGAGACTCTGTCTTAAAAAAAAAAGAAGGCAATGTCAAAAGGGGAAGTAGAGATTGGAGTGATGTAGCCAAAACCCACGGAATTCCAGAAGCCACCACTGGCTGGAAGAGGCAAGAAATGGGTTTTCTCCCAGAGCCTGTGGGGGAGCACGACCCTGCAGACACCTGGATTTCAGTTTAGCAACACTGACTTCAGTCTTCTGGCCTTGAGAACTATGAGAGAATAAAGTTCTGTTGTTTGAAGCCATGCAGTTTGTGGTACTTTGTTACAGCACCCCTGGGAAACAAAGTCAGGCTGAGAAGGAGCAGCCCGAGAGACAGGCAGGAAATCAGGCACTGTGGTGTTGCAGAAATCAAAGGAAAACATGCAAGAAGGATGGAAGGGTCAACAGCATTTAATTCTAGTCCAGTCTAGTAAGAAAAAAACCTGAATGGGCCGGGTGTGGTGGCTCACACCTGTAATCCCAGCACTTTGGGAGGCTGAGGCAGCAGGATCTCTTGAGGTCAGAAGTTCGAGACCAGCCTGGCCAACACGGTGAAACCCCATCTCTACTAAAAATACAAAAAATTAGCTAGGCATGGTGGCAGGCGCCTGTGATCCCAGCTACTTGGGAGGCTGAGGCACAGGAATCACTTGAACCTGGAAGGCAGAGGTTACAGTGAGCTGAGATCATGCCACTGCATTCCAGCCTGGGCAACAGAGTGAGACTCTCTCCAAAAAAAAAAAAACCCAACCTGAATGAGGTGACTGGATTGAACAACATGGAGGAAGTCAGTGGGGACCCTAATCAGAGCAGTTTCTTAGGAGAAAAGTCAGACAGTCATGAGCAGGAGAAGAGGAAATGGAGACCAAGTGTACATGACTCTCTGAAGGAGACAGATGGGGCCAAGAAACAGATTTTTTCTTTTTCTTTTTTTGAAACAGGGTCTTGCACTGTTGCCCAGACTGCAGTGCGATAGTGCAAACAAAGCTCACTGCAGCTTCGACCTCCTGGGCTCAAGTGATCCTCCTGCCTCAGCCTCCTGCGTAGCTGGGACCACAGGAATGCACCACCAAACCTGGCTAATTTTTTTTTTTTTTTGAGACAGAGTTTTGCTCTGTTGTTACCCAGGCTGGAGTACAGTGGTGCGATCTCTGCTTACTGCAACCTCTGCCTCTTCGGTTCAAGTGATTCCGGTTGGTGCCTCAGCCTCCTAAGTAGCTGGGATTACAGGCACACACCACGACGCCTGGCTAATTTTTGTGTTTTTAGTAGAGATGGGGTTGCGATATGTTGGCTAGGCTGGTCTCCAACTCCTGACCTGAGGTGATTTTCCTGCCTCGGCCTTCCAAAGTACTGTGATTACAGGTGTGAGCCACCGGGCCTGGCCTTAATTTTTAAATTTTTTTGCAGAGATGGGGCCTGGCTATGCTGCCAGTGCTGGTCTCAAACTCCTGGGCTCAAGTCTCACTCTGTTGCAGAGGTTGGAGTGCAGTGGTGTAATAATCTTAGCTCACTGCAATCTCAAAGGGTTCGAGTGACACTCCCCACCTTAGTCTCTGGAGTAGCTTGTCCTAGCTACTCCCTAGCCACCAGGCCTGGCTAATTTTTAAATGTTTGTAGAGATCAGGTTTCTCTCTGTTGCCCAGGCTGATCTCAAACTCCTGGACTCAAGCAACCCTTCTGCCTTGGCCTCCCAAAGTGCTGGGACTACAAGTGGGAGCCACTGCACCAGGCCTTAAGACTTTTTTTTTAGGTTAAATTTTTTATCTTTAGAAAATTTCAGCCGGGCGTGGTGGCTCACGCCTGTAATCCCAGCACTTTGGGAGGCCGAGGCGGGCGGATCACAAGGTCAGGAGATCGAGACCACGGTGAAACCCCGTCTCTACTAAAAATACAAAAAATTTAGCCGGGCGCGGTTGTGGGCGCCTGTAGTCCCAGCTACTCGGGAGGCTGAGGCAGGAGAATGGCGTGAACCCGGGAGGCGGAGCTTGCAGTGAGCCGAGATCGCGCCACTGCACTCCAGCCTGGGCGACAGAGCGAGACTCCGTCTCAAAAAAAAAAAAAAAAAAAGAAAATTTCAAACGCACACAAACGTAGAAAGTACAACGACACCTCTCCCCCTACCTCCATATACCGATCATCTCCATCTGGTTTCCACAATAACCAATTCTTGGCCAGTGGTGGTTGAGCCACCCTTCCAACTACATCTCACCCGACATCGGATTACTTTGAAGGTTGTGGGGAAGCACAGAAATTGACTAAGGACTTTGAAAGGAGCCTGGCTGGATTTCGGGCTTTGGGGGAAAGGCGAGTTACAAAGAAATGAGGGAATCGTTAGATTGGGATAAGTTAAGTTTGCATGAGGCAGGTAGAAGTTTAGCCTGGAAAAGTCGGAGGATTCGTCTAGAGCGAGGGAAGGCTCAGCGTGGTATAGGGAAGGAGGTAATTTGAGAAGGGCTGGTCTGAGGCAGTGCGGAAATTAGGCCGGGATAGAGAGGTTTCTGTTAACTCACTGCCTGGTAAGGAAACGAGTTAGTCAGGGACATGGAAAGGATTGGTCTGGAACTGGGAAGAGGTTAATTTAGGGAGGAAGGAATGGAGGTCAGCCCCCGACAAGGGAGGGGATAATCCGGGCAAAGTGGTGAAGAGGACCGGTAAGGCTGAGGGGGGCGGGCGTCCTCCTAAAGCGAGTCCTCCTTCGCGTTCCTGGGGGAATCATTTCCTAGAGACACCGCAGCCGCACCCACCCGCCGCCTCCGCGTGACCAAGATCTCACCCTTATCGGGTTCCTTCGCCGCCGCCGCAGTCGCCACGGCCTCCATCCTGATTCTCTCGGACTTGTCAACCGCCGGGCGGGCCCCGCACACCAACTTCCGGCCCACGCACGCAAGAGACATTTTCGCCTGAGAATGTTCCGGATCCGGGTGCGCTGCTGCGCCCAGGCACCAAAGTTCCGGGCCTAAGGCAGACGTTGCATTGCTCATGCGTGTCTCTCTCGGGCTCCGCCCTCCGCAGCCAGGAAGGAAAGGGGCTCCCCGGAGAGTGAGAGGCCCTTGACTCTGCTATCAGTCAGTAGGAACCAGAACCGTTGTTCGTTTGTTCACTGATGTGACTCCAGCTCCCAGCGTGCTTAATTTTGGGATGGTTAAAGGACTGTCCCCCGGAGCCTGGAGCTGACATTCTCTGAGGGTTCGTGCTCTGGTTTAGACCCCCACCTACCCTTTTCCTTTCTTCACCCCTTCAGGAATTCAGAAATATTTACTAAGCCTTGACTCTTTTTTTTTTTTTTTTTTTTTGAGACAGGGTCTCGCTTTGTCGCCCAGACGAGTGCAGTGGCGCCATCACAGTTCACTGTAATCTCACATTTTTGTGCTCAAGTGATCCTCCTGCCTCAGCCTTTGGAGTAGTTGGGGACTACAGGCGCGCACCACCGCGCCTGGCTAATTTTTAAATTATTTTGCAGAGTCAGGGTCCCACTTCGTTGACCAGGCTGGTCTCCAACTCCTGGCCTCAAGCAGTCCTCCCGCTTCAGCCTCTCAAAGTGCTGGGATTACATACATGAGCCACCAGCCTGGCTTACTTCCATCATCATACCCTGTCTCTGGCTGGCATGAGATGGGTGATGAGATAGAACTTCCCATCTTGTGTTCCCAGGACCTGGAGGAAATCCGCAGGTGTGAAACAAGACAACTGTGGTCCTTATTTCCCTGTGGGATGGGTGGGGCTCTATTTAGGTGTTACCAGCATAGTAGACAGACATGTCACCAATAACCATTCAGTGGCCAGGGCTTTGATGGATCCAGAGGGCTGAGGGAGCTGCCCACCCCAGGCTGGAGGGTCAAGGAAGGCTTCTTTCTGGGAGGGGACCCTCAAGCTAAGACCTGAAGAACGAGTAGGAGCTGGGTAAGAGGAAGGTAAGGAAGAGTCTTGAGGAGGATGGCAGGTACGGACAGTTCTGGTTGCTACAAGCACTTCAGTACCGTCAGGGCGTAGGAAACGAGCTCTAACTTGAAAGCCATGATTGGGCTGTGGAGGTTTTGAGAACCTCATGAATTTTTATGCAATTCCATGTGCCTCTGTATTCTCCAATGCAGTGGTTCATGGCATCATTTGTGGGTTCCAAAAAGGATTTATGGCTCCTCAGAACTAAATAACCACTGATTTGATATTCAAAGGGGGAGCAGAAGAAGATGGAGCCAGCGAGGTTACCAGGTGCTAGGCCATGCAGGACTTCCATAAGCCATAGTAAGTGGCTTGACTTCTATATTCTGAAGGGAGTGGGCAAGGGGATCAAGGGACTGGAGATGAGATGTGTGTGAGGACGACTGTGGCTGTGAACAGAGGAAGAGCTTCCTCATTTGCATTCCCTTAAGGTCTGGCGATGTGGAAGAAAGCCAAGGAGGTCCCTATTTACCACCCCAGATACCTAGGCACGGTGCCTAGGCATTACCAGGAGAGACCAGCAGAGGGCGCTGGAGCCCAGCACATGGACATGCAGGGAAAGGCTTCCCAGACGAAAGGCCCTAGCCTTTCCCCGCCACCTCCTCTCTGGGGCACTCTAGGGTCCTTTTAGCCACCAACCTTGGTTCCTTCTCTCGTTCTGATGCCCTACCCGAGATTCTGAGACTAGTCAGCTTCCCTCCCTTGTTTTTGTTGTCCATCTCCCCTTCACAAGGCTCTGAGCTCCCACCAGGGAAGATTGGGGCTGAATTGGCTTCTCCTGTGGCCCAGCATTGTCTCCCACAAGGAGCCAGGAACACAGCATGTACTGAGGGAATGAAGACGTAAGGTTGCTAAGGAAGGAGGACGATGGGCCATAGGGATGCAATCTGGAGTCTTTTACCCTGGCTCACTGCTCCAGGAAGCCCTCCCTGCACACCAGCCCAGGCTCTCACAGCTGACCACTTCGTGCTGGCAGGTCTTTGTTCTCTCTGGAGTGGGAGCTCTGTGAGAACAGGGTCCAGGACTGCTGTGGCCATACTGTGTCCCCAGCACTGTCCAGGGCAGCTGAAGAACACAGCAGGTGGCTCACACACACTGGCTGAAACATGAAGCTCCTGGAATCCTCATGAGCCCCAACCACAGAACAGGCAGTAACTGTCCTCCGTGCTGCACACAGGCCAGCTCTGAGGCAGGTGGTCTGTGGATGCCCAGTGATGATCCTGAACAAACCAGCCCTGGTCTCTGCCCCATCAGTCCCACCCATCCCTCCACCTACAGGCCTGTTCCACATCCTTTACTCAAAAACTCCTGGAGGGATTTTAGACCGTGAGAAGTAGAGAACCAGAAAAGCACTTTAAAAATGAACCAGATGATTGTAAACCAGGGACCCTTGTTTAAGTGTGCATTTTTGGCACCAAAATTGGGGCCAAGCGTATGAATCCCTCAGTAAGTTGGTTTAATGAATGAGTAAATAATTTCCCTTTAAAAGGCCCCCACCCCAATTAACGGCCAACTGCAGTTAACACTTCAGGGTTTTAGCCCTGCTTCCTTCCTGCTAGGAGGTGCTATGTCATTTATTCAAAGAAAACAAAACGAAACCAAACAAAACAGGGCAAACACATTTCTTAATAAGTGCAGTTTGTTAAAATCATGTTAAAACATATGAGTCAAGGGGAAGTAAAAATAAAGGGTATCACTGTAGGAAAAGCTTTTGGGTCTGGCACCTGGGAGACCACTGGAGAGGAGGCAGTGGGAGAAACTTCAAGTTCTGAAGGGAAGGAGCCCCCCAACCTCCCCTCCTTCCCTCTCACCCACTGAATCCCACCAGAAACTACCAAGACGCCCGGAATAAAAGGTTTCAAGTTCAATAGTCACACTCTCTCCAAATACAAAAAGCAGTTACAATTCAACTGAACACAGAAGCTTGTGTGCAAAGTTATGGGGAACTGGGGCATCGTATAAAAAGTCGGGTTAAAGATGATTCTGTGGTTTGGTTTTGTTGTGTTTTGTTTTGTGGCTCTTCCTCAGTCACCTGAACTCAGGAAAGAAATGCTTATCTTGATGAAATATCAACAGCCGACCCACAGTAAAAACAGACAAATTCTAAAAATTAAAAAAAAGCGCATAATTACCAAAAAAATATGTCACTGCTTCCTCCCTCCCCATTTTGCTTTTTAAACTTTTTTTTTTTTTTTTTAAAGTTTTGATTTTTTTTTTTAATCCTGAAAAGTAGACAGTAAAACAGCTCCTGGGAGAATTTACAACCAACTGCATGAGGGTCTGGGAAGCTGAGGGGTTGGAGCAGGGTTGGGAGAGTGAACAGGAAGGGATTCTCCCCTCAGTCACTGTAGCCTCACTGTATGACCAAGGGAGGCGGGGATTATTTAGTCAAAAAGGAAGAAGGTAGGAAGAACAGGAAGTGGAAGGTTGGGGAGGTGGGGACAAACAGAAAATAAAAGGTCATTGTTGCCTGTTTGAATCCAGAGAAAAATGCCTGGCCCTATGGAGGCGAAGGAAGCCCCTCGGAGGGGAGGCAGTGGGCTGGAGGGAGGCAGCCCTGGGATGACCCCATCCCCAGCACCACGGGATCTGGCGGGGGCAGAGGAGGGGCAGAGGCAGGCGCTGGTGGAGGAAGCCGGCAGGGGCCTCTGGGAGCCTCTGGGTCACACTGGCTACTGTGTGCTTGTGCCACCCTGTGTGTTCCCGGAGTAGCTCCCATAGTCGTAGTTCCCGTAGTATGGCGGCCACTGGCCCTGGTTCTGATAGTACTGGTTCCACTGCTGGGCATACTGGGGAAAGAAACCAAGAACACCAAGTTGTCCTGCATCTAACCCACATTTAGCCTCCCCACCAGCCCACTCTCCTCTAGGGCAGAGACAGGTGCAGTGACAACAGTTGAACACGGGTCCCCTGGCAGAGAAATCAAGGCACCTCGGGAAGACCTGATGCCACACAGGTAGGCAGTTAGGGACTGAAGCCCAGGTCTCAGCTTATCAACCCAGTGCCTTTTGGGTATAGCTAGATATCATAGTCAAAAGATTTAGTAACACGTATGGGGGCCTGGGCACCAACCTGCAGCAGGATTTGGAGCCCCCTGGCTATGGTGCTGAAAGAGGACTCTGAGGCCACTGCTACTTAGGCCAGCCCTTCCCCTTTGCTCGCTGGACTGCGGAGGGGGCTAGGATACCAATTACCTAGCAACCAGTGCAGAAGTGTTGACCAAATGGAATGGCTGCACCAAATGAATGCCAGGCCAAGGCCAGCAGGCTGTCTTTTTAGGGATAACCAGGCACTTGAGTCTGGGAATACACACCCAGGAGGGGCCCATGGAAGCCTCTCCATCCAGTTGGCCCCCGGTCTGGCACCTACCTGCTGATACTGGTTATAGCTGGGCTGAGGGTAGGTCTGTGCGGTGGGGGGTGGCGGTGGGGTATAGGGAGCTGGGTTGTAACCGCCGT
This sequence comes from Macaca nemestrina, assembly GCF_043159975.1. Taxonomy (NCBI): domain Eukaryota; kingdom Metazoa; phylum Chordata; class Mammalia; order Primates; family Cercopithecidae; genus Macaca; species Macaca nemestrina. The sequence goes on along the minus strand of NC_092144.1, from coordinate 50,535,484 downwards.
AGCTCCCATAGTTGTAGGCAGGTGGTGGTGGAGGTGGAGGCGGTGGGGCTGTGTAGCCCTGGCTGTAACCTCCCTGGTTGTAGGGTGGCTGGCTGTAACTCGGCTGGAAAGTGGAGGGAAAAAAGCCAAAGCTCTGTGAAATAGAGGAAATCTGCAGATGTGAAATGCTGGGATGGAAAAAGGGCCTTTGTAAGTGGTTGGCCCACAGGGGCCCTTCCCTTGCCTGGTGGACATTGTTTGTGGGGCTGAGAAGGAGGAGAGTCAGCTCCATGCCACGGCAGGGCAGGATGAAGGGCAAGCCCCAGGGCTGTGATCTGGACTCTAACCCCAGCTCTGAGACCCCCAGGGAGCAAGGTACACGGCACTTCTTGAAATCCCAGTTTTCTTTTTTATAAAATGAGAATCACAATAGAACAAGAACAACCCCTTCAGCTTGCCCTGAGTATCCAATAAGCTTGTGTGTATAAACCACTGGGCACTCAACAGGTGGCGGTAGTTGTTACTGGAAGATCTGCTGAGAAATAGTAATGGCAATTTACTAAGTGCTTCCCAAGTACAGGTTGGATCATTAAGTCGTTTGGTCTCCATATAGAATCTGGGGGTAGATCCCACTAGCCCTGTTTTAAAGAGAAAGAAACTGAGGCTCAAGATGATGAAATTTCTGGGCGAAGGTCACACAGCAAAAAGGACCTGACCCCAGGTTTGCCTAGTCCCAAAGCTAGAGTGCCACCCATTCCTCACAACAAACCTTGGAAGTGAGTTGTTTTTTTTTTTTTTTTTTTTGAGACGGAGTCTCGCTCTGTCACCCAGGCTGGAGTGCAGTGGCCGGATCTCAGCTCACTGCAAGCTCCGCCTCCCGGGTTCACGCCATTCTCCTGCCTCAGCCTCCCAAGTAGCTGGGACTACAGGCGCCCGCCACCTTGCCCGGCTAGTTTTTTTTTTTTTATTTTTTAGTAGAGACGGGGTTTCACCGTGTTAGCCAGGATGGTCTCCATCTCCTGACCTCGTGATCCGCCCGTCTCGGCCTCCCAAAGTGCTGGGATTACAGGCATGAGCCACCGCGCCCGGCCGGAAGTGAGTTTTACTAACACCTTTATGAGGAAAACGAGGCCCAGAGATGGGAAGCTATATGTCTAAGCTCACAGAAACAGGATGTTGTGAGGCTGGGGTTTGGATCTGTGCCCACCCAACTCGTTCTAGGAAATATTCTAGTTAGAATATTCTAGTTAGATTGGGCCTGGGAACCATCCATTGGTCTCTGGGCAGCTGATTCCAGGCCTGGCATGAGGAAAGTGCTCAGGAAATGGCTGTGAAATAACTGAAGACCTTTCTGGTTTACAGGAGGCTGTGCATACCAGAGCCAGGGCACTGGCTTTCCAAGAACGGGAACTGAGCCTGGAGCTGCTCAGGACTGAAGCTCTCTGTGCAGAGGGCAAGTCCTCAGCAACCTTAGAGCCCTGGTTATTATGTCCAAAAGACAAAGAGGTCAGCCAGCCTGGGCAAGGGTGACTCCAGTCAAGTGCTTTCTTGGGGATTCAGTGAGGTTACTGACACAGCCAAGAATAATGTACTTGCTGGAGGGATCAGTGCTTATAACCCATCCCCTTGAGGGTGGTGGGAGAAGAACAGGTTCTGGGAAGGTCTCCATTTACTCCTGGGTTTGGAGGGGATCTGGGAATATGTAGCGTCCATCTGAGTCAAGATCACGGCCAGGGAGAAAGAAGGGCAGGCTAGAGGTAAGACTGAAGACCAGTAGCTGAGGCATGTGTTGATTTCCCCAGATCCGCCTCCACTTAACTTGCTCAGGTTCAAGAGCACACATGCGATTCCTACATACAAACATACACCCGTTCTCTCACCTGTGGAGGGCTGTAGCTGCTGACGGTGGGGGTGCTGGTATTGGCGCTTGAGCCAGGGATGTTGCTGTTCTTGTTGTAGGTGCTGGCCCCTGGGGGGTTCCGAGCAGGGCTGTAGCTGGGTGGTGGTGGTGGCTGCTGGGGTGGCGGCTGTGGTGGCGGAGGCTGCTGTGGTGGCGGTTGTTGCTGGGGAGCCCGGTTGTAGCTGCCTCTGTTGTTGGAGTTGTTGTTATCCCGGTTGTTGTTACCCCAGCGGTTCTGGCTATAGACACCACCTCCGCTGCGGTTGAAACCTGCATTGGAGAAATCCAGATGAAAGGCGCCATCATTCCCAAATTGCAACCCCAGGGAACTGGGCTGTCTTGGTGACTACTATGAGCTGGCATGGCCAGGCACAGAGCCAAGAACTCAAGGTGAACAAACAAAGCATGTCCTCTGGGATTCTCTAGACCCCCGGGCATACTCCCGTCCCAGCCCTTAAGACAGGTTTGTCTCATCCACTGGACTGCGAGATTGGTGAGGCAGAGACCAGGGCAGTCTTGGGTTTCTGTATCCCAGCATCTCAATAGCTGTTGAATATGCAGGAAGGAGATGCTCAAGGAGATGAAGCTGGCAGGGCGCAGTGGCTCAGGCCTGTAATCCCAGCACTCTGGGAGGCTGAGACGGGTGGATCACCTGAGGTCAGGAGTTCAAGACCAGCCTGACCAACACGGAGAAACTCCATCTCTACTAAAAATACAAAAGTAGCCGGGCATGGCGGTGCTTGTCGATAATCCCAGTTACTCGGGAGGCTGAGGTGGGAGAATTGCTTGAACCCGGGAAGCAGAGGTTGCACTGAGCCGAGATCACGCCATTGCACTCCAGCCTGGGCAACAAGAGCAAAACTCCATCTCAAAAAAAAGAAAAAAAGAGAGGAAGCTAAGCACTGGGGACATCCATGAACGAGTCACATCTAGTCCTTTTCAGACTTGGCCAAAGATGTAGCCCCCATTTCTAATAGATTTTGATCTAGACCCTATTTCTAAGGAGCTCATAGTCAGATGGGGGAAGGTTCACAAAAATGACAGCAACGTGACAGAATGTGCACTGTGATATGCAAATGGGCAAAGGGCTTCATAAGCAATGTCCGGGGAGTGGGACAGTGGGAGCGTTTCTGAGGTCTCCGTGTCTGACTTGTTTCAGTTTTCTACCAGAGTTTAACTCACAGCTGGAGCTCAGAAAACTTCAGTTGCTGATTCAATAAGCAGTTGAAGCCCAGCCCCAACCTGGGAACAGAAAGTGGAGAGTGCTGTGTGTGAGATGTCTCACCTCCTCGGTAGTTGCCTCCTCCACCGCTGCCTCCCCCTCGGTTCTGGAAGCCGCCACGGTTGCCTCCAGGGGGTCCTCGGTTGTCATAGCGCTGGAAGCCACCGCCACCCCCGCGGCCCCGGAAGCCACCACCACCTCGGTTGTCAAAGCGCTTTTCAGGGGGTGGCCCAGCCTTGCGGCCTTCCTCGTTGTACTGCCTCACGAGCTTGTCTGCTTCCTCCCGCTGCAGCTCAATGAATAGAACCTCATCCAGGAAGTCCCCAACATCTGGCAACGTGAAGTTGGCTAGGAGGAAGGGAGCGCCCCAGAGGGAACAAGAAGAAGAGGTCAGTACCTTCTGAAGTCTGGTCCCCTCACCCAGAAGAGTGGCCTTCCAGAAGGGAGAAGGTGAAGAAAACTGGAGTAGTGAATAAGAAAGAGGCAGACAGAAGGGCCGGCGCGGTGGCTCACGCCTGTAATCCCAGCACTTTGGGAGGCCGAGGCGGGTGGATCACCTGAGGTGAGGAGTTCGAGACCAGCCTGGCCAACAGGGCAAAACCCTGTCTCTACTAAACAAATACAAAAATTAGCCAGGCATGGTGGCGGGCACCTGTAGTACCAGCTACTCAGGAGGTTGAGGCAGGAGAATTGGTTGAACTCCGGAGGCGGAGATTGCAGTGAGCCAAGATCGTACCACTATACTCCAGGCTAGGTGACAGGGCAAGACTCTATCTCCAAAAAAAAAAAAGAGAAAGAGAGAGAAAAGAGAGAGAGAAAGAGGTAGAAAAAGCCCCAACTCCTCAGCCTGCTGTCAGGGGCTAACAAAGACTCCTCCCTTTTCTGAAGAGGTGGCTAAGACCCACCTAGCCACAGTGCTGAGCTCCCTCAGGCCTCACCCCAGGGAATGGGTCAGATGGATGGCATCACCATCCCTATTTTTACTGAGAAACAAACTGAGGCTTGCCCACAGTCAGCCCATCTGGGGCCAGAGGCAGGGTGAGCACGCAGGACTTTCAGCTTTAGCTCGCATACATCCTTTCCCTCATGCTGCCCCCAGTCCCATCCCACCTGAAAACCCCGACACAAGGCCGGGCGCGGTGGCTCAAGCCTGTAATCCCAGCACTTTGGGAGGCCGAGGTGGGCGGATCATGAGGTCAGGAGATCGAGACCATCCTGGCTAACATGGTGAAACCCCGTCCCATCAATACAAAAAATTAGCCGGGCGAGGTGGCAGGAGCCTGTAGTCCCAGCTACTTGGGAGGCTGAGGCAGGAGAATGGCGTGAACCCAGGAGGTGGAGGTTGCAGTGAGCCGAGATCGCGCCACTGCACTCCAGTCTGGGCGACAGAGCAAGACTCCGTCTCAAAAAAAAAAAAACCAAACCAAACAAAACAAAACAAAACCCCCACACAAGAGAAATGGGTAGCTTTTCCATTCACAGCTGTGGTAGACAAGGAAGGGACAAAGTAGAAGCAAAGAAAGAATAAGATCAAAAAAGAAATCATTAGGGAGCCAGGGAAGGGCAAACTGAGTAAAGAGCTTCTTCTCTCCAGGACCCTGCAGTGATGTTCCTCTGGGAAGCACTCATTTCCTACCTTTCATTTCTAAGACCGCATGATCTGGGACATCCTTCCCTTCCTCGTCGGTTCGCTTTATTGTTCGGTCTTTCAGGTCCTCGTCAGTGGGACAAATCACAATGGCTTTGCGCTGGAAGCCTTCAAATGGTCTCATTTTTCGTCTCTGGGCTGACCCATAAACATTTGTCTAAGGTAAGGTAACAGAAGAGGCAAGAGATGGTACATTAAGAGTTGGTTTTTTCCTCTGAGGGGTATTATGTAGGCCAGGGACTGAGAAAAGGATATTAGTGCTCCTTGTAAGCAGAGAAACTCAGGAAACAGCTCTTCTTTACTTTGAAGATTCCTGAGTCACCCTCAGCAAATGAATTGACTTAGGTAAGTGGCTGCAGACAGGCACAGGGCAAAGGACTCCTAATGGTTGGGACTTTGCTTTTTAATCCTATTTGTTCTTGGTACTGGGCCTTACAATTTCTTTCCCCTATTCTAAAAGTTAATACATACTCTTGGTAAAAAATTCACAGTATAAGGCATAAAGTTTAGAGGAAAAACCCCTGCATTCCCTTAGTGCCAGCCCTACTTCCCAGACAGAATGAAGAATGAATTTCTTCTGTGCGCTTTTAGAAGTATCTGTGTGATTTTACACAAAAAGAATTGTATTATGCACATCCTCCTAAGGCTCTTTTTCATGTAACATGAAACTTTCTCTAAAGTTTTTCTGTGCAGTATTCTTTTTTAATGGCTGTATAATACCTATAGATTAGCTATGCTGCTAATTAACCAGCTCCTTTGGACAGTTTTGTAGTTTGTTCTCATTAACATTGGTACTTTTATTCCCTCAGTCCTTCTCTGAAACATCAGCCTCACCCACAAGCTTCTAACCAGCAAACTCGACAGGTCAGGAGTCTCTGCTTCTCACAAGTGCAGTTTTGCTCCTAATGTTTCCTTCTCTTCCTCTAAGTGATGGCAGGTGTGTCCTGGGCTGGTGCTGGCAGAGCGGTGCTCTAGCACATATGTGGTTGAGAGCAGCAACAACATCAGCTTCCATTTACTGAATACCTCCTTCATGTTGGGCCCTTTGGGAATGGGGTCTACCTCTGTTGGACTCAGGGTTCCATAGACTCAGCCTGTATACTTGAATCATGTGGACACTACTTAAAAAGTGAGCAGCCCAAACTTCATTTGAGACTTCCTGAGCCTGAACCTCTAGAAGTGAGACCCAGGCATCTATACAGGTACCCTCCCTATGGAAACTCGGGAACTCAGCAGAAACGGAGTAAGGAGTTTTTAACTGCATTTAGACAATTTTTTTTTTTTTTTTTTTTGAGACGGAGTCTTGCTCTGTAGCCCAGGCTGGAGTGCAGTGGCCGGATCTCAGCTCACTGCAAGCTCCGTCTCCTGGGTTTACGCCATTCTCCGGCCTCAGCCTCCCGAGTAGCTGGGACTACAGGCACCCGCCACCTCGCCCGGCTAGTTTTTTGTATTTCTTAGTAGAGACGGGGTTTCACCGTGTTAGCCAGGATGGTCTCGATCTCCTGACCTCGTGATCTGCCCGTCTCGGCCTCCCAAAGTGCTGGGATTACAGGCTTGAGCCACCGCGCCCGGCCTAGACAATTTTTTAGTGGCTCTAACAGACACCCAAGAAAGAAGCTACAGATGGGGAAAACAGTCTGTAAAGGGGCACGTACAAATGAACAACAAAAGAAATGTATTCTGAAGATACGGCCTAGTTGGGTGCAAAGAGTCTAGGGTCAAGTCCTGGTGTGGCTACTAACGCACCTTGGCCAGTCCTTACGGTTGCCTCATCTGTAATACGGTGTTGAAAAGCCTCCCTTCCTGGGCTGGCAAGAACTGAGTAAGAGAATGTCCATAAAGCAACTGACAAAGTGCAAGAAACTACCCAAGTAGGGGGACACAGGTGGCCTCCAGGGCGGGAGACACCTTGATGGGGAGGAAGGCAGTGCACTGGGATGGCCCAGCCTCAGCCTCTGTAAAATCAAGCTCTGAAAAGGGAAAACGGCATGGATGTCTTATGGTTGCTGTGAAGACTGAATGAGTCCATGTGAGTAAAAGACCTCATCTAAGCCCAGGCCCTGGCTCACAGCCAACACTCCACAACTGTGAGCTGCCACTGATGTAGTCATCACTGGGTAGATATTTATACTGTCATGTTGACTTGAAGCAACTCAGACCAAAGAAAAGGTTACGCTTATAGTGATCTCCCAAGCAGAAAGACAGGGACAGTGAGACAGGGTGGAAAGAACACAGGCTTTGGGGAAGAAACTTGGGCTTGAAATCCCCGCTGTGCCCTTTACTATTTGTGAGACTCCAGACAAGGCCTCAAGTAGCCTGAGTCTCAAATTTCCTCATCTGAAAGACAAGGATCATCACCCTCGTCCTGGCTCTGGAGAGGATTTGCAGATGTAAAAATCTCTGGCAAGTGCCAAGGGGGGTGGGCAGTGAAACAAGTCAACACCCAGAGTGGATCTGAAAATAAGGCCTATAGACCGACTATCCAGGAGAGGCTTCTCAGTGGAAAGTACCAAGGAAAATTGAAGCTTGAGGAAAAAACAAGGTTACAAGAGATCCTCTTCTAAGACATAGGAACAGGGTGCTAGATGTGGATTAGCCAGGGGCCAGGGACTCCAGCACAGATCTGTTGGAAGTTCTGGGCCACGGGTGCAGCTGCTTAAACTAACCAGATCCTCTGGCCCTGAACCATGCGCCAGGAAAAAATGTTCTTCCCTGTCCCCCAGGCAAAGTGTCCCTACCCCCATGAAGGAGGCTGTGGGCAGTCATGTGGGTGACAGGCACACACATACTTGTTCTTGGGGTCTTGGACACTGGCCCACAAAGAGCCCTTGGGCCACAAATGGTTTGAAAAGGAACATCATGTTACAGAGGAAAAGTTAAGTCCCCCTTCCCCGCTACTCTTCTTTGACTCCATTCCTAAAAGCAAAGCAGAACGTGGCATCTGGTCACAGGAAGAAAGAGTTTGGCTTCCTCAGCTAAATATAATTTTCTTCTGACACAAAAGCCCACCATAGGTAGGTGCCAGGGTGAATATGACCCCAGACCATTCTGCCTTTTGTTTTGTTTTGTTTTGTTTGCTCCTAAGTGATCCTACTTTGATTCCTCTGAACTGCCAGGGCATGGAGTGACACGTCCTGAGGTCTTCCATGTGGTACAACCGCCCTGTCAATGCCCTGATGAGGAGACAGAGAAGAGAAGCAATTCTGCCAAGACGGCTAGTCCCTGCAGCTTCATGGGATGGGAGGAATGGAGGCGGAGCAGATTGGACTCATAAATAGCTGGCCTTTGTCCTTGGAAGTGGGCAGACTCTGAGAGATGGCTTCTCAGGCACTTCGGAATTGAGGTGCTGAGAATCCTCAGCAATGATTTTTAAGACTGCGCCTCCCTCCACTTACTCCTTGGCTTAGGGAAGGGAAGAAGAGTATCTAAACCACACCAGCAGAAATGCAAATACTTGGCTTTCCTGGAGGAAAGGGAATTAGCTGCTGGTGGCTGTTGCCACAGCAAACACAGTGAGGTCACAGCCCCTGGACCAGCCCAGCACTTCTGTGGTCGCTGGGGGCTGCTGGCGGCTGTTGCTATGAGACCAGCACAACAGCTAGGTCAGCTTTTCCAGTTGCTTTCGTTCCCTCTGCCTAGCTCCTGCTTCTCCCAGTCCCACCCTGCTTGAAGATGTTGATTCTGAGAGAAAATGTGGCTGGCTGTGTTCCCTGGCCCCTGTGACATAGACTAAGGGACAACAGTTAGGTTTCTCAGAGAAACTATATGGGGAGTTTTGGTGTGTAACAGTCTGAGGGAGAGAGGAGGGAACACAGCAGGTACGAGTGATGACGTAACAGCCCAGGCTCTCTCAAGCCCCACTGTCCCTGTCTACTCTCACTTGTCACAGCTCACCAGGGTCATACTGGCAGCAGGAGAAACCTAGCTAGATCTGAGGAGCAAAGTGAAGGCCATGATGAGTAAAGATTTGCTTTGGACTCGGAGTGAGGTGAATTCCAGTCAAAAGAACCACATTTATAGGAAAAGAACTGGCTAGAGTATGAAAAATAGAATGGGCTTCAGGCTCTAGGGATGAAGGAAAGAAACATCCCTTTTCCAAGGCCTGCAAGTAAGACGCAGGTTACTGTGGGATACTGTTCTAGCCCTGGGTTTCTGTTTCAGGCAAAAGTGTGGCACCTGCTGACCAGGATGCAAATGAGGACTAGAATGACATGTTCTGACTGTGATGTCAACCCATCCAGCCCTGATTCTAACTGATGCCTGGCCTGGCTCTGGGCTGCTAGAGCCCTCTAATGGAACTCCTAGGCAACAGTGCCCTACTCTGGGGTGGGTTTGGGCAACATGGCCCTGCGGAGGCTCCCCAGAAGCCTCCAGAAGGGCAACTTGTTTGCCTCAGAGCAGGCCAGTCAGTTCCTGTTCTGTACTCCATTTTGAGGCCCTCTGGGACAAGGCCAGAAAGCATCTCATTCCAGAGGCTTCCCACCTCCAACAGAGGACCCCAAAGAGCCACCTGAAGTAATGTGGCCTTCCCCCTTTCTCTCTCCTCTGCAGTCTTTTACTAGCCAGGCAAATTTATCCATATTCCTCCGGATGAAAACCTAACCATGACTCCCCACTCTCCTCAGAACAAAGCCCCAACTCTTTTAATCATCCTCTGTGCCCTGACCCAGACATTCCACCTCCAGAAAGCTTCCCCAAATTCCCACCATGGCCCCAACCATTCTAGACTATGGCTGTTTGGGAAGTCAGCAGGGCTGTGATCTATCAGCATACTGAGTGTATGACTTAGCAGTCCTACAGTCCTCTGTAGAGGCCTCAGTTTCCTCTCTGGTCCACCTCTTTTTTCTCCTCTGATGTTCCACAGCTGTGATGCCCACATGACCTGAAGAGGCTACTCAGGTTATCACAGAATGTAGGTCAAAGCCCCCATATACCTGAGAGTTTGTGCCCAATAACATACATCCCAGGGTAGGCGTTAGAGTCCTGGCCAGACTCTAGAATCCTGGCTTACACGGGGCCCACCTGGTTTCTGCGGACAACCTCTCCTTCCCTCTCAAGGATGAGCATTTCTGAGGCCAACCTACATAACATGAGGCCGGAAGAGCCAAATGTGGGGAGGTCTGACCACTCAGGAAAAACTAGTGGAGGCAAAAGATGGTTCTGGGCTGAGATCCAGGAACTGCAGGGACTTTGCCTGTAGTATGGGTTTCCCCTTTGGAAATTCCACCTAGCCCAGGAGACAGCTATGCATCATCAACTTACCTGTCACTGCCAAAGCTAGTGGAATGGAAGTGCCAGGATTGGCCAGGGGCCTGCTCTGAACCTTCTATACACAAACACACAACTTCCCTCTCCCTCTTTCTCATACCCAGAGTTTTCTGGAACCCACTTTTCGGGTTTAAGCCAAAACAGGTGAAACCACTGGCTTTATACTCCCTCCCTCAGCCTGAGTAGCCTATGGCTTCAGGCCCCGAGTCAATCCTCCAATCTGTGGTTAACCAGAGAACTCTCCTCCCCAGCCTTCAGAGTTTAGGTTCTCTGTCTCACTGTTGGCCCAGATCACTTGGCCTGACCCACATGTCCCTTAAGCAGGAGGCTGGTAGCCCCAAAGACCACAGGCATACCCGGTACAGCCCTAGACCCTGTCCCTGAACAAGCCGGCAGCAGCCAAGAAGGCTGACAGTAGGTCTTCAGAGTGCAAAGCTGTCATGGGCCTGGCTTCCAGAGAAAACCCACTTCAGCATCCTGGACAGAGATGTTAGACGATCCACTCTAGACTATAATCATTCTACCCTGGGCCACGTATTTGAAATGGGTTTCATAGCTGATTTAACCAGCAAACCAAGAAAAAGACAGGCAGGAATACTGGCTGGGGTATCCAAAAGAGGTATGTATCCTCAGAGTATTAAAATGGTATTACTGCTCTCCCTTTCACGACAATGAGTCCAAATGGGGTCAATTCAGACTAAAATTCTAAAATGCCCTGACAAGGAGGATCAGGCAAAGTGAGGCCAAGGGTTTAAAAGACAAATCTTCAAAGCGGAGAGAACACTGATTGTATACAATACTGATGGGGCCGAGCTGGGGGGATAACCATGGATGGCTTTTAGACTATCCTGTGCTCAACTGTTTTGTGCAGGATCCTCATTCCTATGTGAAGGCAACTTGGTCCCTGGTGATTTCCTTCTAACAAGCCCACTACAATTCTGACAAAGCCAAACACTGTCACCACCTCCACTCTTATCAGGAGCCCTTTAAACTTATGGTCACCAGGCCGGGCGCGGTGGCTCAAGCCTGTAATCCCAGCACTTTGGGAGGCCGAGACGGGCGGATCACGAGGCCAGGAGATCGAGAGACGATCCCGGCTAACTCGGTGAAACCCCGTCTCTACTAAAAAATACAAAAAAACTAGCCGGGCGAGGTGGCGGGCGCCTGTAGTCCCAGCTACTCGGGAGGCTGAGGCAGGAGAACGGCGTAAACCTGGGAGGCGGAGCTTGCAGTGAGCTGAGATCCGGCCACTGCACTCCAGCCTGGGTGACAGAGCAAGACTCCATCTCAAAAAAAAAAAAAAAAAAAAAAAAACTTATGGTCACCAAGCACCCAGGCCTACACGTATGGAAGGCACTTCAGGAAGGCTACAAGGGCAGGATGTGACTTAGTTTACATATTTACTCACTCATAGGTTCTTAAGAAAGCACAAATGCAAGGCTAAAGGGAACAGAGGCTCATTCACAGATCCCCAAATACAGAAAATAAGGAAACACCCTTTGTTACTTGTGAAAGCCTTCAGGACAAATGTTAAGTATGACGTTGCATAGGAAATAACCATGTCGAACTCATTACTCTGAGACAGGAATCTCTAATGAGTTTTGGGTCACTCATCCTTTTGAGAATGCTGAAAGATAGGGACAAAAACATTGTCTAAGGTTTTTTTTTTCTTCTTTTTTGTAAAAAAGATACACCTGCACCTGCGTACAATATTTATGTTCAATTGCAAAGCTTCCAAGGTCCCTGATGTTAAGAACTCCACCATTAACTGAAATGTAGGTAGAAAATATGACTTAGGTATGTACCTGCCAGTCATGCGTATTTGTGAAGAGAATATGATGGAAGCAATAATAGCATTTACCTTACAGCACTGCTGTTGGCATGAAAGCTACTCTACCTATTCTGTAGAGTATTTAACAATAATCACCAGCTACTAAGTGCCAGGTCCTGTGTTAGGTGTACAGATGCTATTGAGATCCCTGTTTTATAAACCAAGAGATGGAGATTCAGAGGATAAAGTCAGCTGCCCAAAGGCACAGAGCTAGGTAGTAGCCAAGCTGGGATTTAAGCCCCAGTCTGTCAGGCTCGGAAATCCATACTCCTTCCATTTTGCTAAACAGTATTTACGTGATGTTCTTTGGGGCTGCTGATGAGTCTGAGTAGTAAGTAGGCCTAGATCATGATCCTAGTCAGGGCTCAGCTGTGTGCAGGACCATGTCATCATGTATGACAAGGTCTGACCCCCCGACTAGCACAGCAGTCCATCATCATTATGGGGAAAAAAGAAAGGGACCCGAGGGAGATTCCCAGGCATGCAAGGGGTCCCCTCCCTTTTCCTGAGGACACAATGGTTATCATTAAGTACCTGATCTAGGATATAGTTGCGTTTCTTGCGGGCAGCAATCTGGATGAGGCGGTTGAGGCACTGGGTGGCCTGCTGGATCAGGACGTCCCAGCGGCCAGCATAGTTCCGCTGCCGGCGTAGGCCCATCACCTGCAGGCAGGAATTGGTGAGGGGTGAGTGGTTTTAGTTGCACGGCAGCACTCAGTAGGTGGGAGGTAAGTAAGGAGAGTCCAGTAGCTGTCCTTACCCGCATCTTATCCATGATGGCATTGGTACCCAGGATGTTGTACTTCTTGGAAGGGTTGGAGGCTGCGTGTTTGATGGCCCATGTGGTCTTGCCAGCAGCAGGCAGGCCCACCATCATCAGAATCTACAAGATCAAGACAGAGAAGGTGTTGCGGCGTGGTGGTGTGGCACCACTCACCTTGTTGGTGACTGTTTTGAGTGTGACTCTGGACCTCTGAGCTGTGGCTGCCTCTGCAAAGTGGAAGCAATAATAGCATCTACCTCACAGTACTGGTTTTGGGATTCGAAAAGATCGGGCTTGTGAGACTCTGAGCACAGTGCCTGGGACAGGGTGAGCATTAAGTCAAGTGCTGGCCAGGCAGGTGGCTCACGCCTATAATCCCAGGACTTTGGGGAAAAACAAAAACAAAAACAAAAAACCAAGTGCTGTCATCATTAACATTTATAGGATTTTGTTTTTTTGAGACAGGGTCTCACTCTACTGCCCAGGCTGGCGTGTAATGGCCCAATCACAGCTCACTGCAGCCTTGAACTCCCAGGCTCAAGCAATCCTTCTACATCAGCCTCCAGAGTAGCTAGAACTACAGGCACAAACCATCACACCCAGCTAATCTTTTTCTCTCTTTTTTTTTGGTAGAAATGAGGGTCTCCCTATATTGCCCAGACTGGTCTCAAACTCCTATACTCAAGGGATCCTCCTCCCTCCTTGGCCTCCCAAAGTGCTGGAATTATAGGCGTTTGCCACCAAACCCAGCCCATTTACAGGATTACGTGACCCCTCCCCGCCAACAGCCCAGGGCTGCGTACTGGGACTGGCCCCATGGAGTGGGTAGAAGTGGTACAACTTTCTTGAAGTATGAAATAGGAACAGAGCTGCACACACTAGGACATGAATTGCATCTAATCAGTACATTTAGAATTTGGTAAACGCAGATGCATCTTAAATGCCCGACTAGAGGGGAACGGTGAGTAGTTTGTAAGGCCATTAAGAAAGACGTTCATTTCCTTGAAGGATCTTTAAAGGAGAAAAAAAGAATGATGTTCAAAGAGGGGTTTTCATGTGATGGGATAAAGCTCACAAAATAATGTGAAGTGAAAAGGGCAGGGCATCATAATGCTTATACCATGAAATCTCAATGATAAATGTTTGTGAGCATAAAACAGGCACTTAGCACATTAAAAAGAACGGATGACCTCCAAAACTCTGCAAGGAACCTTATTTGTAGATGATAGCATTATGAAAATTTAAATTTTTTTACTTCTTAATTTTCTAGAACAAGCATAAATAACTTACACATACAAGAAAAATATTGTTTTAAGAAAAAAGACACTAGTATAGCTCTTGGAATCAAATCATCCCAAAGGCCATTTATCTCTTATGATAGCTCTGGGTGAGAGGTGGAACTTACTCAACCTCCTTCAAGAACACTCGGTGGGCCAGGCTCAGTGGCTAAAAAAGTTAGCTGGGCATGGTGGCATGTACCTGTGGTCCCAGCTACTCGAGAAGCTGAGGTGGGAGGATCACTTGAGCCTGGGAGGTCAAGGCTGCAGTAAGCCGTGATCGCACCACTGCACTCCAGCCTGGGTGACAGAGCAAGACCCTGTCTCTAAAGAAAAAAAAAGAACACTTGGTGGCACAGTGCACTCCCCAAGAAGCGCCTAGTGTCCTTTTCTGCTGTAAGAAAACCTTCCTTTTCCCATATTCTGGCCTCGCTTAAGAAGAAGAGGGAATCTTTCTGAGATTTAGGTAGCCTCTCTGACTTCAACTTAGATCACACCAACAACCCTCACCTCACACTCAGAGCAGTTTTTCAGCTCTGAGTCCAACCCTAAGGAGCTGGACAAAGCGGCCTCTTGCCCCAAGGCTACTCACGCAGTAAGTCTGTGTGTGTGTGTCTCCTCTGTCTTGGAGCAAGGTGGCCACCAATACATTCTGGCCCCACTCACCTCACATTCTGCTTTGCTCTTTGGTCCAACGGTGCCCCGGATCCGCTCACTAAGGGGAAGATGCTGGATGAAGGTAAACCCCGGGAGGACAGAACAGTAGGGCTCTGCCCTCTGTCCAAAGTTGAACTCCACTGCGCAATTCTTCACCAGGACATGAGGATAGAGGGCCTGACCCCCCAAGGCTTCTTTCTGGATTCGGAAGGCAATGCCCATCCACTTTCCATTCTTGGTAAAGGACAGTTCCACGTCATTTCCACATTCAAAGTCCTAGCAGAAAAAGCCAAAGGAATATGATTGCCAACTCTTGCCGTAGGCACTGGGAGTCACACGTGGGAGACAGTAGATGCAGGGAGTAGAATATGGAGAGCTTTCCAGATTGAAGTGTATCCTTCCCCAACATACAGGTAAGCTGGGCAGCATCAGTGAACATCTCAGAGAATGTCCAGCCCAAAGTCCTCCTTGCCTAAGACCCCAAAGTTGGTGGATATGAAGCGAGTAAACAAGAGTTTTTTTTTTTGAGACAGGGTCTCACCCTGTCCCCCAGGCTAAGTGCAGTGGCATAGCTAGCTAGGGCTCACTGCAACCTCAAACTTCCAGGTTCAAGCAATCCTCCCACCTCAGCCTCCTGAGTAGCTGGGACTACAGGCATGTTCCACAACACCTGGCTAATTTTTAAGCTTTTTGTAGAGACGGGGTCTTGTTATGTTGCCCAAGCTGGTCTTGAAATCCTGGACTCAAGTGATCTTCCCACCTTGGCCTACCAAACTGTTGGAATTATAGGCTTGAGCCACTGTACCCATCCTAAAGCAGGTAATTTTATGAAGCTCTGGCCAGGCATGGTGGCCCAAGCCTGTAATCGCAGCACTTTGGGAGGCCGAAACGGGTGAATCACGAGGTCAGGAGATTGAGACTATCCTGACTAACACGGTGAAACCCCGTCTCTACTAAAAAATACAAAAAACTAGCCGGGTGAGGTGGCGGGCGCCTGTAGTCCCAGATACTCGGGAGGCTGATGCAGGAGAATGGCGTAAACCCCAGGAGGTGGAGCTTGCAGTGAGCTGAGATCCAACCACTGCACTCCAGCCTGGGCGACACAGCGAGACTCTATCTCAAAAAAAAAAGAAGCTCTAAGTATTTGAGTCTTGTGCCTAGACTGAGATGAAGATGAAGGAAAAGGTGATCCAGTCCTGTCCCGAAAACTGATGAAGAGCCAGGTGCAGTGGCTCACGCCTATAATCCCATCACTTTGGGAGGCCAAGGCAGGAGGATCACTTGAAGCCAGGAGTTCAAGTACAGCCTGGGTAACAGAGAGACCCCATCTCTACAAAAACAAACAAAAGAAACCCAAAAAGGGCAGTCAATGAGTATAACAGTGGAAGAAAAGCCATAGCAGGGCCTTTTCGAACTGAGTTCAGCTTGTTCAACATGTTCCCTGAGTTCATACTCTTTCTGATACGTATGTCTGCGTAATCTGGGACCGACAGAGCTTAGGGACCAGTGGGGAATGAGACAAGGACACTCTATCATAATTCAGTAAGATGACCTACCTAGAAGCAAGTTTCTGAGGAGGTTTCTTAGTTGCTTGTATATAAGCGTAGCAGTGACAGAACATAACATCAGGTTGGCTGAGGCATAAAAGATGAGGGGGAAGTAATTCAGGAACCGCTGAAGAGCCATGCAGGGACCACATTCATTTATTCTGTAACAACTACTTATTGAATTGCTAAAGTTAGTAATTAAGATTCCCCTCTTTTTGTTGAGACAGAGTTTCGCTCTTATTGCCCAGGCTGGAGTGCAATGGCACAATCTCAGCTCACCACAACCTCCACCTCCCAGGTTCAAGCGATTCTCCTGCCTCAGCCTCCCAAGTAGCTGGGATTACAGGCATGTGCCACCATGTCCAGCTAATTTTGTATTTTTAGTAGAGATGGGGTTTCTCCATGTTGATCAGTCTGGTCTCGAACTCCTGACCTCAGGTGATCCACCTGCCTCAGTCTCCCAAAGTGCTGGGATTACAGGTGTGAGTCACTGCGCCCAGCCCATTTTAGAAGGTGGATGGCTTCAGTTCTACCATTTACTAACTTGTGGCCTTTGTTACTTCATCTTGTTTCTTTATCAAAAAAGGGGGGAGGTAATAATATTTTATACAGCCTATGTTTATTCTGCTAAATGGGCTAATACATTTAATACACAGTGAGCACACAAGGAATGTTAGCTATCACTGCAAGATGCCAGGCACTGTGCTAGAAATTAGGGGCTGGGACTGAAGTGCTGGGAGGGGACATGGCCTACCTTGGCATGTGAGGGATTCTAAGTTACCACAGGAATTTGAACTTGATGCTGGTGGCAGAGCAGAGTCTCTGACTTATTTTGAATAGTGGAGCAGCCTGCTCAAAACTGTGTTTTGGAAACATCGCTTTGGCTGCAGGATATGAGAGGCTCTTTTTTTTTCTTAGTGTTTTTGTCCTCTTTAAAATTTATATTTTTAAAACTTTTGGTAAATATTTTTCTAAATGCCCATCTCAGAGAAGAAAAGACTCAAAATGTGAGATTAGATAGCAGACAGAGGCAAAATACAAGGTTCAGTCTCTGATATAAAAGTACAATTTCTTTCTCTATTCAGGTGACCACCTTGGGAATTGCCCTTCAAGAATCGACAGAAGCACCCTCCCTTGACCAGCTCCCCCATTAACCTCCTCAGTGCTCACAGGGCGCAGCTCTGTGTCAGACACCCTCATGCTTGTTCATCTCTAAGCATGCGCCCACGTCAAGACCATGGAGAGCGGCTGGGTATAGTGGCTCACGCCTGTAATCCCATCACTTTGGGAGGCCGAGGCGGGCGGATCATGAGGTCAAGAGATCAAGACCATCTTGGCCAACATGGTGAAACTCCACCTCCACTAAACATACAAAAATTAGCCAGTCATGGTGGCGAGTGCCTGTAATCCCAGCTACTCAGGAGGCTGAGGCAGGAGAATCGCTTGAACCAGGGAGTTGGAGGTTGCAGTGAGCCAAGATCGCGCCACAGCACTCCAGCCTGGCAACAGCTAGACTCCTTCTCAAAAAAAAAAAAAAAAAAAAAAAGACCATGGAGAGCAGATATGACTGTGTAAAGGTGTTAGCCTTCCTTATGGCCACCAGCTTCACTATATGAACTTACCATAATGCACAAAACCAGCGCCCTCAACCAACTAATCTACCACCAACAGAGCCATCTGACCAAGAGGCAAGCGGAGTTGTGTTGTTCCTGCTAAAACACTTCTGTGTCAGTCTCAGGCCTAAAGACCCAAACTCCTGAAGTCTGGCATAATTCAGAGCCTGCCATTTTTACAGTCTGG
Source organism: Macaca nemestrina (assembly GCF_043159975.1). Classification (NCBI taxonomy): domain Eukaryota; kingdom Metazoa; phylum Chordata; class Mammalia; order Primates; family Cercopithecidae; genus Macaca; species Macaca nemestrina. Next base: position 50,517,592 of record NC_092144.1, on the reverse strand, counting down.
CGTCTCACACCTCTTTCTGTTATCCCGAGGCTCTAAGTATCATACTCTTTATGGTTTGCTGAAATGGGTTATTCTGTTCTTCACTTGGAAGGCTGTTTTGCCTTTTTGTTTTGCAAATTGAGAACTTGAGATTTGACACCAATGTCCTCCCGTCTTGTTCCAGGAGACTTTACACTGCCACCAACTCCTCACTCTGAGCCTTTTTAAAGTTGTGGTAGCTTCTGAACAAAGAAAACTATACAAGGAATCTTAAGACTGGATGAAGAGATGTTCTGGTTGAAGCAAGAGTCAAGGCCTAGGTTCCATACTGCCACATACCCAAAGAACCTCATACTCTGATAGAAAAGACTTTGGCAAACACTGTCACACAGTGACAAGTTAAATTACTGCAACGTGTTTGGAGTGTAGTCTTGGTGGTAGCTATCAAAATTTAAAAATATACCTTTGACTCAGAATCTAACTTTCAAGAAGAAATACATTCCCCAAGAATGCAAAATTGTATGTGCCAAATGCTCATGCCAGCACAGCAAAATGTGCTCCAATGGGGAAGTAGGAGTGGCTAAATTGCACAGGAGATCCATATGTGGGGCTACAAAAAGATCTCCAAGTTACTCCAGTAAATGGAAAAAAGATGAGCAGCATTATCTGTTCCAGGAAACAACTTTCAGAGCCACTAACAGGAAGACGGGCTAAATTAAAGCAGGGTACCCAGACCCCTGCATCAGAATACTAGACAGCCATTAAACAGTCACTAAATACAAAGCTGCAAAAGTAATGACATGTCCACTAAAGGAAGGGACTAGGTTAAATCAATTATGGTAGTTACACAATGACTACAGACAATATAAAAGTACAAAGAAGCTCTCTTGGTAGTGCCATAAAAAGATCCCCACCAAGGCTGGGCACGGTGGCTCATGCTTATAATCCCAGCACTTTGGCAGGCCAAGGAGGGCAGATCACCTGAGGTCGGGAGTTCGAGACCAGTCTGACCAAAATGGTGAAACTAAACTACAAAATTAGCCGGGTGGGATGGCACATCCCCGTAATCCCAGCTATGTGGGAGGCTGAGGCAGAATCACTTGAATCTGGGAGGCAGAGGTTGCTGTGAGCTGAGATCGTGCCATTGCACTCCAACCTGGGCAACAAGAGCAAAACTCCATCTCAAAAAAAATTAATTAAATAAAAAGATCCCCAAGACATATAAGTTTAAAAAAGAAAAAAGAGAGAGATGAAAAAAAAGAGTGGGGAGGGTGTATGTGAAAAATGGGTGGGTGGGGTGCGGGGGTGGGTGTCTAAAGAAGACTTTACACTGTATCCCCTTTTACATTCCTTGATTTTTTTTTTTTGGAAACCCTATTCTTGAAAAAATCAATTCACAATGATTAACTATTAAGAAACAATTTTGACTGAGCTAGATCTATATATTGTCTATGTGGACAGGGAAAGATGGCCAAGATTTACTGTTACATGGGAAAAAAATCCAAGGTTTAAAACCGAACAATTTGTAGAGTATAAACACAGTTTTCATTTTAAAAATGTTTTATTAAAAACATATTGAGGGCCAGGCGCAGTGGCTGACACCTATAATCCCAGCACTTTGGGAGGCTAAGGCAGGTGGATCACCTGAGGTCAGGAGTTCGAGACCAGCCTGGCCAACACAGTGAAACCCTGTCTCTACTAAAAATGCAGAAATTAGCCAGGTGTGGTGGTGTGCACCTGTAGTCCCCGCTACTCGGGTGGCTGAGGCAGAAGAATCGTTTGAACCTGGGAGGTAGAGGTTGTGGTGAGCTGAGATTGCGCCACTGCACTCCAGACTGGGTGACAGAGCGAAACTCTGTCTCAAAAACAAAACAAAAAAAAGATATTGAGATCCTGCAACGCAAAGAAAGGCTGAGAAACTGTTTCAGGCTAAATGACACTAAAGACACATGGCAAGAGAATGCAATGTGATCCCAAATCAGATCAGATCCTGAACTAGAAAATCAGCTGGACGAAAGAATATTGTTGGGACAAGTGACAAAATTTGAATGTATAGTAGATAATAGCATTATATCAAGTTTTAAATGTAATAACTTTACTGTCATTAATATCTTTACTCTTAAGAATCAGCCGGGTGTGGTGGCTCATGCCTGTAATCCTAGCACTTTGGGAGGCCGAGGCGGGCGGATCACAAAGTCAGGAGTTCGAGACCAGCCTGACCAATGTGGTGAAACCCCGTGTCTACTAAAAATACAAAAATTAGCTAGGTATGGTGGTGTGCACCTGTGATCCCAGCTACTTGGGAGACTGAGGTAAAAGAATCACTTGAACCTGGGAGGCAGAAGCTGCAGTGAACCGAGATCACGCCACTGCACTCCAGCTTAGGCGACAGAGCAAGACTCCATCTCAAAAAAAGAATACACACCAACCAGGAATGGTGGCTCATGCCTGTAATCCCAGCACTTTGGGAGGCCGAGGCGGGCAGATCATCTGAGCTCAGGAGTTGGAGACCAGCCTGGCCAACATGGTGAAACCCCGTCTCTACTAAAAAATAAAAAAATTAGCCGGGCGTGGTGACAGGCGCCTTAATCCCAGCTACTTGGGAGGCAGAGGCAGGAGAATCGTTTGAACCCAGGAGGCGGAGGTTGCAGTGAGCCGAGATAAAGCCATTGCACTCAAACCTGGGAGACAAGAGCAAGACTTCTCTCAAAAAAAAAAAGAGCAGACACCAAGCCTGGCACAGTGCCGTGCACCTGCAGTCCCAGCTACTAAGTTGGGATGGATGGCTTGAGCCCAGTTCTGGGCTGTAGTGCACTATGTCGATCGGCTAAGTTTGGCATTGATATGGTGACCTCCTGAGAGTCAGGGACCATCAGGTTGCCTAAGGAGGGGTGAACTAGCCAAGGCAGGAAACAAAGCAAGTCAAAATTCTCATGCTGATCAGAAGAGGGATCACTGCCTGTGAAAATGCTGCAAGACCCTGTCTCATTTATTAAAAAAAAAAGGAGGAAGGAATACAGACCGAAGTAATGAAGACACGATATATGCAACCTCCTCTCAAATGGGTCAGATGAAAACACAGCTGACTCTGAACAACACTGGCTTCAAGCTGGGCAGGTCCACTTACATGCACACTTTTTTCATTCAATAAATATACTGAAAATATTTTTTGGACACTCGCAACAATTTGAAAAAACTCTCAGATTCCTATGACTAGAAATACCGAAAAAAAAAAAAATAAGGAAAAGTTAGGTATGTCATGAGTGCATAAAAATTGTAGACACTAGGGTCTGGCACGGTGGGTCAAGCCTGTAATCCCAGCACTTTGGGAGGCCGAGACGGGCGGATCACGAGGTCAGGAAATCGAGACCATCCTGGCGAACACGGTGAAACCCCGTCTCTACTAAAAAATACAAAAAAAAACTAGCCGGGCGAGGTGGCGGGTGCCTGTAGTCCCAGCTACTCGGGAGGCTGAGGCAGGAGAATGGCGTAAAACCCGGGAGGCGGAGCTTGCAGTGAGCTGAGATCCGGCCACTGCACTCCAGCCTGGGTGACAGAGCGAGACTCTGTCTAAAAAAAAAAAAAAAAAATTGTAGACACTAGTCTACGTGTTAATTGACTGTTTATGTTATCAGTAGGCTATTAGTTTGCTTTTTTCCCCCCCACCTCAGTCTCCTGAGTAGCTGGAACCACAGGCATGTGCCACCAGGCCCAGCTAATTTTTATTTCCATTTTTGGTAAAGACAGGGTTTCCTTGCGTTGCCCAGGCTGGTCTTGAACTCCTGGGCCCAAGTGAACCGCCCAGCTTAGCCTCCCAAAGTACTGGGATTACAGGTGTGAGCCACTGCACTCAGCCAGTAGTTAAGTTTTGGGGAGTCAAAAACTATACGTGGATTTTTGATTACATGGGGGTTGGTGCCCCAACCCCTGCAAAGTTCAAGGGTTAGCCCATTGTTTAGGGACAAGTAAACCACTTTGACCCCTTCTGTACTAAACTCATGGGGTTCTTGGTGGCATTCTCCAACATCAAAAGAACTTTAAAAGGGAACCACATATTGGAAAGGTATTTCCTAACTTCAGAAACAAAGCATCAATGGAACCAATCTAGAAAAAGTATTTTCATTGTCCACACCTTCTTGTAGTACAACCAAAAGACTGGCAACTGGTGTTGAGGATTCAGGGCTTGAGAGTTACCAGCTTTACAAGTAACAACAGTCCTGATCGTAAATCTGACAGAATTTGCTGGGCGTGGTGTCTCCGGCCTACAATCCCAGAACTTTGGAAGGTCAAGGAGAGCAGACTGCTTGAGCTCAGGAATTTGGTGAAACCCCATCTCTACAAAAAATACAAATATTAGCTGGGTGTGGTGGCGCACATGTGTAATCCCAGCTACTTGGGTTGCTGAGGTAGAATAGCATGAACTGGGGAGGCAGAGGTTGCAGTGAGCTGAGATCATACCACTGCACTCCGCATTAAAAATCTGTTCAGGCAGATGTCCTTTCTCTTCAATTATATCTTAATGATGCCTGGGAACTTGTTTGTTGCCTCTTGATTGGCAGAAGCTGCCTTTCCTGTTAACAATTTTTAAGCCACACCTCTTTCTAAAGTTATTAAACCATCCTTTGCTGGCATTAAATTCAGCAGCTTTAGATCTTTCACCTTTCTTTTGCTTTATGTTGTCATATAATGACTTCACTTTTCTTGAATTATAGCCTATAGGTATGCCTTTCTTTTTTTTCTTTTTTGAGAAAGAGTATCGCTCTGTTGCCTAGGAGGGAGGGAAGTGGCGCGACCTTGGCTCACTGCAAGCTCCGCCTCCTGGGTTCACGCCATTCTCCTGCCTCAGCCTCCTTAATAGCTGGGACTACAGGCGCCTGCCACCACGCCCGGCTAATTTTTTGTATTTTTAGTAGAGATGGGGTTGCACTGTGTTAGCCAAGATGGTGTAGATCTCCTGACCTCGTGATCCGCCTGCCTCAGCCTCCCAAAGTGTTGGGATTACAGGTGTAAGCCACTGCACCTGGCAGGTATGCCTTTCTTATAGCCACCCTGTACCTACACAAAACTGCAGTATTTATTTATTTATTTATTTTTGAGGCAGGGTCTCATTCTGTCATCCAGGTTGGAGTGCAGTGGGACAATCATACCCCACTGCAGCCTCAACCTCCTGGGCTCAAGCGATCCTCAGCCTCCTGAGTATCTGGGACTACAGGTGTGCACCACCACACCCAATTAATTTTTATGTTTATAAAATACTAAAAGTTTGTTTTCGCCATGATGCCCAAGCTGGTCTTCAACTCCTGGGCTCAAGCGATCTGCCCACCTTGGCCTCCCAAAGTGCTGGGACTACAAGTGTGAGTCACAGTGTCCGCCCTGCATTCTCAATATATGATAAAAAGTGCAAGGTTTTAGCGCCTGCTAGCATAGCAGTAGTGATGGCTTCGGGAATGTTTTCTTTTTTTTTTTTACAGTGGTCCTTACGCTGGATTAATCTTGAAATGGCAGGCAACTACAGCTGTAGACCTCAACCTACAGTGCATATCAAGCAATTCAAGTTTTTCTTGTAATGTCATAACTTTTTTCTGTTTCTGAGAAACACTTGCAGCATCACTAGTGGCACTTTGTTTGGATCCCATGGTGTTACTCAAGGCTTACAATATTGCAGTAAACATAATTAAAAAATACACAAGAATTGCGAGAGATCACTTTTTACTGTGATACACAATTTACTGAAAAGAACTGCTCACATGAAGATGTACAACACACAGTGCCAGCTTGGCCAACACGGTAAAACCCCATTTCTACTAAAAATACAAAAATTAGGCCAGGTGCAGTGGCTCACACTTGGTAATCCCAGCACTTTGGGAGGCCGAGGCGGGTGGATCGCCTAAGGTCAGAAGTTCAAGACCAGCCTAGCCAACATGGTGAAACCTCATCTCTACTAAAAATACAAAAATTAGCCAGGCATGGTGGTATGCGCCTGTAATCCTAGCTACTCAGGAGGCTGAGGCAGGAGAATCTCCTAAACCCGGGAGGCAGAGGTTGCAGTGAGCCGAGATTGCGCCACTGTGCTATACAGCCTAGGCAACAAAGTAAGACTCCGTCTCAAAACAAAACAAAAAATCCCAGCTACTCGGGTGGCTGAGGCACAAGAATCACTTGAACCCTGGAGTTGGAGGTTGCAGTGAGTTGAGATCGTGCCACGAGACTCCAGGCTGGGTGACAGAGAAAGAATCTGTCTCAAAAAACACAAAAAAAAAAACAAAGGAAAAGCAATTATGATTTAATACTGTGCTATTATGTTTGTTTACATTTCTCTCAACTGTGAATGGTACCATGTAGTCTGTGTTTGTGTGCACAAGTTTTGATAAGTTTTAACTTTTTGTAATAGATTTGTGGATATTTTATGCTAGTAAATGATGAAAGAGACTAGTATCTACTTATATTTTATGCATTCATGACAGGCTTAACTTTTTCTTAATCTTACTGATATTTCTAGGCTATATGATTTGTCTGTTTTTTCAAATTGTTGCAGATCTCCAAAGAAGTTTCCAATATATTTATTGAAAAAAATCTGCACATAAGTGAACCAGAGAAATTCAAACACGTGTTGTTGAAGAGTTAACTCTATGTGTATGTACACCATAAACATGAAAATGGTAAAGCAAATGTGGCAAATGTTAGAATCTGGATAAGGCCCTATAAGAATTCTTTATTCTCAAGCTTTTCTCTGAGTTTGAATTTATCTCAAAGTTAAAAAAAGAAGAAGGGCCCCAGAGTGGTGGCTCACACCTGTAATCCCAGAACTTTGAGAGGCTAAGGCGGGCAGATCATCTGAGGTCGGGAGTTCAAGACCAGCCTGACCAACATGGAGAAACCCCGTCTCTACCAAAACTACAAAATTAGTCGGGCATGGTGGTGCATGCCTGTAATCCCAGCTACTTAGGAGGGTGAGGCAGGAGAATAGCTTGAACCCAGGAGGCGGAGATACTAGTGAGCCGAGATCGCACCCTTGCTCTACAGCCTGGGCAACAAGAGCGAAACTTCATCTCAAAAAAAAAAAAAAAAAAAAAAAAAAAAGAGTATGTGTGTACAAATATGAAGGAAGGCAAAAGAACAAGCCTCAGAGGATGAATCCGTCTGGGTAGTCACTTCCTCTGGGGCCTCATAGCACATTTTACAAACATCTCTTATAACTCCTAATGTTAACAGTATTAAGTCATATTTACTGAGCACTTACTGTGTGTCAGGCATTATTATAAGTGCTTTTAAAGGATTAACTTAATGACTCCATACGAAATTCTGAGGTAGGGGCAAAGATTCTCATTTAGAGGGAACTGAAAAACAAGGAGTGTAAATTGCCCAGGGCTTGAGTGGAAGAACAGAACTGGGTCCAGGGAATCCAGCCCAGAGCTGACAGCCATATTGCACAGCATGGTGACTGCTGGTCACTGCTCTCAAAGACTGAAGTATGGCAGCAGCAGCTGTTCTGTTTTGCATCATCTCTACTCTTCCAGAAGGCAGTTCATTGTAGGAAGCCTGGCTCAACCAATGTGAGATGAAGAAAGGGAGAAGTTTTGGGATAAGATGATGCCAACATGGGGCAAGAGCCAATACCACTGCCTTCAAGAGCAGACAGGCTATTTCCTAGCAATGAAAGATAAGAAATTCCTAGGTTTGTTTAGAAAATGTCACTCTGGTACCTAGGAATGGAGGAAGGCTATGCACACCTGAAGTCTGCAAACCTCTTCAGAGTGTCATCTGAAAACTTTGCACACGAGACCAGAGGAGATGGAATGACAGAATTTCCCACAAAATGACAGTAAACATTCCAGTCTGTCAAGCAGAGACAAAGAAGTATGGCGAGAGTGGCTGGATATGGGGCAGACAATGGATAGAGGTATCCTGAAAAAGAAGTCTGTAGCCCAACATCTGGTTCTGCCAACTCCCACAGGCTGCTAGCACTCACCGCAAAGCAGCCAATCACATCGTTCTCTGCAAACTTGTCTCCGTAGTTTTCAAACCGGCTATTGGTGGACTTCTTCCCAGTGCCTCCATAGCCATAGGAGAAAGGCTCTTCGCCTGACGGAAGAAATAGGCAAAGGCAGGTTAAACCTGCGATGGTCATAACAGCCTCAATGGCTGCCACATACTTTTATTTTTGAAGAAAAAAATAATTTTCTTTACTGGTTTTATTAATCAGATGCCTTTTTAATATAGGGATGGGGAAGGGTGAAAGGAAGCCCTTAATGATGAACTTTGGAGGGCTTGATGGGTTTCGTTGTCCAGTCTGGGAGTAGCTCAACTGAATTACTCTGCACAGAAGGGAAATTTGAAAAGAAAGGGAGGAAAGGAAGACAGGAGCTGGGATGGAGGAGAATTGTATGCTGAGATGCAACCCTTCCTTGTGACACCCAATATTCAGTCCAGTCTACTCGTGGTAGAAATCAGTGAAGGGGCTGGATTTTGCTCCTCGAGACCATGAGGACTGACCCCTAGGAAAGGTACTGTATTTCCTCAGGTTACAGAATTGGGTGCTGATGTGATATAACTGAGAGATTCCAAGGGCTCTGGCTGACACCTGACCTAGAGATTCCTGGGCAGAACCCAAAGAATATGCTGCTAGAAAAGCAGGGGCCGACAAGCATGAATACCAGGCCTGGTTCTCCTATGAACCAGCTGTGTGACCCTGGATATGGTGCTTGACCCTTCTGGGCTGTTTCCCATCCCTATCAACTGCCACCACCTACATCTCAAAACGGAGACAGAGGTAAAATGAGATGACCTATGAGTCTTTTTTTTTTTTGTGGTAATATATCTACCTTTTTGAGGAGGTACCAATTTGTGGGGTACATGTGCAATTTTGTTACATGCACAGATTGCATAGTGGTCAAGCTTTTAGGGTATTCATCACCTAAAAAACGTACATTGTACCCATTAACCAATTTCTCATCCTCCTCCCCCTTGCTACCCCCTAACACTTCTGAGTCTCCATCATCTATTAATCCACTCTCTAAGTTCATGTGAACACATTTTTTAAACAAACACTTATGAGTGCGAATATATCTACTTTTAAAGATTAGTCTTAAGCGGTCAGGCAATTACGGACCAGGATAATGGCTCAAGTGTTAAAACAGCAAAAATTTGCAATGAATTTAAATGAGCTACAGAAGGGGACTGGTTTAATAATGCAATTATAAAATGGAAAATTATGCAGTAGTCAAAAAGCTGTATTTATTTACAAAAATATGCCCATCATATATTAAAACAAGGCTATACAAGGTAGTCCTAGTGTGATCCAGTTTGAATATGTACAAAAAAAAAATGTCCAGAAGACTACAAATGGAATGTTAACATTGGTTAGTTTATCTCACAAGTTTAGGAAGGATTTTCATTTTTCCCTTTCTGTATGGCCTGAATTCTTATAAGCAACACATATTATTTTCATAATTGAAACATTTGTATGATCATAAACGGAAGGCAGAAGGTGTCAGAATTGGTCAGAATAATCAGTTACTTAGGACCAGAAGGTCACTGAAGTCTGAAGATGGGGACCCACAAAATTCAAAATCTTTCAATAGGCAGCCCCTACCCCTCTCCCAACTAGCCCTGGCCTCACTGGTCTCTGCTCCCCTTTTTCCTCTAGGTTAGGCTCTGGACAGAAAATACAGACAGAACTTAATGGAGCTTGGGAATTTATTTGCAGCTTGGTTTAAGGGCAGGAGACACTGATCCTTTTTACCGAAAGGGAATAGATTCCTAAAGAGAACTTTGGACCCTCCCCTAAAAGATGAAGGATAAGAATTGATTCTTCACAGAAAAGTTGTTTCATGACCATAGTCCTCTGAGTTGAATACAGCATGACAGAGAGAGTGGCATATACCTAATCCTTGTACCTGTTCCACTTCACTCTAGTTCTATTCTAAGTCTGACACTAGAAAGGGAAGCTTAGGAGGCTTGAGAATCCAAGGGTAGGGACAGTCACTCTCTTCTCTGGACTGCATAGCTGACCCCTCCTTACCTAGCTGGGTGCTGCAGGAGTCCAGGGACCAGCCGATACGGACCACATGGGGGTCAGGCTCTGTAGACGGAAGGTGCTTCACAGAGATTTCCTCATTGATCTAAGGAAAGAGGACAAAAGGGCTCAGGGTTGCTTCTCTGGAGGCTGTAGGTTATGAGGCAATATAGGAAGGAAGCACATCAGGCATTAAAAGAAAGTAATGGCTTTTCTTGCTGGAGAAGCATTTAAGCAGCTCTGAAGAGCCTACTGAACAGAAGCCAGGGCCTCCAAAGGGATCAGCAGAGTACAGGGCCACAGAGACAGGCATTTCAAAATACAGTTATCTTTTAGTGTAAGAGACTCTCGTAACATCTGATAGAAAGATAAACTGGTACAGTGTCTTTAGAGGGCAATCTAGAAGTCTGTCAAAACTGTAAATGGCTGGGGATGGTGACTCACACCTGTAATCCCAACACTTTGGGAGGCCAAGGCAGGAGGATGGCTTGAGGCCAAGAGTTAGGAATCAGCCTGGCCAACATAGCAAGACCCCATCTATACAACAACAACAAAACCCTGTAAATGCACATGCTCTATAACTCAGTATCCTACAGAAACGCTAATATGTGTACAAGTATGTCTATGTATATGTGAATATATTTGTGTATGCAACATTCTGTGCAGCATTAGATGTGTGTGTATATGTGTGTGTATATATTTTAACATTAGAAAAATATCAATAAGGCACCGATTATGGTATATCCATGCCACAAAATATGATGCAACAGTTAAGAAGAGTGAAGCAGGCCAGGCATGGTAGCTCACGTCTGTAATCCCAGCACGTTGGGAGGCTGAGGTGGGTGAACACCTGAGGTCAGGAGTTCGAGGCCAGCCTGGCCAACATGGCGAAACCCTGTGTTTACTAAAAATACAAAAAATTAGCCATGCGTGGTGTCGTGCACCTGTAATCCCAGCTACTCAGGAGGTTGAGGCAGGAGAATCATTTGAACCCGGGAGGCAGAGGTTGCAGTGAGCAGAGATTGCGCCACTGTATTCTAGCCTGGGTAACAAGTGAAACTCCATCTAAAAAAAATAAATAAATAAATAAATAAGGGAGCAAAGCAGTACGTTGGGCTAATGTACTGCCATTGAAAAAATGTCCAAGATACAGTATTAAGTTAAAAAATAAAAAAAAAGCCTTCTGACTTAATTTCGTATTAAGAGACTACTAGACTGCCGAATATCCGTGTCTACCTATGGCCTCACTGGCTTTTCAGATACACATTTCAACATCTTTGAAATCAGGATCCATCTCAAAATAAATGTGATGAGAAAGCACTGTGTAGGCTAGGTGCGGTGGCTCACGCCTGTAATCCCAGCACTTTGGGAGGCCGAGGCAGGCAGATCACCTGAGGTCAGGAGTTCAAGCCCAGCCTGACCAACATGGAGAAACTCCATCTCTACTAAAAATACAAAAATTAGCTGGGCATGGTGGCACATGCCTGTAATCCCAGCTACTGGGGAGGCTGAGGCAGGAGAACTGCTTCAACCTGGGAGGCAGAAGTTGCAGTGAGCCAAGATCATGCCACTGCACTCCAGCCTGGGAAACAAGAGTGAAACTCCATCTCAAAAAAAAAGAAAAAAAAAAAGAAAAGAAAACACTGTGTAGTTTATTTAGTTGGCAGTGTTTCTCTATGAGAGGGACATAAAATAATGTGCAACTTACATCAGTGATGTCGTGGTCAATAAAATATAACCCTCTGTGTTTCAGCTTCTACCTCTAAAAACTGGGGCTAACAGTACCTGTTTTCAGACGGTACTATGAGGATTAATGGAGATAATCCATGTAAAGAGCCTGGTGCTGTATCTTGTGCATGCAAAGAGCTCTATAGTATTAGCTATCATCTGTAAGTATGGATACACAAATAGATAAGAAATTGTTAACACAGAAGTTCCCTCCAGGGAGTAGGATGGAGACTGAGAGGACATGAGAATAACCTGGGCTTTTTTTTGTTTTTAGACAGTCTCACTCTGTCGCCCAGGCTGGAGTGCAGCGGCATGATCTCGGCTCACTGCAACCTCCACCTCTTGGGTTCAAGCAATTCTCTGCCTCAGCCTCCTGAATAGCTAGGATTGCAGGTGCCCACCACCACGCACGGCTAATTTTTTGTATTTTTAGTAGAGACGGTGTTTCACCATTTTGGCCAGGTTGGTATTGAACTCCTGACCTCGTGATTCACCTGCCTCAGCCTCCCAAAGCGCTGGGATTACAGGCGTAAGCCACCGCACCCGGCGAGAATAACCTGTTTTATCCTGTACTCTTCTGTGCTGTCTAAACTTTTGTTAAACATGAGCATGTATTATTTTCATAAACATAACTTGACATGGAACGGTGCAGAGATCACAGCAGATGCTGGCCTAAGCTGGCAGTTCTTTGCCCTGTTTTCCCTCTGGCCTCCCTTTACTAAGTGACACCTGAGTCTATTCTTTCTAGATCACTTTTCTTCCAAACAACATATTTTCTCAGTTCTACAAACATGTCATCACTACACTGGTTGACTATACAATACCTGGGTCAACTCTCACCAAGGAAATATCTGCTTGATGAAGCAATGTATGGTTGGCCTGCTTTTCTGATATGATATTTAGCAATGATGTAGTTCTCTTGAGTTCATCACAGTTTTGTCTGCTTGGACACAGTATTGCATGATCCAGTCTCTTTTCCAGTTGTAGCTCTGACCAAGGTGGCTGGTGTCAGGATATTACAATGGATGGACCTCTCTGACCTTCCCCTTCTCTTGTTCCTACTCACCTTCATCTCGAAGCACACACGGCCCCTTCTGACCCCATAGCTGGCACGGGCTCCTGACCACAGGTAGGCAAAGCCCTCAATTGTGAGCGGATAGCCACTACTCCGATCTCGGGCCACTTTGAAGTGGAGGTCGCAGTTATCTGTGAAGGAAAAAGCCCAGTTGGTTCATGTTTTTGTTTTGTTGAGACGGAGTTTCGCTCTTTTTGCCCAGGCTGGAATGCAATGATGTGATCTTGGCTCACCCCAACCTCTGCCTCCCAGGTTCAAGCGATTCTCTTGCCTCAGCCTCCTGAGTAGCTGGGATTACAGGCATGTACCACCACACCTGACTAATTCTGTATTTTTTAGTAAAGACAGGGTTTCTCCATGTTGGCCAGGCTGGTCTCGAACTCCTGACCTCAGATGATCTGCCCGCCTCAGCCTCCCAAAATGCTGGGATTACAGGCGTGAGCCACCATGCCCGACCTGGTTGATGTTTTAAAAGTCCTAAGAAACAGGCAGAGGGAAGTTCCCCAAGTGCTGACCAGGAGTACACAAGTGAACACATCTTGGGGGCTTAAGCCATCCTCCCACTGCAGCCTCCTGAGTAGCTGGGACTACAGGGATATGCCACCATGCCCGGGTGATTTTTATATTCTTCGTAGACAGGGTTTTGCCATGTTGCCCAGACTCAAACTAGATTTTAGAATACAAAAAGGTTGATCACCACCACCATATATTCCGCCCTCTGTGCTAATTCTATCAAGTTGGGAACCAGACTTCTGTTTCCAACAGCTATACAGGGATCTGACCCTGATCCACGCCTGCCACCCAGGAACCAATGCCCAGGTGCCCCATAGGCTCCTAATTCCTCTCATAGGCCTAGGATTTTCCTACTGTTGCTCTTACCCTTCTCAATATTCAAGCAACCAGTCATGCCTCCAAGAAAGCCTTTCCTGACCATCCCTCCCATGAGGCACTCTCCTTTCTCTGAAGGCTGACCACTGTGGTCGGTACATTTCCATTTCATCAGACACTGCCTCATGAACCACTGCCCCCCAACACTTTTTAAACAATGTTTACCTCTACTCTGGGTAGATTTTGTCTTTGAGAGCTTGCGATATTAGAGACCGTATATATCTTTATCTCTTACAAAAGCATGTAGCCAGTGCTTTATAAACATAAGCTTCTGTAGAAATAGATGAATAAATTGCTGCTTATCTTCTGCTCTGTTGAGAAGTGCAGTGTTCTCAGACCTGACTGGGCTTCTGGGTGCATATAAAAATTTAGATTCACAGGCTCTTCATTAGACTCTGACTAGGAGGTCTGAGGAAAAGGACCTTTATAAGAAATCCTCCAAATGCTCAGATGCGCAGCGAAGGTGAAAGCCACTTATCCAGTGGAAAGAAAGCTGAACTGGAGGACAGACAGCAGGGTGGGCCAGGTTTGTGCCTCAGAGGACACAGTGACATTGGTTTCACCAAGAACGTGAGCAGCTGATGGAAACGGGAACTAGTTGTCAAAAGAGTTAAGTTTCCCCAGCAGCACTCAGATTCCCTTCCTGATTAGATGACAACCTCTGTGTGTACAGAGCAGTTCAGGGTTTTCCAAATTGCTCCTGTATCCACTGAGGAGTCTCCCTGAAAGTCCTCTGAGGTTATTACGGCAGAATTAACTGAAGGGAAGCTCAGAGAAGTAGAATGACTTGCCCAGGGTCCCACTGCTAGAGTTGGGAGTAGGTCTTCTGCCTCCAAACCAGGACTCTTGCTCCAGAGCTAAGCTGTGTGTCACATGTGGACTAACAATGTCTTTGGACGGTGCCAGGCAGGGATTCTGGTGAAGGTCAAGACACAATTTCCCCATACTGACTATAAGGCAGAATTAGATGGGCACTCCAAAGACTTACAGGTGTCAATAGCAACAAGGGTATCATCAAAGTCATCTTCATCCTCTTCAGCAGGAGGCTGAGGAGAGCGGCCCCTGTGTTAGAAACGGGGGTTAAGTCACACAAGAACAATACATGAGCACAAAGGAAAGAAAATGAATGTTCTGCTATAATCTACAAGTGGCCTCCAGACTGCTTCCTGAATCTCCATTTCTTCCCACAGAAGTGGGCAAAAGAACTCTGGAACCATACATCCTTGCAATGAGAGCAATGACCATCAACTCCTAGGGTGGAGACAGGGATTGGAGAGGGCATGCTCTGCTGAAGGGGGCATCAGAATCATTTAGGGAACTTTTTTGCTCTTTTTTTACACCCTAAGATTCTAATCCATACCCTCTGCATGTTGACAACCACTTCCACACTGATCTCTGTTACTGTTTGGAGGCTGTGGTATCTCAAAAGGGTGCTGTCCAGGAAGGGGCATGTGCAAAAGCCTAGATAAATCCCAATAATTACTATCTATCCATGTACCAGGCTTCTTAAAATCCTACATCTGAGAGAATTTGAGATGACCCATTTTTTTCAGTGTCCTAAATTATAAATGATATTCATTTTCCTACCAAAACACTAAAAAAGGGACTTAACACTGTTGGTTTCTGCTGTACAGGAATGAGGAAGAAGGGTAGAAAGGTAGAGTCTAACTAACACTCAGGGTCCTGCCTGGACAGTCTGGGTGGTCACAGTGCACTGCATGCACAGATGGGGAGCCCATGCCCATTTGGCTGCTGACTCTCCCAGCAGCAGCCTTCCCTCTGGTGGAGGGCCCCTCTGGCCTCGCCAGGCCAGGGCTAACACAGATGAGTCTCTTTCCTGAAGAGCAGCTCAGAGAAGCAGAATGACTTGCCCAGGGTCCCACTCATGAAGGAGACTCATGAGACTCATCTTATGAGTCTGTGCTCATCACATGTTAAGTCCATTCTACGAAACTTTCCCTGCCAGCCCAGGATCAGAGCAAGTGTTCTTCCTCTGCTCTCCATCAGCAAGTAGCTTCTAGGCCTCTGCTCTGTGGCAAGCAGTGGAAGAACACCATATGAGGTGGGCTCCATGTCCTAACTTAAGTCATAGCCTGGGACATCCAGGCCCTGTCTCAGAGAGTAACAAGCTAGTAAGAAGGTGGACTCTGCCAGATAGGAAACAGAATGTGTCAGATGACTAATCCAGGTGAGTACAGTGGCCATTGCTAGTTTTCATAATTGCAAAAGGCTTCAGATAGGAGAGGAAGGAAGGAAGGAAGGAAGGAAGGAAGGAAGGAAGGAAGGGAGGAAGGGAGGAAGGGAGGAAGGGAGGAAGGGAGGAAGGAAGGAAGGAAGGAAGGAAGGAAGGAAGGAAGGAAGGAAGGAAGGAGGGAAGGAAAGGACTTGGTCTGGAGGGAAAGGAAGGAAGGGCTTGTTAGGGAAGAGAAATGACCAAAGCAGAGGCTGCTGCCTCTTCTGAGCTCCTGAAACTTACCTGCATCCTGACTACTCACCTCAGAGGTTGTGGCTTACTTATGTATGTGTCTGAGTCCCCATACTGGAACAACAGAAGGCAAAACTCACTGCCCATCTTTATGTTGCTAGTGTCCAGCCCAAGAGTGGGCACTTCGTGACAGCACTGTGAGAGCTGACTGAACGAGTGGATGAATGGGAAGAGGATGTGTGTTTGGGAGTAGTGTTACGAAACAGATCTTTCTTTCATTACAGATATCAAGCAGCTGACTGCAGGGGCAGTAAGGCAAAGGACAGAAGAGGCAGGCTGGCATCTCACACATGAAAAGTCTAAGATATTTACAAGTTACCCTGCAGGTAAGAAGGGAGGAACTGGGGGAAGGACCAAAAGTTTAGCAAAGTTGAATCTGGTAGTAAGCACAGGAAGGAACAGAAAGAGTGTGAAAGCAGAGGGAATCTCTACTCAGCCCCTCTAGATTAGTGCAAATGTCCCCAGCAAGCACGAGGCTATGGATATAGAGACCTACCAGAGCAAGGGTGACTGCTGCCTCATACACCCACCTCCTATCCTCTCGGTGCTCAAAGTACCCCCGTCCCCGGTTTTCTTCATAAGGCCTCTTTCGACTCTGGAATTGCTGCCTGTCTGGCTTGAGTTGAGAAGCTTCAGGCGGGAGGAAGCTGGTGGGTGCTCCTTGCTTCATCTCTGTCTTCATTTCTATTGTCAGGACAAATTCAGACGGTCAAGACACTTGCAAGCTCCCCAGCTATCACTTTTCTGGTCCCTTTTCCCTTGGGAGATGTGAGCAGGATCCTCACTACAGTGATGAAGGGCTGGGCACAGGCAGCTTGCTGAGTTCAATAGAAGCCTGTTGAGCCAACCAAGGAGGCCGTACTGGAGAACAGGGCTAGGATCTGAGATGCCATGACCCTACATTCTCCAATTTCTCCTCCCAAAGAACCTCAGTTCTTACAAAGCTTCTTCAGTGTAGCAAGGGAGAGGGAGAGGATGAATTCAACAGGGTATTGTGGTCCTGCAGCTAACTCTACGGGCTTTAGTTGCCCTACCCACAGAGGCCAGAATCACTCCGGTTAAGCCATCCTATAGGTGCAATAACCTCTTTAAGTCATACCACTAACAGAAAGTCAGGATGGGATACCATGCTGTGGACCATGGGTAAGTCCTAGTCTCAGGCAGACTCCAGGAATCAGTGCCGAACCAAGAGCAAACTATAGATGTAGGCTAGCTTAATTTCTCCCACAGCGTTAATCCCTGATGCCGAGGCTCATTCACATCTACTCATTTCTGCATTCAACCCCAGACCATTTTGGATCATTCCCCAGCTTTGGCATGTGGATCACATCACTCGGAAAAGGCTCCTGGTTCTCTAGGGCAGGGATGGTGCTCAGCCATCCTGAAGAGAGCCTCCCTGGTTCCCAGCAATAGGTTGGGCTCACACAGGGCTCCTGATGAATGTCTGTGGATAACGGCACAGAAAATATTCTCCTGGGGCTGAATGATCCTACAAGTCTCACAGAGCCTGACACAAATCTGCAGTTTAACCTACATTCATTAAAGTTCTGAGCCACCCACAAGAAATGTCTGGGGATTTAACTTTGTGGATGAACCAGAATGGCATTAGACAAAATCAACCAGATACACTAAGAAAAGGCACTGGGGGGCCACAACACAGTAAGAGCAGCACAAAACTGGGGGTCAGTTCGGGCTCCATCAGTTCTCAATAGTGGGACCCTGCTTTCCAAATAGTAAGGCACAAATGATAAGGAATGCTGCTTATTTACCAAAAGGACTAGCCTGGGAGCAAGTTTCCTAGGTTCTAGCCCCAGCTCTGCCATCGGACAAGCCAACTCCTCAATCTATAAAATGGGGAGGAGAGGCCAGGCGTGGTGGCTCACACCTGTAATCCCAGCACTCTGGAAGGCCGAGGTGGGCAGATCACGAGGTCAGGAGATCGAGACCATCCTGGCCAACATGGTGAAACCCCATGTCTACTAAAAACACACAAAAAATTAGCTGGGCGTGGTGGCATGCCTGTAGTCCCAACTACTCGGGAAGCTGAGGCAGGAGAATCACTTGAACTTGGGAGGCGGAGCTTGCAGTGAGCCAAGATCGTGCCACTGCACTCTAGCCTGGGCAACAGAGCAAGACTCTGTCTCAACAAAAAAAAAAAAAAAAAAAAAAAAAGGAAGGAGAGAGTTGGCAACACGGGGAACTTTGTTCTATAAAAATATATACTTAACATGCTTGGGAAATCCTAAGTTTAAACAATACAACACAAGGTTTTTTGTCTATTTTTCATTAAAAAAAATATTTTCGGCCAGGCGCGGTGGCTCAAGCTTGTAATCCCAGCACTTTGGGAGGCCGAGACGGGCGGATCACGAGGTCAGGAGATCGAGACCATCCTGGCTAACACGGTGAAACCCCGTCTCTACTAAACATACAAAAAACTAGCCGGGCGAGGTGGCGAGCGCCTGTAGTCCCAGCTACTCGGGAGGCTGAGGCAGGAGAATGGCGTAAACCCGGGAGGCGGAGCTTGCAGTGAGCAGAGATCCGGCCACCGCACTCCAGCCTGGGTGACAGAGCGAGACTCCGTCTCAAAAAAAAAAATAAATAAAATATTTTCAGCAACACCAGCCCAAGACGACACAAGGTTTTTAAATTTAATTAAAAAAAATTTTTTTTTGGAGACAGAGGCTTACTGTTGCCCAGGCTGGAATGCAGTGGTGCCATCACGGCTCATTGGAGCCTCAACTTCCTAGCTCAAGCCATCCTCCCACCTCAGCGTCAAGAGTAGCTGGGACTTGGCTGGGCTCAGTGACTCATGCCTGTAATCCCAGCACTTTGGGAGGCCGAGGCGGGCAGATCACCTGAGGTCAGGAGTTTGAGACCAGCCTGGCCAACATGGTGAAACCCCATCTCTACTAAAAATACAAAACTTAGCCAGGCATGGTGGCAGGCGCCTGAAATCTCAGCTACTCAGGAGGCTGAGGCAGGAGAATCGCTCGAATCTGAGAGGCAGGGGTTGCAGTGAGCCGAGATCGCGCCATTGCACTCCAGCTTGGGGAACAAGAGTGAGACTTTGTCTCAAAAACAAACAAACAACAAAAAAGAGTAGCTGGGACTATAGGAATGTGCAACCATGCTCAACCACGCTCAGGTAATATTTTTATTTTTTAAAGAGACAGGGTTATGTTGCCCAGGCTGATCTTGAACTCCTGTACTCAAGCAATCTTCCCAAAGTGTTGGGATTACAGGCATGTAACAGCCATCACACTCAGCCTGTTTTTATTTTTGAGGCAAAGTCTTCCTGTTGCCCAGGCTGGACTGCAGTGCACAATCATAGCTTACTGCAGCCTCGAACTCCTGGGCTCAAGTGATCCTCCTGACTCAGTCTTCTGAGTAGCTGGGACTACAGGCATGTCACCGTGCTCAGTCAAATTTTAATTTTTTCTAAGACAACAGGGGTCTCACTATGTTGCCCAGGCTAGTCTTGGATTCCTAGGCTCAAGTGATCCTCCTGCCTTGGCCTCCTAAAGTGCTAGGATTACAAGCACGAGCCACTACGCCCTGACCTACTTTTTAGTTTTTTTTCCTTTGAGACAGGGTCTTACACTGTCACCCAGGCTGGAGTGTAGTGGTGCAATCATAGCTTACTGCACCCTCAAACTCCTGGGCTCAAGTGATCCTCCTACCTCTGTCTCCTGAGTAGCTTTAACTATAGGTGTGTGCATGTACGCAGTCATAGCCACGCCTGGCTAATTTTTAAATTTTTTGTAGAGAAGGGGTCTCACTATGTTGCCCAGTCTGGTCTGGAACTCCTGGTCTCAAATATCCTACTACCTTGGCCTTCCAAAGTGTTGGAATTATAGGTGTGAGCCAGCACACCTGGCTTGAGGCTTGACACACAGCTGTTTTTTTTTTTTTAAATTCAGGACTTCTCAGAGCCTTTAATGTTCTAACGAGCATAGTGAATTTCCAAGAGATGATATAGCACATGCTACATTTTCCAGACACATTTGGCTAAGGAACCCTTTTCTGAGAATCCCCTAATAATGTCCCCTGGAACAATAATCTTCAGAACATGAGAAATACCAGATTAGACTTAGAAGGCTCTTTCTGGCTCCCCCATTCTAGGATCCTAAATAAGATTCAAACATTAGTCTAGGGGGTCTCAACTCTCCAGGGTCCTGATACTAACATCTTTTTTTTTTTTTTTTTTTTGAGATGGAGTTTCACTCTTGTCGCCCAGACTGAGTGCAATGGCACGATCTTGGCTCACTGCAACCTCTGCCTCCCGGGTTCAAGTGATTCTCCTACCTTAGTCTCCCAAGTAGATGGGATTACAGGTGCCCGCCACCACACCTGGCTAATTTCTGTATTTTTTTTTTTTGGAGACAGAGTCTCACTCTGTTGCCCAGGCTGGAGTGCAGGGGCACAATCTCTGCTCACCACAAGCTCCGCCTCCCGGGTTCATGCCATTCTCCTGCCTCAGCCTCCCGAGTAGCTGGGACTATAGGCGGCCGCCACCACGCCCGGCTAATTTTTTGTATTTTTAGTAGAGACGGGGTTTCACCGTGTTAGCCAGGATGGTCTCCATCTCCTGACCTCGTGATCTGCCCACCTCGGCCTCCCAAAGTGCTGGGATTACAGGCTTGAGCCACCGCGCCGGGCCTAATTTTTGTATTTTTAGTAGAGACGGGTTTCACCATGTTGGCCAGGCTGGTCTTGAACTCCGAACCTTAGGTGATCCGCCTACCTCGGCCTCCCAAAGTGCAGGGATTAGAGGAGTGAGCCACCGCACCGGGCTGATACTAACATCACTTTTTTTTTTTTTTTGAGACAGAGTCCTGCTCTGTCACCCAGGCTGGAGTGCAGTGGCCGGATCTTAGCTCACTGCAAGCTCTGCCTCCCGGGCTCCCGCCTTTCTCCTGCCTCAGCCTCCCAAGTAGCTGGGACCACAGGCGCCCACCACCACGCCTGGCAAATTTTATTTTTTGTATTTTTTAGTAGAGACAGGGTTTCACCGTGTTAGCCAGGATGGTCTCAATCTCCTGACCTCATGATCCGCCCGTCTCAGCCTCCCAAAGTGCTGGGATTACAGGCTTGAGCCACCAACTAACATCACTTTCATACAGATACCATGGAACCTCCCCTCTCCCAACACTTGGAAGTAGGACTGAGATCTTTCCTTTAAACAATTCTTGCCAGAGTGACAAAGTCTAGATGAATTCCCCAATAAAAAAGATGCATAGTTTCTCTGGGAAGACACACTCTAAGCAGAGGGTAAAGGTTCCACGTAGATTCTGTTTCCATCCAAAGAGATGAAACATGTGTATTTTCCTACCTGGGCGATAGACCTGCTGCTGCTCCATTTCCAGTGGTCTCCTCTCGTAGCCGGACTCGTTTTCTTGTTTGATGACTTGGGTATCGTAGAATTGGTTCTGCCTGGTAATATTGTCCATGGCATCTTAAAACAAAATAAAAAATGGCCAATTAGAGGGGCGGTTCATGGAGAACCCTGGACCAAAGGGTCCAGAAGGCATCTGCGGGCCCAGGAGCTCAACTTAAGAGTGGTAAGAATAACAATATTAACTATTCATGGAGTGCATACTATACTCCAGAGCCTGGGATCCAGCTGAAGACAAACTTGCCCCACTGAAGCCTTCAGTTTAGGGAGACAGACAAATCTTAAAACAAATACATGCAAAAATTTAATATGATTGTGTTGAAGGCTACAAAGTAGTACCAGGAGCTAAGAAAGGGACCTGGAAAATAACAGATAAGCCTTGACTCAAAGGATACATAGGTGATGACTCAGTGATGAGAATGGAGAATGTTACTGGGGTTGGGATAACACATGTGAAAGCTCAGAGGTGGAACTAAAACCAGAGATTCCCTCAAGAACCTTGCAGCCCAACCCAGAGAGAATTTTAGAAAGCTAGGATGGGCAGCATCAGGCTCTCCTCCCCAGGGGCTAGCTCTCAGTCAGGGCCCCAAGGGCCCTACTACTGGCTATGCCAGGAGCCATGGGACAGAACCAAAGGGAAGGAGAGACTATTCTGCCACTTGCTAACTGACTGGATACCTTCTCAGAGGATAAATACATCTGGGCACAAACCAGGTGCAGCCCAAAGCGAAGAAAGTCACAGGTCACGTGGTTTGCTACAGGTCTGTTGACCAAGGTTGAAGGAGGGCTTAAGGAAGGCATGAAGGGGGCTCAAAGGACTTTGTTGTAGCAAGTAACGGAGAGAGGAAGAAACAGCATTATCTCCTTAATTGGAACACAGGGCCCTTTCAAACTATTCTGCTGCTTCCAGGCTCCAAGCGCAGTACTCCGCTTCCCACAAAGCCTCTTTTCCTGAGCATCTCTCCTGTGTCCACAGAGGCAGCCTCTCCTGGAGAGGCTATGATTCTAGGGTCCTTCTCCACTCCCTAAAACATCCCCCTTCTAACAAAAGGCAGGCCCAGTGCTAAGCCCCTCACACATGCGATTTCATTCATAACACCCCCGGGGGCTAGAGCGAACACACTATTTGTTGATTAACCCCATTTTACACGTAAGGAAACCAGGCTCACAGAGATGAAGTGACTTGCCAATATCTTTAAGCCAGATTTGAAACGAAGTCTGTCTGAGTCTAGAATCTACGCTCCAAAGCACCTAATTCGCTTTCCTCTCAGAGACGACTCTCTGGCCAGACCACCAGGTAACTACTACCCCACTACCCTTTCTTGCTAGGCATTCCTGCCACGGTCCCTCCTGCTCTAGACACACACACACAGGCCCACTCCTTTCTTCACAAGTCTCTGCAATGGGAAGTTCTCTTTCCAGCACCTGGATCCTAGATAATCTCTAGGCCATTGCCTATCCCAAATCCACACTCGAGTTATCTCCCTCCGGGAAACTCTATCTCTTATGAAAAAGTATCCAATGCCAATCCCAAATCTTGTCTCCACTGTTACCTCATTTCTGTCCTCATTCCCTTAGCCCCAAGTCCCATGGTGCCCTCTTTTCGGAAAAACTCCACAAATTCTTACGCCAGAATCCCTTCTACTTACTCCTTAACCTTTCCAGTCCCCCCATTTCCCAGTCCTACTAGAAACCTGCCCTGAGGCCTGGTGCAGTGATTCACGCCTGTAATCCCAGCACTTCAGGAGGCTGAGGTGAGCAGATCACTTGAACCCAGGAGTTCAAGACCAGCCTGGGCAACATAGCGAGACCCCATCTGTATTTTTAAAAAAGAGAAAGAAAGCAAGCTCCTTTTCCTTTTTTGAGACAAAGTTTCACTCTTGTTGCCCAGGCTGGAGTGTAATGGCATAATCTCGGCTGACCACAAACTCCCCCTCCCAGGTTCAAGCGATTCTTCTGCCTCAGCCTCCCAAGTAGCTGGGACTACAGGCGCCCACCACCACGCCCGGCTAATTTTTGTATTTTTAGTAGAGACGGGTGATGGGGTTTCACTATGTTGGCCCGGCTGGTCTTGAACTCCTGACCTTGTGATCCGCCCGCCTCGGCCTCCCAAAGTGCTGGGATTACAGGCGTGAGCCACTGCACCCGGCCCGAAAGTTGCTTTTTTCTAACTGAAGATTCACTCCGTCCTATACCAGGGTTTCCTCTCCTCAGACAACCGCAGATCTACCAGAACCCATTCCCAGAGTCACACCTCCTGGCTGATGCAGAGTTCTGTGCTTCCCGCTGAAGGCCCCCACTCCCTGGGTACACAAATAACTGCTTCTGGGAACCGACCATATCTCTGGGAGACGCTCAGGTCCAGAAACATTCCCCACACTCCACTCTGAGGCCTCCAGTGAAGTCAACAGGTTTTCTTTCTCTTTGCTCCCTACAGCCTCCCCCCTCCCCATATTCGCTAAGCCAGATACATACTCCTTCTGTGCTGGACACAGGATCCTCTGTCTCCCGCCACATATTTCATCCACTTGGAATGTTACCAACTCATCTGCCCCCATCCCACCCGCAGCTACCCCGTTCTCCAAAAAGCCCACAGTTAGCTCTAGACCATTCAGCAGCAGCCTCAGAGTTATCTGTCCTCAGTCTTCTTAGCTCTAGACCCCCAGATCCTTTGTTGAGGGAAAATCCTCTCCCCCTCCAGCCTCTGGACACCAGGGCTCCCTACACCTCTTCTAGAAGCCAACCAGAAAGTCCCCAGATCTCCCAGCACCAAATGTCCAGGCTATGCCTGCTTCAAGGGTGGCCTTCCAGCCCCGGAAGAGAGATGGGGGTGCCCTCTCGTTCAATCTCCCGCAGCCCCTAAATGCTCACCAGCCAAACTCCAAAGCACTGAGTCCATTAGACCCTCCCCAGCCACAGACACCAGCGCCTCCACCTCACCCACCCACCCCCGATCGCATCCAGAGGCATACTCCAGGATTCTGCTTCCTCAAAACTCTCGCAGCCCCGCACACCTGGACATTCTTTCCCCACCCTGGAAACACGGCTCCCCACCCCGCAGCCCACACGCTGGGCTGGCCAGGCCGCCAAGCCCAAGGAGCTCCGAACCCCAAGATCTCCATTTTCGAGACCCTCCCAACCCAAATGGAAAACCTCTTGTTCTTCCGACTCTCTTCGGCTCCAGAAACCAGTTTCCGGTCTCCGATCCCTACGGTAAGGAATCCTCCCCGCCACCCCCGTCCCTCACCTCCGAAACCCAGAGGCCCCTCCCCCAGTGTGCCCCCTGCACCGAGCGTCTGGATCCACCCTCCGGTCGTGCCGGGGCCCTTGTCCCCAGATCCTTTTCGGCGGCGGGTAGCGGGATCCCCCGATCCTCAGGTCGTCTCCCCGACCTCAGGCGCTGGACTCCCGCGTCCCACAGCCCTTTCCTCGGCCCAGGCTCCGGGCTCCCCGGCCCCCGCCCCGCGCACTCTCACAATGTCCGTCCGGCCCCGAGTAGCCGCCGGGCTCCGCGTGCGGCTGCAGCCCGGGCGGCGGTGGCTGCGCGGTCCCCTCCAGCTCGGAGCCCCCCTCGGTCTCGACCTCCTCGTTGATGTGCCCGGGTCGCCCCGGTTCGTCGTCGGCCTCGAGCTCCCGCTCGTCGTCAGGCTCCTCGGCCTCCAACGCTGCCTGCAGCCGCTCAGCAAGCTCGGCCTTGAGGCCTCGAGTGTCCAGGCCGCGGCGCTGCAGCTCCTCGCGAAGTTCGTTCACCTTCAGACGGCGCACATCCATGGCCCGGGCCCCCGGGGTGGCCCCCGAGCCCGGCCCGGCCTCCCAGGGCTCTGTCCCCCTTAAACCTTTCCTGTCAGGAGGCGAAGGGGGAAAGGGGGGGGGCCCACTCCAATGGCGGCGGCGGCTCAAAATGGCCGCCGCCACCGCCTCCCCCTTTACCCGTGCCTCGTCCGATGTAATACGAGTGCCAATTGGTCAGTGCATGGGGCAACGGGCGCGGGCCCGGAAACCTAGCCAATCAGAGTGCGGTTTTCAAAACAACGGCAACGAGAAGGCCTACGAGCTACCGGGTAGGAAGCGTTGGCCTACGTCGAAGCCGAGGCCGGAGCGGAGGGCGGGAAAAGGCAGGAGGCGGAGCGTGCGCTGATTGGGTAGCTCTCGCGCGCCGGCTGCAGTAAAGCCCAATGAAAATAAGGGAGTAACGCTTTGGACCAATCAGCGGTGAGATCTCAGAATGAGCGTCCGACGGCCTTTCCTGCGCAGTCCTTTCATCAAACTAAGTGTCTCTGTAACACACATTCCGATTGGTGTATATCTCCCGCCCCTTGAGGAGTCCGAGCGGGTAAAACCACTAGAACCAATCAAATGGAGGGTCGTCAGAAACCCCTCCTTCCTGTTGCCTTTAAGAAACCGGAAAGAGATGAATTCACCAGGGGCCCGCCCCTTGCCGTTAGGGCGGTTTCAAAACAATCTGCCCACCAATCGCAGTTATTGTCTTAGCTCACTAAAGCGTAGAGATGGCTCGTTTTAGGAAAAATGCCCCAGATTGGCCGTGCTTCAGAGGACTGCCTCACAAATTTCGCTGTAGGAGGAGGTATACGAAATAGATATTAAGTGGATATACAGTTCGTAATCTGGAAGGAACCCAGTTGCCTTTAGTAAAAGCAAAATTTTGACTTTAGAGAGTCCCGAAGGTTTGACTATAGAGACTAGACTAACAACGGGAGGCTAGTTGTAAAGGACACGGCCTCCCCTTCCCTTGGGTAGTCCGCGGCGGCCTTGCTCTATGGTCGGTGCCTGACGTGGAACGGGCGCTCTGCACGCGACCATAGAGCCTTCCCCTTACGAAAGACATCCAGAAGTTCACCGACCGCCCTCTCCAATCCTCTAATCGGCTGTTCCCGTAAATCGGGCTGTCTGGCGTCTGTATTGACAAGCTCAAACCCACGGATCCGTCATTAACCTTCGCGCTCATGAATACAAAAGCCACAGAGCTTCCCTGTGTCTAATGCTGCACCACCTGTCGCCTCTAACTCAGAAAACAAAACTCCAGTAAGACGCAATCGGGATACATGATGCAGACGCCCACTGCCTCCTGAGCCACACGTTAAGCCCGCAGAAGCCACACACCATCTCTACTTAGACAAAGGCACACCCCGCAGACGTAAACAAACAGGCGTGCGTCAGATCAGACGCATCCAGTTCTTTTGTTTTGTTTTGTTTTGTTTTGTTTTTGGGACGGAGTCTCGCTCTTGTTGCCCAGGCTGGAGTGCAGGGCCTCGATCTCAGCTCACCGCAACCTCCGCCTCCCGTGTTCAAGCGATTCTCCTGCCTCAGCCTTCCGAGTAGCTGGGATTACAGGTCCCCGCCACCGCGCCCGGCTAATTTTTGTATTTTTAGTAGAGAGAGGTTTCACCATGTCGGCCAGACTGGTCTCGAACTCCTGACCTCAAGTGATCCGCCCGCCTCGGCCTCCCAAAGTGCTGGGATTACAGGCGTGAGCCACCGCGCCCGGCCCCAATTCTGATCTGCTTTGGGTAAGGTACCCAGCTGCAGTGTAGAGGTGCCCACTACGGTCCGCAGAGGCAGGCGGCATCGAATGATAAAGATAACACAGGATAGTTGCACTACAAGCGAACACTACAGCAACCCAGACACACAGCACCCACTCAGCAGCGGGACAGACACTCACGTGGGCCCAGAGGTTCCAGTCCAGACACCCCGCCCCTCGCCCACGTCCGACTTCCTCTCTCTCTCCTCCCAGCTTCCCACAATGATTTGTTCTAAAAAAGTTTGTGGCCCGGATTGAACTGTCCCTGGTTCTCAGGAGTCGCCACTGGAGGGCGTCCGGGCGCTGCCAAGGGTTTCTCCATTTGCTGCTGGCCACACCCGCGAACGCCTGCTCGCCAGTGCATGCCAGACACGGTGGGTTGGTCTTGGCTGGAGGCCCCTTGTGGGTCCGTGATGGTCGAAGGTGTTCTGTGCCTGTGTTTCTATGTCAGTCTGAACGTTCGGGGCTGTAAGTACCTGTTGTAATCTCCACGTCTCTTGAGTATTTGTGTCACTTGACTCTGGGTCTGTGTCTCTTCCTATTCGTGGCAGGTATCTGCCTGAGCATGTTTGTAAATATGTTTGTGTCTGTGTAATTCTGTGTGTCTGTGTTACTCTATGCATCTGAATTTCAGTCTTTTTATTTGTGACCAGGTCCTCCCGGGTGTGTCCATTAATTCATGTGTCTGTTACTTTGCGGGGCACAGGTGTGTGTGTGTCTGTGATGCTGGATCCGTATGCCAGTTCCTCACTGGGCGTTTCTGAGAGCATGCGTCTCTTGCTTGTGTGTCTTTTTGTCTATCTGTATGTTCATCTCTACCCTCTTTAGTGAGGAGAGAATTCCAAGACCCCACCAAGCCTTCTTTTTTCTGATGGGGGAAACTGAATTGCCAGGGAACGGGGCCACATCACAGCTAAAAGGAGACAAGAGGAGACAGAAGCTCATTGATATACAAACTTTTATGTGACCTGAGCCCCTCTGAAGGCACCAGAGTCCACACTGTATACTCAGAAGATGAAGGATTGGCTCAGGGGGGCAACATAACCCGGAAGGCGGGAGATCGTCCATCCCCTGCGGGAAAGGAGGCATCCCTAATGCATTGCACAGGCTTGAAGGGGGCACACCCCCACAGGAGGGGAGGAGGAAGCAATGGTGGCTAAAAAGGAGACAGGCATCCCAAAGAATACTACAGTATAGGGTTAGAACCTTGGAATTGCACTTAATAGTCTAGACCTGTGGACCTTTAGACTCTTAGAAACTTAGAACATTTGAGCCTTAGAATTACAGTGCTTAGAACTATAAGATTTTAGAAATGTGGATTCTTGGATGCTTAACCATGGTCCTAGAGAGGCAGAATGCAGCAAAGAACCTAAAGGTGTCCAACATTAGAAATGATTAGAACTTGGTGTCTAGTTAGTCACAACTGAGTGTGAGAGTCTTATAACTTAGATACTTAGGATCCAGAATCTTGGACCAATGGAATCTAAAGTGCCTTGAAACAGAACAAACCATTAGAATCTTATTTAATCGTCTAGAATCTTGGAGCATCTGATCTAGAATCTTAGACACAGAGAATCTAAGATCTTAGAGTAAGTCTTAGACTATCACATCTTAGAACACTGGACCTTAGAAACTCCATCTTTAGACTCTTAAAACTTTTGAATTACAGATTCTAGAGCTTTTGACCCTTAGGATGTAAGATCTTATACAAGAGAATCTGTTATCATAAAGCCTCAGAAACTATAATTGATCATCATTAGAATCTTAGAACTTGAGAAGATAAAATTTTGAAGGCTTATGGTCTAGAGTCTTACAGCCAGAGTATCTAGACTCTCAGAGCCTTAAAACATCATATTTTAGAACACTAGGCCTTAGAACCTCCATGTCTAGAATTAAAGAATCTTTAGAATCTAGAATCTTACATTCTAAGGACTCTGAACCCTAGAAAAATAAAAATCTAGAATCATAGAGCCTTAGATCCTAAAATCAGAATCTTAGAGCTTTAAAATCTAAAACCTTGAGGCCTTATCAAAAATATTAGAACCAGAAAATCTAAAACCACAGAATCTCAGAGCCTTACAATAGTAGGTCTTAAGGTTGAGTGCAGTGGCTCACGCCTGTAATCCCAGCACTTTGGGAGGCCGAGGTGGGTGGATCACTTGAGGTCAGGAGTTTTAGACCAGCCTGGCCAGCATGATGAAACCCTGTCTCTACTAAAAATACAAAAATGAGCCAGGTGTGGTGGCGCGTGCCTGTAATCCCGGCTACTTGGGAGGCCGAGGCAGGAAAATCATTTGAACTTCGTAGGTGGAGGTTGCAGTGAGGCAAGATTGCACCACTGCACTCCAGCCTGGGCGACAGAGCGAGACTCTATCTCAAAAAAAAAAAAAAAAGAAAAAAAAAGTAGGCCTTAAAACCTTAGCATTTTAATGGAATTAGAGACTTTGGAATTTCAGGTCCTTAGAACCAAAGACTCATAGCATCTTTGAAACCCAGAACCTTTGAATCTAGACTCTTTAAACTTTAGACTCTAGAGTCTTGGAATGTTAATACCTGGGAGGACTTCACATATTGCAATCCAACCCCTTCCTTTTACAGATGGTGATGCTACTGCTTTCAAGGTGATGCTACTGTACAGAGAAGGGGAGGGACCTGTCTGGGTTGGAGGTGGGATAGGTAGGAAGATAGGGCTTCAGGTGGGGATAAGGCCTGGGGTGGGAAAGTGGGGAGGTGGAGTTTCCCCCAGTGGCAGTGCCTAGCTTGGATCCTGAGAGGGAGTCCCAGGTGGAGGGTTGTCTCAGGCGCCATCCTCCTGCCCTGGGGCTGCTGGGGAGCCCCTATCAGCAGGCTGAGCGGGGCTAGGGGCTGTGGAAGGGCAGAGGACATAGCGTCCAGCAGGATGGACCTCAGCCGAAGTGAGGCAGCTACAGGAATCCTTAGGGTCTAGCTGGGTTGGGGGGTCAGCTCCTCCAGCAGCGCCGGGAGGTTCAGGATAACCTCCACCCTCATCCATGTTGACATAGAGGATTTCGTCAGGCTCCTGGGCAGGAGGCAAGGCCTTCAGTGTGTTCTCCAAATCTTCCCGCAGCTCTGTAAAACTTGGCCGGTCCTGGGGATTTAGCTCCCAGCACCGCGACATCAAGGCATACCTAGGGCAGCAAAACGAGGGTTGGGAGATTGAGCAGGGACTCAGAAGGGGGGCATTCTGGGAGCCTGGGGACGTTTTAGGACACTCAGGGGACTGGGGGCATTTTAGGGGACTGGAGGGAGCCTCAGCAGTTTGAAGCCATCTATGGGGATTTGGGAATTCCCAAGAGTTTCTGAGTTGGGTCCTGGGAGACTCAGGAGCTGGGAAGGGTCTTGGGAAACCTGGCTGGGTATGGAGTAGTATTCTGATGAGGGTTTGCTAGAACAGACTTTCCCAGCTCCCCAGAGCAGACTTGCATCAAAGCCTGGCTATGCCTCTTACAAGCTGTGCTGGTTTAAAATAGATCCATAAATTCTTTGACCCTCCTCCCCGCAAAAGATGGAGAATAAATCGTCTCCTCTTGAGCATGGGCAGGACTTAGTGACTTGCTTCTGATTTGGCAGAAGCAATGGCGTGTGTGACTTCTGAGACTAGGTCATAAAAGGCATGCGGCTTCCTCACACTTTGTCTTGCCACGTTGTGAGTAAGATCAAGCAGTGCCACCAAGGGTTCCACCTGGCAACGAACTGAAGCCTCCTGCCACAGCCATGTGAGTAAGCCACCTTGAAAGCAATCTTCCAGTCCCAAGCTTCAGATGACTGCAGCCCCCAATGATATCTTTGTAACTTCATTAGAGATCCTGAACCAAAATCACTCTGATAAGCTGTTCCCAATATCCAACTTTCAGAAACCATGGGAGATAATAAATGTTTGTTGTTTTAAACTACTCGATGTGGGGATATAGATAATAAACACACCAGCTGTGCAACCTTTGACAAATAAATCGCCCTCCCAGACTGGGCACAGTGACTCACGCCTGTAATCCCAGCACTTTGGGAGGCTGGGGCGGGTGGATGATGACGTAAGGATATCAAGACAATCCTGGCTAATGCAGTGAAATCCCATCTCTACTAAAAATACAAAAAAAAAAAAAAATTAGCTGGGCGTGGTGGCACGTGCCTGTAGTCCCAGCTACTTGGGAGGCTGAGGCAAGAGAATCGCTTGAACCTGGGAGGTTGCAGGGAGCCAAGATCAAGCCATTGCACTCCAGCCTGGGCGACAGAGCGAGACGCGAATAAATAAATAAAAATAAATTACCCTCCCTGTAGGACTGGATTTTCTCATCTGCAAAATGGGAATCGTAATGATACCTCTCCACACCATATGGCTGTGGTAAGGACCAAATGATCTAACACATGCCAGGCACCTAAAACAGTGCCTTCTAGTCAGTTCTATAAAAATATTAACTGTTGGCCGGGCACGGTGGCTCAAGCCTGTAATCCCAGCACTTTGGGAGGCCGAGACGGGTGGATCACGAGGTCAGGAGATCGAGACCATCCTGGCTAACATGGTGAAACCCCATCTGTACTAAAAAATACAAAAAACTAGCCAGGTGAGGTGGCAGGCGCCTGTAGTTCCAGCTACTTGGGAGGCTGAGGCAGGAGAATGGTGTAAACCCGAGAGGCGGAGCTTGCAGTGAGCTGAGATCTGGCCACTGCACTCCAGCCTGGGCGACAGAGCAAGACTCCGTCTCAAAAAAAAAAAAAAAATGTTAACTGTTATTTTTACTCCTCTCAGCTCTTGGAGTACCCAAGGTGGACTGAGGAGTCTGAAGCCCCAGGCTGTCTCCTCCTGACCCAACCAGGCTCCTCTCTTTACCCTCAAAGTGCTGGCTAAATGTCACGGCCTTCTCTGCATGCTCTAATACTGCAGAGTTTGATAAGCATTCCCTAAAGGATCCTGCAAACATCTCAGAGGAGACCTGAGTCTGCAGAAGGTCAATAAAACAAACTGGAGGGTTTTGCAGAGAGTCCTGGGTGTTGAGGAGCAGGTGGGGGAAGCATGGTGTGCTCAGGAGTCTGGAATGAGAAGTCTCTGGGAGTGCATGTTCCAACAGCAGGGCCGCCAGGTAAGACTGTGCTGTTCTTCACTACCCAAGGATACCTGGCTTGGGGATGGGGAGCCAGGGGACTGGTTCAGCCTGCATTCCAGACACAGACAAAGGAGGAAAGGGTGTCTTCAGCTGATTTGCACCCCACTGGCCAGTGGTGGCCCTACTCAGAGCATTGGTGAGGGGCAAGTGGGTCATTCAGCATTCTCAGGGATTCTGTCCGGGTTATAGAGAGTACTGGACCTGTGAGGGCCATGTGGGGGTAGTCAGGGGTTTGGAATGAATTCTGGGTTGGGGGAAACCTAAGGGTCCTCACAGTCCATCCAGACAGTCCGCAGGCTGCTTCAGGCGATTTCCCTGGCGCAGATAGTCATAAATCTCGCTGTTCTCCACGCCTGGATATGGGGTTTGGCCTCTTGTGGCAATCTCCCACATTGTCACCCCGAAGGACCACTGTATGGGGCAGAGGGAGGGAATTAGACGGTCTCTCCTGCACAGAATCACCCGCCCCAATACCCAGGTTCATGGGTACACCCACACTTATGTACACATGTTCACAACCATCTTCTGGGAGCGTCACAAGTATTCACAGAAACATAATACTTTAGCTGGGCGCGGTGGCTGACGCCTGTAATCCCAGCACTTTGGGAAGCTGAGGTGGGCGGACCGCCTGAGGTCAGGAGTTTGAGACCAGCCTGGCCAATATAGTGAAACCCCATCTCTACTAAAAATACAAAAATTAGCCAGGCGTGGTGGTGGGCGCCTGTAATCCTAGATACTCGGGAGACTGTGGCAGGAGAATCGCTTCAGCCCGGGAGGCAGAGGTTGCAGGAAGCCGAGATCATCATGCCACTGCACTCCAGCCTGGGTGACAGCATGAGACTCCATGTCAAAAAAAGAAAAAAAAAAGAAAAAAAAAATATATGTAAAGTATTTGACACAGGTATACACATGAATAAGTAACTTTTGTGGATGCATACACATGCTCACCATCACACGCATATACACACTTCATGGATACATGAGCTCATGTGCCACTCTGCACACCCTGGCTGTCCACATTCTACGAGTGTGTGCGCATGCACACATAATCACTGCAGCTTCTTCTAACCTAAACTGTCTACACTGCTACCATGCACACATGGGCCTGTATTTATCCTGGGCATGTATGCACCACTGTTCAGAGATGCCCACCATACTCCAAGACATGCCTAGCCCATGTAGACAAGCCCCTGCAAAGGGAAGCCAACATGTCCCTGTGACCCTTGCATTCACAGCCGCCCAGTCAGGCCATGCCCTCCCATGGCTCCCCACTCTTGGTGGGGATGCACGTACCACATCACTCTTGCTCGTGTAGACACGGTCAGCTAGACTCTCAATGGCAATCCACTTGACTGGCATCTTGGCGATACGTCCCTGGCGGTAGTAGTCCCCGTTGTAGATCTTCTTGGAGAGCCCAAAGTCCGCCACACACACGGACATGTTCTCATTCAGCCTGTTTGGATTGGGGAAAGGAACAGGGTCAGGGCATCGGTCACGTCCACCAGGAAGTCTGCCCTGGCTCTCAGACACATCTGCACCTCCTCCCCTCACTGTCCTGGCTGCGGGGTGGGGATATGTCTCCCAAATCTTCACCCCATTCCAGAAGGGAACTGCTTTACTTCTTGTTCACTCTGTCAAATGAGGATGGGACAAAGGGCTTCCTCAGGCCTTCCCAACTTTGGCTCTTTGCTAGATTCTAAGGTCCTTCCTTGAGTTTGATTCCTTGATGAAAAAGCATTTTTTTTTCTTGAAGTATAGTGTACATACAGAAATGTGCACAAGTCGTAAGTGAGCAGCTCACTGAATTTTCACACACACACCTGTGTAACCAGCAGCCAGATTAAAAAACAGAACATGGCTGGGCACGGTGGCTCACGCCTGTAATCCCAGCACTTTGGGAGGCCAAGGCAGGTGGACCACTTGAGGTCAGGAGTTCCAGACCAGCCTGGCCAACATGGTGAAACTCTTGTCTCTACTAAAAGTACAAAAATTAGCCAGGTGTGGTGGTGTACACCTGAAATCCCAGCTACTTGGGAGGCTGAAGCAAGAGAATCAGTTGAACCCAGTAGGCGGAGGTTGCAGTGAACTGAGATCGCGCCACTGCACTCCAGCCTGGGCAACAGAGCAAGTGAGACTCTGTCTCAAAAAAAAAAAAAAAAAAAAAAATGGCCAGGCACAGTCGCTCAAGCCTGTAATTTCAGCACCTCGGGAGGCCAAAGTGGGAGGATTACTTGAGGCTAGGAGTTCAAGACCAACCTGGAAAACAAAACAAGACCCTGTCTCTACAAAAAAAATTAAAAACTAGCTGGACATGGTGGCACATGTCTGTAGTCCCAGCTACTTAGGAGGCTGAGGCAGAAGGATAGCTTGAACCAGTAGTTGGAGGCTACAGTGAGCTATGATCATGCCACTGCACCCCACGCTAAAGGACAGAGTAACACTCTGTCAAAACAAAAAAGAAAAGAAAGAAAGGGAATGAAAGAGAAAGCAAGGGAAAGAGAGAGAGGGAGGGAGGGAGGGAGGGAGGAAGGAAGGAAGGAAGGAAGGAAGGAAGGAAGGAAGGAAGGAAGGAAGGAAGGAAGGGAGGGAGGGAGGGAGGGAGGGAGGGAGGGAGGGAGGAAGGAGAAAGAAAAAAAGAAAGGAAGGAAGGAAAGAGAAAGAAAGACAGAAAGAAAGAAAAGAAAAAAGAAAAGGAAGAAAATCCATGGGACAGGACATTCATACGATGGAATACCATACCACACAGCAAAGAAAAAAAGCAAACTACTCCTACACAGATGCATCTCAAAAACATCCTGCTGAGCCATAGAAGCCAGACACAAAGCAGTACAAACTGCATGATCCCATTTGTATGACTTTTCAGAACAGGCGAAACTAACACTGAGAAGTCAGGATAGTGGGTACCACTTGGCGGTAGTGATTGGAAAGAGGAAGAGGCATGAAGGAGCCTGCTGGGGCTAACAAATATTCTTTACCTTGATCTAGTGGTTACATGGGTCTATACCCATAAAAATTCATTGAGCTGAGCTTGCACGTATACGATGTGTATATTTTAGTGTATGGAAAATATACATCAATTTTTTTGGAGATGGGGTCTTGCTCTGTTGTCCAGACAGTAGTGAAGTGATAGCATCATGGCTCACTTCAGCCTCAACCTCCTGGGCTCAAGCAATCCTTCCACCTCAGCCTCCCAAGTAGCCGGGACCACAGGCATACACCACCATGCCCAGATAATTTATTTTTTGTAGAGGCAGGGTTCACTATGTTGCCCAGGCTGGTCTTGAACTCCTGGGTACAAGTGATCCTCCTGCCTCAGCCTCCCAAAGGGCTGGGATCATAGGTGTGAGCACCTGGCTCGGCACCTGGCCGAGATTAATATTCTAACTCTGTGGTTCCATTCCCTCCACCCTCTACCCTCCCCTTACCCTCTATTCTGGCTTTTGGGGGATTTATTGTTCTTTCTTTTTTTCTTTTTTTTTTTGAGATGGTGTCTAACTGTTGTTACCTAGGCTGGTCTCGAGGCTCAAGCAATCCTCCCACCTCAGCCTTAGGAATGGCTAGGATTACAGGTTACTATTTTCTTTTTTCTTTCTTTCTTTTTTTTTGAGACAGAGTCTCGCTCTATCACCCAGGCTAGAGTGCAGTGATGTGATCTCGGCTCATTGCAACCTCCGCCTCCCGGGTTCAAGCAATTCTAGTGTTGGGATTACAGGCACACACCACCACACCCGGATGAATTTTGTATTTTTAGTAGAGAGGGGGTTTCGCCAAGGCTGGTCTCGAACTCCTGGCCTGAAGTGATCCACCCGCTTCGGACTCCCAAAGTGCTGGGATTACAGGCGTGAGCCACCGCGCCCTGTCTGGCATGTTTTCTGCTTGTTCATTGGTGGGGAGTTTGGTTTCCTTATACAGTGTGGCCGCTTCCAAAGGGCAGCCCCAGGCAAGTCACCCAGCATGGAGCGGGACAGAGATGGGGCTCACATGTCCCCACCCCCATCGGTCACCTCAGCCCCTTTGCTCACCTCATGCTGTGCACTGAGCCCACCTTCTGGTCTCTTCCCTCTCCACATCCAAATGCTCCTTCCAGATCTCAGTTCAGGACCCACCTCATCCAGGAAGCCTTCCCAGACCCCCTTACTGACTTTCCTGGCCCTGAGTTCTGACCTGCCCTTCGTGGGTGTCTAGCCCCGCTTCCATCCTAAGAAGGGGGGAGGGAGCTCCCTCAGGGAGTGTGGGAGCAGCGTGGGGGTGTCCCTGAAAGGCACTCACATGCAGTTCCTGGCCGCCAGGTCCCGGTGTATGAATCTCTTGGTACTCAGATATTCCATGCCGCTGGCGATGTCCGCCATGAACTTCACTAGCATCTGAGTGGGCAGGTACTGGGGAGCCAAGGCAGGTGGGAGGAGAGGTCAACAGAGTCCCTGATGTGATCCCTCCTCCCTCTATCGCTTTGTGCAATTCTAGCTCTGCCCGAATTGGTTTCCCATGGCCCTGACAATTCAACCCAACCCCTCTCCATGGCCTGCAAGGTCCTATAAACTTGCTCCAGCCTTCCTTTCGGACTTGATCGCCTATGTTCTTGCCCTTGACTGACACTCCCCAGACTCCCTTCTGGTCTTCAGACAAACAATGATCATTCCCACCTTCCAGCCTTTGCCTATGCTGTGCGCTCTGTTGGGATCGCTTCCTGCCCAGATCTCCAGACATCCCCCCAGCCCCAACTCCTTCACAATCACCTCCTCAGCAAGATCTTCCACGTCCACCCAAATTTACTGCCTGGCCTCCTTATCATCCATCCTAGTGTATTTCCTTCCTAGCACTGAAACACTTAAATCATCTTGCTCAGGTATTTATTAGCTTGTTTATTGTCTGCCCCTCCCCTGCTGGAAGACATGCTCCAGGAGAGTAAGCTCCTGGTCACCATGGTCTTCCCAGGGTCTGAGCAGCCCTGGGTACCTGATAGATACTCAGTTAATATTTGTAGACTGGATGACTAAATGCCCCTTACCACTGGCTGGTCCCCAAGCCGGGAATAGAGGAGGAAGCTGTGTAGGTCTCCATGCTTCATGAAAGGTAAGATGACCACAGGTGCTGGAAAGCTCTCTCGTTCAGAACCCTGGAAACAGACACCTGAGCCCCCCAGATAGCCCTGTCACTCCTACTGGGCAGAAGGGGAAGCCAAGCCCCCTCCCAGCCAGCCTCCAGCGTCTCCTTCTCACTCCCCATCCAATCTGGCCACCATATAGTCTGGGGTGTACTGGCAGTGGCAAGGACCGAGCTGCAGAGAAGCCGTTTCCAGCACAGTTCCCAGGGACATTTCCGGAGCCCTCCTGGGGACCTCAGCTATTTCTGGGACTGGTCAGAGGTCACATTCCAAGCTGAGGGAGAGTAGGAGGGGGAAGCTTGCTGACCCTGAAGGAGCGGGGAGCAGGAAGCCTGGAAGTTTGATCTTCCCATGGCCAGAAGAAGGGGTCTTCCCTCTGCAATGGCCCCCATGGGGCCTGTAGACCCCTTGAATCTGCTCCTCTCTCACCGATGAGCCTCATGACATTGGGATGGTCGA
Source organism: Macaca nemestrina (assembly GCF_043159975.1). NCBI lineage: Eukaryota > Metazoa > Chordata > Mammalia > Primates > Cercopithecidae > Macaca > Macaca nemestrina. The sequence continues at coordinate 50,479,802 of NC_092144.1, read as the reverse complement.
ATTCCTTCATGCAGACTGCTTCACTCAGGAAATCCTCCAGCTCTGACCTTGTGCAGATGGCAACTTGAGGGAGAGAGAAAAGTGGGTGTGGTGGAGGGGAGGAGAGGGAGGACTCTCTCTCCACCTCCTCTCCATCATCATCATCATCATCATGATCACTCATCTTCATCAAACATGATTAGTAAGTACCAGGTGCCATACTCAGCATTTTATGTGTGTGTGTATATATATATATAGAGAGAGAGTGGGTTTTTTTGTTTGTTTGTTTGTTTTGTTTTGTTTTTGAGATGGAGTCTCACTCTGTCGCCCAGGCTGGAGTGCAGTGGTTCGATCTCAGCTTACTGCAAACTCCGCCTCTCGGGTTCAAGCAATTCTCCTGCCTCAGCCTCCCGAGTAGCTGGGACTACAGGCGCCCGCCACCACACCTGGCTAATTTTTTGTATTTTTAGTAGAGACGGGGTTTCACCATGTTAGCCAGGATGGTCTCGATCTCCTGACCTCGTGATCCGCCCGCCTCGGCCTCCCAAAGTGCTGGGATTACAGGAGTGAGCCACTGCGATTGGCCAACTTTGTATATATTAACTCATTTAATCTTCTCAGGTGCTACTATTATCATTCCCATTTTATTGTTTTGTTTTTTGTTTTTGAGACAGGGTCTTGTGCTGTCACCCAGGATGGATGTGATCACAACAATCACAGTTCACTGTGGGTTCAAACTCCTAGGCTTGCCTTCCTGAGTAGCTGGGACCACAGGCACGCACCACCATCCCGGATATACATACATACATATATATATATTTTTTTATACATACATATATAAAATATATATATTTATACATACATATATAAAATATATATATTTATACATACATATATATAATATATATACACACACATACATATATATAATATATATATATTTTTTCTTTTTTTTTGAGATGGAGTTTCGCCCTTGTCCCCCAGGCTTGAGTGCAGTGGCGCAATCTTGGCTCACTGCAACCTCTGCCTCCCCATTTCAAGAGATTCTCGGCCGGGCGCGGTGGCTCAAGCCTGTAATCCCAGCACTTTGGGAGGCCGAGACGGGTGGATCACGAGGTCAGGAGATCGAGACCATCCTGGCGAACACGGTGAAACCCCGTCTCTACTAAAAAATACAAAAAACTAGCCGGGCAAGATGGCGGGCGCCTGTAGTCCCAGTTACTTGGGAGGCTGAGGCAGGAGAATGGCGTAAACCCGGGAGGCGGAGCTTGCAGTGAGCTGAGATCCGGCAGAGCGAGACTCCGCCTCAAAAAAAAAAAAAAAAAAGAGAGATTCTCATGCCTCAGCCTCCCAAGTAGCTGGGATTACAGGCATGCACCACCACGCCCGGCTAATTTTTGTATTTTTAGTAGAGATGGGGTTTTACCATGTTGGTCAGGCTGGTCTCAAACTCCCCACTTCAAGTGATCTGCCTACCTTGGCCTCCCAAAGTGCTAGGATTTCAGGTGTTAGCCACCATACCCGGCCAATTTTTTAAGAGAGGGAGTCTTGCTATGTTGTCCAGGCTGGTCTCAAACTCCTAACCTCAAGTGATCCTTCCATCTCGGCCTCCCAAAGCACTGCGATTACAGGCATGAGCCACTGTGCCTGGCCTATCTCTACTTTAAAGATGAAGAAAGCAAGGCACAGAAAGGTTACAGAGTCTGCCTAAGGGAACGAACACACGGCTTGGAGGTGGAAGAGGCAGATCTCAAACCCAGGCAGTCTAGCTCCAGGGTCCACCTGTTCACAACCACCCAGGCTGCTCCCTAGCACTTCCCTACCTGCCCTGGGGACCCATACAAGTATCATCCCATTTAACAGTTCAGAACACTGTGGCTCACAGAGGCAAAATGACTTGCCCAAGGTTGCACTGCTGGGATTCAGACCCAGGCCAAGACTATAACCAGTGAGAGGTTGTGTGGGAAGGATCGCTTGAGCCTCAGAGGTTGAGACTACAGTGAGCTGTGATCCTGCCACAGCACTCCAGCCGGAGCAACGAGTAAGACTCTGTCTCAAAAAACAAAAAACGTAGGCCAGGTGTGGTAGCTCATACCTGTAACCCCAACACTTTGGAATGCTGAGGCGGGTGGATCACGAGGTCAAGAGATCGAGACCATCCTGGCCAACAGGGTGAAACCCCATCTCTACTAAAAATACAAAAATTAGCTGGGCGTGGTGGCGTGCACCTGTAGTCCCAGCTACTTGGGAGGCTGAGGCAGGCGAATGGCGTGAACCCGGGAGGCGGAGCTTGCAGAGAGCTGAGATCATGCCACTGCACTCCGGCCTGGTGACAGAGTGAGACTTTGTCTCAAAAAACAAAAACCAAAAAACAAAAAACGTAAACCTGAGGCTGGGTGCAGTGGCTCACGGCTGTAATCCTAGCACTTTGGGAGGCCAAGGCAGGCAGATCACCTGAGGTCAGGAGTTCGAGACCAGCCTGGCCAACACAGTGAAACCCCGTCTTTACTAAAAATACAAAAATTAGCTAGGCGTGGTGGCGTGCACCTGTAATCCAACTACTTGGGAGGCTGAGGAAGAAGAATCGCTTGAACTCAGGAGGGGGAGGTTGCAGTGAGCCGAGATCACGCCACTGCACTCCAGCCTGGGCAGCAGAGTGAGACTCCTTCTCAAAACAAAACAAAGCAAAACAAACAAACAAACAAAAATAACCTGGTACACAGGAGGTGCTCAATAATGAATGAGTGGGTAATGACTTCATAGCTCAAGCTTTTAAGCCCTGTAGTTCAGAAAGGATCATTCTCTACTCACCACCAGCCCCAATCTGAACCCCCTATGCTTCTCCTTCCCTGTGTGTGAAGAACTTAGCCCTGGACTTCCTCTGCTACGTAACCCTGAAATGGCTCCTGCCCTCTCTGATGATGTAAATAATATAGTCCTAGTCCACATTAACAAGCATGTCCTACTTGCCACCCTCAGCATGAAGTGCTTTGCCTCACAGCTTTGGAAGGTGGGGACATTAGGGTCCTTTTTTCCAGATGACAGGTGGGAGGCTCAGAGAGGGAAAGTCATTTGCCTGAGATCGCATGGCTGGTAAATGATTCAGCCAGGTATTCCTCATTCTAGAGCTTCTCCTGCTCCGCTATGTATCACAGCGAGCCAGCCCCTGAAAACTACATTTCCCTGGCTCCCTTTCCTAGTGGTTTCCTCTTGGGATTTGCCAATGAGAGGTAGGCCCTGATGGGAAACTGGCAGGTAGCGGGGAGGAAGGGAGAAGTCAGGGTATTTCACCCTCTCTCTGCTTCTGGTATTCCCTTGGTGGTGGTTGTGTCTCCCGTGTGTGCATGTGTGTGTTTCAATTTTTTTTTTTTTCAGACAGAGTCTTGCTCTGTCGCCCAGGCTGGAGTGCAGTGGTGCAATCTCGGCTCACTGCAAGCTCCGTCTCCAGGGTTCAAGCGATTCTCCTGCCTCAGCCTCCCGAGTAGCTGGGATTACAGGTGCCTGCCACCACGCCTGGCTAATTTTTGTATTTTTAGTAGAGGTGGGGTTTCACTATGTAGATCAGGCCAGCCACGAACTCCTGACCTCAGATGATCCACCTGCCTCAGCCTCCCAAAGTGCTGAGATTACAGACTTGAGCCGCCACGCCCAGCCATGTGTGTTTTATTTTTTTAAAACAAAGTCTCACTCTGTCACCCAGATTGGAGTGCAGTGGCATGATCATAGCTCACTGCAACCTCTGCCTCCCAGACTCAAGCGATTCTCCCACCTCAGCCTCCCAAGTAGCTGGGACTACAGGCATGTGCCACCATACCCAGCTAATTTTTTGTTATTGTTATTATTATTATTTTTTTCATAGAGATGTGGTTTCACCATATTGCCCAGGTTGGTCTCGAACTCCTGGACTCAAGCGATCTGCTGCCTCGGCCTCCCAAAGTGTTCTTCTGGGTTTTTAGCTCCCACAGAGCAACCTCTAACTTTGTGATACCAGCTCCTGCCTGGTGTCCCTAGCTGTGGATTCTGGTAACACCACTTGCTCCCTCTGTCCTTCAGGCCTAGGGATGGAAGTGACTTCCTGCTGCTGCTCATCTTTGGTTTCCCTCCCTGCCCCAGATGTTCCTTCAGCCCATTTCCCACCTTTATACTAATCTCCCCGTATTCAATTCCTTCTGTTGAAGTACCTGGCAGGGGCTCCATTGCCTATCTGGAAACAACAGAAGTTCTAGGCTATGGTTAACTTGCTGTTGAGGCCGGGCGCGGTGGCTCAAGCCTGTAATCCCAGCACTTTGGGAGGCCGAGACGGGCGGATCATGAGGTCAGGAGATCGAGACCATCCTGGCTAACACGGTGAAACCCCATCTCTACTAAAAATACAAAAAACTAGCCGGGCGAGGTGGCGGGCGCCTGTAGTCCCAGCTACTCGGGAGGCTGAGGCAGGAGAATGGCGTAAACCCAGGAGGCGGAGCTTGCAGTGAGCTGAGATCCGGCCACTGCACTCCAGCCTGGGCGCAAAGCGAGACTCCGTCTCAAAAAAAAAAAAAACAAAAAAAACAAAACTTGCTGTTAACTTTTCTGCTCTCTTCTTTCTCAGGGGCATAGGGAAGGGGCTGGGGGTCCCACACATGTGCATATAACTCACTCTTCATTGTCTTCACAGCCACCTTGAGGATGGAGTCGTCCTGGTTGAGCTGGCCTTCCATCACGGCTCCAAACTCTCCTGTGGGGGGCCAGAGGGAGACACTGACCTCACATGGCCTGTGGGGACTGTATTTCCTATAGTTGGGTGGGAGTGTGGAAGTGGAGGATCTCAGAAGTTCAGAAGGATGTGTGTATGCTGCAGGGGGACTCACCTTCTCCCAGAGTCTTCCCCAGGGCCACCTTGTGCCGGTCCACCATCACATCCCGCAGCTTCTCCTTCAGCTCTTCACTGATGCCCAGGCTGTTCACTGCATGCAAGGTTGGGGTGGACAGAGCCATGGGGCAGGGCTGACATTCAGGTGACATTCACCCACCAGTAGGGATAGACCCATTATTGAAACACTGATATACTTCTGCACTGATTCAAAATTAACTACTGCCCTCAGCACCCGCCACTTCCACCCCAGCTCCTCCTCTGGACCCCCTGAACCTTCTCTCAAAGGGAACTAAAGGCGTAAAGGCTGGCCACACTCTTGCTCCAGTGGGCACCCTGATGGGTCAGTGCCCTGCTGTACCAGTTGTTAAAAATATTTTGTTTGCTGGGCACAGTGGCTTACGCCTGTAATCCCAGCACTTTGGGAGGCAGAGGCAGGTGGATCACTTGAGTCCAGGAGTTCAAGGCCAGCCTGGGCAACAAGGCAAATCCCTGTCTCTCCAAAAAAATACAAAAATTAGCCATGTGTGGTGGTACATGCTTGTAGTCCTAGCTACTGGGGAGGCTGAGGCAGGAAAATTGCTTGAACCCAGGACACAGAGGTTGCAGTGAGCTGAGATCACACCACTTCACTCCAGCCTGGGTGACAGAGCAAGACTCCGTCTCAAAAATAAAATAAAATACAAATATTTATTTTGCCGGATGCAGTGGCTCATGCCTGTAATCCCAGCACTTTGGGAAGCTGAGGCTGGTGGATCACTTGAGTCCAGGACTTTAAGACCAGTCTGGGCAACATGGCGAATCCCCGTCTCTAGAAAAAATACAAAAGCTAGCCATGTATGGTGGCACATGCCTGTAGTCCTAGCTACTCAGGAGGCTGAGGTTGGAGGATCACTTGAGCCCAGAGGTGGAGGTTGCAGTGAGCTGAGCTCATGCCACTGCACCCCAACCTGGGTGACAGAGCAAGACCCCATCTCAAACAACACACACACAAAAAATATTTCTTGCTATTGAAGTATAACCTGCACAAATTGTAAATAAGCAACTCAGTGTATTTTCTTTTCTTTTTCTTTTCTTTTTTTTTTTTTAAGATGGAGTTTCGTTCCTGTTGCCCAGGCTGGAGTGCAATGGCGCAATCTCAGCTCACCGCAACCTACGCCTCTCAGGTTCAAGCAATTCTCCTGCCTCAGCGTCCCGAGTAGCTGGGATTACAGGCATGTGCCACCACGCCTGGCTAATTTTGTATTTTTAGTAGAGAGAGGGTTTCTCCATGTTGGTCAGGCTGGTCTGGAACTCCCGAACTCAGGTGATCTGCCCATCTTGGCCTCCCAAAGTGCTGGGATTACAGGCGTGAGCCACCACGCCCGGCCAACTCAGTGGATTTTCACAAATCAAACACAAATGTGTAACTAGCACTCAGGACAAGAACAGAACATGACCTGCCCTCCTAGGGGTAGCCACTTTCTTGATTTCTGTTACAATAGATTAGTTTTGAAATGTTATAAAAATGGAATCACATAGTATATTCTCTTTCGTGTCTGGCTTCTTTCACTCAACATGATGTCTATGAAATAGTTATAATCTAGTTGTTGTTGGGTGTAATTGTAATTTATCCATTTTCATTGTTATATGATCATTCTCAAACAAATTGACATCAGGACACCTTTACATTGTTAGAATTATTGAGGACTAGAAAGAGCTTTTGTTTATGTGAGTTACATATATATATGTGTGTGTATATATATATATCTCAATATTTCTGTATTCAAAAATAAAACTAGCTGGGCACAGTGGTTCACGCTTGTAATCCCAGCAATTTGGGAGGCCAAGGAAGGAGGACCACTTGAGGCCAGGAGTTGGCGATCAGCATGGGCAACATAGCCAGACCCCATCTCTAAAAAAAGAAAAATTTTTTTTGGAAACAGAGTCTCACTCTGTCGCCTAGGCTAGAGTACAGTGGCACAATCTCAGCTCACTGCAACCTCCACCTCCTGGGTTCAAGTGATTCTCCTGCCTCATCCTCCTGAGCAGCTGGGATTACAGGCGTGTGCCACCACACCCAGCAAATTTTTGTGTTTTTTTTTTTAATGTAGAGGTGGGGTTTTGCCATGTTGCCCATGCTGGTTTCAAGCTCCTAGGCCTCAAAAGAAAACCTATGAGGTTTATTTAATTTTTTTTTTTTTTTTTTTTTTTTGAGAGAGAGTCTCACTCTGGTTCTCCAGGCTAGAGTGCAGTGGTGCGATCTCGGCTCACTGCAACCTCCGCCTCCCAGGTTCAAGCAATTCTCTTTCCTCAGCCTCCCGAGTAGCTAGGATTACAGGCATGCACCACCACACACATACAAAAATTTGTATACTAAAATTTTTGTATTTTAGTAGAAATGGGGTTTCACCATGTTGTCCAGGCTGGTCTCAAACTCCTGACCTCAAGCAATCTGCCCGCCTTGGCCTCCCAAAGTGGTGGGATTACAAGCGTGTGCCACCGCGCCCAGCCTGATAGATTTTTAAAACAAGAATATACAAGGTCCATCAGCTGTCAGAGTGATGGATGACATCATCCCACATCAGGGAGCCTCTGGAAAACTGCACTGAATGCTCGTGAGAGAATGAGAAAGCAGAAGAGCAAATAATGTCTTGGTAATAGTATGAAAATAGATTTGACCTTATGGGCCCCCTGCAAAGGTCTCGGGGACCACAGGGGACCAGGCTCACACCCTGAGAATGGCTGCTGTATGTTACTCAGTTAAATCACCGGAACATCGTTGCTTCTTCCTTCTCTTCTTAAATAAATGTCTTTCCCAGCCCTTTCCAAACATCCCCCTGGGGCCCTGGCGGCTTTCTCGTTGTGTGCTAGGAAGAGACCTAGCTCTTCCATTTTCTTTCTGAATTTCTGTTTCCCTAACTGAAAGATGAGCTCCTTTTTTTTTTTGAGACAAAGTCTTGCTCTATCACCCAAGCTGGAGTGCAGTGGCCCGATCTCGGCTCACTGCAACCTCTGCCTCCCAGGTTAAAGCAATTCTCCTGCCTCAGCCTCCCAAGCAGCTGGGACCACAGGCGTGCACCACCACACCTGGCTAATTTTTGATGGGGTTTGACCATGTTGGTCAGGCTGATCTTGAACTCCTGACCTCGTGATCTGTCCGCCTTGGCCTCCCAAAGTGCTGGGGATTACAGGCATGAGCCACCGCGCCTAGCCTGAGATTCTTTTTTTTTTTTTTTCCTGAGACAGAGTCTCTCTCTATCGCCCAGGCTGGAGTGCAGTGGCACCATCTCGGCTCACTGCAACCTCCACCTTCCGGATTCAAGTGATTCTCCTGCCTCAGCCTCCCGAGTAGCTGGGATTACAGATGTGCACCACCACGTCTGGCTAATTTTTGTATTTTTAGTAGAGACAGGGTCTTGCCATGCCGGCCAGGCTGGTCTCGAACTCCTGACCTCAAGTGTCTGCCTGCCTAGACCTACCAAAGTGTTGGGATTACAGGCGTGAGCCACTGCGCCTGGCCAAAAGAAGAGATTTGACTGGGCCTCTGAGATCCCCTCCTTAGCTGAGACCTTCCATGACTTTCCAGTCTTCTAATGGAGAGTCTATAGTTCTAAGATTTTATTATTTCAAAAATATAAGGGTGTAGAGTATATGCATATAACTTTTCAGGCCAAGATCGATTCTATCTCTCTACCAATCTATAATTCCAAGAGGTAGTAGAGTGTGGCAGTAAAGAGTATAGACTTAGGCCGGGCGCGGTGGCTCAAGCCTGTAATCCCAGCACTTTGGGAGGCCGAGACGGGCGGATCACAAGGTCAGGAGATCGAGACCATCCTGGCTAACATGGTGAAACCCCGTCTCTACTAAAAATACAAAAAAACTAGCCGGGCGAGGTGGCGGGCGCCTGTAGTCCCAGCTACTCGGGAGGCTGAGGCAGGAGAATGGCGTAAACCCGGGAGGCGGAGCTTGCAGTGAGCTGAGATCCGGCCACTGCACTCCAGCCTGGGCGACAGAGCGAGACTCCGTCTCAAAAAAAATAAAAAATAAAAAATAAAAAAAAAAGAGTATAGACTTCAGGCTGGGCGCGGTGGTTCATGCCTGTAATCCCAGCACTTTGGGAGGCCGAGGTGGGTGGATCATGGGGTCAGGAGTTCAAGACCAGTCTGGCAAATATGGTGAAACCCTGTCTCTACTAAAAGCACAAAAATTAGCCAGGCGTTTTGGCATGTGCCTATAGTCCCAGCTACTCGGGAGGCTGAGGCAGGAGAGTCACTTGAATCCAGGAGGCGGAGGTTGCAGTGAGCCGAGATCATGCCACTGCACTCCAGCCTAGGTGACAGAACAAGATTCTGTCTAAAAAAAAATATAGACTTCAGAGCAAAAGCGCCTGGGTTCAAATCCCAGCTATCCAATTTACAAGCTGTGTGGCCTTGGGCAAGTGACTTAATCACTCTGCTCCAAAGCTGCCTCATCTGTGAAGTGAAGGTGATAAGAAACCCACCTCCAGCTAGGCGTGGTGGCTCACGCCTATTCTCCCAGCACTTTGGGAGGCCAAGGCAGGTTGATCACTTGAGACCAGGAATTCCAAGAACAGCCTGGCCAACAAAGACGGGGTTAGTAAAACCCCATCTTTACTAAAAATGCAAAAATTAGCCAGGCGTGGTGCCATGTGCCTGTAATCCCAGCTACTCGGGAGGCTGAGGCATGAGAATTGCTTGAACCCGGGAGGTGGAGGTTGCAGTGAGCTGAGATTGAGATTGTGTCACTGTGCTCCAGCCTGGGTGACAGAGCGAGACTTTGTCTAAAAAAAAAGAAAAAAGAAACCCGTGTCCTTGGGTTGCTCTGAGGGTTAAATGATACATGTAGAATGCTTAGAATGGAGCCTGTCACGTAGGTAGTGCTAGGGTTGCCTGTGATTATTATCACATCATCACCATCTAATCTCAACATTATTTCATCATCATCATTTCTTCGTGATTGTCATTATCTTCATCATTATCATCATCATTGCATCTTCTAAGATCCAATGGCTCTGAGGTTTGGTGTTTCTTTTCTTTCATTTATTTATTTATTTTTCTTTCTTGAGACAGGGTCTTGCTCTGTCACCCAGGCTGGAGTGCAGTGGTGTGATCATGGCTTACTGCAGCCTCGACCTCCCTGGGCTCAGGTGATCCTCCTACCTCAGCCTCCGGAGTATCTGAGACTATAGGGGAATGCCACCATACCTGGCTAATTTTTTTTTTTTTTTTGGTAGAAACAGGGTTTCACCATGCTGCCCAGGCTGGTCTCGAACTCCTGGGCTCAAGTGATCCTCCCACCTCGGCCCCCCAAAGTGCTAGGATTACAGGCATGAGCCACCACACCTAGCCTTGGTGTTTCTAAGATTTACTGTGTCTAAGATTCTATTCCTTGAAAGTTCTCTGTGGTTCCACAAATCTGTTATTTCTAGGGGCTGTGATTCTGCCATGCTAGTATCCCAAGGCCTTCAGAAACGTTTGGCTGATACATCTATAGAAGCCCAGCAGGTCAGATTCTCTATAGCCTTTAGCTCCAGGCCAGGGCAGTGGGGCACAGGGTTCACTTACAGGTAGCTTCAGTGGTCCGGCGACTGTAGGACTTGCGCACGCGGTACCTGACTACCAGTTCACCTCTTTCCACTGTTGGCTCGAACACTTCTCTGGGGGGGGCGGGGGAGTAGGTGAGGGCAAGGAAAAACCATGTGGAACCCCCTCCCCAACCAGCAGTTGAGCAAGTACCATCTCAGCCTCAAGCCCTGCCTGCCCTCTCTGCTAGCATTTGCTGAGCATGTCTTGGACAGCTACCTTCTGCCTTCCGTTCACTCCACACACCCCCTTGCCCTCATTCTTTTTTTTGAAACAGGGTCTCACTCTGTCACCCAGGCTGGAGTGCAGTGGTGCGATCTCAGCTCACTGTAGCCTCCATCTCCTGGGTTCAAGTGATTTCTGTGCCTCAGCCTCCCAAGTAGCTGGGACCACAGGCGTGTGCCACCACGTCCGGCTAATTTTTGTATTTTTTAGTAGAGACAGGATTTCGCCATGTTGGCCAGGCTGGTCTCAAACTCCTGACCTCAAGTGATCCACCCGCTTCAGCCTCCCAAAGTGCTGGGATTACAGGCGTGAGCCACCGCGCCTGGCTTCCCTTGCCCTCATTCCAATTCTTGGTCATCACTCCTCCTGCACCAGCCTCCTCACTGGCCTCCCTGCCTCCAGCCTCTCCATCCCAGGCCACACAGCCTCCCCATGTGGTTCCAACTTACCCATAACGGGTCTCCTTCTTTCGCCGGTGGACAAGGAAGAGAGCCAAGATGAGGACACAGGCAGCGGCCACAACTGCTCCTAGCAGTATATACCACCAGGGCCACGAGAAGGCAGGAGCTGAAGTTTCCTTCACTATCGGGGGTACGAGGAACAGGTCATGGATGAGGCCTTGGATCCAGCTCTCTGGGACCCAAAGGGGTGATGTTGGAGGGAGGCAGAAGGCCTCGGTAAAGATGTGCACATACTTGATGCGGTGTGTGACGGATGCATTCACATATCTGAATAGGCTGGGCTGGACAGGGTATGCAATGGATGTGATACAAGTGCATGTTAAGGCAGGAGTGTGTGAAAGTTGTAGGATGGGTGAGTTGAGAGTGGGATGGAGGCCAGGTGCAGTGGCTCACGCCTGTTATCCCAACACTTTGGGAGGCCAAGGCGGGCGGGTTACTTGAGGCGAGGAGTTCAAGACCAGCCTGGCAGACATGGTGAAACCCTGTCTCTACTTAAAAGATATATATATACAAAAATTAGCTGGGGTGCTGGTACACACCTGTAATCCCAGCTACTCAGAAACTGAGGCAGGAGAATCGCTTGAATCTGGAAGGCAGAGGTTGCAGTGAGCCGAGATCGCGCCACTGCACTCCAGCCTGGGTGACAGAGCGAGACTCCATCTCAAAAAAAAAAAAAAAAAAAAAAAAGAGCGAGTGCCAGCACAGCTCAGTTGGTAGAGCATCAGCCTTTTAACCTGGTGGTCCAGGGTTCAAGTCCCTGTTTGGGCGTTTGTAGTTTTCCTTACTTTAAGCTACCACATATTACCCCACCAAGATCCAAAAAAACAGAAGAGTGGAATGGATATTTGAGGAGTGTGCATTGAGTGTGGAATGGGAGAGAGAGATGTGTGGAACGGGTTATGAGTGTGCCAGGAGGGCTAGATGAACATGAGATGGGTGTGGAGAAACCTCAAGTAGCATAGGTTAGTGTGAGAAATGTGATGATTGTGCAAGGAGGGTGGACTAGAGTATAGATAAACAGGTGAGTGGGGAAGGAGATCCTTGCAGTGTAGGACGGTGCATGAAGCGTGTGCACGGAGGGCGAGGCTGGTGAATGAAGGACTAAGGAATATCTTTTTTTTTTTTTTTTTTTTTGAGACAGAGTCTCGCTCTGTCACCCAGGCTGGAGTGCAGTGGCCGGATCTCAGCTCACTGCAAGCTCCGCCTCCCGGGTTCACGCCATTCTCCTGCCTCAGCCTCCCGAGTAGCTGGGACTACAGGCGCCTGCCACCTCGCCCGGCTAAGTTTTTGTATTTTTAGTAGAGATGGGGTTTCACTGTGTTAGCCAGGATGGTCTCGATCTCCTGACCTCGTGATCCACCCGTCTCGGCCTCCCAAAGTGCTGGGATTACAGGCTTGAGCCACCGAGCCCGGCCAGGAATATCTTTTGAGGAGAATGCAATGACTACAAAAGGATTTTCTTTCTCTCTTTTTTTTTTCTGGTTTTTTTTTTTTTTTTTTTTTTTTTTTTTTTGTGAGACAGGGTCTCATTCTTTCACCCAGGCTGGAGTGCAGTGGCCCAATCTCAGCTCATTGCAACCTCTGCCTCCCAGTTTCAAGCAAATCTCCTGCCTCAGCTTCCAAGTAGCTGGGATTACAGGTGTGCACCACCATGCCCGGCTAATTTTTGTATTTTTTTTGGTACAGACAGGATTTCACCATGTCTCCTGAGTAGCTGGGACTGCAGGTCTGTGCCACTTGGCTAATTTTTTTTTTCTTTTCTTTCTTTTTTTTTTTTTTATTTGAGACAGAGTCTTGCTCTATTGCCCAGGCTGGAGTACAGTGGCGTGATCTTGGCTCACTGTAACCTCCGCCTCCCAGGTTCAAGCAATTCTTGTGCCTCAGCCTCCCGAGTAGCTGGGATTACAGGTTCGCACCACCACGCCCAGCTAATTTTTGTATTTTTAGTAGAGATGGGTTTTCGCCATGCTGGCCAGGCTGGTCTTGAACTCCTGACCTCAGGTGATCCACCTGTCTCAGGCCTCCCAAAGTGCTGGGATTACAGGCGTGAGCCACTGCACCCGGCCACAAGGGTTTCCATAAAGCAAGGAATGAGGGTGAGATAAATATCCAAAGGGATATGATAAGCATATACAGGGTTGAATGGCTGCTGGAAAATTTGGGGGTGTGTGAAGTGGGAAGAGTATTCATGAAGTCTTAGATACAAGGAGTGAGCAAGGAACTTTAAGGATGTAATTGCAGTGTGACAGAAGTATGCAGTGAGCATGCAAAAGATGTGAGAAGGGCAGATGAGGAGTATGGGGTGCACAGAAAGGGGGTATAAAAAGGGCAGGGGTGGAATGGAGTGTGTAAGAAATAAAGATCGTTATGTGCTGAGTGTGCAAGGGGTTCAGGGTGAGTGTGCAGAGTGAGATGGGTTGGGATTAGTGAAGGGTGAGGGAATGATGTCTATGGAGTATGGGGTAAGCATGCAAGGAGAATCGGGTGTGGGAAAGTTGTGGACAATGTTTTTCAGTGTTTGCAATGTGAAAGGTATGGTAAGTGCGTACAAGGTGTGCAGAGTTTGTGAATGAGAAGTGTGGTTGTGCAATGGGCCTTGGGATTCATGTGGGAGGAATGGATTATAATGGGATGTATGTGAAAGGAGGGTGGAATGAGCTTGGAAAGGGTATGTGAAGAAATGCAGGAAGGGATGTGAGGAATACTGAAGGCTAGTGGGTTGAGTTACAAGAGTGGGCTGTAATAGTGCCCAGAGGAGACAATGAGTGTAGGAGGAATGTTTGAGAATTGTTAGAGAAATATTTGAGAGGGATGGATGTGAGGAGGATACCTCATTCCTCCATCCATCCACCTTTCTACCCATCCCTTCATCCATTCATCCACTCACAAATCCATCCATCTGTCCATCCATCCATTTATCCAACCATCCATCCATCCACCCATCTACCCATTCATGGATCCACTCACCACCCAGTCATCTTTTATTCATCCACCTATCCACCCCATCTATTAATCCATTGACCCACCCACCCATCCACCCTCTATATATCCATCCATCCATCCACCCATCCGTCTACCCATCCATTTATCCACTCACCATCCAGTCATTTATCTGTTCACCCACCTATCCACCCTCTATTCATCCATTGACCCACCCACCCATCCACCCTCCATATATCCATCCATCCATTTGTTCATCCATCCACCCACCCACCCACCTGTCATTCCCTGAATACCTACAATGTGCTATGCTAGGCCATTATAGGCACCTCCATCAAGGACCACACAAACTCAAGAAGTAAGTTAGAGTGATGAGTTCGAGAAACATGAAAGGGATATGCAATGAGTATGTATGGTGACAGCACCCCCACTAGGTGTTGAGGGGAGGGAGGGAGGAGACGGGGTGTGGAAGCCCTTACCCAGCTGGTGGACTGGCTGTGCTTGCCCTGTGAGAAGAAAGGACAGAGGAGACGTGCTCAGAGAGGACAAGACTGGCGTGGCACAGGTAAGGGAGTGAGGGTGTGGCACGGGTAAAGGAGTGAGGCCATGGCATGGGTAAGGGAGTGAGGGCGGCTCTCGGTAAGGCTCAGGGTAGGAACAGGGCCTAGGTTGCGGTAACTCTGAAAGGTACAGGGAGTAAGTCAGGGCTGTCAGGGAGAAATAGGGTTAAAGCAGATTGGGCATGGCTTTGGACTTACCTGGGCGCCAGGCCTCCAGGGGTACTGGGAGGCTCCAGGGTCCATCCCCAGCAGCAGTGTAGGCTGCCACACACACTGTCAGATTGGACACAGACCCGTCCCCCTGCAGCTCCAGGGTCACCTCTTGCCTTAGCCCTATGTCCATTAGCACCTAGGGGGTCCAGAAGTGGCATCAGGGTAGAGCCTCACCCCCAGCTGTTAAGCCTTCACTCTTGGGCTCAATGCCCCATCTCTTTCTCAAAGCCCTCTCCCCATCCTCCAACTCCTCATCCTTCCTTGTCCTCCCCTTCATCTCTCATCCTCATCCTTTAACCTGTATCCCTCCATCCCCTTCTAGCTTCCCTTTCCATCCTCTCTCCCTACGTCAGGGTATTGCTAGCCCTGATAGCAGTGCCTTTGTGCAAATTGGGAAAAGGTACCTCTTCCCCAAGGTGCTATACAACTATCTGCTGTGAAATCGTTATAGTAAATACGAGTCTGCTGAAATGCTTTTGCAGTGGTTCAAAAATAGCCATTCCCCATGCCCTCCCCTAGACCCCCTTATTCTCCCCAGAATGTGAATATGAACCTTCCCTGAACGTGCCCCTCTAGGCGTAGAGCAATTGCGTACTACCCAACGTGCACAACCGTCCATGTCTGCCCTGATATCTTCTCCTCCCTGTCTCCCTCCCCCGCCAGCCACTCCACTCCAGTCCCACCAGCAGCACCCACCTCTGGGGTGTCCTGGCCTTGATACGCCAGCCGGTACCCTAACAGGGTACCCTGCAGGGGCGCCCGGGGCTCCTGCCAATGCACGAAGGCCTGGCTCCCATTCCGCGTGGCACTAATGTTCTCAGGGGGGCCCAGGGGCACTGGAGGACAGGGAAGAGGGGAAGCTGGCACCCCCACCTCTTCCTGACCCCCTCCCCTGTTCCCAGGAAATGGGTGCAGGGTGCCAAGGGCACGCACGTGGGCAACTCGTGGAGGCCTCCC
Source organism: Macaca nemestrina (assembly GCF_043159975.1). NCBI lineage: Eukaryota > Metazoa > Chordata > Mammalia > Primates > Cercopithecidae > Macaca > Macaca nemestrina. Next base: position 50,464,030 of record NC_092144.1, on the reverse strand, counting down.
ATGAGCGGAAGCACAGGGGACAGAAGGGCTGGGAGAGAGGCCAGTGGGCAGTGCTGCTGAGGGGTCAGAGATTGGACGGGAAGGAGATTGAGGCCATGAGGGGTAAAGGGGTGAAAGGGGACAATGGGGGTGGCACTGATGTAAGCAAAGTCCAGTGGGGTGGACGTCTCCCTCCCCAGCCTTTCTTACCTCCCTCCGGCGTCTCCACAGGAAGCCAGTGTGTCCAGGATGAGGGGCCCTGGCTGCTGGTGCATGCCACACGGATGTGATAAGGGGTGTGAGGATGGAGGCTGCCCAGCCGAAGCTGGTGGGGGGGCACAGATGCTTGCAAGGTGAGGGGCTCCTCTGGGGGATCTGGTTCTCCCGCCTGGATGCCCACCTCATTGTCTGACAGCATAGCCTGGGGAGAGGGAAGGGTGTGAGGACAGAACGACCAAGCAATCACATGAGATGGTCACACAGCTCCCAGTGGTGGTGGTTCTAGTGTGACTACACAACTTTGCAAGGGTGTGTGTGTGTGTGTGTGTGTTGCAGCGCCATGCTGGGATAACACAGGCACCTGGATTTGCAAACCAAGGAGATCATTTGGTTGTATACGACGCGGTTCCAAAAGCCACCTCTGGCAAGACTCTTCCCTCTCTGAGCTTCGGTTTTCTCCTCGGGCAAATGGGGCCTTAGAGGATCAAATGCCTTACAGGATTGTTTAAAGATTAAATGTAGTTATGCCCAAAGGATGCCACAGTGCATGGCGGGTGGTCAGCACCGATAATAATGATGCATAGTGTGATGACAATAATAATGCAAATAGACTGGGCACAGTGGCTCCCGCCTGTAATCCCAGCACTTTGGGAGCCCGAGGTGGGCGATCACTTGAGGTTAGGAGTTCGAGACAGGCCTGGCCAACGTGGTGAAACCCTGTTTCTTCCAAAAATATAAAAAATTAGCCAGGTGTGGTGGTGCTCGCCTGTAATCCCAGCTACTCAGGAGGCTGAGATAGGAGAATCACTTGAACCTGGGAGGCAGAGGTTGCAGTGAGCTGAGATCACATCACTGCACTCCAGCCTGGGTAACAGAGCAAGACTCTGTCTCAAATAATAATAATAATAATAATAATAATAATAATAATAATAGCATGATATTGTGAGATTCCATTTATATGACGTTATACTACAGGCAAAAGCATGGTTCTAGAAGCAGAAGTGTGGTCATCTCTGGGGCCTGAGGGAGCCTTGTTGGGGACTGGAAGGGTCTATGTCTTGATTTGGACGGTGGTTACATGGTGAATATGTGTATTACACAATCTCAAGGGTGTCCAATCTTTTGACTTTCCTGGACCATAGTGGAAGAAGAATTGTCTTGGGCCATACATAAAATACACTAACACTAATGATAGCTGATGAGTTTAAAAAAAAAAATTCACAAACAAATCTCATAATGTTTTAAGAAAGTTTATGAATGTGTGTTGGGCCTCATTCAAAGTCATCCTGGGCCACATGTGTTAGACGACCTTGATCTAGATGTAGACTGAAGATTATGCATGTCATATGTCTCATTTCTTTTTTTTTCTTTACTTTTTTTTTTTGGAGATGGAGTATTGCTCTGTTGCCCAGGCTGGAGTGCAGTGGCGAGGTCTTGGCTCACTGCAACCTCCATCTTCCAGGTTCAAGCAATTCTCCTGCCTCGGCCTCCCAAGTAGCTGGGACTACAGGCACCACCACGCCCAACTAATTGCTGTATTTTCAGTAGAGACAGGGTTTCACCATGTTGGTCAGGCTGGTCTTAAACTCCCGACTTCAGGCAATCCGCCCACCTCAGCCTCTCAAAGTGCTGGGATTGCAGGTGTGAGCCACCATGCCTGGCCTATGAGTCTCATTTCATCACCCGAGCTGGAGTGCAGTGGCATGATCTCGGCTCACTGCAGTCTCCACCTCCCCCAGGTTCAGGCAATTCTCGTGCCTCGGCCTCCCAAATAGATGGGATTACAGGCGTGAGCCACCACGTTTGGCTAATTTTTTTTATTTTTTTTTTATTTTTTAGACGGAGTCTTGCTCTGTCACTCAGGGTGGAGTGCAGTGGCACGATCTCAGCTCACTGCAACCTCCACCTCCCAGGCTCAAGCAATTCTCCTGCTTCAGCCTCTCGAGTAGCTGGGGCTACAGTAATGCACCACTATGCCTGGCTAACTTTTTTGTATTTTTAGTAGAGACGAGGTTTCACCATGTTGGTCAGGCTGGTCTCAAACTCCTGATCTTAAGTGATCTGCTGCCTCGGCCTCCCAAAGGGGCTGGGATTACAGGTGTGAGACACCACACCCGGCTTTTTTTGCATTCTGTGTAGAAAAAGCGTTTCACCATGTTGCCGAGGCTGGTCTCAAACTCCTGACCTCAGGTAATCCACCCGCCTCAACCTCCCAAAGTGCTGGGATTACAGGCGTGAGCCACTGTGCCTGTCATGTCATATATTATCTTAATTAAAAAAGAAAAACATGTCCAACATTTACTGAGTGCCATTCTTAGCCCTTGACAAATCTGAATTCATTTGGCCTTCACATCAACCCTGTTGTCCTGTGGTAAGTATTATGCTTATTCCCACTGTAGAGATGACAACACTGAGGCCCAGAGAGATGGAATCACTTGCTCAAGGTCATCCGTTTGTCAGTGATGAAGCTGGGACCTGAACCCCATCCTGTCCCCATAGTCTTCACTCTACTGGCGGTAAGAATATCAGTAATGGTAACAATACCTCTTGTCTGTGCACAGAGGCAGTTTAGCCTAGTGCTGAGGAGCACGGGTGCTGGATCTGGGGCTCAAATCCAGGCTCTACCATTCCCTAGCTGTGTGCCTCAGTCTTCTCATCTGTAAAATGGGATGACAGTGGCTCCCTACCTCATGGGGTTGACTGAATTGGGGCATATAAGCATTTAGAAGACTGCTTGTGCTTACGGAGTGGCATTTATTATTTTATTTATCTATTTATTTATTTATTTATTTATTTATTTATTTATTTGAGATGGAGTTTCGCTCTTGTTGCCCAGGCTGGAGTGCAATGGCGTGATCTCAGCTCACTGCAACCTCCGCCTCCCAGGTTCAAGTGATTCTCCTGCCTCAGCCTCCTGAGTAGCTAGGATTACAGGCGTGCACCACCACGCCCGGCTAATTCTGTATTTTTAGTAGAGACAGGGTTTCTCCATGTTGGTCAGGCTGGTCTCAAATTCCCAACCTCAGATGATCTGCCCGCCTCAGCCTCCCAAAGTGCTGGGATTACAGGCATGAGCCACCACGCCTGGCCTGACACTTATTTTATGTGTGTTTCCTGGTAACAAGTGTCAAGCTCTGCATAGCAGCACAAGTTCCCATACCTATTCTGCCCCAGGAATGGCACACTCAGGGTGGAGGGGGCCACCGCTGGTGTACACATCTGTATAGCCCTGCCACATGGAACCACAAAACCCCCATAACCACACAACTCACAGCCACGCACCTCAGGAATGCTGCAGCCAAGGACTTCCCCTTCACCCTGGAGACCCCAGCCATATAGCCACACAGTATGTCAGGAAGGAGTTTACTGCCACAGGGTGTGGGATCTAAAGCCAGATTCCTTGGATCTAAGTCCTGGGTTGGATGCTGTTTGCTGTGTGATCTAGAGTGAGTGTCTTAACTTCTCTGAGTCTCAGTGTCTGTCTCTGGAAAATGGGCATCACAGTTCCTACTTGTCAGGGTATAAGGTTTAATGACATGATGCATATAAACTGCTTTGCACGTTATAATTATCAACAGCTAACATTTGTTTTCTTTCTTTCTTTCTTTTTTTTAGGCAGGGTCTCACTCTGTCACACAAGCTGGAGTGCAGTGGTGCAATGACAGCCCCACCTAATTTTTTAATTATTTGGAGAGATGGGGTTTCACCATGTTGGCCAGGCAGGTCTCAAACTCCTAGGCTCAAACGATCCACCTGCCTCGGCCTCCCAAAGGGCTGGTATTACAGGTGTGAGCCATGGCACCCGGCCTAGCAAACATTTCTTGAGTGCCAAATATGTACCAAGCTCCCTGTCAAGCACATTCCTGGATGAACTCATTGACTTTGCACTACCACCCTATGGGGTCCATTTCTTTTCTCATCCCCATTGTACAGACAGGGAAGCCAAGGCCCAGAGAGGTTCAGCAACTTGCCCAAAGTCACACAGCCCCCATGGGGGGAGATGACACCACCACAAGACCTGGGGAGGACTGGGGGCAAATGGTGGGTACAAGGAGGGGGTGAGGCTGTCACCATGCCTGCTCTCTGACCCACAGTGACAAACAGGAAGAGGAACCTCTACCAGGACAGAGGGGAGATGGGTACAGACAGTTGGTCTCCCCGTGCCTGCTCCCACTTCTCTTTTCCCTGGGACGGCTGTGACCCTCCCACTGGAACTCTTCAGCCCTAGCCCGTGTGCAGCAGGAAGTGAGACCTGGAGAGGGAAGAGGACACACTTCTGCTTTCCTGGGAACACTTGGTGGATGTGGGCAGGGGTGCAGCTGATGCCTGACCTGGCATTTGAGGTCTCCCAAATCTGGCTGGCCTCTGGGATTGAATCTCAACTTAGGCTTTCTAGCCCCGGGGAGGGGTGGAGGGTAGGGAAAGGTCACTTCCCCTCTCTGGGCCTCAGTTCCTTACCTTGAAAAAGGGAAGATTAATAGCCACTATTTTTTTTTTTTTTTTCTGAGACTGAGTCTCACTCTGTCACCCAGGCTGGAGAGCAGACGTTCAATCATGCCTCACTGCAGTCCTGACTGTCAGGCTCAGGTGATTGTCCCACTTCCGCCTCCCGAGTAGCTGGGACTACAGGTGCGTGCCACCATGCTCAGCTAAATTTTTTGAATTTTTTGTACAGACATGCCTCAGCCCCATGAAGTTCTGGGATTACAGGCGTGAGCTATCATGCCCAGCCAACAGTCACTATTTTCTAGGTTTAAAATGACAAGCAGATGGGGTTGTGCTCAGGGCATGTAAGTATAAGACAATTCCTGTTTAATCAAGCACTGACTCTAAACATTTTCTCAGGGCCCGGCATGGTGGCTCACGCCTGTAATCCCAGCACTTTGGGAGGTCGAGGTGGGCGGATCACTTGAGGTCAGGAGTTCGAGACCAGCCTGGCCAACATGGCGAAACCTTGTCTCTACTAAAAATATAAAAATTAGCTGGGCATGGTAGCGGGCACCTGTAAGCTAGCTACTCAGGAGACTGAGGCAGGAGAATTGCTTGAACCCAGGAGGCTGAGCTTGCAATAAGCTGTGATCATGTCACAGCACTCCAGTCTGGGTGACAGAGTGAGACTCTGTCTCAAAAAAAAAAAAAAGAAAAGAAAAGAAAAGAAAAAACAAAAAACAGTTTATAAGGAGGTTAGGAGCATGACATGGGTTTGCTATGACCTTGGACAAGCTGGTTAACCACTCTGAGCCTTAGTTTCTTAATCTGGAAAATGGGTGTATCCATAGACCCTCCTTCACAAACACAAGAGGAGGTGTGCGTAAAACTTTAATGCAAGGCCTGGTGCACAGCGGACACTCAGTAGAAGTTGGTCATTCTTCATTACTGTCATCTACCACCATAGGCACTGTCCACCCCCTATCTCCAACATTCTAATCTCAGAGAACTTCAGACCAGAATTCAGCCTTATATTTACAGATCTGTGAGTTTGGTTTTGGTTTTTTTCTTTCTGTCTTTTTTTTTTTTTTTTGAGACGGAAGTTCGCTCTTGTTACCCAAGCTGGAGTGCAATGGCACGATCTCGGCTCACTGCAACCTCTGCCTCCCAGGTTCAAGTGATTCTCCTGCCTCAGCCTCCCGAGTAGCTGGGATTACAGGTGTGTGCCACCACACCTGGCTAATTTTTTGTATTTTTAGTAGAAATGGGGTTTCACCATGTTAGCCAGGCTGGTCTCGAACTCCTGACCTCAGGTGATCCACCCGCCTTGGCCTCCCAAAGTGCTGGGGTTATAGGTGTAAGCCACCACAGCTGGCCTGGTTTTAGTTTTCTTACTCTAGGAGGAACTTGAGGGCAGAGTCTGGGTCTAGCTCATCTGGGTTGTAATATATCCTTCTAGCAAATATTCCCTACTGTATGTCTGGTCCTGTGCTGGGCAAGAATGAGGAGGCAGTGGTGACTGGGACAGCTCCAGCCCTGCCCATCAGAGCTTACATTGCAGTAGGGGACAGACCCATCCCTGGACAGTGACCACACAGAGTAGCCAGGGCTGGGATGGGAGAAGTGGAGGGTTCTGGGTACCCAGTGGTGACAGAAATGGCTCCAGATCCTGCTGTCTCAGGGCTCCCACTCTGGCTAGAGTTAATATCACTAATACTGAAAATAATTTAGACAGCTGATCATTTTCATTTTGTTAAATTTGTTTTTTGGTTTTAAGACAGAGTCTCGCTCTGTCACCCAGGCTGGAGAGCAGTGGCATGATCTTGGCTCACTGCAACCTCCGCTCACTGCAACCTCCGCCTCCCAGCTTCAAACAATTCTCCTGTCTCATCCCCCTGAGTAGCTGGGACTACAAGCCCATGCCACCAGGCCCAGCTCATTTTTGTATTTTTAGTAGAGATGCGGTTTCGCTATGTTGGCCAGGCCAGTCTCGAACTCCTGACCTCAAATGATCCGTACACCTCGGCCTCCCAAAGTGCTGGGATTATAGGCATGAGCCACTGTGTCTGGCCAATTTTGTTAAGTTTGTTTCCTATGTTCGATATACCATTTTAAGTTGGTAATTTGCATTCACTCATTGAATTCAATTCACTCATTGAATTTTCACACTAAGCATTCCGGGTAGGCACTACCATTATGTCCAATTTGTAGACGAGAGAACTGAGTCCCAGAGAGATTAAGCCTCCTACTCAAGCTCACACAGTCAGAAGATGGTGGAGCTAGGATTCGAACCCAGGACATCTGGCTTAACCCCCCCAGGCTCTACTGCTTCTCAACAGTGGCGGAGAAGTGGTGGATTCCCAGGGAGAGGATGAGGGTTGTGGATGTGGGTGGAAGGAGGCCTGAGACTGAAATGAACCAAGTTTGGGCGTCTCACCTGCAGGGTGCAGTGGGTCAGGGGGTAGATGCCGCTCAGGCCTGGAGTCCAAGCCACCTCCAGCTCCGTGGGTTGGCGGGAGACCAGATGGAGGTTACGGGGCTGCTGGGGGAGCACTGTGGACAAACAGGAGGGATTGACCCTGGGGAGCCTTTGCTCAAAGCTCCCTACCCTGCTCTCTGCCCCCACTCTGACCCCAGACCCAAGCCCTACCCTCTGATGCCCAGCTCCCCACCTCCCAACCCTGTCACCTGTGATGGTGGCCGTGCGGGATGTGGTGACCCCCTTGGCGTTATGGGCTTCGCAGGAGAAAGAGGATGTCTTGTTCAGCCCTAGGGAGTCACATGAGGGAAGGGCCCAGTATCAGAGAGGGGCAGGAAGGGCTCCCGGGCCATGCCGGGCCACTCCTACCACGGTCAGTGCAGCCCACACAGGCACTTGCCTGAAGGGAGAATTAGTGGAGTTGAGGGCAATGAGTTAGGAACACAGCCTCCATCCCCAAACGCAAGGATGGCTTGGCTTCAGCCCTAACCTCCCGCCACACAGACACACATAGTACAGACACACACAGCCACACACAGGCACAGGCACACACGTTCTCACACACATTCTTACACCTCAGAGACACACTTATACACACACAGACATATACTCACACAGCCACACACAGGCACACACACTCATACACACACATAGACACACACAGACACACACAAAGACACACAAGCACACACAGGCACACACACTCATACACACACATAGACACACACAGACACACACAAAGACACACAACCACACACAGGCACAGGCACACACTTACACCCCAGATAGACACACACTCATACACACACATAGACACACACAGACACACACAAAGACACACAACCACACACAGGCACAGGCACACACACTCTTACACCCCAGATAGACACACACTCATACACACACATAGATACATATGCTCACACAGACACACACACAGCCACACACAGGCACACACACACATTCTTACACCCCAGATAGAGACACATACTCACAGACACACATATAAACACACATGCTCACACACATGCACAGCCACAGAGACACAGCCATACACACACACACAGTCTGTCTCACACACACAGATTCTTACACCTAGATACATACTCATATATACATATATAGACACACAGAAACACACATGCTCGTATATATGGACATAGACACATATATACATACACATAGACACACAAAAGCATACACAGACACACACACACAGGAGACACACAAACATGCACACACATACACAAACACAGGCACCCTAACTCACAGGGTCACACGTATGGGCACACACACCTGCTAGACACACTTAAGGAAACCGGCCCATGGCTGTGCACCAATGGAGACGTGTCTGTTCATCTCTAGGCTCGCCTCCTACCAACCCCTCTCCCGCTCTCCCCGTCACACGCTCTGCTCCGGCCACACTGGCCTCCAGGGTCTCTGGAACGAATACATGAAGCATGTTTCCACCCCGAGAACTGTGCACTGTTCCCTGTGCTCAAAACAGTCTTCCACAAATGTCCACGTGACTCGCACCCTCTTCTTTCATTTTTGTTCCTCAACAACACCTCTCAGTCCGCTGGGGCTGGCCACCCTGTTAATATTGGAGCTTGGCCATGCGTGGTGGCTCATGACTGTAATCCCAGCACTTTGGGAGGCCGAGTCAGGAGGATCGCTTGAGGCCAGGAGTTAGAGACCAGCCTGGGCAACATGGTGAGACCCCATCTCTACTAAAAAGAGAAAAATTAGCCAGGTGTGGTGGTGCACACCTGTAGTCCCAGCTACTTGGGAGGCTGAGGTGGGGGGACTACCTGTGCCCAGGGAGGTGGAGGCTGCAGTGAGCTGTGATCGTGCCACTGCACTCCAATCTGGGTGACAAAGTGTGGCCCTGTCTCAAAAAAATTAAAAATAATAAAATGAAATATAAAGGCTGGGCACAGTGGCTCGCGCCTGTAATCCCAGTCTTGGGAGGCCGAGGCAGGTGGATCGCCTAAGGTCAGAAGTTGGAGACCAGCCTGGCCAACATAGTGAAACCTCGTCTCTACTAAAAATACAAAAAATTAGCTGGGCGTAGTGGCAGGCCCCTGTAATCCCAGCTACTCAGGAGGTTGAGACAGGAGAATTGGTTGAACCCAGGAGGCAAAGGCTGCAGTGAGCTGAGATCACGCCATTGCACTCCAGTCTGGGCAACAAGAGCGAAACTCTGTCTAAAAAAAAAAAAAAAGAAAAAGAATAAAATAAAATAAAATAAATAAATAAAAAATAAAATAAAATTGGAGGTAACTGGAGCTTCCCCTGCAAATCTACCCCCTTCTCGCTTTACTTTTCCTCTTTGGTTCTTTTCATAGCCCAGCATACTTTACCTGTTACCCAGGTACCTTGTCCATTGTCAGTTTCCCCCACTAGAATGTCAGCTCCAGGAGGGCAGGGGTTGTGTCTGTTTCGTCCCCTGCTGTGTCAGGATGGTCTGGCACACAATAGATGTGCCATAAATGCGTGTTGAACGAGTGAGTGAATGTGCGTTCAGCTGTGTACTTATGAGTATCCCTGGGCATAGGTGCAGAAATGTGAGTGTGTGTAATTCCACAGGGGAGTTCATGTATTGTGTCTTGACTGTTTTTTTCTTTTCTTTTCTTTTCTTTTTTGAGAGTCTCGTTCTGTCACCCAGGCTAGAGTGCAGTGGGATAATCTTGGCTCACGGCAACCTCCGCCTCCCGGGTTCAAGTGATTCTCCTGCCTCAGCCTTCTGAATAGCTGGGATTACAGGAGCGCGCCACCACACCCGGCTAATTTTTGTGTTTTTTAGTAGAGATAGGGTTTCACCATGTCGGCCAGGCTGGTCTCAAACTCCTGACCTCAAGTGATCTGTCCGCGTCACCCTCACAAAGTGCTGGGATTACAGGCATGAGCCACCATGCCCGGCCTTGAGTAACTGTTTTTGAGTGAAGGTAGATTGCCTTCACTCCCTAATGTGGTGGTGGTGGCGGCGTTGGTATCACAGGCATGCACACACAGAAGCACATACAAGTACAGAGACAAACACAAGAGACACAGACCTGCAAGCACACATAGGTACCCAACACACACCGCTATACAACATGCATCAGTCCCCCTTTATCCGAAGTTTCACTTTTTGAGGTTTCAGTTACTCTTAGTCTAAAAATATTCAATGGAAAATTCCAGCTATAACTCCTAAGTTTTTTTTTTTGTTTTTTTTTTTTGTTTTTTTTTTGAGAGGGAGTCTCGCGCTGTCGCCCGGGCTGGAGTGCAGTGGCCGGATCTCAGCTCACTGCAAGCTCCGCCTCCCGGGTTCCCGCCATTCTCCTGCCTCAGCCTCCCGAGTAGCTGGGACTACAGGCGCCCGCCACCTCGCCCGGCTATTTTTTGTATTTTTTAGTAGAGACGGGGTTTCACTGCGTTAGCCAGGATGGTCTCGATCTCCTGACCTCGTGATCCGCCCGTCTCGGCCTCCCAAAGTGCTGGGATTACAGGCTTGAGCCACCGCGCCCGGCGTTTTTTTGTATTTTTTAGTAGAGACGGGGTTTCACCGTGTTAGCCGGGATTGTCTCTCGATCTCCTGGCCTCGTGATCCGCCCGTCTCGGCCTCCCAAAGTGCTGGGATTACAGGCTTGAGCCACCGCGCCCGGCCAACTCCTAAGTTTTAAATTGCACGCCGTTCTGTGTACTGTGATGAAACCTCATGCCATCCCACTCTGGTTGGCCTGGAACATGAATCCCCCATTTGTCCAGCATCTCAGTGCTATAGCTGATACCTGTCTGTGGGTCACTTAGCTATCAGATCGACTGTCCTGGTATTGCAGTGCTGGTGTTCAAGAAACTCTTATTTTTCTAAATAATGGCCTGGCCGGGTGCTGTGGCTCACGCCTGCAATCCCAGCACTTTGGGAGGCCGAGGTGGTGGATCACTTGAGGTTAGAAGTTTAATACAAGCCTGGGCAACATAGTGAAATCCCCATCTCTACTAAAAATACAAAAAAAAAAAAAAAAAAAAAAAAAAAAATCAGCCAGGCATAGTGGCGGATGCCTGTAATCCCAGCTATTCGGGAGGCTGAGGCACGATAATCACTAAAACCCGGGTGGCGGAGGTTGCAGTGAGCCAAGATCCAGCCTAGGTGACAGACAAAGACTTTGTCTTAAAAAAAAAAAAAAAAAAAAAAAGCCCCATTGTGCAAAATAATGATGGCTGCAATTCGGATAGGCCAAAGAGAAGCCTTAAAGTGCTTCCTCTTAAGTGAAAAGGTGAAAGTTCTCCACTTAGAAAAAGAGAATCAATGGCCGGGCGCAGTGGCTCACGCCTGTAATGCCAGCACTTTGGGAGGCCGAGGTGGGTGGATCACAATGAGTTTGAGACGAGCCTGACCAACATGGTGAAACCCTGTCTCTACTAAAAATACAAAAATTAGCCAGGTATGGAGGTGCACACCTGTAATCTCAGCTACTTAGGAGGCTAAGGCAGGAGAATTGCTTGGACCCGGGAGGTGGAGGTTGCAGTGAGTGGAGATCGCACCATTGCACTCCAGCCTGGGCAACAGCAGCTAAACTCCGTCTCAAAAAAAAAAAAAAAAAAAAAGATAATCACGTACACTGAGGTAGGTAAGATCTACAGTAAGAAAACAATCTATCTGCGAAATTGTGAAGGAAAAAGAAAGTTATGCATAGTATACATAGGGCTTAGTATTATTCATTGTTTCAGGCTTTTGCGGGGGTCTTAGAGAATGTATCCTGGTGAATAAGGGGAACCCCTCAACACAGATACACATAGAAACATAGTCAGCCCCCCAACACACACACACACACACACACACACAATGTCTGTGCTAGGGTGTAAGAAGGATCAAGTTTTTCGTTTTGTTTTTTGAGAGAGGGTCTTGCTCTGTCACCCAGGCTGGAGTGCAGTGGCACAATCACGGCTCACTGCAGCCTTGATTTTCAGGGCTCAAGCGATTCTCCTGTCTCATCCTCCCGAGTGGCTGGGACTACAGGAGGCCACCACACTTCGCTAACTTTTAAATTTTTTTGTAGAGAAGAGGGGAGTCTCACTATGTTGCCCAGACTTTTCTCAAACTTCTGGCCCCAAGCGATCCTCGCGCCTCGGCCTCCCAAACTGTTGGAATTGCAGGCTGAGCCACTCCGTGCCTGGACCCGGGACCAAGTCTTGTAAGTGCAACTGCAGTTCTCCGTGTTGTTTACGCGTGTGCCTGTGCATCTGCGTCTGTGTTTCTGAGACGGTATGTTTGTGATCCTGCGTGTATCTGTGGATGGCATGTATGTGCGTATGTTGAGTATCTGTGTGCGTGTCTCTCGTGTTTCCTCCGTGCGTGTACGCCTGTGTTCCCACCGCGTTCGCAAGGGAGGCTCTCCATCCGCAGACACAAAGTTTCCTTTTCTCCATCAGCGGAGGGAGTGGAATGGGGCAAAGTCTGCAGAGGCCGGAAGCGGGTGGGTAGGGGAGCTCCTCAGTCGCCGCTTCCTAGGTGGCCGTTCCCAGCCAAGGTCAGGTGCCCGCTCCCACAGCCCCCGCGCCCCGAAGGCCCCGCGCCCGCAGCCCCCGCGCCGCCAGGAGGAGAAACAGTACAGTCCTGGGCTGGCGGCCCGAGAGGGGGCGGGGAGCCTGGGTCGGGTCCAGCCACCTGGCACGTGGGGCCCCGCCAGGGTCAGCGCGCGGGAGCTGGCGCCGCCGGCCGGAGAAGCCCTGGGGCGGGAGGTGGGTTCTGGAGCCGGGTCCCGTTCCGACCGCAGCATTCCTGCCCCCGCGTGAGTCACCGGGGGCACCTCCCCACCCCAGCGCTTCCGGCCGGCTTCGGGGGCGCGGAGCCAGAGCCGGGATACCCCTTCCCAGGCCCCAACGGCCGCACCTTGAGTGAAGGGGACAGGAGGAACTGGGACCCCTTCCCTTCCAGAATTCTCTTGCTTTACCGCAGGAGGACAGGAGCAGGCCGACTCCAGATGTGCTTTCCAGATGTCCTGACCATCCCCCCCCAACCCCTGCTCTCCGCCCCAGCTTTTCCAGAGAATGAGAGGGATGGAAGGAGGAGGGGCACGCCCTGAGTCAGATAGAGGGACAGAAGCACACAAACGGACAAAATTCCTTCACACAGCAACCCCCCCAACACACTCACAATGACTCACACTTAAACACACAGGGGCTGTTATTAGCACAGAAAACGCAGCACTTGGTAAGTTAACAGCACACAGATATGCAAGGGCTGATGTCACAAACACAGTGACACAAAAACACCGTGACTCACACATATACACACGGACTGACACTGATGTACGTTCATAAAGAGACATGTATGCATACAAGCCAACGTGGGACAAACACATCAACACAAACAAATCAATTTGTACACAGTCGCACGTGTACAAATTGATTACAAACACCTAGCAGCGCAACATACATCTAGGCTGATGCCAACACACACACAAAACTAAATGTCCCTGTATATTGAGAGACACACACCACACAACAGCATACATGGAGTTGAGGTGGACAGATGCACACTAGGACACAATGAACGGTTATGGTGACCTGCTCAGACACAGACACACTGATACGTACCAATACATAGCCTTTATCTATGCCATAAGATGGAGCTGGATGCACCCAGGTTTCATGTTCACCGAGACACAGACTGATACAAAAACACATTTGCGCTGGGTGCAGTGGCTCACGCCTGTAATCCCAGTACTTTGGAAGGCCAAGGCCGGTGGATCACTTGAGGTCAGAAGTTCGAGACTAGTCTGGCCAACAGGGTGAAACCCTGTCTCTACTAAAAATACAAAAATAAGCTGGGCGTGCCTGTAATCCCAGCTACTCAGGAGGCTGAGGCAGGAGAATTGCTTGAACCCGGGAGGCGGAAGTTACAGTAAGCCAAGCTCGTGTCACTGCACTCCAGCATGGGTGACAGAGTGCGACTCTGTCTCAAAAAAAAAAAAAAAAAAAAAACCAAAAAACAAAGAAACACAGTTTCGTAGATGCGCAGGCCTGATGCAGACACAAGGATGGAGACACTGCCATGGACACATAGATTGACACAGACACACATGTATACGCTGGCTGGTAAGCATCCTTGGGTCATGTACTCAGAGGCAGCAGGGGCCAGTGCACACACAGGGAGACCAGAGAGAAGCAGAGAGGGCTGTTGCACACACACACACAGATCTGTGACGACAGTCATACACCAACGTGCCTTACCCTGTGACATATACACACATGCCACAGACACATCTATGGACACACACAGAAAGCTGGTAAGAGGCTGAGGGTTGAGTGCAGTGGCTCACGCCTGTAAATCCCAACACTTTGGGAGGCCGAGGTGGGGGGATTACTTGAGGCCAGGAGTTCAAGACCAGCCGGGGTAACATGGCAAGACCCCGTCTCTACCAAAAAATATAAAAATTATCCAGGTATGGTGGCGCATGCCTGTAGTCCCAGCTGCTTGAGGGGTGGGTGGGTGCTGAGGTAGGAGGATTGCTTGAGCCCAGGAGGTGGAGGCTACAGTGAGCCATGATCACAGTACTGCACTCCAGCCTGGGTTACATAGCGAGAGCTTGTCTTGAAAAAAAATAAGGGAAAAAAAAAAAGCTGGTAAGAAACACAAGTTATCCATGGATACATGCTGATTCTGCAAGGGAACAGAAGCTCTCACTAGGACACGCTCACACCCATAGCTGCACACCTGTGGGCTGACGCTACCACCTGCATACAGAGAGGTGTGCAGCATAGCCCCAAACCCACTACCCTCCATGCACACTTTACTTTCATACAGTGAGTCTCAGCTGTGAACACACAAACACAAAAATGAGGGACAGACACAGGCTGACACTGGTATACTCAGTCATGCACACATACACAGACACCCATACACGGGCAACCCCTAAGAAACGTATAGAGAGAGACATACTATGAAGATGCAAACACACACTGGGACAGAACCCAAGTTGAAGGAAATACACTTAGTCACACACACACACACACACACACCACACACAGGACATCCGTAGAAGCCCACCCTCGCCAAGGCACACGCTCACACAGAGGTTGTGCTGACGGACACACTAACACTCAGATCCAGAACACACGGATATCCAGACACCCCACCACACCACACAGACATGCACAGACCCTCACACCTGTGCAGCCCCCATTTCTCTCCCTTCCCTCCCCTTCTTATGGGACCTGCCAGGCTGACTCATGCCCCATCCCCAACCCTGGTCCCTACTCAGGCACTCGAGCCATGGGCCTGAGTCACTCCTCTGGGGTCAGCATGCTCACCAGGTCTTCCTTGCAACTCAGGGTCCCAGGAATGCTAAGAATGTGAGCTCCTCCCTCCACCCTGGAGACCCCCAGCCAGGAGGCCCCTCCTCATTCCAGCAGAGAGAGGCAGCAGGTTGGGAGTGTGGGAAGCTGATGCCCTCAAGGCTGTAGCCTCCTTCCCCTATGGAGCCTCTGCCATCTGCTCCTCAGTCTTTCCTCCTTCAGTAGGGAGAACCCCCTGAGTCCAGGGTCCCCCAGTAATGCCTCCGACCACTGTGTAACCCTGAGCTCCGTCCTGCCTTGTCTGCATGGTGCAGAAGGGAACGGTCACCAAGAAGGAGAGGGTTTCTGTCACTCAAACTTCCCTGTCCTGTCTTTTGTTTGGTTTGGTTTTTTGTTTTGAGACAGAGTCTTGCTCTGTCACCCAGGCTGGAGCGCAGTGGTGCGATCTCGGCTCACTGCAACCTCCACCTCCTGGGTTCAAGCGATTCTCCTGCCTCAGCCTCCCAAGTAGCTGGGACTACAGATGCCTGTCACCACGCCTGGCTGATTTTTGTATTTTTGGTAAAGATGGGGTTTTACCATGTTGGCCAGGCTGGTTTCAAACTCCTGGCCTCAAGTGATCCACCTGCCTCAGCCTCCCAAAGTGCTGGAATTACAGGCGTGAGCCACCATGCCCGGCCTCTCTGTCCTGTCTATGTACAACTTGGGTCACTGTGGCCTGTCCCTTCCAGTGTCTTTCTGTCTCTCTCTGTCTCCCACTTTTTTTTGTTTTGTTTTATTTTGAGACGGAGTCTTGCTCTGTCACCCAGGCTGGAGTGCAATGGCGAGATCTGGGCTCACTGCAAGCTCCGCCTCCCGGGTTCACACCATTCTCCTGCCTCAGCCTCCCAAGTAGCTGGGACTACAGGCACCTGTCACCACGCCCGGCTAATTTTTTTGTATTTTTAGTAGAGACGGGGTTTCACCGTGTTAGCCAGGATGGTCTTGATCTCCTGACCTCATGATCTGCCCGCCTCAGCCTCCCAAAGTGCTGGGATTACAGGAGTGAGCCACTGCGCCCGGCCTCTGTCTCCCACTTTCTTCCTGTTCTCTCTTCTTTGGGTTCAGTTTCCCCAGTGGGGACCGGGCTGGACATCCTCCCTTTGACCGAGGTCAGCAGGGCTTGTTAGGGCAGGAGGTGGGCCGGTTGTGGAGGGAGGCGGAGGAGAGGAGGGCACAGTTGATTCTGGTGCCCTGCTTGGGTCACGGGCTGACAAAGGGGCACCAGGCCCACACACACTCAGGCCATGGAACAGCTCAGAGGGAACCCAGGACAAAGAATTCTATTCAGAGAGAGGCTGGGGTGAATGGAGGGAGAGAGAAGCAGAGAGACAGAGAAAGAGACACATACAGAGAGAGACAGAAGGACACACACACCGAGAGACAGAAAGACCGAAAAAGGCATTCGGAGAGAAACAAGGTTTAAGTAGAGACAGAGAGGCAGAGACAAACTCAGAGGGAGAAACAGAGAGACAGACAGTGAGGGACAGAAGGACAGTCAGACACCCACGCAGAGGTAGCAATGCTCTCTTGCTCCTGACTCCAGCCCTGCCCGGCCCCCTGTGCAGAGCTGACCCACATCCCCGGACTCACCTGGAACATGCAGGTTGCGCTGGGGACCATGACCTGGAGCTGTGGCCAGGGGGACAGCATCCTGGAGCCAGAGTAGGTCCACGGGCTCTGGGGGTCCCTGGGCTTGGCAGCTCAGGTTGAAGGGGGTGTTGGCGGCCACAGTCCTGTCCTCAGGCTCCTCCAGGAAGTAAGGCAAGCCTGTGGGGGTGGGCAGTGGCAGAGGCTGGGGTCCCTCTGAGCCCCCAAGATGTCTGACCCACACTAGGATGCTGTAGGCTTTGGGCAGCAAACTCACCCTGCATTGACCTGCCTGTATCTGATCCCCCGAGGGCACCTGAGCCATACCCAACACACGTGACTCCAATATATGATTCCTCCCATGTCAGACCCCCCAAGATAGCTGAGCTCCTCATGTCTCTCTTCCAGAATGTCTGACAGCTCATCGTCATCTCACTCTACAGATGAGAAAAATGACACCACTGGGATCGTGGGGAGAGGGGTACGTTGCGTGCCTCTGATGCCTTATCTGATGCCCAGAATGGCGTCCTGTGACCTGATCGTGTCTGATGCCTAGGACATCCACCCACCCCCAGGAAGTCTTTTCACCCAGAGCATATAATCCCCCAGCCCTGGCCCCGTAACTTATATGGACTCCCAGCTTCTTGACCCCCCAAAACTCTGACATTCTTACTGTATGTCGCCTATGGTCATCCCAAATCCTCCAGCACCCTTTGACCCCTCAGGATTCCTGACTTCCCGCAACTTGTGAGTGCCACACATCCTCTGACCCCTCAGGACCCCTGACCCCAGAGCTCACCCTCCAGCCCTACGTAGCCAGGCTGGGACACGAAGTTCTGATGTCCCAGAAACACCAAACACTGGTACTGTCCCGCGTCGGAAAGCTGTAGGGAGGCGATTCTGACAGGGCAAGAGGAGAGACAGAGAGGTTTGGGGTCAGAGTTGGACACTGGGAGGGGGTCTGTCAGAACGGAAAGAGGGTGTCCAGCCTGGAAGCTCGTGACAACCAAGAAGTAGCTCCTATTATTAACTCATTTTGCAGAAGAGGAAAACGAAACCTAGAGGTTCCATCACACACTCCAAGCCGCACAGCTGACAAGTGGTCGAGCTGGGGTTCCCACCCAGGTGGGCTTTCTGCCCCCTGCGTGACGGAGGTGAGGGTGGGATTTGGGGATATGGCCACACACCTGAGCTGGCTGACCACTATCCAGTCATCCTGCTCATCTTCACCCAGGGGCACCTGGGTCTGGGTGCTGTCCGCGAGCTCCAGGATCTGTCCGTCCCGAAGCCAGTGTACCTCGGGGGGCTCTCCCTGAACCTGGAGCTGACACCGAAGGGTGCCTGTGAGTCCCCGGGCACCTGTGATATTCCCTGGGTTACCCACGAAAGGACTTTCTTCAGCCTGTGTGCCTGCAGGGGCGATGGGAAGAGTTAGCTTAGGAACCCCCCAGCTCCTTCTGGCCCTCAGTTCCACCCTGTCCCTGCCTGCCCACCGGCCGCCAGGACCCCGCCAGGCCCTTAGGCCCACATAGTTGCAGAGTGACCTCAGAGCAGGGTGGAGGGCGGAGGCTCTGAGGGGAGGATGGGAGTCCTCCCAGGGGACTGGGATCCAGCGTCCATCCCATCGGGAAGGAGGCTCGGGATCTGGCAGCCTCCCACGCCCTGCACTGCCTGGCAGGGCCAGCCCCTGCCCCCTCCGTCCTCTCTTAGGTCTCTAGAGACTTAACAGATCATGCTGGTGCTGGTGGATGGAGGGGAAGAATCAGGGGTCGGGGGAGGGAGATAAGGGTGGTGGAGGAGAGAGATAAGGGTGGCGGAGGAGTGAGAAGCCAAAGAAAGTCAGGCAGGGGAGACGAGACAGAGAGGAGCAGAGATACAAGGAGTGACAGAAAAAAATGAAGAAACAGCCCTCAAGAGAGAAGACAAGGTGGGGGCGAATGGGGGATACAGTCACAGAGGGAGGCTGAGAAGAGAGACTTAGAGAGCAGGGAGAGAGAGAGGCAGAGACTGTGAGAGAGAGAAACAGAGACCCACAGAGATAACAGAGCTGGAGGCAGAGACAGAGAGACGAAGTGAGAGCCTCCTCCCCAGAGATGGCGTGGACTGGTGGGGTAGGGACAAGTTGGAGGGGGGTGTTGGCAGGGAGAAGGGTTTCCCCCAGGGCTCCAGAGCCCTCCTCATCCCGCCGCCTGACTCGGTCCACTTGGGAAAGATTTCTTCCTTCTTGGCAACCCCCAGCTCAGCCCCTCTTCCCATGGCCCCCTTCTCAGGTCCAGCCCCCACCCCTGCCCTCAGCTTCTCCTTGTCTGTCTGTCTCTCTGGGTCCTCTCTTCCGTCCCCCCTGCCCTTCAGTTCCTCTCTCTGTCTTTCTCTCCCTCTGCCGCACTTGGTGTCTCTGAATCTGTCTCCTTCTCTTGAAGTCCCTTTTCTGTGGTCCCAGGGAAACTCCCTAAGCCAGCCCAGCACCCCCCACACCTGCCATCATCCCCCACCTCCTACCCCTGCCCCAGCCCCTCCGAGGGGGTCCCTGCCCCAAGGAGCCCCCATCACTCACCCCTGGGGGCCATGCACACCCAGCCGCACAGCGCCAAGCACCAGGCCAGCGGGACCCTGCCCATCCTGGGGCACCGCCACGCCATGGGTGCCAAACTTTCCTCAGAAGTTGTTGGGCTCCCAGCAGGGGAGGGGGCAGGGCCGGGCTGTCCCCGGCCCTCCCCCCAGCTCCGGGCTCTCTGGATTTGGCACTGCCTGCCTGGCACAGCGGCAGGGGAGGCCCTCGCCACCACCGGCTCTGCTCAGCAGCCGCCTTCTCAGCACCCCTGCCTCTTTCTCTCACTCCCAGACTTGGGCAAACCCTTTCTCCGCCCCTGGCTCCCCCTTTGCCTCCGCCCACCAGGGCCAGAGCCCAGGGGCCACCTGGACAGTCAGGGGTTAACTCAAGAGAGGAGAGGATCAGCCCTTTCTTAAAGGGGCCAGGGAGGGAGCTGAGGAGGGGGAAGGGGACCCTAGTGGCTGTGCCCCCAGTCCTGGGCCAGTGAGGCCGTGTCTCTCTATCCGGGCTCTGGGCGCTGTCCCTCTGGGCTCTGTGTCTGGTAAACATTCCTCCAGAACTCCACTCCCCTCTCAGCTCAGGCCGTGACGCCCCTCTCCCCGCCTCCACCCCCAGCCCAGCCCCAGCCAGGCCTCCTTGGCCCTTCACTCCCCCTCACTCTCACGGCTCCTCGGACAAGGACACACACACACACACACTCTTAGACGTCATTGACACGCAGAGGCTAGGACAAGCAGAGACACGCAGAGAGACCCAGACGGGCAGGGGCATGCTACTGGCCCACAGACACACAGACAAGCCGGGCCAGGAGCTCAATTCCTGGAGAAACCTCAGAGACAGGAGGACACTACTGGGTGGGCGTCCATGGGGGACACTTACTTAGGGAGACACAGATCTTCAGACACGCCAAAACCTGCGTGGACGCCTAAATGAGACACCAATATACAGGCGACACGGAAGGGGACCCAAGTTGGAATCCCAGTGCTACCACTAACTGTGGGCTACTGGCAAGTGACTGGCCTCCTGAGCCTCAGTTTGTCCATCTGTAAAATGGGAATAAGAATAGTTGTTGGCCGGCAGTAACTCACTCCTGTAATCTCAGCACTTTGGGAGGCCAAGGTGGGAGGATCACTTAAGCCCAGGAGTTTGAGACCAGACTGGTCAATGCAGCGAGACCCCCATCTCTACAAGAAGTTTAAAAATTAAAACTTGAGGCCGGGCGCGGTGGCTCAAGCCTATAATCCTAGCACTTTGGGAGGCCGAGATGGGCGGATCACGAGGTCAGGAGATCGAGACCATCCTGGCTAACATGGTAAAACCCCCGCTCTACTAAAAAATACAAAAAAAAAACCTAGCCGGGCGAGGTGGCGGGCACCTGTAGTCCCAGCTACTCGGGAGGCTGAGGCAGGAGAAAGGCGCGAACCCGGGAGGCGGAGCTTGCAGTGAGCGGAGATCTGGCCACTGCACTCCAGCCTGGGTGACAGAGCAAGACTCCGTCTCAAAAAAAATAAAAATAAAAAAATAAAATAAATAAAAAAATTAAAATAAATAAATACATAAATAAAAATTAAAACTTAACTGGATATCATGGCATGTGCGTGTGGTCCCAGCTACTAGGGAGGCTGGAGTGAGAGGAACACTTGAGTCCAAGAGATCGAGGCTGCAGCGAGCCCTGATCATTCCACTGCTCTCTCCTTCTGGTGGGATTGTGTATCCTGGTTGGTGCAGACCTGCTGCCTACGTATCGGCTCTGCTGCACCTCCATTTCTCTGCCCTGTGTGTTTGGCATGTGGAGGGCTCTGCATGTCCGGACGTCTGTGAGGAGGAGGCTGGGCATCTATCCCTCTGCTCTTGGCCACCTCTGTTTGGGTACTGGTATCCCTATGGTGCATCATAAAGTCCTATCTGTTTGACCTCCTGATGTCTCTTCGGCCTGCCCCTTGCCAGCACCCCTAGTCTGATCCTCCCTTCTCCTGCCTCTATATTCTCACTCCTTTCTCCCATTTAGCAACCAGAGGACTGTTTCGGAAAGTCAAATCCTACCCCGTCCCTTCTCTGCTTGCCCATGGCCTCCTGCTGCCCACAGGGCAAGCTCCCAGCTCCTTGTCACTGGCCACTTAGGGCCCTTCACCATTGTCTCCCTGGGCTGTGTCTTTTTTTTTTTTTTTTTTTTTTTGAGACAGAGTCTCGCTCTGTTGCCCAGGCTGGAGTGCAGTGGCTTGATCTTGGCTCACTGCAACCTCCACCTCCTGGGTTCAAGTGATCCACCTCAGCTTCCTGAGTAGCTGGTATTACAGGCGTGCACCACCACCCCAGGTTAATTTTTGTATTTTTAGTAGAGACGGGGTTTCACCATGTTGGCCAGGCTGGTCTGGGACCTCAGGTGATCTGCCTGCTTCGGCCTCCCAAAGGGCTGGGATTACAGGCGCCAGCCATGGGCTGCTGGCTTCTGTTGCTCCTTCGAACCTGTCTCCCACTCGACAGTCAGAAGGCTTCTTTCCAATCTCAAACCAAACCCTTTCCCACCTCTGCCCCAAACCTTTCAGCAAAACCCTAAACTCCTTATGTTTCTGTGACCCTCCCCTCACCTCCCCAGGCTTCTCTCACTTTCTCACCCAAAGGACCCCCTCAGAGGCCTTGGAGCAACCTCCTGCAGCACTTTGTCCCCAACTCTATCTTCCCTTCTCCATCACATCACTGCCTGGCCCCCACAGCCCAATCTAGGGTCCTTGTGTTGTTCCCTCCCCAACACGCTGTCCCTTTCCTTGGTAACACTTTGCCTGGGTTGTCACTATATATTTATTGGCATGATTATGTGTCTCACATCTGTCTCCTCCCACTGGTCTGTGGGCTCTGCGGGACAGGGACTGCTTATATTTTGGGCACTGTTGCATCTTCGCCACTGTTGCCATAAAGGGGACAATTCCTTATTGTGGCTTTTTAATTTTTTTTTTCTTGAGACGGAGTCTCACTCTGTCGCCCAGGCTGGAGTGCAGTGGCTATATCTCAGCTGACTGCAAACTCCACTTTCCAGTTCAAGCACTCTGTCATCTCGCTGTGTCGTCTTGCTCTGTCATCCAGACTGGAATGCAGTGGCACCATCATAGTTTGCTGAAGCCTCAAATTCCTGGGCTCACGCGATCCTCCTGCCTCAGCCTCCCCGAGTAGCCAAGACTATGTGTGCAAGCACACCTGGCTAATTTTAAAAAACTGTTTTAGGGGCCAGACGCGGCGGCTCTCATGCCTGTAATCCCAGCACTTTGGGAGGCTAAGGCGGGCGGATCACGAGGTCAGGAGATCAAGACCAGTCTGGCTAACACAGTGAAACCCCATCTCTATTAAAAATACAAAAAATTGGCTGGGCGCGGTGGCTCACGCCTGTAATCCCAGCACTTTGGGAGGCTGAGGCGGGCGGATCACAAGGTCAGGAGATCGAGACCATCCTGGCTAACACAGTGAAACCCCGTCTCTACTAAACATACAAAAAAATTAGCCGGGCGTGGTGGCCGGCACCTGTAGTCCCAGCTACTCGGGAGGCTGAGGCAGGAGAATGGCGTGAACCCGGGAGGCGGAGCTTGCAGTGAGCCAAGATCGCGCCACTGCACTCCAGCCTGGGCGACAGAGCGAAACTCCGTCTCAGAAAAAAAAAAAAAAAATACAAAAAATTAGCCAGGCATTGTGGCGGGTGCCTGTAATCCCAGCTACTCCAGAGACTGAGGCAGGAGAATGGCGGGAACCCGGGGGGCGGAGCTTGCAGTGAGCTGAGATTGCGCCGCTACACTCCAGCCTGGGTGACAGAGCCAGACTCCATCTCTAAATAAATAAATAAATAAATAAATAAAATAACAACAACAACAACAAAACTGTTTTAGGCCGGGCACAGTGGCTCATGCCTGTAATCCCAGCATTTTGGGAGGCTGAGGTGGGTGGACCACGAGGTCAGGAGTTCAAGTGCAGCCTGGCCAAGATGGGGAAACCCCGTCTCTACTAAAAATACAAAAATTAGCTGGGCACGGTGGCGGACGCCTGTAATCTCAGCTACTCGGGAGACTGAGGCAGGGAACTACTTGAATCCGGGAGGTGGAGGTTGCAGTGAGCCAAGATCATGCCACTGCACTCCAGCCTGGGTGACAGGGCGAGACACGGGGTCTGGCTATGTTGCCAGGCTGGTCTTAAACTCCTAGCCTCAAGCATCCCACCTGGGCCTCCTAAACTATGGGATTATAGGCGTGACCCACTGTGTGACCCACGGTGCCCAGGCCGATCTCTTTTTTCTTTTTTTCTTTTTTTTTTGGTTGGGGGGATGGTCTCTTGCTGTCACCCAGGCTGGAGTGCAGTGGTGCAATCCCAGCTCACTGCAACCTCCACCTCCCAGGTTCAAGATATTCTCCTGCCTCGGCCTCCTGAGTAGCTGGGACTACAGGAACCCACCACAATGCCCGGCTAATTTTTGTATTTGTAGTAGAAACGGGGTTTCACCATGTTGGCCAGGCTGGTCTCGAACTCCTGACCTCAGGTGATTCTCCTGCCTCAGCCTCCCAAAGTGCTGGGATTACAGGTGTGAGCCACCACGCCTGGCCTATTGTGGCATTTTTGAGGGGTGCAAATATGTGCAAAGGTCTCACATATTTGTTGGGGGGCCCCTGTCCACCCAAGGGCTCAGTGGACCCAGCTGGTTGATGGCCTACTTGAACCTGTGAATTCATTCACTCATGAACAATATCAAACATTTGCTGAGTACCTGCTATGTGCCTGCAATTTACTTTGAAATGCATTTTAAAAAATGAGACGGGGGCCGGACGTGGTGGCTCATGCCCGTAATCCCAGCACTTTGGGAGGCCGAGGTGGGTAGATCATTTGAGGTCAGGAATTCGAGACTAGCCTTGCCAACTTTTAAAAACTTCATCTCTACTAAAAATACAAAAAAAAAAAAAAAAAAATTAGCCAGGCATGGTGGTGCACGCCTGTAGTCCCAGCTACTTGGGAGACTGAGGCAGGACAATCTCTTTAACCTGGGAGGTGGAGGTTGCAGTGAGCCAGGATTGCGCCAATGCACTCCGGCCTGGGTGACAGCAAGAGACCATCTCCCCTTCCGCCCAAAAAAGAGAAAAAGAGATGGGGCTGTGCCCAGTGGGTCGCACCTATAATCCCACACTTCAGGAGGATCACTTGAGGCTAGGGGTTTAAGATCAGCCTGGCAACATAGCCAGACTTTGTGTCTTCCAAAAAAAAAATTTTTTTTTAATTTTTTATTTATTTTTATTTTTTGAGACGGAGTCTCACACTCTCACCCAGGCTGGAGTGCAGTGGCGCCATCTTGGCTCACTGCAAGCTCCACCTCCCGGGTTCACACCATTCTCCTGCCTCAGCCTCCCGAGTAGCTGGGACTACAGGCGCCCACCACCACACCCAGCTAATTTTTTGTATTTTTAGTAGAGACGGGGTTTCACCATGTTAGCCAGGATGGCAATTTTTTTTTAATTAGTCAGGCGTGCTTGCACACATAGTCTTGTCTACTCGGGGAGGCTGAGGCAGGAGGATCGCTTGAGCCCAGGAGTTTGAGGCTGCAGCAAGCTATAATGGCACCACTGCAGTCTAGTCTGGATGACAGAGCGAGATCCTATCTCCAAAAAAAAAAAAAAAAGAGGAAAGATGGACAGGTGGTGCTACGGGTGGGGCTTCTACAATGAGCAGACAAGTCCACATCCTCGTGGAGTTTCCATTCAAAGGGGAAGAGAAATAACACTCACATAAATACTTATCATGTTGCAAGATGTGCAGTGAAGAAAAATAAAGGAGGGGCCGGGCACAGTGGCTCATGCCTATAATCCCAGCACTTTGGGAGGCCAAGGCAGGAGGATCACCTGAGGTCGGGAGCTTGAGACCAGCCTGGGCAACATGACGAAACCCATCTTTGCTAAAAATACAAAAATTAGCCAGGCACCATGGCTCACACCTGTAATCCCAGCACTTTGGGAAGCTGAGG
This sequence comes from Macaca nemestrina, assembly GCF_043159975.1. NCBI lineage: Eukaryota > Metazoa > Chordata > Mammalia > Primates > Cercopithecidae > Macaca > Macaca nemestrina. Next base: position 50,438,476 of record NC_092144.1, on the reverse strand, counting down.
CAGGTGGATCACGAAGTCATGAGTTCGAGACCAGCCTGGCCAACATGGTGAAACCCTGTCTCTGCTAAAAATACAAAAATTAAATTGGTGTGGTGGCACGTGCCTGTAGTCCCAGCTACTCGGGAGGCTGAGGCAGGAGAATTGCTTGAACCCAGGAGGTGAAGGTTGCAGGCAGTGAGCTGAGATCATGCCACTGCACTACAGCCTGGACAACAGAGCAAGACTCCATCTAAAAAAAAAAACCCAACATTTATCTGGGTGTGGGGGTACATACCTGTAATCCCAGCTACTTGGGAGGCTGAGGCAAGAGAATCGCTTGAACCCCGATGGCAGAAGTTGCTTTGAGCCAATATCGCATCATTGCACTCCAACCTGGGCAACAGAGCAAAACTCCGTCTCAAAAAACAAACAAACAAACAAAAAAAGAAAAAGCAGGGGATAGTGAGAGGTGTGGGTGCTGTTTTAGGATGTTGGGGGAAGGCCTCTCTCAGGTTATGATTGAGATCTGAAGTAAATTAGCAAGTGAGCCCTGTGGGGAAGAGTATTCCAGGTGGATGGAACAGCCAGTGCAAAGGCCCAGGGGCAGGCGTGTGGCAGGCGTGTGAAGAACTGTGAAGAGGCCTGTTTGTGGCTGGAACAGATGTGGGCAGGGGTAGAGGGAAGGTAGGCTTGGGGTGAGGGTGAGCCTTGGACTGGCAAAGACTTTGACCTTTGTTTTAACTATGATATGAACAGGAGTAACACCATCTGATCTAGAGTTTAAAGGATCCCTCTGCTAAGGCAAGTGAAAGGTTGACACGTTCTTGCTCTGTTGCCCAGACTGGAGTGCAGTGGCATGAATACAGTTCATTACAGCATTGACCTCCTAGTCTCAAGCGATCTTCCCACTTCAGCCTCCTGAGTAGCTGGGACCACAGGTGTGCGCCACAATAACTGGCTAAATTTTTTAGTTTTTCGTAGAGACAGGGTCTCACTTTGTTATCTGGGCTAGTTTTGCACTCCTGGGCTCAAGAGATCCTCCCGCCTCAGCCTCCCAAATTGCTGGGATTACATGCGTGAGTCACCGCACACCTGGCTGGTTGGCAGAGTTTCTAACAGAGGGATCAGGACCTGGACACATTAATTTTAAGTGTCACTACACATGGGACCATCAGTTATTGCAATGCGATGCAACGAGATGTGGCCTAGAACCTCCAGTGAGGATCTCTTGCCAGAATGAGCCTGAATCTGATCTAATTCCCAGTTTACAGGAGATCCTGGGAACAGAAGGACATCTTGAACAACACCACAAAGATACTGTCAGCCTAATCCAGAATGTGAAAAATTGTACAGGGCCAATGACCCAGTTGATTGAGGAAATCAATGGCATATAAAAGAATGGGTAACAGTTACAGATTTAAAAAACTTCAAAGACATTTCAAACAAAATTCAGATTCTGATTTGAACAAACCAATCTTAAAAGACATTGATATCCCAGCACTTTGGGAGGCCAAGGTGAGAGGATTGCTTGAGCCCAAGAGTTGGAGGCCAGCCTGCAAAATAAAGGGAGACCCCATCTCAAAAAAAAAAAAAAAAGTTTTTTTAAATTAGCTGGGTGTGGTGGTGTGTGCCTGTAATCACAGCTACTCAGGAGGCTGAGACAAGAGGATCGCTTGAGCCTGGGAAGCAGAGGTTGCAGTGAGCAGAGATTGTGCCACCGCACTCCAGCCTGGGCAACAGAGCAAGACCCTATCTTTAAAAAAAAAAAAAAGGACAGCCGGGCGCGGTGGCTCACGCCTGTAATCCCAGCGCTTTGGGAGGCCGAGGCGGGCGGATCATGAGGTCAGGAGATCGAGACCATCCTGGTGAACACGGTGAAACCCTGTCTCTACTAAAAATACAAAAAATTAGCCGGGCGTGGTGGGCACCTGTAGTCCCAGCTACTTGGGAGGCTGAGGCAGGAGAATGGTGTGAACCTGGGAGGCAGAGCTTGCAGTGAGCTGAGATCGCGCCACTGCACTCCAGCCTGGGTAGCAGAGCAAGACTCCGTCTCAAAAAAAAAAGAAAAGGACAGGCGAGGCACGGTGGCTCACACCTGTAATCCTAGCCTATTGGGAGGCCAACGCGGGCGAATCACCAGGTCAGGAGTTCCAGACCAGCCTGACCAACATGGCGAAACCCCGTCTCTACTAAAAATACAAAAATTATATGGGTGTGGTGGTGCACACTGGTAGTCTCAGCTACTTGGGAGCTCGTGAGGCTGAGGCAGGAGAATCACTTGAACCTGAGAGGCGGAGGTTGCAGTGAGCCGAGATCGTGCCACTGCACTCTAGCCTGGGCAACAGAGCAAGACTCCGTCTCAAAAAAAAAAAAAAAGGACATTTATGAGACTATCAGAGAAATGTGAAAATGTGAACACTGATTATGAATACAATGAATGAATAACAGAATTGTTCATTGTGATAGGTGTGAAAGTGAGTATTGTAGTTTTGACTTTTAAAAAATAAACTTTAACAGGGAGTTATTGTGTTTGTTGTTGTTGTTTAAGATGGGCTCCCTTTGTCACCCAGGCTGGAGTGCAGTGGAGTGATCATAGCTCACTGCAGCCTCGTCCTCCCAGGCTCAGGTGATCCTCTCACCTCAGCCTCCTGAGTAACTGGGACTACAAGTGTGCACCACCACACCGGGCTCACTTTTTGTAGAGAGAGGGTTTCCCTGTGTTACCCAGACTGGTCTTGAACTCTTGGGCTCAAGAGATCCACGTGCCTTGGACTCCCAAAGTGCTGAGATTACAGGTGTGAGCCACCACGCTCAGCCAGAGTTATTATTTAATGGGTAGTTTTTGTTGGAAACAATGGAAACATTTTGGGCATAAATAGTGGTGATGGTTATACAACATTGTGAATATATTTTTTGTTTGATTTTTTGAGACAGAGTTTCGCTCTCGTTGCCCAGACTGGGGTGCAGTGGCATGATCTCCGCTCACCGCAACTTCCACCTCCCGGGTTCAAGCAATTCTCCTGCCTTAGCCTCCCGAGTAGCTGGGATTACAGGTGCCTGCCGTCACGCCTGGCTAATTTTTATATTTTTAGTAGGGACCGGGTTTTACCATGTTGTCCAGGCTGGTCTCGAACTCCTGACCTTAAGTGATCTGCCCGCCTCAGCCTCCCAAAGTGCTGGGATTATAGGCATGAGCCACCACACCTGGCCCCATTGCCTTAATTTTATTTTATTTTATTTTATTTTATTTTATTTTATTTTATTTATTTTTGAGACGGAGTCTCACTCTGTCGCCCAGGCTGGAGTGCAGTGGCCGGATCTCAGCTCACTGCAAGCTCCGCCTCTCGGGTTCACGCCATTCTCCGGCCTCAGCCTCCCAAGTAGCTGGGACTACAGGCGCCCGCCACCTCGCCCGGCTAATTTTTTGTATTTCTTAATAGAGACGGGGTTTCACCGTGTTAGCCAGGATGGTCTCGATCTCCTGACCTCGTGATCCGCCCGTCTCGGCCTCCCAAAGTGCTGGGATTACAGGCTTGAGCCACTGCGCCCGGCCATTGCCTTAATTTTAAAAGAAGAAAACCTTAAACTTCATTCCTTTTCAAAGTACACTGACATATTAAAAAATAGTAATATTAAATCCAAGAAGAACTTAGCACATATTTATTTCCTATGAAGTTCTAAAATTTTTTCACATTTCTTTCGGGATTTTTTTTTTTCCCTTGAATCAGAGTCTTGCCCTTTTGCCCAGGCTGATCTTGATCTTGGACTCAAGCAATCCTCCTGCCTTGGCCCCTCAACATGCTAGGGTTAGAGGTGTGAGCCACTGTGCCTGGCCCACATTTCTCACATCTTATCAATTTATTAAGACTTTAAGATGGTAAAGCCTCAGCCAAGGTGTGGCCAGCTAGGAGGTGGCAAAGTTAGGATCTGATTCCAATCTCATCTTTCAGTTCTCTATTATTCTGTTTTGTGCTACCTCTGTAGAACTTAAGCCAATAAAGTGTTAATATCTTGGAATTTTTTTTTAAACTTTAGCTAATGATATATGCATTGCTTAAGTTTTTTGATGAACTGATAGGTGCAATTTCGTCAGAAATGCCTAAAAAATCCTGAACTGGTCTGGGCACAGTGGCTCATGCCTGGCCAACATGGCGAAACCCCATCTACACTAAAAAAACAAAAATTAACCGGGCGCTCGCCGGTAATCCCAGCTACTCAGGAGGCTGAGGCAGGAGAATCGCCTGAACTCGGGAGGTGGAGGCTGCAGTGAGCCAAGATCATGCCACTGTGCTCCAGGTTGGGTGACAGAGTGAGACTCCGTCAAAAAAAAAAAAAAAAAAAAAAAAAAATCAGCCAGGCGCAGTGGCTCACACCTGTAGTCCCAGCACTTTGGGAGGCCAAGGCAGGTGGATCACCTGAGGTCTGAGGTCAGGAGTTTGAGGCCAGCCTGACCAACATGGAGAAATCCCATCTCTACCAAAAACACAAAAATTAGCCGGGCGTGGTGGCGCATGCCTGTAATCCTAGCTATTCGGGAGGCTGAGGCTGGAGAATTGCTTGAACCCGGGAGGTGGAGGTTGCGGTGAGCCGAGATTGCGCCATTGCACTCCAGCCTGGGCAACAAGAGCAAAACTCTGTCTCAAAATCAATCAATCAATCAATCAATCAATCCTGAGCTGGTGGCCACGTGGGTAGAAATGTTAGAAAGCAGCGTAGCGAAGTGCTAGTGGGAGAACCCTGGAGGTGCACAAGGTGTTCCTTGTACAATTCCCTCAACTTTGCTGCATGTTTGAAAAATGTCTTCATAAAATGTCAAGGGCAAAAATGTCCTTAACTCTTAGAAACGTGTATTAAATTACTTTCTGTAATTTGCCTTAAAATAATCTTTAAAAAGCAATAGGTAGCCAGGCACGGTGGCTCGCACTTGTAATCCCAGCACTTTGGGAGGCCAAGGCAGGCAGATCACCTGAGGTCAGGAGTTCGAGACCAGCCTGGCCAACATGGCGAAACCCCGTCTCTACTAAAAATACAAAAATTAGCCAGGCTTGGTGGCAGGCGCCTGTAATTTCAGCTACTCAGGAGGTTGAGGCGAGAGAACTGCTTGAACATAAGAGGCGGAGGTTACAGTGAGCTGAGATGGTGCCACTGCACTCCAGCCTGGGAAACGGAGTGAGACTCTGTCTCAAAAAAAAAAAAAAAAAAAGATAAATAAATAAATAAAAAGCAATAGGTAAAATAAAAATATCAGGACAGGGTACAGTGACTCACACCTGTAATCCCAGCACTTTGGGAGGCTGGGATGGAAACTCTTGAGGCCTGGAATTTGAGACCAGTGTGGGCTATATAGTGAGAACTTCTCTATAAAAAATAAAAATAAGAAATTTAGCCAGGTGTGATGGCATGCATCTGTAGTCCCAGCTGCTTGGAGGCCGAGGCGGGAGGATCACTTGAGTCTAGGAGTCCAAGGCCAAGGCCACAGTGAACTATGATCATGCTACTGCACCCCAGCTTAGACAACAAAGCAAAACCCCATCTCAAAAAAAGAAGAGGCAGAAAAGGATATAGATGAAGTAAAAGCTGCAGAAAGTTGATGACTATTGAAATGAGGCTGGGTGCTGCGCACCTGAGGGCTCACTGTATCATTCTACTTTTGTGTATGTTTGCAAACTTCTTTGCTAGATAAGAAATTCATCTAGCAGCGGCTCACGCCTGTAACCCCAGCACTTTGGGAGGCCGAGGCGGGCAGATCACCTGAAGTCAGGAGTTCGAGACCAGCCTGGGCAACATGGTGAAACCCCATCTCTACCAAAAATACAAAAATTAGCTGGGCGTGGTGGCACATACCTGTAATCACAGCTACTTGGGAGGCTAAGGCAGGAGAATCGCTTAAACCCGGGAGGCGGAGGCTGCAGTGAGCCAAGATCACACTGCCATACTCCAGCCTGGGTGACAGAGTGAGACTCCGTCTCAAAAAAAAAAAAAAAAAAGAAATTTAGAAGTGCGTCTGGTTTCCTTGTGAAGAGGAGGCAAGAGAAAAAGTGTGGAAGAAGTGGGAGTGGGTTTAGGGCCTGTGTTGCAAGCTAGTTCCTGTGCTCAAGTTTGAAGAGTTCTTGTGCTTTCAAGTTTGAAGAGTCTCTAGGGTCTGGATCTAGTTGGCTTCAGGCTTTCCCTGACTGAGGAAGCCCCCAAGGTCCGCAGTCCAGCTTGGGTTACCCTCTCCTTCCCCACTTCTCATCGCCGGACACCTTGGCCCTTTTTGAAAGTGAGGCCCAGGGCGGCCCCAGCCCTGCCCCTCCTCCCAGCTCCACATCTGGTCCTGATGTCAACAGCCAGGGTGGGCGGTGGCCATGTTTTTCAGCTCCCGCCCAGCCTCAGGGGAGGGGTGGACTGCCCTGTCCCCACCCCTTACTCACAGTGACTGACACGGGTCACACACGCAGTAGGCTAAAGGCCAGGAACAAACTTTAATTCCCAAACCGGACCCTTAAATCACAAGGACGTCAGATCTGGCTCAATCCCTGACAGGGTGAATTGGAACCTGGCCCCTACTTGGTCTCTAACCCCTTCCGCTGGGTCTAGTGGGGACTCTGATGCCGAATAGGGGCTGTAGATCAGTGAGGACGTATGTGTGTGTGGAGGGGTAGCAGGAGCCGCTTGGTTACATAAGCACGTGTTGGGGTGGGGCAGGTGTCCCTCTGGTCTGAGGGTCCTCGTATGTCCAAGGTCTCCGTGCATAATTGCAGACCCAGATGTCTCTGCATTTGGGAGAATCAGGGTGCTTAAAAAGCGGTGACTGAGGGCTGCACTTGCGAAGGTGGCTGGGGACTGTGCCTCCGTGGGAGCGGCGTGTCTAAGTGGGAAGATACTCCGGGAAGCCAGGACGATGTCATATGTGGGTAGCTGTGTGGACCAGTGGTTGGGGGTATGTGGACATCGGTGGTCACAGGCTGGGAGAGTGGTGCAGCCACGAGAGGGAGCATGTGTCAGGGCCATAGATAGTGACGATCTCTCTGTGGCATGACTCAGGAGGGGGGCATGCTGTTCCCTGTGCCAGGCACCAGAGACAGGGACACTGAGAAGTTTGATGAATGGAGAGGACGTGTGAGCTGTGAATATGTGTGGCTGTTTCTGTGGCTTATAAAGGTGACAGGCAGACTCCCACATTTTGGGTGAAGATCCAGGGGAGTTGGTGGGTTACCTGGCTATGTGCTCGTGATTGCAGATGGACTATATTTATGTCTGTGGAAAGCTAACGCAGCAGTTGCTTTGTGGCTCTTGTAGTTGTGTATGAGTGTGTGGTTGTGCATCTTAACAGCAGCATGAGTCAAGTAAGTGAGTGTGTGGGCCGTGGGACAGTCTCCGGAAAACAGCTGCAGGTGTGTAATGTGGCTGCCTGCAGTGTACACTTTGGAGACATTAACCCTGTCCATACCCACTGTTGAGGCTGGAGGCACCGTCCCGGGCACCCACCACCTCCAAGTTGCCTTCCTTCATGTGGTCTGCGTGGTGGAATGAAGGTCAGTGGGACGGACTTGCAGTTGGAAGGCTGGGGGGATGTTGAAAAGGCCACTGATGGTGGGCTTGAGGCTCAGGGAGTCCAGTGGGCACGGGCTCTCCAGGGAGAAGGCTTGCAGGATGGTGGTGAAGAAGAGGAAGAGCTCTGCTTTTGCCAGGCCCTCTCCAAGGCAGACACGCTTCCCTTGTGAGGAGAGAGAGAGAAAGGGCTGAGCCAGTCCTCCTCACACCTAGGCCCACGGGGAGAACAGGGGGGCCAACAGTAAGCCCAGGGTGCAGAAGGGTGCCCCCAGCTGGCACAGATGCCTGGAGTTTGCCAGCGCCTGCTTGTGATACCCAAGGCTGCAACAGATACCTAAAGAGAAGGGCAGGAACGCCTCATGCTTCCTGAACCGTCCATCTGCATCCAGGAAACGGTCTGGGTTGAACTCTTCTGGGTGCTTGAAGATGCTGGGGTCATGCAGGATGGAGCCAAGGAGGGGGAAGACCTCCGTGCCCTGAGGGGAAATAATAATCAGGCTACAAATCCCTTCCCACCCCAGTCTATTCGGTCCTCGAGTATGGAGCACAAGTCTGGGGTGCCAGGGACACGAGTTTACAAACATAACGGCATCAACATTTGTTGAGTGTTGAGTGGCATGCAGCAGCTCATGCCTGTAATCCCAGCCACGTGGGAGGCTGAGGTGAGAGAAGCATTTGAGCCCAGGAGTTTGAGACAAGCCTGGGCAATATAACAAGACCTTGTCTCTCTGAAAAATGAAAAAATTAGCCAGGCATGGTGGCGTGAGCCCATAGTCCCAGCTGCTCAGGAGGCTGAGGTGAGAGGATCACTTGAGCCCAGGAGTTCAAGGCTGCTGTGAGCTATGCTTGTACCACTGCATCCCAGCCTGGGAGGCAGAGAGAGACCCTGTCAAGAAAGAAAGAGGAAGAGAGGAAGAGAGAAAGGGAGGAAGGGAGGAAGGGAGAAAGGAAGGAAGGAAGCAAGGAAAGAAGGAAGAGAGGAAGAGAGAAAGAGGGAAAGAAAAAAAAGGAAAGAAGGAAGGAAGGAACGAAAGAAAAGAAAAGAAAGTTGGGCGCAGTGGCTCAAGCCTGTAATCCCAGCACTTTGGGAGGCCGAGGCGGGCAGATCATGTGGTCAGGAGATGGAGACCATCCTGGCTAACACGGTGAAACCCCGTCTCTACTAAAAATACAAAAAAATTAGCCAGGCGTGGTGACGGGCACCTGTAGTCCCAGCTACTCGGGAGGCTGAGGCAGGAGAATGGCGTGAACCCAGGAGGTGGAGCTTGCAGTGAGCCGAGATTGCATCACTGCACTCCAGCCTGGGTGACAGAGCGAGACTCCGTCTAAAAAAAAAAAAGAAAAGAAAGAGAGAGGGGCAAAGAATACTATATGCGGGCTGGGTGACCTTGGCAAATCTTCTAGAAACTTTTCAAGCTCTCAGTTTCCTTATCTGTAAGATGGGCATGATAATGGTATAGGGTTGCTTTAAAGATTAAATGAGATAATAGATATGGAAAGCACTCAGAATAACCCCTGGTGCAGAGCAGGTCCTCAAGCCTGGATACCTGTCATTATCATCACTCAAGTGTTGCTGCCTGGTACACAGGACCGGCTCCCAAGTAGCTGAGCTGGTGTTTGTTTTACAAGCATTATCTTACAGCTCCAAGTTGATACTATTATTGTTCCTAATTTAGAGGAGGGATATATTGAGGTTCAGAGGCAGAAGTGATTTGCCCAAGGCCCCATTTACAAAACAGGAGGGGGTAGGCCAGGCGCGGTGGCTCACACTTGTAATCCCAGCACTTTGGGAGGCCGAGGCTGGCGGATCATGAGGTCAGGAGTTTGAGACCAGCCTAACCAACATGGTGAAACCCCGTCTCTACTAAAAATACAAAAATTAGCTGGGTGTAGTGGCACGCACCTGTAATTGCAGCTACTCAGGAGGCTGAGGCAAGAGAATCGCTTGAACCCGGGAGGCGGAGGTTGCAGTGAGCCGAGATCGTGCCACTGCACTCCAGCCTGGACAACAGAGCGAGACTCCATCTCAGAAAAAAAAAAAAAAAAGGAAGAAGAAAAAGAAAATAGCCGCAAAGCAGCACTGGATCCTAACGGCCGCAGATTTGATTCTGCAGTGAAGGTGGAGGGAGCTGCTTGCACTAAACCGCTGGGGTTTCTGGGGAAACATCGCCCCCTTTTGGTTCTGCATCAGAGCTGCTCTCCAGTGAAGGGCACTGAGATTGAGGGAGAGAGACAGAGGAGAGAATGTGTCTGCATCAGGGGCTAAGGGTCCAGAGGGCTTCCCTTAGTCCTGGACTTGCTCCTCAGTTTTCAAGCTGCTTCTCTGTATGTTACCTCATTCGACTATCCCGACCACTTTGGAAGGAGATAGAATTAGGAGATCTCTGGGGCAGATGGGGCCCAGAGATAGAGTCAAAGGGCAAGAAAACATAAACCAAAAAGAAACAGAAAGAGTTAAAAGATGCAGAAAGGGAGGGAGTGTCAGAGAAAGAAGGAGGAGAAAGATGCAGTGGGGAGTAGAGGAGGAAGAGAGAGAGAGAGAGAGAGAGAGACAGACTGACTAAGATCAGAGAAAGTCAGGGAGACACTGATAGCAGCCAACCCGGGCTCAGGCCCCGAGGCAGAGAGCCATGGGCCGCGGCTGCACGCATACCCACCTGGGGCAGGGTGTAGCCTCGGAAGCGGGTGGTCCGCATGAGGGTGCGGGGGATTCCCATGGGCACCAGCGCCAGCAGCCGCTGTGCTTCATGTAGAACCGCGTCGGTGTAAGGGAGGCGGGTACGGTCCCCTAGGCTTGGTGCCTGGCCAGACCCCAGCTCCTGAGTCAGCTCCTCACGTACCCGCTCTGCAAGCAAGAGGAGGGCGGGAGTCGGACAGCAGGTAGGGCCCAGGGATCCTCCCCTCAGAAGCCCATCTGCTTGCATAGGTGTAGTTTGGGGTGAGGCTGACAGGTGGGGAGGAGTAGTCCCCCAGCCCTCACTGAGCCCAAAGACCACACATCTTGTGTGTTGGGTGTTCCATCTATCTTCTCTCTCTCTCTATTTTATTTATTTATTTATTTATTTATTTATTTATTTATTTATTTTGAGACGGAGTCTAGCTCTGTTGCCCACGCTGGAGTGCAATGGCCGGATCTCAGCTCACTGCAAGCCCCGCCTCCCGGGTTCACGCCATTCTCCTGCCTCAGCCTCCCGAGTAGCTGGGAGTACAGGCGCCCGCCACCTCGCCCGGCTAATTTTTTTTTGTATTTTAGTAGAGACGGGGTTTCACTGTGTTAGCCAGGATGGTCTCGATCTCCTGAACTCGTGATCCGCCCGTCTCGGCCTCCCAAAGTGCTGGGATTACAGGCTTGAGCCACCGCGCCCGGCCTATTTATTTATTTTTTGAGACCGAGTTTTGCTCTGTTGCCTAGGCTAGAGTGCAATGGCGTGATCTCGGCTCACCACCTCTGCCTCCCGGATTCAAGTGATTCTCCTGCCTCAGCCTCCTGAGTAGCTGGGATTACACACTCTGTCACCCAGTCTGGAGTGCAGTGGCGCAATCTCGGCTCACTGCAACTCCGCCTCCTGGGTTCAAGAGATTCTCCTACCTCAGCCTCCCGAGTAGCTGGGACTACAGATGCCTGCCATCATGCCCGGCTCATTTTTGTATTTTTAGTAGAGACAGGGTTTTGCCATGTTGGCCAGGCTGGTCTCAAACTCCTGACCTCAGGTGATCCGTCCGCTTTGGCCTCCCAAAGTGCCGGGATTACAGACGTGAGCCACCGTACCCAGCCTTCTCTTTTTTTTTTTGAGACAGGGTCTTACTCTGTTGCCGAGGCTGGTGCAGCAGTGCAATGATGGCTCACTGTAATAGCCTTCACCTCACCTAATGGGCTCAAGTGATCCTTTCACCTCAGTCTCCTGAGTAGCTATGACCACAGGCACACACCACCACGCCCAGCTAACTTTTCTATTTTTGGTAGAGACAGGACCTCACTATGTTGCCCAGGCTGATCTTGAACTCCTAGCCTCAAGTGATCCTCCCACCTCAGCCTCCCAAAGTGCTGGGATTACAGGCATAAGCCACCATGCCTGGCTCATCTATACTTTCTTAATTCCCATAGCACCCTTGTGAGATAGGTATTGTTATCTATCCCCATTTCCTAGATGAAGAAACTGAAGACTCAGAGAACCCAAGTCATTGCCAGAAGTCACAGCTGGTTCCACTCCTGCAACACTACCAGGACCTCAACTCCCAGGTCAGCCCATCCCCATGACCCGCAGCAGCTGCCTAACCCTAAAATGCTGGAGTTGGGCCGGGCGCCTTGGCTCATGCCTGTAATCCCAGAACTTTGGGAGGCTGAGATGGGCAGATCACTTGAGGTCAGGAGTTCGGGACCGGCCTGGCCAACATGGGGATACCCTGTCTCTCCTAAACGTACAAAAGTTAGCTGGGTGTGGTGGTGCACGCTTGTAATCCTAGCTACTCGGCAGGCTAAGGCAGGAGAATTGCTTGAACCCGGGAGGCTGGAGGTTGCAGTGAGCCGAGATCACACTACTGCATTCCAGCCTGGGAGACACAGGGAGACTCTATCCCCTATAAAAAAATAAAAAATAAAAATAAAAAACCAATTTGACCCTGCCCTTCCCTGCTCAAAGTCATTCCATTGCTCCCCATGGCTCAGCATAAGGCACCTAATGTATCACTAAGGCGGCGAGGTCCGCAGACACCTGCCTTGGCTTTCACTATGCCTCATACTGCAGTCAGCAACTCCTGAACCTCCTCTGGCTCCCGGACATCCCAAACGCCGTGCCCATTGATGCCTCAAAGATCTAGCTCAGCCTGTCTGCTCGGCCTGCCCACTCTTCCCTCTAAAACTCTCACTTTTTGTTTTTTGAGACAGTGTCTCCCTCTGTCACCCAGGCTGGAGTGCAGTGGTGTGATGTCAGTTCACTGCAACTTCTACCTCCTGGGCTCAAGCAATTCTCATTCCTCAGCCGCCCGAGTAGCTGGGATTACAGGTGCATGCCACCACCTGTATTTTTAGTACAGATGGGGTTTCACTATGTTACCCAGGCTGGTCTTAAATTCCTGTTCTCAAGTGATCAGCCCGCCTCAGCCTCCCAAAGCTCTGGGATTATAGGCGTGAGCCACCTTGCTCAGCCGAGAACCCTCACTTCTGTTCCCAAGGTGGAAAAGTCTCTTACTTTGGACATGAGGGTATTTCATCAGGAGCAGGAGGGTATAGCCGACCGTGGCGCTGACTGTCATCGTCCCAGCGAACAGCAAATAAATGACTGTCATCAGCATGTTCTTGTTGGTGAATTCTGTGTCTGGGTTTTGTTCCTCCTGAAAGAAACCAGGCAGAGGAGCTGAGAGAACACAGCCTTCGGGAAGTAAATGTCCAGAACAGCCAAGCCTGGGGTCAGCACTACGAGTTTTGTCACGGGGTTTAGATAAATTTTGGGGAAGGTTGGGAAGTCGACTCTTTTTTTTTTGAGACAGAGTCTTGCTTTTTCGCCCAGGCTGAGTGCAGTGGCACGATCCTGGCTCACTGCAACCTCTGCCTCCTAGGTTCAAGCAATTCTCCCACCTCAGCCTCCCGAGTAGCTGGGATTACAGGTGCGTGCCATCACGCCCGGCTAATTTTTGTATGTTCAGTGGAAACGGGGTTTCTCTATGTTGGCCAGGCTGGTTTTAAACTCCTGACCTCAGGTGATCCACCTGCCTCTGCCTCCCAAAGTGCTGGGATTACAGGTGTGAGATACTGTACCTGGCCGAGAAGTAGACTCTTGATGTTAGTTCTCTCTGGTTGGAATATTTTTTAAAATGAAAGAGAATACTACTAACAAAAACACAGAAAGTTATAAGCATTGATGAAGATGTGAAGACTTTGAAATCCATGTACACCATTGGTGGGAATGTGAAATGATGCAGCCCTGTGGAAAACGGTACAGCAGTTCCTGAAAAAATCAAAAATACGGATGGGAGTGGTGGTCACATCTGTAATCCTGGCACTCCGGGAGGCTGAGGCAGGTAGTTTGCTGGAGCTCAGGAGTTTGAGATCAGCCTGGGGAACATAAAGAGACCTCATCTCTCCTAAAAATAAAAAAAATCAGCCAGGTGTGGTGGGGCACACCTGTAATTCCAGCTACTCAGGAGGCTGAGGCAGAAGGATCGCCTGAATTCAGGAGATCAGGGCTGCAATGAGCTATGATTGAACCACTGGACTAGAGCCCGGGCAACAGAATGAGACCCTATCTCAGAAAACAAACAAACAAAAATTAGAATTATAGAATTACCATATAATCCAGCAATTTGACTTCTAGGGATATAACCAAAAGAATTGAAAGCAGAGGCTGGGCATGGTGGCTCACGCCTGAAATCCCAGCACTTTGGGAGGCCTAGGCAGGTGGATCACCTGAGGTCAGGAGTTCGAGACCAGCCTGGGCAATATGGTGAAACCCTGTCTCTACTGAAAATACAAAAACAAAATTAGCTGGGTGTGGTGGCGGGCACCCGTAGTCCCAGCTACTTGGGAGACTGAGGCAGGAGAATCACTTGAACCCTGGAGGTGGAGGTTGCAGTGAGCTGAGATCGTGCCACTGCACTGTAGCCTGCACAACAGAGCAAGACTCCATCTCAAAAAAGAAAAAAAAAAAAAAGAATTGAAAGCAGGGACTTGAAGAGATACACTCATGTTAATAGCAGTATTATTCACAATTGCCAAGAACTGGAGGCAACCTGTGTCCATCAGTGAATGAATGGATACAGAGAATGTGGTATATACACACAGTTGAGTATCACTCAGGCTTAAAAAGGAACGAAATCCTGTCACAAGCTATAACATGGATGAACCTTAAGGACATTATGCTAAATGCAATGAGTCAGTCACAAAAGGACAAATACTGTATGAATCCACTCATATGAGGCACCTAGAATAGTCAAATCTATATAGACAAAGTAGAAAGGTGCCAGGCACAGTGGCTCACGCCTGTAGTCCCAGCACTTTGGGAGGCTGAGGCAGCTTGGTCACTTGAGGCCAGGAGTTTGAGATCAGCCTGGCCAACACAGTGAAACCCCGCCTCTACTAAAAATACAAAAATTAGCCAGGCGTGGTGGCGCACGCCTGTAGTCCCAGCTACTGGGGAGCCTGAAGCAGGAGAATCGCTTGAACCCAGGAGGCAGAGGTTGTTGTGAGCCAAGACTGCACCGCTGCACTCCAGTCTGGGTGACAGAGTGAGATTCTGTCTCAAAAAAAAAAAGAAAAAAAAAAAAAAGGATGATTGCCAGGGGTTGGGGAAGGGAGGAACAGGCAGTTGTCTTTTTTTTTTTTTTTTTTTTTTTGAGACAGAGTCTCGCTGTGTCGCCCAGGCTGGAGTGCAGTGGCCGGATCTCAGCTCATTGCAAGCTCTGCTTCCCGGGTTTTTACGCCATTCTCCTACCTCAGCCTCCCGAGTAGCCGGGACTACAGGCGCCCGCCACCTCGCCCGGCTAGTTTTTTGTATTTTTTAGTAGAGACGGGGTTTCACCGTGTTAGCCAGGATGGTCTCGAACTCCTGACCTCGTGATCCGCCCGTCTCGGCCTCCCAAAGTGCTGGGATTACAGGCTTGAGCCACCACGCCCGGCCTTTTTTTTTTTTTTTTTTTTCCTTTTTGTGGAGAACGGGGTCTCGCTATATTACCCAGGCAGGTCTCGAACTCCTGGGCTCAAGCTATGCTCCCGTCTGGCAGTTGTTTAATGGGTATAGAGTTTCAGCTTCACAACGTGAAGAGTTCTGGAGACTGATTGCATAACAATGTGAATGTACTTAACACTACTATACTGCATACCTAAAAATGGTTCAGATGGTAAATGTTATGTATATTTAACTATAGTTAAAACTAAAAAAAAAAATGCAATAAAAGAGAAAAGAAATGGGGCAATAGAGTTAAGAAAAATTTTTCTTTCTCCACAAACAGGGAGGCTGCATTTAATTAAAGAATGTGGCCCCATTCTTACAAAGTTCGTACAATTAAAAACTATTTATTGGCCGGGCGCGGTGGCTCAAGCCTGTAATCCCAGCACTTTGGGAGGCCGAGACGGGCGGATCACGAGGTCAGGAGATCGAGACCATCCTGGCTAACACGGCAAAACCCCGTCTCTACTAAAAACACAAAAAAATTAGCCGGGCGAGGTGGCGGCGCCTGTAGTCCCAGCTACTCGGGAGGCTGAGGCAGGAGAATGGCGGGAACCCGGGAGGCGGAGCTTGCAGTGAGCTGAGATCCGGCTACTGCACTCCAGCCTGGGCAACAGAGCAAGACTCCGTCTCAAAAAAAAAAAACAAAAAAACTATTTATTTCCTTAGGAGTCCCCTTAATTCTAGTTTTCTTACAGGGCATGGTGGCTTATGCCTACAGTCCCAGCACTTTGGGAGTTCAAGGCGGCAGGAAGATTACATGAGCCCAGGATTTCAAGACCAGCCTGGGTAACATAGTGAGAGTCCGTCTCTACAAAGAAAAAAAAAAAATTGGCCGGGCGCGGTGGCTCAAGCCTGTAATCCCAGCACTTTGGGAGGCCGAGACGGGCGGATCACGAGGTCAGGAGATCGAGACCATCCTGGCTAACATGGTGAAACCCCGTCTCTACTAAAAAATACAAAAATCTAGCCGGGCGAGGTGGCGAGCGCCTGTAGTCCCAGCTACTCGGGAGGCTGAGGCAGGAGAATGGTGTAAACCCGGGAGGCGGAGGTTGCAGTGAGCTGAGATCCGGCCACTGCAGTCCAGCCTGGGTAACAGAGCGAGACTCCGTCTCAAAAAAAAAAAAGAAAAGAAAAAAAAAATTTAGCCAGGTGTGGTGGTGCGCACCTGTTGTCCCAGCTACTTAGGAGCCTGAGGCAGCAGGATTGCTTGAGCCCAGGAGTTCAAGGTTGCAGTGAGTTATGATTTTGCAACTGTACTCCAGCCTGGGCCACAGAAAGAGATCCTGTCTCTTTAAAAAAAAAAAAAAAAAAGAAAGAAAAAGAAATATTGTTCTCATATAATTAATAAAGTGGACTTTACTAACATAAATTGATATTGCAAGGCTTCCTAATAAACCACCATAATTCACATAAAATTGTGAATTTACATAAAAGTCTGGGGAGGCTGCAGGGGGTGGGATGAAGTGATCCTGGGGATTGATGGTGTGGGACCGTGGGCATGGGGCCTGAACACAAGGGCCGAGGTGGGAGGGAGAAAGAGGAGAAATGCTGGAGAGACAGAGAGCCCGGCACAAATGCCCAGGTTGGGGGCGGGAGAGGCAGTGAGAGCAACTCCCTGAAAGAGACAGAGATGTGCAGAGAAGGGACGCACACGCACACAGACACTCATACTCACAGAGACATGCAGAGAGAGAAAGAGAGAGGGACCCAGTCGAGGTCCCCAGGGACACCTGGCTGGGGACCTACCAGGTTACCACACCCATTCAGAGAGGGGGTCCCTGCACCCTTCCCGCACCTGTGCCATCTTCAACAGGAAGGCATCGACCAGGTCACGTGCGGGACCCGAAGCATCCAAGTTCCCCTGGTGCTGCTGCACCTGCTGGACTGTGAAGGCAGCTAGGGTGCTGACGTGGTGGAGGAGCTGCTTGTGGGGGCCTGGCAGGGGCCACAGGAACCAGGAACACATCTCATAGGTCTGTGGGGAGAAGGACGGCTAGTTCTCATGGGACCTTGGCAGGAACCTTCAGGGAAGGTAGTTGGAAAGGGGTCCCACCCACTCACCTGACCCCCCCGGGAGCTGACTCCCAGCAGGGTACCACCAGCTGCCCGGACCATGGCCTGGAACTCCTTATCCTCATAGGAGAAGCGGAGGCCAAAGAGGAGGGAGCAGACTACGTTGGAGGTGGCCTGGGCCAGCAGCAGGGAGGGATCGAATGGGCGTCCTGGGTGGAATGGGGGCAGGGAGGTAGGCTGTGATGGAGCCAGGCAGAGGGGAGCAGGTTGGGGCTGAACCCAACCAGAGAGAGACAGGGAGGCAGGGAAAGACAGATGGACAGACAGTGCAGGGAGAGAGCTAAACAGGCAAAGAAGGAGACAGACAGACAGGGACAGAGAAACAGACAGGGAGAAAGAAACTGAGTGACCATCACACGGACAAGGAGAGAGAAACAGAGGTAGACTTAGGGCCCGAAAAATAGAGGAAAGGAGAGAGAAAGAAAAGAGACAGAGAGAGTGAGATGGAGACCCAGGAACAATGGGATGATAGCACCAGGGACACACAGAGAGATGTCGTGACAGCCTTGGAGAGACAGTGGGACAGAGACAGAGGGCGGGGGTGAACAGAACCCCCAGCCCAGCCCTAGAGTCCAAGGCTTCCCCTCCCGCCCATTCCAGGACCTGGGTTGGGGCCACCCCCAGCCACAGTAGGAGAGTTTTCCTTTTCACTTGGCTGGAGACCCTGGGGTGACCCCGCCATGCTGACCTTCTGTCCCCTGGAATGCCTCCACCAAACACCGGGCCTCCGCCTGGATCAGCTCCTCGCCTTCTCGCTTCCCCATGCCCAGGTCCCGCAGAGCAAGCATGGTAAACTTCCTCAGCTGCCTCCACCGCTCCCCGTTGGAGAAGAAAACCCCTGCGCAGAAGGCTAGACTCAAAGAGGGAAGAGCACCTCTGCCCATTCCCCCTTCTTTCTTTCTTTCTTTTTTTTTTTTTTGAGACAGAGTCTCGCTCTGTTGCCCAGGCTGGAGTGCAGTGGCGTGATCTTGTCTCACTGCAACCTCTGCCTCCCAGGTTCAAGCAATTCTCCTGCCTCAGCCTCCTGAGTAGCTGGAACTACAGGTGCATGCCACCATGCCCGACTAATTGTATTTTTAGTGGAGATGGGGTTTCACTGTGTTAGCCAGGATGGTCTCGATCTTCTGACCTCGTGATCTGCCCGCCTCAGCCTCCTAAAGTGTTGGGATTATAGGCGTGAGCCACTGCGACCGGCCGATTCCCCCTTCTTTCTAGTGAGGTTCTCTGAGGGGGACTCTTCAGGCTCCATCTGAGTCCATTCTAGCCTAGCCCAGGGATGAGGATTTAGTAGGTGTTCAATAAATGCATAATCAAAGTGGTTCTCCCATCCTTTGCCCTTGGGTAAGGGAGTACATTCTCCTGAAAAGTAGGCAGCTGGGATGACCCAGGCTCCTTCTGTTTTGTAATTATTATTATTATTGAGACAAGGTCTTGCTTTGTCACCCAGGCTGGAGTGCAATGGCACGACCTCGGCTCATTGCAACCTCTGCCTCCCAGGTTCAAGTGATTCTCCTGCCTCAGTCTCCCAGCTAGCTGGGATTACAGGCATACACCACTACACCCGGCTAATTTTTATATCTTTAGTAGAGATGGGGTTTCGCCATGCTGTCTAGGCTGGTCTTGAACTCCTGACCTGAGGTGATCCATCTGCCTCAGCCTCCCAAAGTGCTAGGATGACAGGTGCGAGCACCGCACCTGGCCTGCTCTGTAATTAACCAGGATGAATGAAGAGTTCTTTCCTCCTTTCTTCTTTCCTTGCATCCAACCATCCCATCATTTATGGAGTCCCACTGGGTCCTGGGTCCTGTGCCCCATGTAATTCGGAGGTTGAACACAGAGGGAGGATGGAACTGTACCGTTTTCCTCCTTTATCCAAGACACTTGTTCCAGACAGACCCTCCCTGTCCAACGCCAGCCTGTCGTGGCCTCTTGGGCACCTCCCCTTGGGCATCTCCTGCCCTGGCCCCACTGTGTTCCAAAGTGATCTCAGCATCTCTCCTTTCTCTGTTTCAGCCCACCATCCATTCCCTGGCCAGAGCCCCAGGCCTCTCCCAATTACTCCTTCCTCCCCATCCCCTGGCCCCAGCCCTGGTCCATCACCCTGGGCTCCTAGCCTCCATTTTCATCCCCTTCAGGCAGCAACCACAGGATCTTCCCAACTCTTGACTACAGCTGTTCCCTGCTTAAAACCGACTGCTCCCAGGAAAAACAAAAGCCCAAACACTCTGGCATGACTCACAGACCCCGCATGACCAGGGATTTCCCTGGCTTCTCAGCTTTGTTACTTAGCCCACTACGACTGCACTGGTCTCTCACTTCCTCAAAGGGGTCAGGATCCCCTGTCTAGGCCTGTGATCCTGCAGTTCCCTCTGCCTGCATCACTCTCACCCCCTTCCATCCCATCCTTGGTGAACTAATTTGTTCATCCTTCAAGGCCCAGCTCAAATGCTACCTCCTCTGAGAAGCCTTTCCTGATTCCCTCTTTACCCTCGTACAGGTGCCTGTGCCCTGTGTTTGCCCTCAAATCTGTCCCTCTCATTTTAGGATTATATTCCCTCCCTCTATTATCTTACTGCAGTACAAGCCCGCCTCTCCCACAGTAGGAGAGGACACCACACCTGTCTGAGTCATCTCCGTGTACCTGGTACTCAGTATAGGACCGGGCATGATGATCATTTTTATGTTTGTTTGTGTTTTGTGGAGGCAGAGTCTCACCATGTTGCCCAGGCTTGTCTCAAACACCTAGGCTCAAGTCATCCTTCCAATTCAGCCTCCCAAAGTGCTGGGGTTACAGGCATGAGCCACCATGCCCAGCCTGAAAATTCACCAGTTGAATGAATGAATGCTTCTCTCAAAGTCATGCTTTTGTAGGTGCTGGTCTTTCTGCCTGGAACACCCTCCCCACTCATCTTATGAGTCTCAGCTTTGACAGCCTGTCTTCAGGAAGACTTTCTGAATCTCCCTCGCCAAACGAGCTGGGTCAGGTACCTCCTCTAAATTCCTACAGTCCTAGGGCTTCCTTCAGCCTGGCCCTGATCCCTCTTGCCCTGACCCCTCCCCATCCCACCCTGACCTTTCCCCCTGTGCTTCCCCGTCTTGGCCCTGACCACTCTGGGCTGGCACCGTGTCGTGAGTCTGTTTCCCCACTGGCCTCGGTGCTCTGGGGAAGCAGCACCAGTGCTGTCTTAGTCACTGTTGAGTTCCTGGCAGCACCCAGCATGGGCCTCCTGCTTTCTGTTGTAACACAGAGAACTGCCTCTATCATTGGAGGGTTTACCCACCCATCCTCAGGACCTTGAAAGCGCTCTGGAATCTTTCTGAACCCTCAGGGCTTTACCTGGATCACTGATGGTTATCACTGATACCACAACCTGGTGGTTAATGAGTGCTCACTCTGCACAAGGCTCAGTCCTCACTCAATCACTCAGTCCTACATGATGGGCACTGCTTTTTGCTTGTTCGTTTGTTTGAGATGGAGGCTCGCTCTGTTGCCCAGACTGGAGTGCAGTGGCATGATCTTGGCTCACTGCAACCTCTGTCTCCCGGGTTCAAGGGATTCTCCTGCCTCAGCCTCCCGAGTATCTGAGATTACAGGTATGTGCCACCATGCCCAGCTCATTTTTATATTTTTAGTAGAGACAGGGCTTCGCCATGTTGGCCAGGCTGGTCTCGAACTCCTGACCTCAAGTGATCCACCCACCTCCGCCTCCCAAAGTGTTGGGATTTCAGGCATAAGCCACTGCCTCCCAGCCGATGGGAGGCATGTTATCACTCCATTTTACAGATGAGGAAACAGGCATTAAGCCATGGGCAAAGGTCACACACCGGTTAGTGGTGGCAGGCTGTGAGTGGAGGGCCTAGCAGCCCTTGACTTACCATGGCCATCAAAAGTCCGTTCCAGCATCGCTATGGTTCCCCGGCCACTGAACTCTTCAGCCTGACCTCCCAGGGCCTCTCGCACAGCCTCCTGCCCAACCAGGACCACCACGGGCCGCCAGGGTCCCAGGTAGATGGTGAACACTGGTCCGTACTTCTTACTCAGCTGGGCACAGGGAGGCAGAAAGAAGAGGATGCTGTGACCTCTTCCAGCCAAGTTGTCTCCATCATGGCCCCTGTCACTGGAGGAGCCACCGAGTTTAGCTTCTACACCCTTTACCAGGAACCTGCCCCCACCCCAGCAGAAATAGCTGAGGCTCAGTTCTCTTTTTGTACTAGGCTCCCGGGCCTCCTCCCTCAGTACGTCCTTCAGTGGCATCCCCCAACTTCCTGTCATTCCCTTGCTTCCTGCTGAACCTTAACTTCTGACACTGGGCAATCCAGAAGCAGTTTGGGTCTCCCCTAATTCCTTAGGGCCCCCCTACCTACCAAATATCCAGCCACCCTTTTCAGTCACCGCAAAACCCTCAAATTCTAGAGCAGACACTGCTGAGTATCTGCCCCATCTCTTCCCCCACGACCCCACCCCTTTTTCTATGTCCTTGAAGTCACCCAGAATCCTTTTGAATGGGAAACTTCAGGCCTCTTCCCACTCCGACCCGCTATCCCCTAAGGCTGGGGCTGCCTCTGCCTTCTTTCTTGCTCTCCTTCCCTCCCCCATCCCAGGAACTCCCAGCTGAGCTCCACCCATCCTCCCATCCCGCATTCTGAGCAGACAGATTCCTTCAGCGGGACCCCCTCTCTGAGCCTGCAATCCTCCAGCCTCATCTTTGCCTCCAACTCCCGCAGGGACGCCTCCCCCTTTTCTTCTTTGTGCCCTCTTCAGCATGCCCCACCTGTATGGCTCCAGCTACCTCTCCCTCTGGGGCAAGCCCAGCCGCATCAGCTTCTCCTTGGCTGGAGGACTCCTGTCTCTCTCAGCCTCGGTCCCTGCCCATCACCTTCCCAGGATTCTCTGTAGGCAGAGGTCTCTGCCCCTCCTAGCCCTGGTCCCCCACCCCACGATCCTCTCTCCCGGGCACCTCTCCGGTTCTCAGCCCTGGACAACCTGCTGCAGCCCCCACCCCAGGAAAGCTGCAGCCCCTTTGCCTTGGGACCCCTGCCCCTGCCTCCTCCCTAGGATACCCGAAAACCCCCTCGCCCTGGCAATCGGGTTTCTCTCCCAGGGACTCCCAGCCCTTAGCCAGGACGTCCCCTGGGCCCCTCACCCGCATGAGCCCCGAGTACAGCGCCCCGGGCCGTAGCTGCAGAAGGTTTCCCAGCAGTGGCAGCGGCGTGGGCCCGGGGGGCAGCTGGCCTCGGGCCCGGGTCCCAGACAGCGCCAGCGTCAGCAGCAGGAGCAGCGCCAGCGCCAGCAGCAGCGCCCAGGTGCCGGTCGCCTCCATCTCGGCAGGTCGGCTCCTTCTCCTCTCCCAGGCGCTCCGCGCGGCTGGGTTAGTTAGGGGCGGGAGCCGGGCGTCTCCCTCCCCAGCAAAGTCAGGCGCGGGGCGGGGCAGCTAGCCCAGCCTCCTGCCTGCTGGGCAGGCTTATCTCCCCGCCGCCGGGTTTCTCCCGGACCACCGCCGCCGCCTGATGTCTGGAGTTCATGCTCCAACGGATGTCTCGGAGGTCACCCAGATTTACGCGGGGCTCGGGCGGCGGAGACAGCGCCTTGGGCCCCCGGGTAGGGAGGAAGCAAACAGAAGAACCTGGAAGCCAGAGACTTTGGCCGCCTAGAGGTTGCCACACCCTGCATCTGGCGTTGACCCCGCGCCACCCTCCCCAGCTCTACCTCCCTCATTCATTGTTCGGGAGTGGGTTCGTGTGTGCGTGTGTGTATGGGGTGTCTTTCAGCCAATTTTCTCCAGCATCTTACATCTTCACGAACCGAGAGGAAGGACTTGACCTTTAAGGATAAACAGTCTGAAGTCCAGGGAGATAAATCGGTTGGTCCCAGGTCAACTCGGCTGAGTGGCAGAGTTAAGATTTCGACTTGGGCGAGTCAGAATGATTGAGTCATTCATTCATTCACTTAGAGGCAGTTTGCAGAGCGGTGAGGACGGTGATGGCTGAAGCCAGACTGCTTGAATTCACAGCCTAACTCCTCTGTGCCTCTGTTAGCCTTGTAAAATGGGGCTAGTTTTCAGGATTAAATAGTACATCTGTGCACACAATTTAAAGCAGACGCAGGTGCACATGTAACAAGCACTAAATAGATGTTAGCTAGTATTTCTGCAACTAATTGTTATTGAGGTCTTACTGTAAACAAGACTTTGTTCTAGACCCGAGGATGCAGCTATGAGCGACGCAGAGAAAGGCTCTGACCTTCCTGAGCTCATATCCACATGCAGATAAAGTCGAGATGAAGACAATTTCAGGAAGTGAGAAGGCCGGCCAGGGGAATGCGCTTCTTGAGAAGGAAGAATGTTAGAGGCATTTGTGCATGAATTATTACAGGTTTGGTTCACTGCTGTATCCCCAGCATGTAGTGCAGTGCCTGACACACAGTAGGCGCTCAATAAATATTTGTTATATCTTCATTTTTTTTTTTTTTTTGAGACGGAGTCTCGCTCTGTCGCCCAGGCTGGAGTGCAGTGGCGCGATATCGGCTCACTGCAAGCTCCACCTCCCGGGTTCACGCCATTCTCCTGCCTCAGCCTCCGAGTAGCTGGGGCTACAGGCGCCCGCCACCTCGCCCGGCTAGTTTTTTGTATTTTTAGTAGAGACGGGGTTTCATCATGTTAGCCAGGATGGTCTCGATCTCCTGACCTCGTGATCCACCCGCCTCGGCCTCCCAAAGTGCTGGGATTACAGGCTTGAGCCACAGCGCCCGGCCTTGTTATATCTTCAAAGATTGAATTTAGGAGACAAGATTCATGAAGTCTGCAGGGGCCACCTTGCAAGGTCTTGGAAAAGACTGCATTTTATTTCTATTGCAAACAGAAGCTGTCTGGAGGGGTTTTCAGCAGGGCAGTTACTTTGTTTGATTTGCATTTTCATTTCATATTTTATTATAAAAATATTAAAATTTCAAACATACAGTGAACACCTGTATACCCATCAGATTCCACCATTTTATTATCCTTTCTTTGTTGCCTATTCTATTTTTGTTTGTTTGTTTTTTGTTTGAGATAGAGCCTCACTCTGTTGCCCGGAGTGGAGTGCAATGGCATGCAATCTCTGCAACCTCTGCCTCCCGGGTTCAAGCAATTCTCCTGCCTCAGCCTCTCAAGCAGCACTGGGATTACAGGTGCGCACCACCACGCCTGGCTATTTTTTGTATTTTTAGTAAAGATGGGGTTTTGCCATGTTGACCAGGCTGGTCTCAAACTCCTGACCTCAGGTGATCTTCTCTCCTCAGCCTCCCAAAGTGCTGGGATTACAGGCATGAGTCACTGTGCCCGGCCCATTTTTCATTACATATCTATTAATTTTACCTATCTATTCATTGATTTGTTTTAAGCATTTCAAAGTCAGTTGCAGACACCAGTACACTTCACTCCCAAATACATCAGCATGCATATCAGTAGCTAGAGCTCAGTATTTGTTTGAAGATACTTTTTGTTCCTCAAGGTATCCTATATACAATGAAATGCATACCTCTTAAGTGTATAATTAGATGAGCTTTGACATGCATATGCTGGAGTTTTAAAATATTAGACTCTTAGAATTTTCACAATTTTTTTTTTTTTTTTTTTTTTTTGAGACAGGGACTCGCTATGTTGCCCAGGCTAGAGTGCAGTGGCACGATCTTGGCTCACTGCAACCTCTACCTCCCGGGTTCATGTGATTCTCCTGCCTCAGCCTCCTGAGTAGCTGAGATTACAAGCACCCGCCGCCATTCCCAGCTACCTTTTGTATTTTTAGTAGAGTTGGGGTTTCACCATGTTGGCCAGGCTGGTCTCGAACTCCTGACCTCGGGCGATTTACCCGCCTCGGCCTCCCACAGTGCTGGGATTACAGGCATGAGCCACTGCGCCCGGACTTCAATCTTGCAATTTTTATTCTAGTCCAGAGCCCTTTCCCTCAAGAGCATAGCAGAATGCTCCCTGGAGTCTAGGGAATCCTTGACTGCGGTCTTCTCTAGCATCGATTCTATCCTCTGACACCCAGGGGTGCCCCGAAGCCGAAGGAGGAGGGGTGGGGAGGCTTATATGCTCTTGCTATGAAGTAAATACCAGTTCTCAGTTCCTCCTTTGCCTTGTTCTGGAAGGTTTCTAGGACGTTCCAAATCCAACCTGGAGCCTATCTTCTCACTCTGTTCTACCCCTGGGAGAACTAACAGACATCTCAAACTTCATGGATCCAAAAGAATTCCTGATTCCCCCACCTCCTGCAAAATGGGCTCTACCAGCTTCCCACCCCATCTGGGAATACTTTCTCTCATCTCCTTCCTTACCTCTGTAAAAGGTATCATCATCTTTTCACTTGCTGATGACAACAAAATATAGGAGGAGAGGCTGGGCACGGTGGCTCATGTCTGTAATTCCAGCACTTTGGAAGGCCGAGGTGGGCAGATCACCTGAGGTCAGGAGTTCGAGACCAGCCTGGCTAACATGGTGAAACCCCACCTCTACTAAAAATACAAAACTAGCCAGGTGTGGTAGCGCATGCCTGTAATCCCAGCTACCCGGGAGGCTGAGGCAGGAGAATCGCTTGAACCTGGGAGGCGGAGGTTGCAGTGAGCCGAGATAGCACCATTGCACTCCAGCTTGGGCAACAAGAGCAAAACTCCATCTCAAAAGAAAAAAAAAAAAAGGAGGAGGGGAAAAAATTAGTTTCATTAGACAACACATCCTTCTGGGTTATCAGATTCTGGTGTTGTTCATTGTTTTTACAGCCATCTTTCCCCCTGTTGCAATAGTCTTTTTGCATAATGTCTCTACTCACCTGAGACCACATCTGTTTTTATTCATTTGTTAACCTTGATTTCTCTCTTTGACTTTAAACCCAATTTGTCAGCAAATCCTGCTGGCTCTACCTCCAAATATATTCCAAATGTATCCATTTCCTCCTTTCCCTACCACCCTGATCTAACTGACACCAGCCCTGATCCAAGGTACTGTCATTGCTTGCCAGGATTTTGCAGTAGCCTCCCCACTGAGCTACCTGCTTCCTCTCTCCTTCTCCCACTCCTCCACAATTCATTCACTGGATGCCAGCCAGAAAGATCTTTTTAAATGCAAGGAGAAAACTAATGTACGGTGGGAGGGAGGAGGGATCAGTACGGACTCCAGAGAGCATTCTCATTTTGCTCTTGAGAGAAAGGTCTCCAGCCTAGAATAAAAATAGCAAGAATGTTGACCAGGCACAGTGGCCAAGGCAGGTGGATCGCCTGAGGTCAGGAGTTTGAGACCAGCCTAATAAGCATGGTGAAATCCTATCTCTACTGAAAACACAAAAATTAATTGGCCGGGCGCGGTGGCTCATGCCTGCTCTCAATCCCAGCACTTTGGGAGGCCGAGGTGGGTGGATCGCGAGGTCAGGAGTTCAAGACCAGCCTGGCCAAGATGGTGAAACCTCGTCTCTACTAAAAATACAAAAATTAGCCAGGCATGGTGGTGGGCGTTTGTAATCCCAGCCAGTCGGGAGGCTGTGGCAGAGAATTGCTTGCTTGAACCCGCAAGGAGGAGGTTGCAGTGAGCCAAGATCTCCCCACTGCACTCCAGCCTGGGCGACAGAGCGAGACTCCATCTCAAAAAAAAAAAAAAAAAAAAAAATTAACTGGGTGTGGTGGGTGGTGGTGCACTCCTGTAGCCCAGCCACTCGGTTGGCTGAGGCAAGAGAATTACTTGAACCCAGGAGCTGGAGGTTGTAGTGACCCAAGATTGTGCCACTGTACTCCAGCCAGGGCAATAAAGTGAGACTCAGAGTCATATATATGTATATATATGCATATATATATATATATATATGATTCTTTATAGTCCTGCTATATAGCAGGACTATAAAGATTCCAAGTCTAATGTTTAAAGATGATGATGATTGCAACATCCTATAGATAAGAAAACTTAAAAGTTCTCGTGGGGTGCAGTGGTTCATGCCTGGAATCCCGGCACTTTGGGAGGCTGAGGCGGGCGGATCACGACGTCAGGAGTTTGAGAGCAGCCT
Organism: Macaca nemestrina; assembly: GCF_043159975.1. Lineage (NCBI taxonomy): Eukaryota > Metazoa > Chordata > Mammalia > Primates > Cercopithecidae > Macaca > Macaca nemestrina. The sequence goes on along the minus strand of NC_092144.1, from coordinate 50,411,198 downwards.
GAATATGGTGAAACCCCTTCTCTACCGAAATACAAAAATTAGCCAGGCGTTGTGGCATGCACCTGTAATCCCAGCTACTCAGGAGGCTGAGGCAGGAAAATCACTTGAACCCAGGAGGTGGAGGTTGCAGTGAACTGAGATCATGCCATTGCACTCCAGCCTGGGCGACAGGGTGAGACGCTATCTCAAAAAAGGCAGGATTGCTTGACCCCAGGAGTTCAATATAGTAGGAAATATAGTGAGACCCCATCTCTCCAAAAAGAAAAATTATTCGGGCATGGTCGCACATGCTTGTAGTCCCAGCTACTCAGGAGGCAGCGGTGAGAGAATCACTTGAGTCCAGGAGGTCGAGGCTGCAGTGAGCTGTGATGGCACCACTGCACCCCAACCTGGACAACACAGTGAGACCCTGTCTCTCAATAAAATAAAATAATAAAGATTTCAGGCTGGGTGTGGTGGCTCACACCTGTAATTCTAGCACTTTGGGAGGCTGAGGTGGGCGGATTACCTGGGGTCAGGAGTTCAAGATCAGCCCGGCCAACATGGTGAAACCCCATCTCTACTAAAAAAGTACAAAAGGTTAGCTGGGTGCAGTGGCACATGCCTGCATAATCCCAGCTACTCTAGAGGCTGAGGCAGGAGAATCTCTTGAACCCAGGAGGCAGAGGGTGCAGTGGGCCGAGATCACGCCATTGCACTCCAGCATGGGCTACAGAGTGAGACTGCATCTCAAAAAAAAAAAAAAAAAAAAGAGTCCAGAACAAGACTTTCCACTATCGTGGTAATAAAATTCGAGCCCCTCACGGTGACCTACAAGGCCCTTCAGCATCTGTCCATTGGTTGCTGAATTTGATATCATCTTGGCCCACGGTCTTCTCTGCTTATAATACATCACTTGTTTCTGTTTCTCCAATGTCTAGCCAGCCTCAGGGCCTTTGCACTTGTCCTCTGTCTGAAGTGCTTGTCCTGGAAATTGAGGTTGGCTCATTCTGATCCCTTCTCAAAGATCAGCCCCCTTCCAGCAGAGACCCTCCCAGACCACACGAGCTGAATTAGCTTAACTCCCTTCCCCATCCCAGGCCCTGCTTTTTTATTAGAGTACTGTATACATATTAAATTAGTTAACATTTAAACACTTAATAGTGCCTAGCTTATATTAAACTTTTCTTTAGAGGCAGGGTCTCATGTTGTCCACGCTGGTCTCAAACTCCTGGGCTCAAGCAATCCACCCATCTCGGCCTCCCAAAATGCTGGGATTATAGCCTTAAGTCACTGCGTCCAGCCTACAGTACGCTTTAAATTGTTTGTTAAATATATAAAACATTTTCTTTTTTCCTTTTTTTTTGTTTTTGAGATGCAAAACACCGGCACCTGTAGTCCCAGCTACTCGGGAGACTGAGGCAGGAGAATTGCTTGAACCCAGGAGGCAGAGATTGCAGTGAGCCAAGATCACACCACCGCACTCCAGCCTGGGCGACAGAGTGAGACTCTGTCTCAAAAAAAAAAAAAAGAAAAGAAAAAAAGATTCATTCATATCCATACAGCTGGCTCTGGATTGCTAATTTTAACGCCTGGGAGGTGTTTCAGAGAAGGCTTTGGCACAACATCTCCATCCATTTAATCTCCCATCTGATCAGATCTCTAGGTCGTTTCTGATCTTTTCCTCTTAGAATCAGTTCTGCATCTATCTCTGGGTTGAGAATTCCCTCATTTCAAACACCTGAGTCATGGGGTTCTGTTTTCTTCTGCCTCTAGCATCTGGCTTTGATCTGCTGGCTTCTGCCCTCCGTACATTCTATTCTGGCTCTTTCCCCTCCCATCTAGGCCCCACCCATTCTCCTCTCAGAGCCCCAGGCCTCCAGGTTCAGTTCCCCTCCACCCTCTTCTCTGCAGCCAGAGGATCTTGAAACAGCGGGCATCTGCGATTATTTGTCTGAGCTGGTTTCCTCTCCTAGCCCAAAGTGGGGTGAGTGCAGGGACAGGGCTTGTCTGCCTTCCCTAGGCCTGCCATGAGATGAGGAAGACACAGTCATTAAATGGGATGAAAATGTACCTGTCTCAACAACTGGCTTCTTGCTCATAGGTGGACAGCGATCTTGGCTGATGAAAATATGTGGATTGGCAGGTTAGTGGAGACAGGGGGAGTGGAAGAGGGGTGGTGGGTAGGTAGTGGGATAGGCAGGAACTGGAGTTTAACAGTTTAGCAGGAACATGTTTAGGGGATGGAATGGAGAGGAGCGTGGATGCCGTGGATGCCAAAGCTTGAGGTCTGGGGGCTGGAAGCTCTGTTCTGGAAACACAGGGGAACCAGAGTTACTGGAATTCAACTCATTTCCCTGCTAACACCACTGCCTTTTTCTTTTCTTTTCTTTTCTTTTTTTTTTTTCGGAGAAAAAATCTTGCTCTGTCGCCCAGGCTGGAGTGCAGTGGTGCAATTTCAGCTCACTGTAACCTCCACCTCCTGGGTTCAAGTGATTCTCCTACCTCAGCCTCCCAAGTAGCTGCGATTACAGGCACGCACCACCACACTCAGCTAATTTTTGTATTTTTAGTAGAGACAGGGTTTCACCATGTTGGCCAAGCTGGTCTCAAACTCCTGACCTCAGGTGATCCGTTCACCACGGCCTCCCAAAGTGCTGGGATTTCAGGCATGAGCCGCCGCTCCCGGCCTCAAAGCCGACCAATTTAACCAGCGTTCCACCGATGTCCATGCCGAACCATGGGAATGGCAGCCTGTTCTTTCTCCTGGAGTCCATCCTCCTCTGCAGCCAGATTTCTTGGCCGGAGAGTCGTGCTGAGGGAGCACCCCACTGCGTCTATTACGTAACTTTAGCCAAGTTGTCCAACCTCGGTTTTCCTCATCTGTAAATGAGGCTTATAACTGTACCTAGTCCTCCTCTGAGCGCGATACTAACATATCATCTTCATCTTCAGATGAGGAAACTGAGGCTCAAGGACCCTAGGTCACCTGCCCAGACTCACACAGCCCCTAAGTGTCTATGGCTCTGGGATGCTCCTTCTCTCCTTCTCCCACTACTCTCTTCATCTGGGGGCATTTTTTTTGCTCCACTCCTACCCCCCAATATGCCCAGAACAGAGTGGTCCCTCTGGGCTGTGACGATGAAGAAATGAAAGAGTGCACTCTTCTCTGACGCCCACCTTTCCATATCTCGGTGGGACCGAAACCACTCCCACACTGTTATCTGCCTCCACCCTGTACCGCCCTGACTTTCTGTACCAGGCACACACACACCAGGGGGTGCCCTCAGCCTACAAGTCACCCCTTTGGGTTTTTGGAGAATGGGGCAGGGGAGAGGAGGAGGATGGTCCAGAGACAGACTGAAAACCCTGGAGGCGAGGGGTGTACGGAGAACCAGAGAGAGACGGACAATAATCCTTTCTTCCTTCCCCTCCTCCTCCTCCTCTCCTCCGTGGCTTCCAGTCTTAGGCTGGCTTCATTTGTGACCTTGGGCCTTTGACTGAACTTCTCATCAGCAGGTCAGGGATGACATGTGAGTACAGCCCTCGGAGGCTTATGGGAATCATATGATGAATACCTGTGCAGCATTTAGGGAAATCCTGGCATGTAGCCAACCTGTGCCGGCTGGCGTTCACTGCCCTCCTGTTCTCCATGCTTTTTCTGTGCCAGGTGTGGCACCGAAATCTTACAACAGCCTGGAAGTCGGCACCTTTATGATCTCCACTTTATTATGCTTTTCATAGGAATTCAGTTACGTAAGTAATAGATGATTATGGGTCGATTACAAACTTCAGCTGGGTGCAGTGGCTCAGGCCTTTGGGAGGTCAAGGTGGGAGGATCGCTTGAGTTCAGGAGTTCAAGACCAGCCTGGGCAACATAGCGAGGCCCCCATCTCTATAAAAAATTTAAAAATTAGCTGGGTGTGGTGGCAGACGCCTGAAGTTCCACCTGCTTGGGAGGCTGAGGTGGGAGGATCACTCAAGTTCAAGGCTGCAGTCAGCTATGATTGTGCCATGGCCCTCTAGCCTGGGCAACAGAGCAAGACCTTGTCTCCAAAAAAGAAAAGAGAAAAATAAAATTTCAAAGACTACAGAAAAAGAATTCCCTTTCTCCCTTCAACCCACTACTCCCTGGTTGCTGTCAATTTCAGTCCCACCCCCAGCTGTCCATCACCGGCCACTCCTGCCATTACTATTGTTCTCCTAAAGCTGCCGGAGTCAGCTTGGCCTGGTTCTATTCTTTTCTATCTTTCTAGCAGGTAAGACCCACTCTGAGTGAGTCAGGAGGTTAGTGCGTTACTTTTTTTTTTTTTTTTTGAGACTGAGTCTCGCTCTGTCACCCAGGCTGGAGTGCAGTGGCGTGATTTTGGCTCACTGCAACCTCTGCTTCCTGGGTTCAAGTGATTCTTTTGCCTCAGCCTCCGGAGTAGCTGGGATTACAGGCACGTGCCACTACGCCCAGCTAATTTTTGTATTTGTAGTAGAGATGGTGTTTCACCATGTTGGCCAGGCTGGTCTCGAACGCCTGATCTCAAATGATCTGCCTGCTTCAGCCTCCCAAAGTGCTGGGATTACAGGCGTGAGCCACTGCACCTGGCCTCTATGTGTCACTTTGGAGAATAAATAAATAAATACATAAAATATTAGCATCTGGTATAGATAGGAGTTTAAAATATAAATAAATATATTAGCAAACAGAATCTTACAAAATATAAAAATGTTAATAAATCATAGTTCAGTTGTCGTTATTCCAGGAAGAATAATTTAACATCTGAAAATGACTCAGTATTATTTAGACTAAAGGAGAAAAGCTGTATGATGATCTCAATGGATCTAAAAAAGTATCTAACAAAATTCAACACCTATTCATGATTAAAAAGAAAAAAATGGCTGGGTGCGGTGCTTACACACTTTGGGAGGCTGAGGCAGGCAGATCACTTGAGGTCAGGAGTTTGAGACCAGCCTGACCAACATGTGAAACCTCATCTCTACTAAAAATACAAAAATTAGCTGGGCGTGGTGACATGCACCTGTAATGTCAGGAGGCTGAGGCAGAAGATCGCTTGAACCTGGGAGGTCGAGGTTGCAGTGAGCTGAGATCGCGCCACTGCACTCCAGCCTGGGTAACAGAGTGAGACTCTGTCTCAAAGAAAAAAAAAATTCCTAGCAAACTAAGAATAAAATACCTTAATCTAATCAAGTTTCCTACAGCAAACTTATACCTAATAGTGAAACACTGAAAATGTTCCATTTCAGAATGGCAACAAGACAACATGTCTACTCTCACTACTTGTATTGAACATGGTACTGGAGGACTTAACCCATTTACAGATGAGGAAACTGAGGCTTGGGCGTGTTCTGTCACTTTCCCGAGGCCAGCCAGTCAGTAACTCCCAGGCTTTGGGCCCGAGCCGCGGCTCTCTCTGAATCCAGAGTCAGTGCCACACTGCCTGGAGACTCTAGACGCTCAGAATTGAGAAATTTTCATCTTGGGACCCCATTGGAGACCCTCTGACCCATCCCCTTTGTTTTACAAAAGAGGTTTTAGGGCCAGAGTCAGGAAGTGACTTGCACAGAGTCGTCTGCCTAACAGGTGCAAGGTGCGAGGGGAAACGCGAGGCATGGGTGGGAACCTCTCCCTGTTGACATTCTGATATCTAGGACTTTCGCACAATTTATTTTGAAGATAAAGAAATACCTAAGGCAACCAAGGTACGTGCCAAATTGAATGAGTCCCTTAATCTCTTGAGAAATTTCTCTAGGAGACAGGGGTATGGCTGAGATGACCTCGGGGAAACCTGAACCAGAGGCTCCAACAGTTTGCATTCTTTTCCAGCGCCTGAATGAGCAGGGGCCGGACAGAGTCACAGGATCAGTAGACATTCCAGGAAAGTGAAAGTTATCAGTCCGTGTCCTGACCACAGGCAGGGACTAACTGCTGATCCAGGCCTTGGAATGAATCTTAACCCTGGACCAAGAGTGAACCCTAACTGCAGCCACAGAGGGAGCCGGGAGAGCCTGGGCAAAGACCAAGAGAAAGACAATATATAGTATATTGGGGGAGTCTGAGTTGTTTAGGCCAGAGGGATCTCTGACTCTTGTTGCCACATAAAAGCCACTCCAGGGCCGTGTGCAGTGGCTCAAGCCTGTAATCCCAGCACTTGGGGAGGCTGAGGCAGGTGGACCGCTTAAGTCCAGGAGTTCGAGACCAGCCTGGTCAACATGGTGAAACCTCATCTCTACTAAAAATACAAAATTAGCCCGGCATGGTGGCACATGCCTGTAATCCCAGCTACTTGGGAGGCCGAGGCAGGAGAATTGCTTGAACCCGGGAGGTGGAAGTTGCAGTGAGCCGAGATCGCGCCATTGCACTTCAGCCTGGGCAACATGAGCGAAGCTCCATCTTAAAAATAAGTAAATAAATAGGCCAGGCACAGTGGCTCATGCCTGTAATCGCAGTGCTTTGGAAGGCTGAGATGAGAAGGTAGGAGAATCGCTTGAACCCGGGAGGCTGAAGTTGCAGTGAGCCAAGATTGCACCACTGCACTTCAGCCTGGGCAACAAAAGCAAGACTCTGTCTCAAAAAAAAGAAAAAAAAAAAAGGGGGGGGGGTCCGGATGCGGTGGCTCACGCCTGTAATCCCAGCACTTTGGGATCAGCTCACTGCAACCTCCACCTCCCGGGTTCAAGGGATCCTTTGTCTCAGCCTCCCGAGTAACTGGGACTACAGGCATGTGCCACCACACTGGGCTACTTTTTGTATATTTAGTAGAGACAGGGTTTCACCATGCTGGCCAGGGTGGTCTCGAACTCGTGGCTTCAAATGATCAGCCTGTCTTGGCCTCCCAAAATGCTGGGATTACAGGCGTGAACCGCTGCACCCGGCCGATGGTGTTATTATTTTTCTATTGCTGCCATTAACAAATTTCCACAAACTTAGTGGTGTAAATCAACACAAATTTATTCTCTTACAGTTCTGGAGGTCAGAAGTCTGAAACAAACCTTAATGGGCTAAAGTCAAGTGTCAGCAGGGCTGGATCCTTCTGGAGGTTTCAGTGGAGAATCTGTTGCTTGCTTCTCCCAGCCTCTGGAGGCTGCCTTCATGCCATGGCTTCTGACTGCATCACTCCAGTCTCTGCTTCAGCGGTCACATCTTCTCTGACTCTGAACTTTCTTTCTCTCTTTTTTTTTTTTTTTTTTTTTTGAGATGGAGTCTTGCTTTGTCACCCAGGCTGGAATGCAAAGGCACAATCTTGGCTCACTGCAGCCTCCACTTCCCAGGTTCAAGTGATCCTCGAGCCTCAGCCGTCCAAGTAGATGGGTCTACAGGCACGCGCCACCACACCGGCTAATTTCTATATTTTTAGTAGAGACAGGCTGGTCTTAAACTCCTGACTTCAGGTGATCCACCCACCTCGGCCTCCCAAAGTGCTGGGATTACAGGTGTGAGCCACCGCGCCTGGACGTTTATCACTACGTCTAGTTAAATCAGTGTTGAATGTTTGCATGATGACTCTGCAATAGATGAGTCCACAGTTAGGCCGTGTAGTAAACTATTCAGTGATGACATTTCCTTTCTCATACAGGCTTGTTTATCCTAAAGTCAATAACTGTCTCGTCTTTCATTTACTTACTCTTCCAATCACTTGTTAGTATTTTTTTTTTCACTTGTTGGTATTTTATCACTAGATTCTGACATAGCCATACAACTCTCACCGTGATCCAACATGTCAGGGAATCAGCATCTTTTTTTTTTTTTTTTTTGAGATGGAGTGTCACTCTGTCACCCAGGCTGTGGTGCAGTGACATGATCTTGGCTCACTGCAACCTCCACCTCCCAGGTTCAAGTTATTCCGCTGACTCAGCCTCCTGAGTAGCTGGGATTACAGGCACTAGTAGAGACCTCACATGTTGGCCAGGTGAGGTCAAACTCCTGACCTCAAGTGATCCACCTGCCTTGGCCTCCCGAAGTGCTGGGATTACAGGTGTGAGCCACAGTGCTCTGCCAACATCTTGATACTCAAAAGAACCTCACAGGCCACCTTTGAAGGATGCTAAGGAACTAACTCATTGTGAAAACTAATAAGGAAAGGAAAGAATCAGGCATGTCTCTTGCTTTTTCTTTTCTTTCTTTTTTTTTTTTTTTGGGACAGGGTCTCATTCTGTTCACCGAGGCTGGAGTGCAGTGGCGCAGTCATGGCTCACTGCAGCCTCAATCTCCCAGGCTCAAGTGATTCTCCTGCCTCAGCCTCTGTAGCAGCTGGGACTACAGGTGCCCACCATCATACCTGGCTAATTTTTAAAATTTTTTGTAGAGACAGAGTCTTGCCATGTTGGCCAGGCTGGTCTTGAACTCCTGGGCTCAAGCAATCGGCCCGCCTCAGCCTCCCAAAGTTCTGAGATTACAGGCATGAGCCACCACGCCCTGTTGTCTCTTGCCTTCTGTATAAAAACTGTACTTTAGGACCCCATTTTTCCCAAGCCGAAGATCTCAGTACTTAAAGGTTTTTTTTTTTTTTTTTTTTTTGGAGACGGAGTCTCGCTCTTTCTCCCAGGTTGGAGTGCAGTGGCATGATCTTGGCTCACTGCAAGCTCCGCCTCCCAGGTTCACGCCATTCTCCTGCCTCAGCCTCCAGAGTAGCTGGGACTAGAGATATCCGCCACCACGCCGAGCTAATTTTTTTTTTGTATTTTTAGTAGAGATGGGGTTTCACCATGTTAGCCAGGATGGTCTCGATCTCCTGACCTCGTAATCCGCCCGCCCCGACCTCCCAAAGTGCTGGGATTACAGGCGTGAGCCACCGCGCCGGCCAGTGCTTAAAGATACTAACATAATTATGTATCTGCTTTTTCCTGTCTGTATCATCTATATCCATTTCTATATTCGTATCACATGTCTATACTATATTTATATCATCTATATTTGAATCATCTATATACCATTTATGTCTATATAATTTATCTTTTTATTTATATTATCTATCTAAATCATCTTTTTTTTTGGGATGGAGTCTCGCTCTGTTGCCCAGGCTGGAGTGCAGTCGCTTGATCTCAGCTCACTGCAGCCTCCGCCTCCTGGGTTCAAGCGATTCTCCTGCCTCAGCCTCCTGAGTAGCTGGGACTACAGGCATGCGCCACCACACCAGACTAATTTTTGTAATTTTTTTTTTGACACGGAGTCTCACTCTGTTGCCCAGGCTGGAGTGCAGTGGTGCGATCTCTGCTCACTACAAGCTCCACTTCCCAGGTTAAAGCAATTCTCCTGCCTCAGCCTCCCGAGTAGCTGAAACTATAGGCACCCACCACCACGCCCAGCTATTTTTTTGTATTTTTAGTAGAGGCGGGGTTTCACCGTGTTAACCAGGATGGTCTGGATCTCCTGACCTTGTGATCCGCCCACCTCGACCTCCCAAAGTCCTGGGATTACAGGCGTGAGCCCCCAGGCCTAGCCCTAAATCATCTTTTTATTGTATAAGCATACATCATTTATCTGTACATGTATGCTAATATATTCATATTCTATATTTATATCTAATATTTCAGAATAACTTACCCCTGTTATATTGCTGAGAGACTCATGCACAACCACTCCTTTCCATTTTCCAAAGACTTCAGGTTCCAGATTCCAGCCATCCCAGACTTTTAACTGCCTTTTACCTACAAACACACACAAAAGTACCCATGCAGATATAACTCGCACAGGGGAAACCCCTCACCCCCCCAACCAGGTTAAATGTGCCTCTGGTCTCCTCCAGTGATAACAGGTAACATCCCAGGACTCTCCAGCCCTCTCCAGCTCAGCACCCTACCCCTTATCCACTCTCCCATTCTTGTGCCCCCTCCGAGGGTCAGACCCTCCAGGCCTCCAGGTGGTGCTGTGAGCTGTAGCGGAGGTGGGAAGGTTTAGGAATGGCGGGGGCAGGGAGACAGAAATGGCTTGAGTGGAAGAAGGAAGACGTAGAGGGAGAGAGAATAGTAATGTGATCTCATTTAATTCTCAGAAATCCCAAGGGAAATGTACTTATGATTCCCACTTACAGATAAGGAAACTGAGGCTCAGGAAAATGACACAATTGCTTAAGTTCACACAGCTCGGAAGCAAATGAACTAGGACTGAACTTACATGTTGTGGCAACAAAGCCCTTTCTCTCTTTTTCTTGAGACGGAGTTTCGCTTTTGTTGCCCAGGTTGGAGTGCAATGGCCCTATCTCGGGTCACCGCAACCTCTGCCTCCGGGGTTCATGGAGTCTCCTGCCTCAGCCTCCTGAGTAGCTGGGATTACAGGTGCCCGCCACCAGGCCCGGCTAATTTTTGTATTTTTAGTAGAGACGGGGTTTCTCCATGTTGGTCAGGCTGGTCTCGAACTCCCGACCTCAGATGATCTGCCCGCCTCGGCCTCCTAAAGTGCTGGGATTACAGGCTTGAGGCACCACACCCAGTCAGCCCTTTCTCTTAAGCACTGACAATACATTGCTCTGGGTAAATGTGTATGGAGGTGGGTGGTGCTTTCAGTTGATCAAAATTATCTGTGTGAAAATAATGATAATATAAATAACAACAATAGCTAATATTTATTAAGGGCGTCCTATGAGGACTTGTGTTCAGCCCTTTGCCTACACGTCTTGCTAAATCTTCACATACCACTGAGAGGCAGGTAACATTTTCTTTTTCTAAAATTTTAAAATTTTTTCCTTGTATCTACAAATTAGTTTCATTTCATTTAATTAATTTATTTCATTTCTTTTGTTGATACAGAGTCTGACTCTGTCACCCAGGTTGGTTTGCAGTGGCATGATCTCGGCTCACTGCAACCTCTGCTTCCTGGGTTCAAGTGATTCTCTTGCTTCTGCCTCCTGAGTAGCTGGGATTAGCACCACCACGCCTGTTAATTTTTGTATTTTTAGTAGAGACTGGGTTTCACCTTGTTGACCAGGCTGGTCTTGAACTGACCTCTTCCTTCCCCTCCCCTCCCCCCTCCCCTCCCCCTCCCTCCCTCCCTCTTCCTTCCTTCCCTCCCTCCCTCCCTCCCTTTCTTTCTTTCTCTCTCTCTCCCCCTCCCTCCTCCCTCCCTGCCTCCTTCCTTCCTTCCTTTTCTTTCTTTCTTTCTCTTCTCCCTCCCCTCTCCTCCCCTCCCCTCCTGGCCCTTCCCTTCCCCCCTCCTCCCCTGCCCTCCCCTCCCTCTCCCCCTCCTTCCCTCCTTCCCTCCTTCTTTCCCTTCCTTCCGTCCCTCCCTCCTTTCTTTCCTTCCTTCCTTCCTTCCTTCCTTCCTTCCTTCCTTCCTTCCTTCCTTCCTTCCTTCCTTCCTTCCTTCTTTCTCTCTTTTCCCTCCCTTCCTTCCTTCTTTTCTTTCTCTTTCTTTTTTTCTTTCTTTCTTTTTCTTTTCTTTTCTTTCCCTCCTTCCCTCCCTCCCTCCCTCCTTCCTTCCTTCCATCCTTCCTTCTTTCCTTCTTTTTCTTTCTTTCTCCTCTCCCTCCCTTCTCCTCCCCTCCCCTCCCGGCCCTTCCCTTCCCCCCTCCTGCCCTCCCTTCCTCTTCTCTTCCTTTCACAGGGTCTCAGTCCATCACAATAATCACAGGCTCACTGCAGCCTCTAACTCCTGGGTTCAAGCAATCCTCCTGCCTTAGCCTCCTGAGTAGCTGGAATTACAGGTGCACCACCACAACTGGCTAATTAAAAAACTTTTTTTTTTTTTTTTTTTTTTTTTTGAGATGGAGTCTCGCTGTGTCACCCAGGCTGGAGTGCAGTGGCCGGATCTCAGCTCACTGCAAGCTCCGCCTCCTGGGTTTTTACGCCATTCTCCTGCCTCAGCCTCCTGAGTAGCTGGGACTACAGGCGCCCACCACCTCGCCCAGCTAGTTTTTTGTATTTTTAGTAGAGACGGGGTTTCACCGTGTTAGCCAGGATGGTCTCGATCTCCTGACCTCGTGATCCGCCCGTCTCGGCCTCCCAAAGTGCTGGGATTACAGGCCTGAGCCACCGTGCCCAGCCTTTTTTTTTTTTTTTTTTTTTTGAGACGGAGTCTCACTCTGTCGCCCAGGCTGGAGTGCAGTGGCCGGATCTCAGTTCACTGCAAGCTTCGCCTCCCGGGTTCACGCCATTCTCCTGCCTCAGCCTCCCAAGTAGCTGGTACTACAGGCGTCCGCCACATTGCCCGGCTAGTTTTTTTGTATTTTTTTTTTAGTAGAGACGGGGTTTCACCATGTTAGCCAGGATGGTCTCGATCTCCTGACCTCGTGATCCGCCCGTCTCGGCCTCCCAAAGTGCTGGGATTACAGGCCTGAGCCACCGTGCCCAGCCTTTTTTTTTTTTTTAAGAGAGGGAGTCTCACTATGTTGCCCAGGCTGGTCTTGAACTCCTGGCCTCAAGTGATCCTCTTGCCTTGGGCTCCCAAAGTGCTGTGATTACAGGCACGAGCCACCTCACCTGGCCAGTCTTTTCCTTTGTTTGGTGAGATGCCCCAGGGCTCTGGTGTGCATTCTCCCTCATTAAAATGGGTCAGTGAACCTGGCTTTGTTAGACTACAAGTTAGTTCCTGGTCACCTTAGATTGATGGGTGAAGGGGTTGAGAGTGTGTCACCTCAAATTTGCCATCCTGGCATAAGCATTATTTTGAGCTGAAGACGATCAAGAAATAGCAGATACATGAAAGAACTCTGCCCGCCCCTTCTCTTCCAAGAAGAGCAGGATGATTTCTTAACAGCCAGTACAATCTCTAGATTCTTATCATCCCAGAGATGGCAGGAGAGGAATCTATATAACAAGCCTTACTAACCAGCCCTTATCTTCCACTAGTTGCCGGATATATTTACCTTCCCACACTTTGCTGTCCCCGGAAGCTCAAAGTTCTTTTCCTGTGTCTTGTCATTCTCTACAAATTTATTGTTCTTTTTGTTGATCTAGAATCCAACTCTGTCGCCCAGGCTGGTTTCCAGTGGCATGATCTTGGCTCACTGCAACCTCTGCCTCCTGGGTTCAAGCGATTCTCCTGCCTCAGCCTCCCAAACAAATTTATTGTTCTTTATTAAGATGCTATGGCTGGGCATAGTGGCTCATGCCTGTAATCCCAGCACTTTGGGAGGCCGAGGGGGCGGGTGGATCACCTGAGGTTGGGAGTTCGAGACCAGCCTGGCCAACATGGAAAAACCCTGTCTCTACTAAAAAATACAAAATTACCCAGGTGTGGTGGCACATGCTTGTAATGCCAGCTACTTGGGAGGTTGAGGCACGAGCATTGCTTGAACCCAGGAGGCGGAGGTTGCCATGTGCCAAGATCCTGCCATTGCACTCCAGCTTGGGCGACAGAGTTGGATTCCAGATCAACAACAACAATAACAACAACAAAAAGATGCTACGTAAGCTCCACGTTCATCGGCAGAAGTAGGGCCACGTGCAGTAAAGCCTTAATTCTGCAGGCATGGGTGCTTAAGTCTTAAACATTCCAAAGAAAAAAACTGACCCCTGACCAGCTCCTTAACCTCTAAGCCTTTGGAATATCCTGCCTGATAACACTATCTGGGCCTTGGGCAGGACGCAGGGATAATTTATGCTAACAATATGACTCATGGTAAGTGTCTGTGTTTGCATGCCTCGGGCTTTGGGCAACACTGTATTAGTTTGACCTCTGCAGGCTGGAGACTGAGGAGCTAAGTCACTTGGGTGCTCTATGCCTGTGTAACTGACCCCCAATGAACACTTTGGGCACCAAAGCTTGGGTGAGCTTTCCTGGTTGGAAGTGCTCCATGCTTGTCATACCTTCTTGCTGGGGAATAAACCCCTGTCCACGTGAGCCCACCGGAAGAGGACAGGTGGAAGCTCATGGGATCTCCCTCGGACTCCACCCTGTGAGCTTTTTTTTTTTTGCTGATTTTTTTTTTTTTTTTTTTTTTTTTTCTGTTGCCCAGGCTGGAGTGCAGTGGCACAATCTTGACTCACTGCAACCTTTGCCTCCCGGGTTCAAGCGATCCTCCTGCCTCAGCTTCTTGAGTAGCTGGGATTACAGGCATCTGCCACCATGCCTGGCTAATTTTTTTAGTTTTAGTAGACATGGGGTTTTATCATATTGGTCAGGCTGGTCTTGAACTCCTAGCCTCAAGCGATCTGCCCACCTTGGCCTCCCAAAGTGCTGGGATTATAGGCGTGAGCCAATATGACTGGCCCAAAGGTTCTTTATGAACCTTAATGTGGTCCTTAATGAGAACTTGATTTCCTGTGAACCTGTTTACCTCCCATTTATCTTGGTAAGCGATATTACCACGCCCTGATTGCTGGAATTAGAGATCTAGGAGTCATTCTTTTTATTTTGTTCGAGTCTAACTTTTTTTTTTTTTTTTTTTTTGAGACAGAGTCTCGCTTTTGTCACCCAGGCTGGAGTGCAGTGGTGCAGTCTCAGCTCACTGCAACATCTGCCTCCTAGGTTCAAGCAATTCTTGTGTCTCAGCCTCCCAAGTAGCTGGGACCACAGGCACGTGCCACCCCGCCTGGCTAATTTTGGTATTTTTAGTAGAGATGGGATTTCGCCATGTTGGCCAGGCTGTTCTCAAACTCCTGGGCTCAGGCGATCTTCCTGCCTTGACCTCCCAAAGTGCTGGGATTACAGGCATGAGCCACCACGCCCAGCCTGTTTCTAACTTTATTATGAAAGTGACATTCAGATATCTACGAAAGTAGGGAGAAGAAAGCAATAAACTCCCATCACCTAGTTTCACCAATTACCAGCATTCTCTTCAGTTTATTTTATCTATTCCTGTTTTCCGAAGAATTTTAGACAATCCCATATATTTGCCCCATAAATATCTCAGTATGCATTGCTTAATGATAAAAAGTTTAGCAGTACCATCATGCCATTATTCCAGCTAGCAAAAATAATAATCCTTTAATTTCATCTAATACTCAGTCCATATTCATACTTCTCCAGAGATCTCAGAAAAGTCATTTTTGGTTACTTTGTTCAAAACAGAATGCAAAAAAGTCCTGAGATTGCGTTTGATTGCTATATTCCCAAAGTCACTAAAAAAACTTTATCAAAGTATAATTGACGTAAAACAAATGACTCATGTTTATTTATTTATTTATTTTGATTCTCTCACCTCAGTCTCCCAAGTAGCTGGGACTACAGGCCTGGCTAGTTTTTTTGTTTGGTTGGTTTTTTTAGAGACAGGGTTTCGCCATGTTGCCCAGACTGGTCTCGAACTCCTGGACTCAAGCAATCCTCCCCACTTGGACTCCCAATGTGCTGGGATTACAGGTGTGAGTCACCATGCCCATCCGCTGCTCGTATTTAAATGAGCATTTCCATAATCTCCCCAACATTTCCTTGTATTTTTTGTAATCTCTCCCACTTATACTCCCATCCCTATTTTCCAAGCAACCACTGATCTGTTCTCTATTGCTATAGATTAGTTTGTATTTTCTTCAGTCTTATATAAATGGAATCATATAGTATGTTCCTTTTTGGGGGGAGGAGTTCAACATAATTATTCTGAGATTTATTCATGTTGCTGTATGTATCAATAGCACATTCCTTTTTATTGCCAAATAGTATTCCATTGTGTGGATGTACCACAGTTTGTTTATCCATTTACCTATTGATGAACATTTGGGGTGTTTGCAATTTTTGCAAATGGCTATTAAAAATGCAGCTTCTATGAACACTTGTATACAAGTTTTTGTTGTTGCTGTTTGAGACAGGGTCTTGCTTTGTCACCCCAGCAGGAGTGCAGTGGTGCAATGACAACTCACTGCGGCCTTGATCTCCCGGGCTCGGGTGATCCTCCTACCTCAGCTTCTTGAGTAGCTGGAACTAGAGGCAGGCGCCACCATATCTGGCTAATTTTTAAATTTTCTGTAGAGATGAGGGTTTTGCCATGTTGCCCAGGCTGGTCTCTTGAGCTCAAGCAATCCACTCGCCTCATCTTCCCAAAGTGTTGGGATTATAGGAATGAGCCACCTTGTCCTGCCACAAGTTTTTGTATGAACATATAATTGCATTTCTCTTGAGTAAATATCTAGGAGGGAAGGGGCTGGATCATAAAGGTATGTTTAACTTTTTGAGCAACTGCCATACTGTTTTCCCAAAATGGTTGTACCATTGTACATTCCCACCAGCAGTGCATGAGAGTTCCAGTTCCTCCCTCTCCTGGCCAACACTTGATATGACAAGTCGTTTGGATAGTTGTGTAGTGGTATCTCATTGTGGCTTAAATTTGAATTTCCCTAATTACTTATGATATTGAGCATTTTTACATGTGCTTTTTTCTATCTGTGTGTCTTGTTTGGTGAAGTGTCTGTCAAATCTTTAATTTCCTATCTTTTGTCCTGGAACGTGTCATTCCAGTTGAAATCAGGGAACCCATTTCAGTGGCTGAAACGAGCCATCTGAATTTTTTACTTCTATACCAGCCATTACAGGGCTTTTCAAAGATGGTAGTTCTTCTGATGCCAGTATATTTCTCAATGTCATTGTGAAAGGCATGTTTCCTTAGGAGATATTGTTAGGACATGTGTGATCTTCTAAACTTAACAGATACTCTTCAACATTTATTATATCAGTCTTTGTTTGTTTTGAGACAGAGTCTTGCTCTGTTGCCCAGGCTGGAGTGCAGTGACACGATCTCGGCTCACTGCAACCTCCGTCTCCCAGGTTCAAGTGATTCTCCTGCCTCAGCCTCCTGAGTAGCTGGGGTGACAGGCATGTGCCATCATGCCCGGCTAATTTTGTATTTTTAGTAGAGATGGGGCTTCTCCATGTTGGGCAAGCTGGTCTCAAACTCCTGACCTCAGGTGATCCACCCACCTCAGCCTCACAAAGTGCTGGGATTACAGGCGTGAGCCACCATGGCTGGCCTCAGTCTTTGGATTTCTTCCTCTACATTATACCAACAAATCTATAGTGTAACAGCTTCATTTACTTTAGTCTAACAGAGCAAATAATTAGAACCACTTCTAGAAAGTTGAGCTAGCAATATATCTAGGATGTGTTTCCATACCAATACACACAGCCTTACAAAGCACTATGTGACAAATTATCTGGTTTAGCAGGTGCAGAATCCTTTCCCACTTAGAATCAGCTTTCTTAAAAGGGTATAATTTACATTCCATGAAATGCACAGGTTTACAGTTTAGTCAGTTATGACAAAGGTGTACACCCATGTAACCCAAATCTCTCTCAAGACACAGAACATGTTCATCACCGTAGGAGCATTCCTAATGCCTTTTCCCAATTAATAACCATTTGAAAAGCAATCACTGTTGTGATTTCTATAACCACAGATTAACTTTATCTTTTCTAGCACTTCCTGTGACTAGAATTCTATATAATACACTCTTTTGAATCTCACTTAGCAAAATGTTTGAGATTCACTCACGTTATTAGTTAGTGTGGTAGTAGTTATTTCCTTTTAGTAGTGAGAATGTTAGTAGTTCATTCCTTTTAAATTGTTGAGTAGGAGTCCGTTGTATAAATAAAGCACAGTTTAAGTTTGTTTATCCATTCTCCTATTGATGGACATCTGAGCTGTTTCCAGTCTCTTGCTGATAATAGAGCTGGGGTGAACCTTCTTTTACAAAGTTTTATGTAGACATAAGTTTTTATTTCTCTTGGATAAATACCAAAGGGAGAAATGGCTGGCTCATAGGATAGATGTCACTTTCTCCCAACACTATTAGGAAAAAATTTCAAACATAAAGAAAAGTTTAAAGAATTGTATAATAAACACCGATATACTCATCACTTAGATTCTACAATGAACATTTTCTCATGTTTGTTTTGTCATATCTATCCTTCTATCCTCCCACCAAACCGCCTTATTATTTATTTATTTTATTTGTATTTCTTGCTTTGTCACCCAGGCTGGAGTGCCGTGGAGTGATCACAGCTCACTGTAACCTCAAACTCCTGGCCTCAAGCAATCTTCTCATGTCAGTCTCCCAAAGCACTGTGATTACAGGCATGAACCACTGCGCCTGGCCTATTTATTTATTTTTGATACAGAGTTTCGTTCTTGTTGCCCAGGCTGGAGTGCAATGGCACAATCTTGGCTCACTGCAACTTCAAAAAGTGATTCTCCTGCCTCAGCCTCCCAAGTAGCTGGGATTACAGGCATGTGCCACCATGCCTAACTAATTTTGTATTTTTAGTAGAGACAGGGTTTCACCATGTTGGTCAGGCTGGTCTTGAACTCCTGACCTCAGAAGATCTGCCCACCTTAGCCTCCCAAAGTGCTGGGATTACAGGCATGAGCCACCGCGCCTGGTCTTTTTTCTTTTGTTTTTTTTTGTTGTTGTTGTTTTGTTTTTTTGTTTTTTTTGAGACGGAGTCTCGCTCTGTCACCCAGGCCGGAGTGTGGTGGCCGGATCTCAGCTCATTGCAAGCTCTGCCTCCCGGGTTCACGCCATTCTCCTGCCTCAGCCTCCCGAGTAGCTGGGACTACAGGCGCCCGCCACCTCGCCCGACTAGTTTTTTTTTTTGTATTTTTTAGTAGAGACGAGGTTTCACCGTGTTAGCCAGGATGGTCTCGATCTCCTGACCTCGTGATCCACCCGTCTCGGCCTCCCAAAGTGCTGGGATTACAGGCTTGAGCCACCGCGCCTGGCCTTTCTTTTGTTTTTGAGACAGGGTCTCTGTCACCCAGGCTGGAGTGCAGTGGCATGATCTTGGCTCACTGCAACTCCCGCCTCCTGGGTTCAAGCGATTCTCCCACTTCAGCCTTCCAAGTAGCTGGGACAACAGGCATTCTCCATCACGCCCGGCTAATTTTTGTATTTTTTGGTAGAAACGGGATTCACCACGTTGGCCAGGCTGGTCTCGAACTCCTGACCTCGAGTGATCTGCCTACCTTGCCCTCCCAAAGTGCTGGGATTATAGGCGTGAGCCACTGCGCCTGGCCGGATATAGTCTTATATCTACTCTTGTGTATGTTTGAAATCATCCACAAATAAAACAATTTTTTCAAATAAAAGTAAAAATGAAGGACATGAATAGACAATTCTCAAAAGAAGATCTACAAATGGCCAACAAACCTATGAAAAAAATGCTCGACATCACTAATTATCAGGGAAATGCAAATTAAAAACACAATGAAATACCACTTTACTCCTGCAAGAATGATCGTAATTAAAAAATCAAACATACAGATGTTGGCCGTGGATGTGGTGAAAAGGGAACTTTTATACGGCTGGCGGGAATGTACACTAATACAATCACTATGGAAAACAGTATGGAGATTTCCTTAAAGAGCTAAAAGCAGAACTATCATTTGATCCAACAATCCCACTACTGGGTATCCACCCAAAGGAAAATAAGTCTTTATATGAAAAAGACAGTTGCATGTACATGTTTATAGCAGCACAATTTGCAGTTGCAAAAATATGGAACAAACCTAAATGCCCATTAACCAGTGAGTGGATAAAGAAAATGTAGTGCAGGCGTAGTGGCTCATTCACGCCTGTAATCCCAGCACTTAGCGAGGCCGAGGCGGGTGGATCATGAGGTCAAGAGATCGAGACCATCCTGGCCAACATGGTGAAACCCCGTCTCTACTAAAAATACAAAAATTAGCTGGGCATGGTGGTGTGCGCCTGTAGGCTGAGGCAGGATAATCGCTTGAACCCGGGAGGCAGAGGTTGCAGTGAGCCGAGATGGTGCCACTGCACTCCAGCCTGGTGACAGAGTAAGACTCTGTCTAAAAAAAAAAAAAAAAAAAAGGTAGTGTGTATTCACCAAGGAATACTACTCAGCCATCAAAAGGAACGAAGTAATGACATTTGCAGTAACCTGGATGGAGGTGGAGACCATTATTGTAAGTGAAGTAACTCACAAATGGAAAATCAAATATTGTATGTTCTCACTTGTAAGTGGGAACTAAGCTATGAGGGTGCAAAGGCATAAGAATGTTACAATGGACTTTGGGGACTCAGAGGGGAAGGGGGGGAGGGGAGTGAGGGCTAAAAGACTACACATTAGGTATAGTGTAAACTGCTCAGGTGACAGATGCACCAAAATCTCAGAAATCAGTACTAAAGAAATTATCCATGTAACCAAAAACCACCTGTTCCCCAAAAACTATTGAAATAAGAAAAGAAAAAAAGGGTGAAAAGTGGAAGGGGTGCCGATTATAACTTACCTGCCTTAGCGGGTTGTTAAGGGGAAGGATTAAATAATTTAAATTAAATGGGCCGGGCGCGGTGGCTCACGCCTGTAATCCCAGCACTTTGGGAGGCCAAGGCGGGTGGATCACGAGGTCAGGAGTTCAAGACCAGCCTGGCCAACATGGTAAAAATGCAAAAAATTAGTAATTTGTATTTTGTGAAAATACAAAATATTAGCCGGGCGTGGTGGCAGGCGCCTGTAATCCCAGCTACTCGGGAGGCTGAGGCAAGAGAATCGTTTGAACCCGGGAGGCGGAGGTTGCAGTGAGCTGAGACCGCGCCACTACACTTTAGCCTGGACGACAGAATGGGACTCCGTCTTAAAAAAAAAAAAAAAAAAAATCTAAGTAAAGCACTTAGAACAATGGCCGGCACACAGTAAATGCTGTGTGAGTTGCTGTTCTTCCAGGCCAGAAGCGGCACAGATAAGTTACCACCAGGTGGCGCTGTATTCTCCCAGCTCCACAGGTTACTCAGGCTCAGAGTCCTGCGGGGGCATCACAGCAGCCCTGAATTTGAATCCTGCTCTGCCACTGCCTGGTTGAGAACTTTTACTACCTGCTTAACTGAGATAATTACTGGCTCTAGGACTCGTTTTATTCATTTCATTTCATTTCATTACTTTTTTTTTCGAGACGGAATCTCTCTCTGTTGCCTAGGCTGGAGTGCTGTGGCACAATCGCGGGTCACCTCAACCTCCGCCTGCAGGGTCCAAGCGGTTCTCCTGCCTCAGCCTCCCAGGTGGCTGGGATTACAGGCTCATGCTCGTATTTTTAGTAGAGATGGAGTTTCACCATGTTGGCCAGGATGGTCTTGAACTCCTGATTCTCTGTGATGCACCCACCTCGGCCTCCCAAAGTGCTGGGATTACAAGCGTGAGCCAACACCCGGGGCAGAAAGCTGGTTTTCTTGAGAGGTGATGAAGACTTGAGGCCACGTCAATCATACCTGAGTTAGAATTCCAGTTCCAGCACCTACAATCAATATTTCCTTTGATAAATGACTTCACCAGTCTGCTCTTCAGTTTCCTCCTTTAGAAAATGAGTATTTTAACAAAACCTGTCTCTAGATAACATACAGCAATCACGATGGATACACCATGAGATTTCAATGTGATACTGTAGGAAATCCTTTAATGCAAGACTTGGCACAAAAAGCAACTCCTAGCAACCTTAAAATATTAAGACTAATATTAAACTAGTACTTGAGGGCTTGTTGTGTGTCAGGCACATAACACCATGAATTCTCATAGTAACACCATGAGACAGATAATACTGTCATGATCCCCATATTATGGAAGAGGGAACTGAGGCTCAAGGAGATGTTACTTGTGGAAAGTCACACATTTGGGATTTAAAATAAGGCATTCTGTCTCCAGAGCCCATATTACTCACCATTATGCTAGACTGGACTCCCTCACCCTCCTAACCCATCTTGTGTGCCCCAAATTCAAGTTTCTTCTGGGCCCGAGGTCTTTGAACAGCCGGAGGTTTTCCATCCCTTCCGTCTTCTGTACTGGAGTGGATGACTCAAGAAGTAGAAAACCGGCCGGTTGTGGTGGCTCATGCCTGTAATCCCAGCACTTTGGGAGGCCGAGGTGTGTGGATCACTTGAGGTCTGGAGTTCAAGACTAGCCTGGCCAACATGGCGAAACCCCGTTTCTACTAAAAATACAAAAATTAGCCGGGCGTGGTTGTGCGCGCCTGGAATTCCGGCTACTTGGGAGTCTGAGACATGAGAATTACTTGTACCAAGGAGATGGAGGTTGCAGTGAGCCGAGATCATGCCACTGCACTCCAGCCTGGGTGACAGAGTGAGATTCCATCACACACACACACACAAAAGGAAAGGTAAGAAAAGAAAAGAAAAAAGGTGGCTGGGCCCAGTGGCTCATGCCTGTAATCCCAGCACTTTCGGAGACCGAGGCAGGTGGATGACCTGAGGTCAGGAGTTCGAGACTAGCCTGACCAACATAGAGAAACCCCGTCTCTACTAAAAATATAACATTAGCTGGGTGTGGTGGTGCATGCCTGTAATCCCAGCTACTCGAGAGGCTGAGACAGGTGAATTGCTTGAACCCGGGAGGCGGAGGTTGCAGTGAGCTGAGATTGTGCCATTGCACTCCAGCCTGGACAACAAGAGTGAAACTCTGTCTTAAAAAAAAAAAAAAAAAAAAGAAAAGAAAAAAAGGGGGAAAAAAAAGCAGTACGAAACCTTCTGCTCTTTGACCATGAAGATCATGATAATACTGTAGGGTAGTGATACTCTGCTGAAATCATGCATCAGAATTGCCTGCAGGCCTTGTTGAAACACAGATTTTGGGTTTCTGATTCAGTAGGTCTGGAGTGGGGTTTAGGAATTTGAGTTTTTAACAAGTTTCAGATAGCTAGGTGTCTGGTGCATGCCTATAGTCCTGGCTACTTGGGAGGCTAACGCAGTAGGATTGCTTGGGTGCAGGAGGTCGAGGCTGGAATGAGCTGATATTACATGACTGCATTCCAGCCTGTGTTAAAAAAAAAAAAAAATTCCAAGGTGATGCTGGTGCTGCAGGTCTGGAGGCTGCACTTTGAGAACCACTGAACTATAGCAGAACAATAAGTTTGAAGGAATCTGGGTCCATGATTGACCATGAGGAGGGGAGCCAGCTTACCGTGCTGGACTAACTGTCTACTTCAAGAGGGGCACAAAAGAGAGAAAGAAACTTGTATTTTATTTGAGTGACTGCATTTTGGGTTACAACAACTTGGCCTTTACTTTAATTAATATAGACATTTTTCTGGCTGTTTTCCTGCAGATGCCCTGATAGATATCCTTGTTCCCACCAGCCATTGGTAACTTAGCCAACATCTGTCAGCAGGTCCAGTTCTGTGGATTCCCCTCAGGGTGCGGAGCTTCCCTTCCTTCCTTCTTTCCTTCCTTCTTTCCTTCCCTTCCCTTCTCCTTCCTTCCTTCCTTCCTTCCTTCCTTCCCTCCTTTCTTCCTTTCTTCCTTTTCCTTTCTCTCTTTTCTTTTCTTTGATAGGGTCTCGCTCTGTCACTCAGGCTGGAGTGCAGTGGTGCAATCATGGCTCACTACAGCTCCGAACTCCTGGGCTCAAGTTATCCTCCCACCTTACTCTCCTGAGCAGCCGGGGCTATGGGCTCATGCTACCACCCCCAGCTAATTTTCTTATTTTTTGTAGAGACTGGTCTCGCTATGTCACCCAGGCTGGGATTGCAGGCAGTAGCCACCGCACCTGGCTTCAGAGTGATTTTTCTACAGCACAAATTTGATTGTGACTTACCCTACTTTAAATCTCCCATGGTTCCAAAGACCCTAGAAAAAGTCAAAACTCCTCGGTGGGACATTCAGAGATTTTCCTAAGAATCCGAAGGACCTCTCATGGTCCATGTCCCAAAATTTTCCCCGATGGACCCTCTGGGCTATTTTTTTCCTCTTGTTACCTCTAGCCAAACACAGCACAGTTCCGAGCCTCCTGCCCTTTCCTCTCGCTGTTCCTCCTCCCTGAGGTGGCTTTCATGGTTCAGGCTGTGGCCAGGACCAGTGTGGAGTCAGTAGCTTGGATGGCTGGTCCGGGTCCAGTGCTCACTGAGTGACTAGGATCTGGTCTCAGAATGTGACAAAGATCTGGGGTCAGCGTTCAGGCAGAAGCAAGGTTTTGGGTTCAGGTTGCCCTTTTTTCATTTTTTCAGAGTATTTACTGACCTATTGTCAGCTGATATTTTGAGATATCCAAGCCCTGGCCCATTCTGGCGCCAGAGAGAGTCCAAGGGCTAGGCTAGGATGGCTCCTGGGTGTTAATAGTCAGGGAAGGGGTTAACTGTTGTATTAAAGAACCCAAAATCTCAGTGGGGTTCACAGTCATGGGCCTCCATGTCAGATCTGAGCATCTGAGTCCCCTGCCCACCCCTGGAGCCCCAGGATCCCCTCCCTGCTCAGCTATCCCTGTGCCTCCCCGTGCCATCCCACAGCTGCATTTGGTTCATTAGAAGGGTGGGGAGCAGTAAATGTGTTTGACCAACTCCTACGTGCCAGGTCTAGGACACACATGTCCTCCCTGAATCTTCAAAACAACCCTGTGAGCCAGGCACGGTGCCCCACACCTGTAATCTCAGCACTTTGGGAGGCCAAGGCAGGCAGATCACATGAGGTCAGGAGTTTGAGACCAGCCTGGCCAAAATGGCGAAACCCCATCTCTACTAAAAATACAAAAATTAGCCAGGCATGGTGGTGCTCACCTGTAATCCTAATTACTCGGGAGGCTGAGGCAGGAGAATCGCTGGAACCTGGGAGGTGGAGGCTGCAGTGAGCCGAGACGTCTCCATTGCACTCCAGCCTGGGCGACAGAGCAAGACTCTGTCTCAAAAGAAGTTCAGAAGAATTCCTTGGGAGATTAAGGGCCCACACCTGCTTTGTCCACAGAGTTTATGTCCTCAAGAAGGGTGTGAGAGAGATACACAGAGAAATGTCTACAGATACAGGGCTCTTTTTTTTTTTTTTTTTTTTTTTTTTTTTAAGATAAAGTCTTGCTCTGTTGCCCAGGCTGGAGAGCAATGGTGCGATCTCGGCTCACTGCAACCTCCGCCTCCTGAGCTCAAGTGATTCTCCTGCCTCAGCCTCCTGAGTAGCTGGGATTACAGGCACGCACCACTATGCCCAGATGATTTTTGTATTTTTAGTAGAGACGGGATTTCACCATGTTGGTCAGGCTGGTCTCAAACGCCTGACCTCGTGATCCACCCGCCTCAGCCTCCCAAAGTGCTGGGATTACAGGCATGAGCCACCACACTTGGCTCAGATACAGGGCTCTGATGCAAGAGCTCTACTTCTTCCCCATTGCCATCCCAGTTCCCTCGGTCACAGTTTGCTGCGGATCTTGCATGAGGCCTTTCCTTCTCTGGTCCACACTTCTTTCATCTTCAAGTGTCAGGGTAGGTGAGGTGATCCCTTCCTGCTCTGAGGTGGACTTTGGAGAGAGACAACAGTCTTGGATTCAAGCCACACCTTGGGCATTCTACTTGCTGTTGACTTTGGGAAAATGGCTTAGCATCTCTGAGCCTCGGTTTCTTCATCTGTGAAATGGGGGCCAAGCTGTACAATGCCTGTCAAATATTTAGGTAGTGCCGGCTGACAGCAGGCTCTGTAATGAGAGCTTTTTTCTGAGACAGAGTCTTACTCTGTTGCCCAGGCTGGAGTGCAGTGGTACAATCTTGGCTCACTACAACTTCCACCTCCTGGGTTCAAGCGATTCTTGCCTTAGCCTCCCAAGTAGCTGGGATTACAGGCACCTGCTGCCACACCTGGCTAATTTTTGTATTTTTAGTAAAGACGGGATCTCACCACGTTGGCCAGGCTGATCTCGATCTCCTGACCTCAAGTGATCCGCCTGTCTTGGCCTCCCAAAGTGCTGGGATTACAGGTGTGAGCCACTGCACCTGGCCTGTAATGAGAGCATTCTTGCTGTGACTGTTGTTGAAAGTGTAAGGAAAGCTCTTGCTTAAGGGTTTTGGAGACGGGCAGACCTAGGGTCGAATCCAAATCTGTCACTTTTTTTTTTGAGACAGTCTTGCTCTGTTACCCAGGCTGGAGTGCAGTGGCGTGATCTCACCTGCCTTGGCCTCCCAAAGTGCTCGGATTACAGGTGTGAGCCACAGTGCTCTGCCAACATCTTGATACTCAAAAGAACCTCACAGGCCACCTTTGAAGGATGCTAAGGAACTAACTCATTGTTGTGAAAACCAATAAGGAAAGGAAAGAATCAGGCATGCCTCTTGTTTTTTCTTTTCTTTCTTTTCTTTTCTTTTTTTTTTTTTTTTTTTTTTTTTGAGACAGGGTCTCATTCTGTCCACCCAGGCTGGAGTGCAGTGGCGCAGTCATGGCTCACTGTAGCCTCAGTCTCCCAGGTTCAAGTGATTCTCCTGCCTCAACCTCTGAAGCAGCTGGGACGACAGGTGCCCACCATCATACCTGGCTAATTTAAAAATTTTTTTGTAGAGACAGAGTCTTGCCATGTTGGCCAGGCTGGTCTTGAACTCCTGGGCTCAAGCAATCTGCTCGCCTCAGCCTCCCAAAGTTCTGGGATTACAGGCCTGAGCCACCACACCAGGTTGTCTCTTGCCTTCTGTATAAAAACTGTACATCGGGACCCCTTTTTTTCCTAAGTCGAAGATCTCGGTACTTAAAGATACTAACATAATTATGTATCTGCTTTTTCCTGTCTGTATCATCTATATCCATTTCTATATCCATATCACATGTCTATACTATATTTATATCATCTATATTTGAATCATCTATATACCATTTATGTCTATATAATTTATCTTTGTATCTATATTATATATCAAAATCATCTTTTTTTTTTGAGATGGAGTCTCACTCTGTCACCTAGGCTGGAGTGCAGTCGCTTGATCTCAGCTCACTACAGCCTCCGCCTCCCGGGTTCAAGCAATTCTCCTGCCTCAGCCTCCGGAGTAGCTGGGACTACAGGCATGTGCCAACACACCAGGCTAATTTTCGTATTTTTTGTGGAGATGGGGTTTTTCCATGTTGGCCAGGTTGGTCTCCAACTCCTCATCTCAGGTGATCCATCCACCTTGGCCTCCCAAAGTTTTGGGATTACAGGCATGAGCCACCGTGCCCGGCCAGCTCCTACCTCTTAAAGTTGTGGGAGGGAAATACAAGTTAAAAATCACAATGAAGGCCAGGCGTGGTGGCTCACGCCTGTAACCCCAGCGTGTATTAGTCCATTTTCATACTACTCTGAAGAAATACCCAAGACTGGGTAATTTATAATGAAAAAGAGGTTTAATAGACTCACAATTCCACGTGGCTGGGAAGGCTTCACAATCATGGTGGAAGGTGAAGGAGAAGCAAAGGCACGTCTTACCTGGTGGCAGGCAAGAGAGCGTGTGCGGGGGAACTGCCTTTTATAAAACCACCAGATCTTGTGAGACTTATTCACTGTCATGAGAACAGCATGGGAAAAACCCACCTCCATGAATCAGTCACCTCCCACCGGTTCCCTCACACGACACATGGGGATTATGGGAGCTACGATTCTAGATGAGATTTGGGTGGGGACACAGCCAAACCATATCTCGGCACTTGGGTAGGCCAAACGGGAAGGAATGCTTGAGCCAAGGAGCTTGAGACCAGCCTGGGCAACATAGTGAGACCCCATCTCTAAAAAAAAAAACAAAAAAACTTCAGGGTAGACACCTATAGTCCCAGTTACTGGGGAGGCTGAGGCAGGAGGATTGCTTGAGCCCAGGCAGTTGAGCCTGCAGTGAGCGGTGATCGTGCCACTGCACTCCAGCCTGGGTGACAAGAGAGACACTGTTTCAAAAACAAAATAAAACCACAATGAGATACTACCCTATTTCAGCCAGAATGGCTATTATTAAAAAGTCAAAAAACAATAGATGTTGGTGTGGATGTGGTGAAAAGGGAACGCTTACACACTGCTGGTGGGAATGTAAATTGGTGCAACTTCTATGGAAAACGGTATGTGGATTTCTTAAATAACTAAAAGTAGATCTACCATTTGATCCAGCAATGCCACTACTAGGTATCTACCCACAGGAAAATAAGTTGTTTTATCAAAAGGACACCTGCATGTACATCTTTATTGCAGCACAATTCACAATTGCAAAGATATGGAACCAACCTATGGATTTTAATCTACTCAGCCCATCAACCCTGAGTGGATTAAAAAATGTGGTATATATTTTTTATGGAATACTACTCAGCCATAAAAAGAAGGAATAATGTATTTTGCAGCAATTTGGATGGAGCTGGAGGTCATTATTCTAAAAGAAGTCATGCAGGAATGGAAAACCAAGTACTGTATGTTCTTTATTATAAGTGGGAGCTAAGCTATGAGGATGCAAAGGCATACAGATGGGTCTAATGGACATTGGAGACTCAGAAGGGGGGAAGGTGGGAGGGGAGCAGAGGATAAAAAAAACTACATACTGGGTGCAATGTACACTACTCAGATGACAGGTGCACTGAAATCTCAGACTCCACCACTATACAGTTCATCCATATAACCAAAACCACTCATACCCCCACAAAGCTACTGAAATTAAGTAGTAAGTAAATAAATAAAAAGTTGCCCCAAAAAGTTGTGGAAAGGTTAAATGAGTTAGCAACTGCGAAACGTTTACGACATTGCCTGGCACAGAGTAAACAGTTAATAAAGGCCAGTTTTTTTTTTTCTTTTCTGTTGTTGTTGTTGTTGTTTTGAGATGGAGTCTTGCTCTGTAGCCCAGGCTGGAGTGCAGTGGCTCACTACAACCTCTGCCTCTGGGTTCAAGCAATTTTCCTGCCCCAGCCTCCCCAGTAGCTGTGATTACAGGCACCTGCCACCATGCCTGGCTAATTTTTGTATTTTTAGTAGAGACGGGGTTTTGCCATGTTGGCATGTTGGCCAGGCTAGTCTCGAACTCCTGACCTCAGGTGATCCGCTCGCCTCAGCCTTCCAAAGTGCTGGGATTACAGGCTTGAGCCACCGCGCCAGGCTGAAATTCACAATTCTAACATTCAACCTATTTATGACGTTATTTACTCTTTGAAGCTTGTAAATCAACTTTTGGGGGGATATAATAACCGGGCTATAAGATCAAAGTGAATTAAAATTTGAGATCATGTAATTTATAGTCCACACCAGGATTGTTTTGAGAGTCCAAGAGGTGCTGTTAATAATTAAGCCAGGACAGGTGGCGTCATCTGAACTGAATCCTGAAGATCCAGATTGGAAGGACCATCCTTGCTATAAACTCACCACTCCACAGGGAGGCAGCAGAGAGCAAATCCTGCCGCTGATGTTACCAAACAGGGATCTCTGAATTATCCACTGCGCAAGCTCTCTCTGCATCACCGGTCTTACTCAAGGACTGAGTTGGGTAGAAGCCAGGTGAACGCTGACAGTCCTCTCCCCTACATTCTGGGCTCAGAGCCTAAAGCATGGGTGGGAACCCAAGCCTGTCACCCTGCTCCTGTGGGGACTGGAGAACATAACCTTTGGGGCCCCTCCCCTGCCCACACCTGCCTCAGAGGCTGCCTGGGCACAGACAGGTCTGCAGCTACAGACATCTTTTTAAAACATAAATCAGAGCGAGTCCCTTCTCTGCTCAGAATTCTTCCACAGGCTCTGTCTCCGTCACCTCTCCGTCCTCATTCCCGGGCAACGTATTTTCATACATTCTCTAATACATCTGCCTTTCTTTATCTACAACTGTTTTGGTACAATCTTTTACCCCCGTGCCACCAGCCCAAATAGTTGTGGCTCCCCTGTGACATCTACCACTTACTCCCCCCGACAGACGCAAATACCCTACTCAAACCAAACCAGACAGACACTCCCCTTTAAATTGTGTAACTAGTTGTGCATATGGGGGCCAGGGAAGGGCTCCTCTGAGAAGGTGACTTCTGAGCAAGTTCTGAAGGAGAGAAAGAAGAGAGTTGTGATGAAGTCTGAGGGAAGAGCATTCCAGGCAGAGGGAACAGCCGGTGCAAAGGTGCTGAGTTGGGAGAAACCCTGGAATCCTCAAGGATATGGAGGAAGCCAAGAGTGCTGGAGTGAGTTAGGAAGAGAGTGTAGGAGATGGGCTCAGAGAGGGGTTTGGGGCTAGGCCAAATGCTTTTGGCTTTTACTCCAAGTGAGATGAGAGCCAATGGGGGAGTTTTGAGTAGAGGGGGAATGTGACCTAACGGGTTTTATGAGATCATTTGGGCTTTGGCACTGGAATAGACATCTGGTTGTAATAATCATCAAAATAGCTAAAATTTCTGTTTACTATGTACCATCAACTTCCTGGATCCTCACAACCACATAGCTTAGGCAGTATCATTATGCCCATCATATAGGAGACTGAGGCTCAGAGAGATTGAGCCAATGGTCCAGGGTCACACAACACATAAGTGGAGGTGCTGGGATTTGGGGTGACTTTAGTCTCAGTAGTTGCACTATGGTACTGATGTAGTTTGAATATGTGTCACCGCCCAAATCTCTTGTTGAATTGTAGTCTCCGATGTTGGCGGTGGGACCTGGTGGGAGGCATTTGGGTCATGGGGGCGGATCCCTCATGGCTTGGTTCTGTCCTCTTGATAGTGAGTTCCTGCGAGATCTGCTTGTTGTAAAGCGTGGCCCCTCTCTGCCACTCTCTGTCTTGCTTCTGCTCTCACCATGTGACCTGCCTGCTCTGCTCTGCCTTCTGCTGTCAGTAAATGCTCCCTAAGGCTTCCCCAGAGGCTGAGCGAATGCCTGCACCATGCATGTATAGCCTGCAGAATCATAAGTCAATTAAACCTCTTTTCCTCATAAAATACCCAGTCTCAGGTATTTCTTTATAGCAAGACAAGAATGGCCTAGTATAGGTACTCTGTCCAGAAAACTGCAATCTCAGTGCTACTTGAGTTAAGGCCAGGCAAATCAGGACGAGGAATTAATCCCTGCAAGCTCCCACAAATCTGGGGAGAGGCAGGAGGAGGCCTGGGAGGTCCAGCTTTGATCCTTCATGAAGCATTTCCCTCAGCTTCTCAGCTGGCTTGAGCGATTCCTGTTTCCTCAGCCCTCTTTAGCTCCATCAGCCCATCTCTAGCTCCCTGGCCTATCTCTAGCTCCCTGACAATCTCTACCTCCCCGGGCCAGTCTCTAGCCCCCTTGACATGTCTCTAGCTTCAGCAGTCCATCAGTAGTCTGTAGCTCCCCTGGCCCATGTCCAGCTCCCTGGGCCTGTCTCTAGCTCCCTCCACCTCTCTCTGAATGTCTACGTCTCTCCCTGTGTCAATTACACTTCATCAGACACTTACAATGTCTCCATCCCCCGGCATATTGAGTCTCATGTCCATCCCCACAATGACTCTATAGGGTTGGTGTGTTAGTTCATTCTCATGCTGCCAATGAACACGTATCTGAGACTGCGTAATTTATAAAGAAAAACAGGTTTAATGGACTCACAGTTCCACGTAGCTGGGGAGAGCTCACAATCATGGCAGAAGGCAAATGAGGAGCAAAGACACATCTTACATGGCGGCGAGCAAGAGAGAGAGTGTGTGCAGGGAAAACTGCCCTTTGTAAAACCATCAGATCACGTGAAACTTGTTCACTATCACAAAACAGCATGGGAAAATCCACCCCCATGATTCAATTACCTCCCACTGGGTCCCTCCCACGACATGTGGGGATTATGGGAACTATATTTTGAAATGAGATTTGGGTGGAGATACAGCCAAACCGTATCATTCCACCCTGACTCCTCCCAAATCTCATGTCCTCACATTTCAAAACAAATCATGCCTTCCCAACCACCCACCAAAGCTTTAACTCATTTCAGCATTAACTCAGAAGTCCACAGTCTCAGAAGTCCTCATCTGATCCAAGGCAAGTCCCTTCTGACTATAAACCTGTAAAATTAAAAGCAAGTTAATTATTTCCTAGATACAAAGGGGTTCAACCACTGGGTAAATGCACCCGTTCCAAAAAGGAGAAATTGGCCAAAACGAAGGGTCTATAGGCCCCATGCAAGTCCAAAATCCAGCAGGGCAGTCAAATCTTAAAGCTTCAAAATGATCTCCTTTGACGCCATATCTCACATCCAGGTGGCGCTGATGCAAGAGGTGGGTTCCTGTGACCTCAGGCAGCCCTGCCGCTGTGGCTTGCAGAGTACAGCCCTGCTCCTGGCTGCCTTCACGGGCTGGCATTGAGTGTCTATGGCTTTTCCAGGTGCATAGTGCGAGTTGTTGGTGGATCTACCATTCTGGGGTCTGGAGGACAGAGGCGTAATAGGTGATCTTTTGTGTCTAGTTGCTTTCACGTTGAACGCTATTTTTGAGGGTCGTGCCTGTTGTAGACCACAATCACACACTGCTGTAGTCTTCCCCCATCCTCGTTCCCAGCTGCCTCTTCCTACTGCTTCCCTCTGTCAACAGCCTCCTTGGCCCAGGTTCCCTGAGCTGTGGGATTCTGCACTGGTGCTTTGGATTCTCTGATATGTTCCTTCGAATCCTCTGAGAATTAAATAAACCTCTCTAAAGCCTGACCTTCCCAGGTCAAGAGGTGATCTGTGCCATTTCGTGTGGGAGTCTTTTGTTGTCAGGTCCCTAGGGATTTTTCTGGAAGGAATGTTGGTGAGAATGCCTCTCTCACCTCAGTGCCAACTCTGTGAAGGGCCAAACCATTGTCTTGCTCATCACTGTACTCTCAACACAGCATGTGGCATATAACGGGTGTTCAAAATATTTGCTGAGGAATGAATGGATGAATGAGTGGCTAATCAGCATCCCCTACCCCCACAGCCCTCCCAAAATGGAGCTAGGCCTCCTCCATCAGACTATGTTTCCTCCATATCCCACTTTCTTCTGAGACCCAGAATAAATTCTCATCCCCAAAGGGCCCAGGATGCCCCCAATTCTGCCTGCCAGTTACTCTCGATCCCCTGTGCTGCAATGCAACCTTTTGGTAAAGCTTAGCGCTATTCTTGCAGTGCAGCCAGTCTAAATCCAGCCTCCAGGCTGGATGCGGTGGCTCATGCCTATAAGCACTGTGGGAGGCCGAGGTAGGTGGATCACCTCAAGTCAGGGTTTGGAGACCAGCCTGACAACATACTGAAACCCTGTATCAACTAAAAAAGATACAAAAATTAACCGGGTGTGGTGGTGCACACCTGTAGTCCCAGCTACTTGGGAGGCTGAGACAGGAGAATGGCTTGAATGCAGAAGCCAGAGGTTGCAGTGAGCCAAGATCCCACCACTGCACTCCAATCTGGGTGACAAAGAGAGACTCCATCTCAAAAATAAATAAATAAATAAATAAATAAACCCAGCCTCCACACATTCCACCAGCAGGATCACCACCCTTTCCTGAGGGAGGTGCTGCAAGTTTAATATCTTTATCACAAGGCTACATCAGCCAGGCTGTGACCAACGGGAAGCTGGCTCTGGGACTCAGCCCTGAGATGCTAATCTGTTGGTCTCTGCAGCACCTGCCACCTTTGGGCTCCTTGTAGCCTCTGAAAAGTTAGCAGGGACTCTGCCAGTGCAAATGCATGGCACATCTTCCCACACCAACCACAGAAATAGAACAATAGAGCAACATGTCTTTTAAGAGCAACAGCAGAGTGGAAAGTGGGTGGAATGAGGACCACGGCGCCCTCAGCCTTCTCACTCCTCATTGTCCTCAGTGGCCTCTTGTTACTCTGGCTCTGGGGCCATCCCACCTCCCACGGCTGCCTCTCTCCTAGGCCCTGGCCTCTGCCCTTCCTCGGTGAGCACTTTGCAAATAAACCACAGGGCTTTCTCAAGTATGTCCAGATGCTGAGATAGGGGAGTGCAGAAGGGATGGAAAAGGAGGAGGTGGGTAGACGGGAGACAGCTCACAGGCAGCAAGGCAGCTGGGGTCAACTTTGGGTAGGACTCCACAGATCAGCTTGGGAATTCCTTTCTGGCTTATATATTAATTACCGAAGCTTCTGGAATTCTTTTTTTTTTTTTTTTTTTTGAGACGGAGTTTCGCTTTTGTTGTCCAGGCTGGGGTGCAATGGTGCAATCTCGGCTCACTGTAACCTCTGCCTCCTGGGTTCAAGTGATTTTCTTGCCTTAGCCTCCTGAGTAGCTGGGATTACAGTCATGTGCCACCATGCCTGGCTAATTTTGCATTTTTTTTTTTAAGTAGAGACAGAGTTTCTCTATGTTGGTCAGGCTGGTCTCGAACTCCCGACCTTAGGTGATCCACCTGCCTCAGCCTCCCAAAGTGCTGAGATAACAGGTGTGAGTCATTGAGGCTGCCTGGTTCTCATTTATTTAATTACTACTGCTGTCGTGGTTTGCTTTGGTCCCTGTGGGTTCCCCCACCCACCAGGACAAGTGCCTGACACTTAGTAGGGTTCACAATAAATATTTGTGGAATAAATAAGAGCTGAGCCTTCAAGGGGTCCAAAATACTTGCACACAGTTTTTCTAGGTAGGCACGATGACACCCAGCTGCACGACTATTTCAGGGTATTCATCGGCTCCTCTGGTTGATCTTTTGACACTTGCATAAGAACTCCCACTTCTCCAAATCTGGGGGCCACATCTTTAGAGTTCTCAGCTCTCTGTCTCTCAGGAATGAAAAAGACAACATCACCAATTGGAGCCAGAGTGCCTGGATGTTGAATCCCAGCTCCATGCTGGTGCCTTTGAGAAGTGACTTAAGCCCTCTGTGTGCTTTATTTCTGCCTCTGTGAAGGGAGATCATGGTAGCGCCTCTCATGTGGGGCTGTTTGATGATTTGGTGAGGCAGGTGCAAAGAGCTTTTGGCACTTGCAAAAAGCGTCTGGGGTATTGTGTGCTGTAAGAATGAGCTGTAATGATTATCATTGAGGCTTGTCGTTGGGATTAAAAGAGATTGGGTCTGTCAGGGCCTGGCGCACAAGAGGTACTAGAAAAATAATGACATGCTGGCTGCTCACAAGGCTTCCCAGGCCACGCTGGCATGTCTGGGCAGGGCCACCCACCCCCGAAATCGGACGGTATTTCTCCTCCCTGCTGCCACCCTCCGATTCTGCCCCAGGCAAGTCTCTGCCTCCTTCATTGGGCTGTTTCTTCTTTTCCTGTGTCTTTCTGTCCTTCTCTTTGAACTTCTAGATCAGTCACTCTGTACTTCTCTGACTCTCCCCTCTGAGACTCTTTTTCACTTGTCTAGATCTTTCCAGGGCTCTGGGTCTGTCTATATCTCCATCTACACCTTTCTGAGTGAGCATCTCTCTGTCCACCTCTTCCTTTCTCTCTGTGCTCTTCTTTCCATCTCTGTCTGCTTCTCTCTCTGATGGTGTCCTGTGTCTTTCTCAGATTCCTTCTCCCTGTTTCACTGGGTCCCAGTTATTCCCTCCATCCCTTCCCACCTTCTTCCTTCCCTCCCTCTCCTTCCCCTCTTTCCCTCCCTTCCTCTCCCCCTTCTCTCTCTCTGGCTCTTTGTTTTTCTTTCTCTCTCTGTCTCTCCCTGATTCTCTCTGTCTCTCCCTTTCTTCCCATCTCTCCCTGATGCTCTCTCTCTTTCTCCATCTCTCTCTCCTCCCCCACCTCTGCCTCTCTCTGTCTCTCCCTTGCGTCCTCTCTCTCTCTCTTCATCTCTCTCTCTCCATCTCTCTCCCCCCCATCTCTCCCTGGTGCTCTTGATCTCTCTTTCTCTCTCTCCATCTCTCTGTCTCTCTCCTCCCCCCCTCCATCTCTCCTTCGTGCTCTTTCTCTCTCCCCCCAATCTCTCCCTGGTGTCTGTGTCTCTCTCTCTTTTCATTTCTCTCTCCATCTCTTTCCCTGTCTCTCTCTCTCCCACATATCTCCCTGGTGATCTCTGTCTTTCTTTCTCTCTCCCTGTCTCTGTCTCTTTCTCTCCATCTCTCTCTCTCTCTCTCTCTCTCTCTCTCTCTCTCCCCCTCCATCTCTCCCTGTGTCTCTCCCTTCATCTCCCCCTGGTGTGCTCTCTCTCTCTCTGTCTCTCTGCCTCTTTCTCTTGCTTTCTGTCTCCCTGGAATCTTTTTCTCTTGCTCTCTTCTTACTTACCGATGCTCTTTGCCCAGATACCTCCCCTTCTGGCTCTCTGCCTGTGGGAAGGAGTAAGGTGGAGGTGATTATGTAATTGTTATGATTCCAGAGGATGGGGGTGAGGGATGAGGAGGAGATCAGGAAGGAAGATTTTCTTTCTTCTCACTTATCCATCAATTTGGCCTTGTAGACACCACCCCCAGCTCCACGGCTACTGAATTGGGTGGGTAGGTCAGACCACTGCCTCCCTCCCCAGGGGAAGGTCAGAGAATGAATCATACAGAACCAGAGAGAGTTGAGAGTCTCAGGCTGGGAGACAGAGGCTGCAGTGAGGTGGAGCTTCCCAAAGGGGACAGGCAGGCCTCAGGGCTCTCCCTCAGCCTCCAGAAAAGGTGAAAAGAAGTGGAATCAAGATGTCAGTGGAGGTTTTGGGGAGCCCCCAACTCAGCTGGGCTGAGGCCTGAGGAATCCAGTTTCTAAAGCCCCAAAACAGAGGCCTTTGAGAGCAGAAGGAGGGATGCCTGGCTTCCTCCCCAGCCCACTGGCTCTGGAATTCAACAAGAAAGTGCTTTGCTGCTTGTGCCCTATTGTGTGTGTGTGTGTGTGTGTGTGTGTGTATATGTGTGGCACTTCTTGGTCACTATAGTGTGTCTGAAAATTCCATAAGTCATTACCCCACCCACTAGAGAAAAATGCAAAAGATTTACACTCCCAACACCTATACATCAGCACCAGGGATCTCCTCATCCCAGCCACAGGTCTCAGTATCTCTTATCCACCTCCTGATACATTCCAGCCTGTCCCAGGCTGTCCAGGCAGGCTCACCACACTCTTTCCATCTATCTATCTATCTATCTATCTATCTATCTATCTATCTATCTATCTATCTATCTGTCTGTCTGTCTGTCTATCTATCCATCCATCCTTTTACCTTTTCATCCTTCTGTCCATATAGCCATAAATTTATAAAAATATCCATTCATTATTTCTTCTATATAAATATCTTTCACTCTATTATCTACATATGGACCAATTAACTTTCTATTTATCCATCTATCCAATATTCCATCCATCCATTCATTAACTCGTTCATCATTCAACAACTTACTAATATTTACATCCACCTTTCCAATCATTATTTATCTATTTCAATCCATCCATCGATTAACCCTTCACCCATCTATTAAGTCTTTCATCCATCCACCCGTTAGTCATTCTAGCATAAACCCTTCCTTACATTCATCTCTCAGTTGAGATAATTTCATTAAATTTCCATTAAAGTTCTAGCGCATTGGAATAAGACTCTCAAACCACACATTTGGTAATCTCTAAATGTTTCTTACTACACAGTAACCCCTTTTGTGTAGACATATCAATGTACAAGTGTGAGCTTCTGTGTACGTAAGTATCCAGAGAATCCAAGTGGCATATGGAAAATAGAATTAATATCCCTATTAATATTAAAATAGAATTAATATTAAAGGTAGTTCTTCTAATATCTCATAAAGAAAAAGAGGTGGGGCCTGGCCGTCCAAAGAGGTGATTTAAAGCATGATATTTACAGTCACAAGATTATTCCCAGGCTCTGCCCTCATTAGCTGTGGAAGTCATAAGCAAGACATTTACAACTTTTGGGGCCTTACCTAACTCATTTGCAAAATGAAGATGATAAAATCCACCTCACAGACTTACAATCCTGCTCTTAAAAACTTCACACTTTTTTTTTTTTGTAAGAGAAATAGAGCTGGGCTAGGGCTATATTTGAATCCAAACACAGACAGGTACAGGCAAATATCAGATGTTCATATGTACACAGCATGGCCTACGTGCACGGTGAATGACCAGAATACGTGCACAAAAACATCCATACACTTGTATGTAGTCAACCAGTTGTGCACACGTACACGCATACGTGCATATGCACATTTGTTGAGTATCCACATCTAGCTGGACCCAGAAATGCACGTCATAGACATCCCCCAAGTGGCATATCCCAAAGCACATGTGCACTCAGGCTACACGCACAGACAGACGCAGAGACTGGCAAGCATTCAGGAACAGTGGCATGAACACACATGCACCTCATCAGGCACTCACACAAACGTGCATGTGCAGACATAAGTTGGAATGGATGCCCACTTATCCAGCACAAACACACACCCCACAAAGCCTTGTGCATGCATAAACTCATCTATCAACAGGGACATGCTGAAACGTACATGCACACAGAAACCTCAAGCATGCACCCAGAGTGACACACACACAGACAGATGTATAAATAAGGATAAACATGGCAGAAGCATTTAGCAGAAACCACTGGACAGAATGACACAAACATGCAAAGATGCAGGTGCACACAGGGCAGTTGAGGGTGTAGTGGGTGTTCTCCCCAGCTACAAGGCTGACTTGCAGGGAAGAAGAAAGAGAAAGACAGAAAGACAAGATCATAGACAAGGGGAGAGAAACAGGTGGGCAAAGTCCTGTGCAGGGCTCCAGGCCCATCTAGAATAATGTGAGAGTCTAATGCTTACCTGTCCTCTTGCAGGAACTTAAAGTGGTGAATATGGTAAGTTTTATGTTATGTGGGGTTTTTTTAACCACTATAGAAATATATAAATATAATGACATTTGAGCCCATCTCCAAGAAAAGGCACAATGTCACATACGACCAAAATCTGCATATGATATCAGGAGCTCATGGACTCCCTGAGATCCACTGATTAAAGTTTTCTTGATCACTGGATATATTCTGAGTGGGTGGATGGCTTCTCTGCCCTGCTCATATTTATACATTTCTTCCTCCAGGGGCCTCAAATCTGTATTGTCAGGGTTAGGTGCATCACCCATGTTCCTGGTTGATGTATAGGGCTTAAGTTAGATTTGAATTAATTCCTTCACTGAGCAACAGGGGTGCTATGGGTGATTTTCCTGTAACCCTGAGCATCAGGGTCTTTGTTGCAAAAGAGGCATAGGCAGCAGCAACAGAGGTCCTGGTGAGCCATCTGCTCTTAGAAGAGTGGATTTCAGCATGCCACCGAATGGCTGCTTTTTTCCCTCTTCTCTCTTTTCTTTGATGGAGTCTTGCTCTTTTCTTTTTTTTCTTTTATTTTTTTAAGATGGAGTCTTGCTCTTGTCGCCCAGGCTGGAATGCAATGGCATGATTTTGGCTCACTGCAACCTCTACTTCCTGGGTTTAAGTGATTCTCCTGCCTCAGCCTCCCAAGTAGCTGGGATTACAGGTGCCTGCCACCATGCCCAGCTATTTTTATTTTTTTATTTTTCATAGAGACGGGGTTTCACCACTTTGGCCAGGCTGATCTGAAACTCTTGACCTCAGGTGATCCAGCTGCCTCAGCCTCCCAAAGTGCTGGGATTACAGGCGTGAGCCACCACGCCTGGCCATCTCTCTCTTACTCTCCAAAGATTGCTCTTTCTTGAATGACTACCCAATGGACTCATACATTGCACCAAATATAGTCTTCCCCCTGAGTGCTCTACAGATGGGGGCCCAACGCCTGGTTGGGTGACATAGCCAGTTGGTGGCAGGGAAAAGTCTCTTTCCTGAGTCTAGCATCAGTCACAAGTGCATTCTAAGACACACAGACAGGTCCAGGCTTCGACACATGATCCATGGCCACATTAAAGAGGGTCCTAATCCCATCGTCCTGTCCTTTAATGCCAATTAATTAACAAAACTTCTGACCGAGGTTTACTAAACCTGTAAGGTAAGCTCCGTAGTGTAGGGTCCAGCCCTACGTGGCTTAGCGGGTGTTCTCCCCATGTCTGAGAAGAGAGATTGTAAGAAATAATGACACAAGACAAAGAGATAAAAACAGCTGGGCTCAGGGGATCACTACCACCAAGACATGGAGACATGTAGTGGCCCCGAATGCCTGGGCGCACTGGTATTTACTGCATACAAGACAAGCGGGGCAGGGTAAGGAGGGTGAGTCGGCCAAGTGATTGATAAGGTCGAGCAAGTCACGTGATCGTGGGACGGGGGCCCTTCCCTTTCAGATAGCTGAAGCAGAGAGGGAAGGCAGCGTACGTCAGCATTTTCTTCGGTGCACTTGTAAGAAAGATCAAAGACTTTAAGACTTTCACTATTTATTCTACCGCTATCTACCACAAACTTCAAAGAGGAACCAGGAGCGTGGCAGGAACATGAAAGACCACAAGGAGCGTGACCATTGAAGCACAGCACCACAGGGAGGGGTTTAGGCCTCCGGATGACTATGGGCAGGCCTGGATAATATCCAGCCTTCCACAAGAAGCTGGTGGAGCAGAGTGTTCCCTCACTCCTCCAAGGAGAGGAGATTTCCTTTCACAGTCTGCTAAGTAATGGGTGCCTTCCCAGGCACTGGCGTTACCGCTTGACCTAGGAGCCCTCTAGCGGCCCTTATGCGGGCATGACAGAGGGCTCACCTCTTGCCTTCTAGGTCACTTCTCACAATATCCCTTCAGCTATACTCACCAGTTATATTTTTTGTATCAGTAATACAAAAAGAGTAATATTAAAAGCTAGTGATTAAAAGTGTTTGTACTAACGATTGATAATGTCCAAATATAATCATCTCTATATTTAATTTGTATTATGACTATTCTTATTCTAACTATTTTCTTTATTATACTGAAACAGTTTGTGTCTTCAGTCTCTTGCCTCGGCACCTAGGTAATCCTTTACCAACACAGTAAGACTCAACAATGAAATACAAGGCAGCACCGCTCAAGGCACAGGCTGGCTAGCAGGCAGCAGCTGAAAATGCATGCTCAGTATCCAAGTAGTGGAGTGGGTTAGCAGGTTAGCAAGCCAAAGCAAAAGAAGAAAGACCCCTGGTGATGGTAGTTAGAGTCTAACAATCCACAGTGTCAATTGTTATAGTCACTCAGAGAGGCAGATGAACACCCACCCAAAATTTGGTGCAGGTGTCAAAACTGATGATGCCACACACACACACACACACACACACACACACTGAGAGTACATGGAAAGTTTTATTGCTCCCATAATGAGGCCTCTGGGGAGAGTGGGACAGGTCCTTGATTTCCATGGTGGCTAAAGGCTGAGGGTGGTGTGAAAGTCCTACTGTACTCCTGCATGGGCAGCAGCTTGTGTGGTTTCAATCTTCCATAGGCACCAAAGGAGAGAGAACCTGGGCTTTCTTCATTATTATTATTGTCATCATTATTATTATTTTAATTGACACATAATAATTGTACATATT
Organism: Macaca nemestrina; assembly: GCF_043159975.1. Taxonomy (NCBI): domain Eukaryota; kingdom Metazoa; phylum Chordata; class Mammalia; order Primates; family Cercopithecidae; genus Macaca; species Macaca nemestrina. The sequence continues at coordinate 50,370,321 of NC_092144.1, read as the reverse complement.
TATGGACTACAGTGTGATGTTTCGATACATGCGTACCAAGTGTAATGACCACAGATTGGGGTAATTAGAATATCTATCAACATAAAATAATATGGGACTGATTTATCATCATATTCATAGGTTTTTAAGAATATTGCACCAAATATGAAATATCTTGAAATATTTCAGTGAAATATCTTGTGAAACCATTTTTAGAAATTTTGCCTACCTTGGTCCACCCTCCCACCCTCAAAGATTCATGTCCCTTTCACATGCAAAATATATTATTCCCCTCCTGAGGTTCCTGAGTTTTTTCCATTACATCAATTCAAAGATTAAAATCTTACCTGCATATAATCAGCTCACAAATACCAAATCTCATAATATAAATCCGGTGTGGATGATGGTATAATTTCACTACATCTGTGGACCCTCAGCAGTAAAGAAACAAGTTATCTGCTCTCAATATACAATGATGAGACAGGCAATAAGATAACAGTTATAGACATTGAAGTTCAAGAAGAGGGAAAATGGAAGACAAAAAGGAGTCACCAGCTCAAAGCACTTTTGAAATCCAGATGGAAAAACTCCAACTGAAGCTCCTTGATTAGGTTTCAAGGCCCACAAAACCTTCTCCATAGTTTTTGATCCTGTCCTCTGGGCTTTTGGTTATGCCCTGTTAGTGTTGTTAGTGCTGCTAAAACAAAATAACTGAGGATGGGTAAATTATTATTATTATTATTTTTTTTTTTTGAGACAGAGTCTCGCTCTGTCACCCAGGCTGGAGTGCAGTGGTTCAACCTCAGCTCATTGCAAGCTCCGCCTCCCAGGTTCACGCCATTCTCCTGCCTCAGCCTCCCGAGTAGCTGGGACTACAGGCGCCCGCCACCACGCCTGGCTAATTCTTTTGTATTTTTAGTAGAGATGGGGTTTCACAGTGTTAGCCAGGATGGTCTCGATCTCCTGACCTCGCGATCTGCCTGCCTCGGCCTCCCAAAGTGCTGGGATTACAGGCATGAGCCACCGCGCCCAGCCAGGATGGGTAAATTATAAAGAATAGAAATCTATATCTCATGGTTCTGGAAATTGGGAAGTCCAAGATCAAGGAACCAGATGGATTGGTGTCTGGAAAGGGCTGCTCTCTGCTTCCAAGGTGGCACCTTGTTGCTGCCTACTCTGGAGGAAAGGAACTCTTTCCTTTCCCATATTATTTTATGTTTTTATTATTTTATGTTGATGGATATGCCAATTACCCTAATCTGATTTTTACACATTGTACACATGTATTGAAACATCACACTGTACTCCATAAATATGCTCGGTTATTCGGGAGCAGGCTGTTCAGTTTCCATGTAGTTGAGCAGTTTTGAGTGGGTTTCTTCATCCTGAATTCTGGTTTGATTGCACTGTGGTCTGAGAGACAGTTTGTTAGAATTTCTGTTCTTTTACATTTGCTGAGGAGTGCTTTACTGCCAACCATGTGGCCAATTTTGGAATAAGTGCTGTGTGGTGCTGAGAAGAATGTATATTCTGTTGATTTGGGGTGGAGAGTTCTGTAGATGTCTATTAGGTCCCCTTGGTGCAGGGCTCAGTTCAAGTCCTGGATATCCTTGTTAGCCTTTTGTCTCATTGATCTGTCTAATATTTGCAGTGGGGTGTTAAAAGTCTCCCTTATTATTGTGTGGGAGTCTAAGTCTCTTTGTAGGTCTCTAAGGACTTGCTTTATGAATCTGGGTGCTCCTGTATTGGGTGCATATATATTTAGGAGAGTTAGCTCTTCTTGTTGAATTGATCCCTTTACCATTACGTAACGGCCTTCTTTGTCTCTTTTGATCTTTGTTGGTTTAAAGTCTGTTTTATCAGAGACTAGGATTGCAACCCCTGCCTTCTTTTGTTTTCCATTTGCTTGGTAGATCTTCCTCCATTCCTTTAGTTTGAGCCTATGTGTGTCTCTGCATGTGAGATGGGTCTCCTGAATACAGCAAACTGATGGGTCTTAACTCTTTATCCAATTTGCCAGTCTGTGTCTTTTAATTGGACCATTTAGCCCATTTACATTTAAGGTTAATATTGTTATGTGTGAACTTGATCGTGTCATTATGATATTAGCTGGTTATTTTGCTCCTTAGTTGATGCAGTTTCTTCCTAGCACCAATGGTCTTTACATTTTGGCATGTTTTTGCAATGGCTGGTACTGGTTGTTCCTTTCCATGTTTAGTGCTTCCTTCAGGATCTCTTGTAGGGCAGGCCTGGTGGTGACAAAATCTCTCAGCATTTGCTTATCTGTAGAGGATTTTATTTCTCCTTGAAATGAAACTTAGTTTGGCTGGATATGAAATTCTGGGTTGAAAATTCTTTTCTTTAAGAAAGTTGAATATTGGCCCCCACTCTCTTCCGGCTTGTAGAGTTTCTGCAAAGAGATCTGCTGTTAGTCTGATGGGCTTCCCTTTGTGGGTAACCCGACCTTTCTCTCTGGTTGCTCTTAACATTTTTTCCTTCATTTCTACTTTGGTGAATCTGACAATTATGTGTCTTGGAGTTGCTCTTCTCGAGGAGTATCTTTGTGGCATTCTCTGTATTTCCTGAATTTGAATGTTGGCCTGCCCTACTAGGTTGGGGAAGTTCTCCTGGATAATATCCTGCAGAGTGTTTTCCAACTTGGTTCCATTCTCCCCGTCACTTTCACACACACCAATCAGACATAGATTTGGTCTTTTCACGTAATCCCATATTTCTTGGAGGCTTTGTTCATTTCTTTTTACTCTTTTTTCTCTAAACTTCTCTTCTCGCTTCATTTCATTCATTTGATCTTCAATCTCTGATACTCTTTCTTCCAGTTGATCGAGTCGGTTACTGAAGCTTGTGCATTTGTCACATGGCTCTTGTGTCATGGTTTTCATCTCTATCAGTTCGTTTATGGACTTCTCTGCATCGGTTATTCTAGTTATCCATTCTTCCATTCTTTTTTCAAGGTTTTTAGTTTCTTTGCGCTGGGTACATATTTCCTCCTTTAACTCTGAGAAGTTTGATTGACTGAAGCCTTCTTCTCTCAACTTGTCAAAGTCATTTTCCGTCCAGCTTTGTTCCATTGCTGGTAATGAGTTGCGTTCCTTTGGAGAGGGAGATGCGCTCTGATTTTTTGAATTTCCAGCTTTTCTGCACTGATTGTTCCCCATCTTTGTGGTTTTATCTGCCTTTGGTCTTTGATGATGGTGATGTACTCATGGGGTTTTGGTGTGGGTGTCCTTTCTGTTTGTTAGTTTTCCTTCTAACAATCAGGACCCTCAGCTGCAGGTCTGTTGGAGTTTGCTTGAGGTCCACTCCAGATCCTGTTTGCCTGGGTATCAGCAGCGGAGGCTGTAGAAGGTAGAATATTGATGAACAGCAAGTGTTGCTGTCTTATTCTTGCTCTGGAAGCTTCATCTCAGAGGTGTACCCAGCCGTGTGAGGTGTGAGGTATCAGTCTGCACCTAGTTGGGGATGTCTCCCAGTTAGGCTACTCAGGGGTCAGGGACCCACTTGAGCAGGCAGTCTGTCCATTCTCAGATCTCAACCTTTGTGCTGGGAGAACCACTGCTTTCTTCAAAGCTGTCAGACAGGACATTTACATCTGCAGAGGTTTCTGCTGCTGTTTGTTTAGCTATGCCCTGTTCCCAGAGGTGGAGTCTATAGAGGCAGGCAGGTCTCGTTGAGCTGCGGTAGGCTCCACCCAGTTCGAGTTTCCTGGTGGCTTTGTTTACCTACTTAAGCCTCAGCAATGGTGGGCACTCCTTCCCCAGCCTCGCTGCCACCTTGCAGTTAGATCTCAGACTGCTGTGCTAGCAATGAGGGAGGCTCCATGGGCGTGGGACCCTCTGGGCCAGGTGTGGGATATAATCTCCTGGTGTGCCGTTTGCTAAGACCCTTGGTAAAGCGCAGTAGTAGGGTGGGAGTTACTCGATTTTCCAGGTGTTGTGTGCCTCAGTTTCCCTTGGCGAGGAAAAGGAATTCCCTTTGGGGGGACTATCTTAAAGCACTTAACACAGTGTCTGGCACGTGGTAGTGCTGTAGAAGTGCTTGCTATTCTAATTCACGTGCATAAGTCCTGCCTGTGGGTGAGGGCTCAGTAGATGGAACAGCGGTGGCTGATACAGTTGGGATTGTTAGGATTATTAAGATGAGAGCTAATTTGAATGGGCCTGTGTTGTCTGCCCACCCCACTCCCAGCCTCAATTCCCTCTGCCTGGCTTTGCAACTCCCTGCACTGGCTGCTGGGGTGTAGCTCCTGTATGCAGATGAGAAAGGAGTCGATGAAGTCCCGTGGGGAGTTGGGATCCAGCGATCCAGTGTGTGCTGGTTGTGCTCCACCTTCTTGGCTATGAAGTCCTCCAACCCTTGCAGCTCCTTAAAGCCCTGTTGCTGTGGTCCTGGCAGGTGTTTCATCACCAAAGAGAACATCTCATAGAGCTGTAGGTTACAGAGAGAGGATGGAAAGGGAAGGACTGCTGTGAGGGGGAAGGAGCTGATGGGAATGGGACTTGTGTCAGAGAAAGAAAGGCACTGGGTTAAAGGCACCTACCTGCCCAGGTGTTTAGGTATTTCAGTGGGGCTGGATGGGAGCATATATCTAAGTTTTCATGAGGGTTAAGGGAGAAGGCTACTGTCCAGGAATTTAGGTAAGATGGATTGAGGCATACATCCAGGTTTCAGTGAGGCTGGATTGGAGCACATAGCTAGGTGTTTAGATATTCAAGACAGGATGTGTTGGAAGACACCCGTTCAAGTGTTTAGCTACTCAGGTGGGGCTGGTATGAGGGGAGTGTCACCTGTCTAGGTATTTAGGTATTCAGGTGGGGTTGGCTGGAGACAGCTCTCCAGATACTTATTGGGTCTGGATTGGGGGCTTTTGTTCAGGTGTTCAGGTATTAAAGTGGGGCTGGTGAAGATGTTGAAGTGGAGGGGATACCTGTTCAGGTGTTTACCTATCCAAGTGGGATGCATCGGGGGCACCTCTGTAAGGTGTGTGATTGGAAAGCATTGGGGAACACTTATTTGGGTGTCTGGGGAATAATCTGTCTAGATATTTATGTGTTTAGGGTGTTGGTTAGGGCAGCTGTCCATGTTTTCAGGTGTTTAAGTGGGCGAAGTAGAGGGCGCTTGGCCAGATATTCCAGTGGGCTAATTTGGGACATTTGTGTAGATGTGAAATGATTATGATGGGCTGGATTTTGCAGCACCAGGTGTTCAGGTATGCAGGAGGGGGGTAGAGGCAATCACTTGTCCAGGTGTTAAAATATTCAGAAGAATTGGGTAGGGAGCATCTGTTAGAAATTTTGGTAAGTTGGGGATGGGAACACGTGCCCAGGTGAGAGAGCTGAGCTGAGGGCTTGCATCCTGCCAGCAGGCTCTGTTCTGGGGAGCATCTGTTGAGCTATCCAGGTGTCCTTGGAGACTGGGTATTGGGCACCCATCCTGGGTTCTGTTGCAACTGCCCAGTTGTCCAATATTGGGGGCTGATTTTGAGGGCACACTGTCTGGAGGGGGGTGGGAGTTTGGGGCACCTGTCTCCAGGTAGGGGAGCAGTTGACAGGTTGTGGTAGGGGCATCGCGGGCCGGGCTGCAGCCGGTTACCTGCCCCGTGGAGGTTGCGGTGAACTGGAAGCTTCCCAGCATCATGCGCAGCAGTGACAGGAACTCTTTGTCCTCATAGTCAAAGCGGTCCCCAAAGACAATGGAGCTGATGACATTGGAGACGGTGCGGCTCAGGAAGAAGGCGGGATCCATGTTGGAGCCTGCGGGTGTGGCGGGAGAAGGGGGTTGGAGAGAGAGTCAACTCAGAGGTCTGATGCTAGTCTGAGAATTCCAGGAGGCAGTGCGCTGATGAGCCAAATTCCCTGCACCAGACTTCAGGGTTGAGAGCACAGGTGCCTTTCCCCACCTAGTCTCCGTCCCCAGACAGAACACGCTAAGGTTCCTCGCCCTGGGCGTTTTCCTTCTCCCACCTCCGCACTCCGCGTGCCCTGCCCACAGCGCGTGCCCCGGAGGGCCTCGATGAGGAAGCCCGTCTTGCCCACCCCGAAGTCCCGCAAGGTGGCCATGGAGAAGCGCCGGGGCGACTTGGCGCTCTCCCAGGTGCTGAAGGTCACTCCGGGGGAGGTGAACCCAGGGGTGGGGAGAGGTCGGGGGCGACGGGGGCAGGCGCGGAACCCGCGCGCAGGGGAGCAGCAAAGTCACTCAGAGAAACACAGAGAGAGACAGAGAGGGAGTAGGAAGAAGAGGATCAGAAAAGAGGCCAGACAGAGAGATGCACAGCGAAACAGAGGGAGACGGGACACTCCACAGAGTGTAAAGAGGGAAGGAGGGAGAGAAAGAGAGACAGAGATGGGAGAAGAGGATGGAAGGAGGGGAAGTGAGATATGGGGAGATCTGGGAGGAGGAAATAAAAATGGTGAAAAAGTCTTTTTGTTTTGCTTGTTTGTTTTTGAGACGGATTCTCACTCTGTCACCCAGGCTGGAGAGCAGTGTTGTGATCTTGGCTGCTCACTGCAGCCTCCACCTTCTGGGTTCAAGCATAAAAATGGCGAAAGATTCTTAAGCTGAGCTGGAGAAGAGGGAAAAATATGGAGACGAAACAGAGAGGGTCTGGAAGGAGGAGAGATTGTTACCAGGAGATGCAGCTGGAGATGTGGAAGTAGGAATACCGTGATATCCTAAGACAGAGGAAGAAGAAGGAGACGGAAGGGGAGAGAGGAGAAACACAGAGAAGAACAGAAGCTGAGAAGCACAAAAAGACAAATTTAGACAGAGGACCAGGGCTGGAAAACAGAAACTCAGGATGTCCTCAGAGATAGAGACAGGGGAGAAAGAGGAGACTCCAGTGAGAGAGGCTGGGAGAAATCTGGACAGGGATGCTGGAGACAGGCGAGAGGGAGATGCCTCCATGAAGGGAGCTGGGGAGAGACGGGGGCTCTGCTGCAGACTTCAGTGGGTAGGAAAGTCAGGGAGAAGGCTGGGGACATGGAGGTCATGGAGTCTGACTGGCTAACTTCCCCTCTGGGACCCCCTCACCATAGCCTTTGAAGACCCAATTGAAGGTGGCTTGCTCGCCTCGCCTGCTGAACTCCTCAGCCTGGTCCACCAGAGCCTCCCTGACGGCATCATGTCCGCACAGCACCACCGCCCGCCGGGGCCCCAGGTGAATGGTGAACACAGAGCCATAGCGCTCACTGATCTGATGGAGGCGGGTGGGAGTGGTTAGAGGGAGCAGCCGCTACTCCGAATGGACCCAGCACTGATATTTCATGTACTGGGATGCTTTGCCAAGTCAGGTTCTCACAGTCAGGGAGCTGGACATCCCAAGACCCTGTCTTTCCTTGCTAGGACCCTGATGCTGAACCTCCAAAACTCTCCTTTCCTAAGACTCTGGTCCACAGTGGTCAATCCCCGCCACAAAGCCTCAGCCAACTGGGCGGCCCACACCCAGTGCCACCCATCTCCCTGCCTTGGGACACCTTCATGATGGAGGTGTACATCTGCTCTGTGTTCAGCTGCAGGTAGTTTCCAATGAAGGGCAGTGGGGTGGGTCCTGGAGGCAGCTTTCCCCTGCTCTTCCTCTGCTGCCAGACAGACATCAAGACCATCACAGTCAGGCAGGCCAGCAAGGCCACCAGGAGCAGCCCTGAGGCCAGCATGGTGGCAGTGGGATGATAGATGGTGATGGCTGGGGTGGTTTGCTTTTATACTGCCTGAAAAAGAGGGATGGACTTTGGCTGATTACAAAATCATATCATTTCACCTCCCCACTACACCCCCCACCATGAACCCCACCTAGCTTGGGACACAGCCAGCAAAGGAGGAGAAGGGTGACCCCAGGGCAGCTGAATAAGGAGGGGACCTCTAGACTAAATCTGTGGTATTTCAGGAGGGGTGCTCCAGGGCTGTGGATTCAGGAGGGGGCATCAGATAAACTGTACAACTGAGGAGTTTGGAATATTTGCATAGGGGAGCACCTGGACTTTGGATTTGGGGTCTGAGAGTGAGAATGCACCCCAAAGTTGTTGATTTGGGGGTTCCAGAGGAGAAGAATGCAAAGGTCTGGGTTTTATTACGGTGGGACAGAAGTGTGGCTGTGCATTTGAGGGTCTTCTGGTGAGGAGGATGCAGGGTTAAGGGTCTCAGGAGGGGGGATTCCAGGTTTATGGACTTGAGAGTCTTGGGGCTGGGAAGACCCAGGGTGTGGGTGTGGAGTTTCTGGGAGGAGGAGTGTGTAGCAAGCCCAGCAGCTCCTCCCAGAAAACCCAGCAGCCCAGCACTGGGCCCAGGGACTGACTTGATTTTGCTTTGGCCCAGAGCTGTCTCTTAATGCAAAGAATCCTCATTGGAACCTCAGAGTGAGGCTAGGATGGGTGCCATAGAACCTCCACTGCACATCTCTGGTTGGGAAAGGGGTGGAAGACCAGAGCCGTATTTCAAGGGAACTTTCCCCACACCTGGAGGAGAGTACCTCGAGTTATCAGTTGGCAGAGGGATTGGCCAGGTCTGGAGAAATAGTAATAACAACCCCCAAATGGTGGAAACATCTCAAGTGTCCCAAGGGTTGTAATTTACAAAGACCTCCACTGGTTTCCAACCCAGATCCTTAGGGAGATCCACTAGATTGATTGTATCATCCCTATTAATATTATTATTGTTATTTATGTTTCTCATTTTATATAAGGGTCTACGGAGGACAGAAAACAGACAGTGGGCAGGGGACACGTGTGAGTGGCCCTGAACTCCCGTCTCTCCTGCTCTGTGTCCTTAGTTCCCCTTTCTGGATTTGGTTTACCCACCAGTGGAAAGGGACTATTTAGGAAGAGAGGATCATATTTGAGGGTGAGCTAAGTCTTCTTTGAGGGCGATTCCTGCTTTGTCAGGGGCTAGTACTATTAGCAGGCAGAGGGAACAATCGCAGAAGAGATTGGGGTAAACTCCAGTGTTAGGCACAGAGGCAGAGCCTGGGGTGGGTGGGAGTGGAGCAGGGATGAGTAGCCTCTTGTCCTTCCCTCAGGGAAATTCTTCCTTAGTAAACAGGACAGTTACCCTTTGGTGAGCACGGCTGTATATGGGAAGATTAAGTCTAGGTGTGTATGATCTGGTTGAATCTTTGTAACAATGAGGTTGGTTCATCATCATCCTCATTTTGAAGATGAGCAGATCTAGACTCCATAAATCCTCTTGAGTGAGGTCACACAGGGAGTAAGTGAGGGAGCTGGGATGTGCACTCTCTCCTCGTCGCCCTTCAGTGACTGGCCTAGATCACCCTGGGATTCAAGCGCGGGCCAGGCTTAGCAGGAGGTGAGTGCTGAGACTGGCATCAGCAGTGGACACAGGGATGACCCTGGTGGGCTCTGATTTCAGCATTGTTAGGGTCCACCAAACTGGACTGTTTCCCCCTCCCATAGACCTAAGCCCAAAGGCCAAAAAGTAAAACTCCCTACCCAAACCTGCCTGTAACTGTCTGACCAGAGGCCAGCTGTCCCAGGATGCGGTTACAATGTCTATCTTGCATAACAGAACTGGCAAGTAAAACATCTCCAGGAAGTGGTCAGCCACCTGGCACAAAGGACCACCCCCCTTTTGTTTTTCCTTCACCCTGACCCAGTTCTACGTCTTATAAAACCTTGCTATAGCCTGTAAGCAGGGCTGCCTCCTCTGCTTTTGTCAAGAGGTAGCGCAGCAGGACTGACAATAAATCATCTTGCCTTAACTTGGATCTATTGGCCTCATTCCTTTCTTGGCTAGCCTTCTAATTATCCCTTACATCTTGGTGCCAAAACTTGGGAAGGTGGTAGAGTTTGGCCTCCCTTTATTTCTGTCTCCTTCCCTCCCCACTTTCCCCGGCCGAACTCCCCCTTCCAGAACCTGCGGGAGACCCAGAGGATTTCCTACTCCTTTCCATTGCCGGCAGACACATCCAACACCAAGGCAGCCTCAGGGGTGAGTAAAGGAGACTTTTGCCTTCCATCCGGAACCCTTGTCCGCTTCTTCCTTCCTGAAAGAGACACAGCGCTGAGCCAAGAGTTTCCTCCTCCCGGCCTCTAGGCCCTCTAGGCCCTCGGTGTCTCCCTTTCAGGGATGCCTGAGTGGGGAATTGTTGTACTTCTCCGACTTGAACCGTGGGACAAGGGACTCCTTCTCCCACCATTCTAGTCTCCAGCCAAGTCTCCTATCTCTACCCCTCCCTTTCTCACTCCACTATAGGAGCCTCCCAATCCACTCCGTCAAAGACATCCCCCCCTCGCGTGTCTCCTCCATAACCTTAATGCCCTTGACCTCCGATCTGAAATTTGGCCAAAAAGGCTCATCTTGTATTGTAATACAGCCTTGCCTCAGTATAAATTGGACAGTGGCTCCCAGTGGCCTGAAAATGGCACATTTGATTTTAACATCCTCAGGGACCTAGACAACTTTTGCTACCGCAATGAAAAGTGGTCTGAAATCCCTCATGTTCAGGCCATTTTTGCCCTCTGTAGCCTCCCCTCCCTCTGTCAGCTCTGTTCCGCTTTCCAAATCCTCCTTGCCAGCTCTGAGTCAGACTCATCCTCAGCTTCCCTTCCTTCTGATGATTCCTCCTCCTTTGACCCTGCCGACTTCCCCCTGCCCCGTCAACATAATCCTCCACCCGATCATCACGACCCTCCACCCTAGGCTCCTGCTCCTGCCCTCCGTCTTTCCCCGCTCTCTCCAATCACCCAGCTCCTGACTCTGATTCATCCTCATCTCCACCTCACACCCACTCTGGAACTCAGAATGCCCAACAACCAGCCCCCATACTTCCCCTCCGAGAGGTGGCCGGAGCTGAAGGCATCATTCACATCCATGTTCCCTTCTCCCTCTCCGACCTCCCCCAAATTAAAAAACATCTCGGGCCCTTTTCTTCCGATTCTGACACTTACATCAAAGAATTTAAATACCTTACCCAATCTTATAAACTCACTTGGCATGATCTCTACATTATCCTCTCTTCTACCCTTCCTCCAGAAGAGAAGGAAAGAGTGTGGCTCGCAGCACAGGTACATGCCGACGATCTTCATCGGCAAGACCCTATTAAGCCCGTAGGGGCTGCTGCAGTTCCCTGGGAGTAACCCCTCTGGGAGTACCAACCCACAGACCCCGACCGGGTGTCTCGTAACCACATGATTACTTTGAAAGAAATCAGGCACATTCCTCAGCCCCGGGCTCAAAACAAACAGGCCCAGTACAAACACATCCCACCATACATCTCTTAACTTCCTGAGCCCAGTACAAACACATCCCACCATATATCTCTTAACTTCCTGAGCCCAGTACAAACACACCTCTCAACTCAGAGACTACCATATATCTCAACTTTAGAAAAACACCACCTGGAAAGTCCCCGATAAGGACACAGCCATTTGTGGTTTTACTGAAAGCGCGGGAACCAATAGAAAAACTGCTGAATGTATAACTTAAAATGTAAACCAATTGTAATGCTGTAACCAAAAGAATTCCCTTGTTCCTCTGTAACTTTACGTATCCTATTTACATCGGGCTCTAAAAAGCAAGCACTCGCATTGTTCAAGGCCCTCTTGTATGCTGTGGAATGGAGGGACCAAGTTCGAACTTGTAGTAAAGGATCCTTGCCGCTTGGCTTTGACTCTGGACTCTGGTGGTCTTCTTTGGGGAACAAACGGTCTGGGTATAACAACTTCCCTCATCGTAGGCCTTAACAAAGCAGCCCATAAGGCCGTAAATTTTGAAAAGTGCAAAGAAATCTCTGAAAGAGCCGATGAAAACCCTGCCAAATTTCTTTCCCGCCTTACAGAGGCCCTCCAGAAATACGCCCGTGTTGACCCCACCTCCCAGGAACCATTGTTCTTAATATCCATTTCATCTCAGTCTGCTCCTGACATACAGCACGAGCTCAGAAAGGTAGAAGAGGGCCCTCAAACCCCTCGACAAGTCCTTCTTAACCTGGCCTTTAAGGTCTTCAACAACAGAGACGAGCAAAAGAAATTAGATAAAGTCCAACAAGATTGTGCTAAATACCAGCTCCTAGCAGCAGCTATGTGTCAGCCTACCCAGGCTGCCCAGGGGCCGGTAGTGATGGGGGTTCCTTTGGCAGTAAAGAATACTTTCTTTTGCCAGATGGCAGTGTGGGAATGAAGGATGTGATAGGCATATTTGGAGTTTGTATAAATGTTGACTTATTTGCCTTTGGAAAGGGTTAGGACTTTGGTGAGAGCTATAAGTTCTGCTTTTTGGGAGGAGGTTCCTGGAGGTAGGGGCCTGGCTTTAATTACTTGGTCAAGAGAAACGATTGAGTATGCAGCAATTTTAGGGGAGCCGGTCGGCCTGGAAGAGGAGCCGTCTATGAATAGCTGGTCATTGGGGTTGGTGAGAGGATTGGAGGGAATGTTTGGGAAGTGTGGCTGCAGGGGGTCTAGGATGTCAGTGTCAGAATGAGTAGGAAGGGAAGAGGGTATGAGGAGTAAGGATGCTGGGTTGAGGGGAGCACTTTTGGTAAGGCAGAATTTGGGATTTTTGATAAAGAGGGCATGGAGTCCTTGAATCTGGGAAGGAGGAAGAGAGCTTAATGCTTGGTAGGAGAGGACATCTTGTAGATTATGAGGACTGTAGATGGTGGTATTTTGGCTGAATGTTAGTTTCCTGCTTTCTACAGCTAAAACAGCCACTGCTGCTAGTGCTCTAAGACAGGTTGGCCACCCTTTGACTCTGTTGTTGAGTTGTTTAGAGAGGTGGGCTATAGGAGCAAAGGAAAGAGGATTTTTGTTGTTGTTGTCTTAAGACACCAAGGGCTCTTATTTGGTTTTTGGCAATATAGAGATAAGAGCGGTTTGGAGTTTGTGGAAGTTGGGGAGTATGTTATGTGAGGAGATTAGGGGTTTATTGAGGGGGCCTTTGGCTGCTTTATAAAGGGGGTGAACTAGGAGGGCAAAGTTGGGAATCCATATTTTTTAAAAATCCTGCTAGCCCTAGGAAGACATGATTTTTTTTTTTTTTTTTTTTGAGGAAGTTGGAGATAGGCTGTCTATTAAGGCTGCCTGTGCTGGGGTTATGGCTCAGGACCTGGGGGAGAGTTTAACTCCTAAGTAGGTCACGGTGGAGTGGAAAGGTGGGAGGAGGTTTTGGTTTGTTTGTAGGGAGAGGCCCTATAGCCTTTATTAGTAAGGAAATTGAGAAGGGTGGCTATAACCTGTAAGCAGGGCTGCCTCCTCTGCTTTTGTCAAGGGGTAGCGTGGCAGGACTGACAATACATCAGCTTGCCTGAACTTGGGTCTATTGGCTTCATTCCTTTATTGGCTGTCCTTCCAATAATCCCTTACAAGCATCAGGTATGGCCAGAGAGGGAGTGGCATCGCGTTGGCTTTGGGACTGCCCCCAGGTGTACATGAGGATGGGAAACAAGTTAGCACTGAACTTGACAACAGGAGAATATTAAAGTCATGTTCGGTGCCAAGAAGGCTCTGTGTCAGGTGTCACTGAGACTGGGCTGCCACTGCGTGGGCAGAGTAAAAGGTGCCAGGAGGAGCATGGGTGTGGAAGTCCTGTCAGCCAAGAAATAAAAGTTTACCTCAGAGCTGCACACATCTGACTCCATCTGCAGTTTAGGGCCTTTATTGACCAAGGAGGGTACGGAGGTTTGAGGGCCAGTGAGCCCACTACAGCAGAGCCTGACCTCAGCAGGCCACTAGCTGGAGCTGGAAGGCTGGGGGGACACTGCCCAGGCCAGTGAACTGCAGGTGAGGTTGATGGTGCCAGGGTTTACCACAGGGAGCAGGCGGAACCTCAGTAGGGTGGCTGTAAGGAATAGGAAGATCTTCAACTGGGCCAGGCCTGCGCCCAGGCACATCTGCTTTCCCGGGTACACGGGTGCATAGTGAGCACCATGCACCCCAGAGCCGGTCCAGGCTGGTCGCCTTCCTCCCCTGCCCGCACCTGAGGCAAAGGGCATGAAAGGGTCATTGCCCTGGAACTTGCCCTTGTCCAGGAAGTTGGTAGCGTTGTCCAGGAAGTTGGTAGCATTGTCCAGGAAGTTGGTAGGGTTGAAGCATTCTGGGTGTTTGAATTGAGTGGGGTCAGTGTGCAGTCACAAGCAGGGGAATCACAAAGGTGCCCTGGGGGTACATGCAACTTGGTTTACCTGTGGGCTTGGTGAGCATGTGCACCTCCTCCATCCAAGGCCCTTTTTAAAAGCTCAAGGGAATAGGCCAGGCAGGTAGCTCATGCCTGTAATCCCAGCACTCTGGGAGGCCGAGGAGCATGGATCGCTTGAGGTCAAGAAGTTCGAGACCAGCCAGGCCAACATGACGAAACCTGTCTCTGCTGAAAATACAAAAATTAGCCAGGTGTGGTGGCGGATGCCTGTAATACCAGGTATTCAGGAGGCTGAGGCAGGAGAATTGCTTGAACCCAGGAGGCAGAGGTTGCAGTGAGCCGAGATCATTCCACTGCACTCCAGCCTGAGCGACAGAGCCACACTCCATCTCAAAAAAAAAAAAAAAAAAAAAAAAAAAAAAAAAAAAAAAAAAAAAAAATTAAATAAATAAATAAAATAAAATAAAAGCTGAAGGGAAGGCAGGCCTACCATCCTGCTCCAGCGGTAACTGATTGTGCTTCAGTCTGCACAGCGCACACCTGCCGATTCTGGCTGATCTCAGAACACACCTCATGCACCCGGGCCCCGCACAGGATCCCCAGACTCAGTGGGCACCTTTGGCTAGACAGTGGCCGTGCAGGTGGGTGTCAAGGGGGAGGGTGCACGGCAGCCCCAGGGGCACCACGCTGATGAAGCGCTGGATCTGGAGCAGCACTGCGTTGGTGTAGGGCAGTCGCTCGGGGTCGTCCAGGCTTGGGGCGCGCCTCCGCCCTACCACAGGGTCCAGCTCCTGCACCCTGGCTGGGGCTGGGGTAGGCTGTGAGCTGCGCACTTCCAGGACCCTCCAGCCATCCCCAGGCCGCAGTCTCCCATTCTGGGTCTCTAGCTTGCAGACCTGCCACCTCTGGGTACTTAAGCAGAATGAGAAACCCGTAGCACAGGGTGGTGCTCGTGGTTTCAGTGTCGCCAGAAAAAAAAAGGTGCATCATCATTACCGACGTCTCCTCCTGGAAATGGCTCTCTGGGTCTTGCTGTTGCTGTGGGCAGAGAAGACGGGCACGCTGCCGCGTGCCAGGCACCTGTTGATGGGAGGCAAAGATAGAGTTTAGGGAGCTGGGAACCACGCCTTACCCATCTGGTCAAGCAATTGATGAAATCGCGGGGCTCCGCCGGCTGCCGCATCTGCCGGTGTTGTTGGATTTGCTCACAGATGAAGACCCACAGCTCCGAAAGTTTCGGAAGATTCGGCGGTGCCGGCCTGGGAGCCAGTCCATGAGGGACGGGGAAATGTACATCTGGAGAGACAGGGTCTCAACAAGGGCCCTGGACAAGGCCACTAGGTCTTAGTTTCCCTTCAGGGAGATTGGACCAGGACGTTGATATTGGAGGTTTTAGAACTCTAGAACCTTACTCTAACTGTCCCATTCTAATGATCCACTGTAGGTAGGTCTGTGTACTCGGGATTTGGCATAAGGCTGGACGCACAAGGGGGAGAGTGTGGCCGGCCCTCTCACCTCGCCCCATCTGGAGCTCATGATGCGGAAGTTGTCACTGAAGAGGTTCAGGAGCCTCAGGAACTCCGGGTCCCCGTAGCCATAGCGGTTCCCGAAGACAAGAACAGATAACATTGGATACAGCATTATCCAGAAGTCGCATGGGGTCAAACGGGGCTCCTGGAACAGGACGGTGGTCATAATGCGTGGTCCTGCCCCCAGCCAGCCCCATGGGCTTACTGGCTTCCTTCCACCCAAATACCTTCCCGTAGCCCCATCTTGGCAGTCCAAGGGCCACTCCCACACCAGCCCCTTCTGCCCTCCCGGCCAGGCCGCACCAATGGTGGCTTGCATTTCGCCTAGCAGACAAGCCGCCTCCTCCAGGACATGCGCCTGGATGGTCCGTGTACCTAACCCCAACTCCTTCAGCGCTCCAACTGCAAAATTGCGCAGTGTCCACCAGCGCGGCCCGTTAGAAAAGAAGATTCTTGTGGTGGGGACAGGAAAGGAGGCGGGCCCGGGAGTCGGCCACGCCCCATCCAGGAAGCGCCAGGTCACTGGCTACATCCCTTTCGGGGCCTCCGACTCCTGCGGCCGACTTCCTGCGCTTTGCTTCTTTAGCGGACCTCTAAGTGCCCTATCCACACATTGGCCCCGCGTTTGCTGGGCTCCATTGCTGACCTAGGCTGGCTCTCGGGCTTTGACTCTTAGGCTCTTCTCTCCTCTTGGCTGCAGGATGAACCTCGATTCGAACCTTACGCTTTAGCGCCGCCGCGCCCTCTCTCGGCCGTTTGCACCTCATTAGCTGGAGTCTCTATTAGGTCCCGCCCCCATTTGCCCGCCTCTACCGTTTACCGGCCCAGCCTGAGGCGTGCAGGCCGGCACGGCCAGCGCCCGGGCCTCACCGTGTCCGCGTGTGAAGCGTTCGAAGACTGCCATGGACCCGCGGCCGGAGAAGGCATCCGCCTGTAGCACTAACGCGTCCCGCAGCGCTGCGTAGCCGCACAGCACCACGGCAGGGCGCGGGCCCAGCTGCGCTGTGAACACCCCCAGCGGCCGGAGAGCTACAGGGAGCCGGTGCTCAGATGGTGCCCATCGGGTTTCTCATCGGAGCCCTCGCCCCCAGCTCTCTCTTCCTTCAGACTCAGGAGTCCTCGTCTGGGGCCCTCATTCTTCAGGCCCAGGAGTTCAGATCCCCAGCTCCTTCCTCCCTGAGATCCAGGAGTCCAGGCCCCCACTTCCTTCTTCCCTTGGGACCTAGAAGTCCAGCTTCCCAGCCTCCTGCACCCTCAGAGTCGGGCTCCTACGCCCTCAGTACTCAGCCTCCCCACCTTGAACCAGGAGAACAGACCCTCTGCTCCCCTCTTCCCACAACCTGATTTCCTGCTCTGGGCTCCTTCCTTACCACCCAGTGTCCTGACCCCAAGCTGTCCACTCTCTAGTCTCCTTTCCTAGAACTCAGGAGTCCTGAGCACTCATCCTTCCTGTCCTTCCTCAGGGTCTTAGAGTACAAGCCCTTAGCTGTCTTCATTCAGGAGGAGTTCTAGTCCCCAGCCCCACCTCCACGGATCCAAAATTCGTTCCCCCATTCCTGTAGGGAATGGAGTGCGTGGTCCGTGCCTCCGGACTGCAGCTGCAAGTTCCCCAGCAATGGGAGTGGCCTGGGCCGGGGAGGTAGGGACCCCCGCATCCGAGCTCGGCACCCACCCTACCCCCACCGCGCCAGCGCCAGCACCAGAAGCCACAACAGCAGCGCTGCGATACCGGCTATCATCATGCCTGCAGTTCTCCACGCCTGCACCCCTTCACCTCTATTTGATTTCCAAGGGGTCTTAGGGGTGGAGCAGGGGTGGACACCCGATGTGGGAGGAGTGGGTGTCTCCCGGTTGCTCCTTCGGTGGATTCCCCAACCCGACGTCTCCACCCCGCCCCCAGCCCTAGTGGAACTGTGCCCTGGCTGGCAGCTTGCTTTTCTTTCTTTCTTTTCTTTCACTTTCTTTCTTTCTCTCCTTCTTTCTTTCTTTCTCTCCTTTCTTTCTCTCTCTCTTTCTTTCTTTCTTTTCTTTCTTTTTCTTTCTTTCTTTTCTTTCTTTCTCTTTCTCTTTCTTTCTTTCCTTCTTTCTCTCTCTTTTTTTCTTTTTTTTTACACTTTATGTTCTAGGGTACATTGTGTGCCTGCCTCAGCCTGCCCTACTTAGCAACTTTCGTGCACCAGCATTTTCATGTCAACACACCTGGCCAACAGGTGCAGCCTCCTGAGCCCCTAGCACCTTTGAGTCCAATTTACTTGGCCTGCAGGTGTGTATTCCTCAATCTCCGGGCCACCTCTGGGCCCCCTGAATGCTGTACCCTGGACCTCTGATTCCTAAATACACACTGACTCTCAAATACACTTCTTCTTCTCCTTCTTCTTTTTTTTTCAGACAGAGTTTAGCTCTTGTCACCCTGGCTGGAGTGCAGTGGTGCCATCTCAGCTCACTGCAACGTCTGCCTCCCAGGTTCAAGATTCTCCTGCCTCAGCCCCCCGAGTAGCTGGGATTGCAGGCATGCACCACCAGGCCCGGCTAATTTTTGTATTTTTAGTAGAGACGGAGTTTCACCATGTTGGCCAGGCAGATCTCAAACTCCTGACCTCAGGTGATCCGCCTGCCTCAGCTTCCCAAAGTGCCGGGATTACAAGCGTGAGCCACTGCGCCTGGCTCAAATAGCCTTCTAAAGCCACCCCTGACACTCCTGCGCTCTGTGCCTGTGATTCCTAGGAGCTCACACCTGAGCCCTTGTCACTTCCATTGTTCTTGGGACCCTGTGTGCTATGCTTGTTCCCCAGATCCACCTTCAATTTCCCTGGCTTCTGGGTGTCCATCAGCCTGGCACTTCTGTGCCTCTCCTTATTTCTTCAGGGTGTCTTTCTGCATGTTGACCCCCTTGTACCTCCATATTCTGTCTTGCCCTGAATCTACCATCTGTGTTCCCAAGGCACTGGCTCCCAGATGCTCCCAAATGTTCTGTGCCCATGCTGCTGAACCTCCTGGTATCCAGTCCCCCAAGTCCCTGTCTGAGGCCAGGCCATGACGGCAGACAAACTTATCCCTCATTCTCTCATCTATCCCCCCCACAACCCCCTATCCTAGGGCACAGGCTAGAGGGGGCAGACTCAGGCCTGGATGGGCCAGGGCTGGGGTGGTGGGAGCGGTGAGGTTGGGGCTGTATTTGAAACAGACTGTTCAGGAATGTGGTCCACCTGCCTGTCCCTGCTTGGCCAGATCCAGCCTTCCTCCGAGTGCCTGGCACAGGGCCCAGACCTGGGGAGATGGTGGAGGGTCTGTACAGAGCCTGGGACTGGCATTGTCTCTGGGAGGGTCTCTCTGTGTCTCTCTGTTTCATCTCTCAGTCCCACTTACTCTCTCTCTTATCTTTCTTTCTTTTTTTTTTATACACAGTTTGGCTTCTGTCCCCCAGGCTGGAGTCCAGTGATACAGTCATGGCTCACTGCAGCCTCAACCTCTTGGGATCAAACAATCCTCCCACTTCAGACTCCTGAGTAGCTGGGACCATAGGTGCACACCACCGCGTCTGGCCAATTTTTGTGTTTTTTGAAGAGACAGGACCTCATTGTGTTGCCCGGGCTGGTCTCCAACTCCTGGGCTCAAGCAATCTTTCTGCCTTGGTCTCCCAAAGTGCTGGGAGTATGGGCGTGAACCAGCGCACCCAGCCTCCCTCACTCTCAGTCTCTGTGTTTCTGTGTTCATCGCTCTCTCCTCTTTCTGTCTCTCCCTCTGTTTGTGTCTGTTTTCTGTCTCTCTTTTCAGTATGTCTGTGTCTTCCTCTCTCTGTATCTCCCCCAGTCTGTGCTTCCCTTTGTCTCATCCTGGCACTTCTGTGCCTCTCCTTATTTCTTCAGGGTGCCTTTCTGCGTGTTGACCCCCTTGTACCTCCATATTCTGTCCTGCCCTGTCCTGGGTCTTCCTACCTGTCAGCCTTTCTGGAACCTGGTGACTGACAGGGGTTGTGGGGCAGGGCCCCTGCTCAGAGCTGCTGACTCCACGGACAGTGGGGGTGTGGCGGGGCACGGTAAGCCGCATCCTCCCCCAGCCCTACCCCACCCTCTGTGACAGGCTTTAATGGATCCTCTTTATCATGGCCTCTGGCTCTCTCCCCAGCTCCTGACTCTTCCTCTGTTTTGCTCGGGTGGGCTGTCCTCCGGAATGTCAGCTCTTCTAGAGCAGGGATTTTGTCTGGTTCGCTTCTGTATCCCAGCGCTTAAAACAGTGCTCAGTACAGCAGTAGGCACTTAGTACATATTTGTTGAAAGAATGTTCAATTTTTCTTCCTCCCTACTTCTCTTTTTTTTTTTTTTTTTTTTTTTTTTTTATAGAGACAGGGTCTTGTTAGGTTGGCCAGGTTGGTCTTCAACTCTTGGTCTCAAGCAATCCTCCTGCCTCAGCCTCCTAAAGTGCTAGGATCACAGGTGTGAGCCACCGTGCCCAGCCTCTTTCTTCCCTCCCCTCCCCTCTTTTCCCTTTCTTCTTCTCTCCCCTTTCACCTGTCTTGTTCTACTACTCAGGCTGGAGTGCAGTGGCACCATCACAGCTCACTGCAGCCTCGACCGCCTGGGCTCAAGTGATCCTCCCACCTGAGCCTCCCAAATAGCTGGGACTAGAGGTGCGTGCCACCATGCCTACCTAATTTTTAAAATATTTGTGGAGACCAGGTCTCATTATGTTGCCCAGGCTGGTCTCTAACTCCTGGGCTCAAGTGATCCTCCTGCCTTGGCATTTCTATCTCTTTGTAATTAGACTGGATTTCTTTGTTTCTCTCTTTTTCTTTTTCTTTTTCTCTCAGGTCTTTTTCTTTTTCTCTCAGGTCTCTCTATCTCTCTTCATTTCTGTTCTCTTTATTTATCTTTGTCTTTCCTCTCTCTGGACATCGCTGTCTTCCCCTTTTCACAGTGGCTCTCTTTCTCCTCCCGGTCTCTGTTTTCCAGGATCTCTCTGCCATCCCTGCGTTATCTGTCTCTTTCTCTTCCTCTTCCTCTCCATCTCTTTTCAGGGTCTCCACGTGTTTTTCTCCATCATCTCTCTCTGCCTGTCTTTCTCAGGACCTCTGAGTCTCTTCATCTCTCCCCTCTCCCCCGACCTCTGTGTCTCTGGCTGGGCCCTGGGGCAGACCCTGATCAGCCTGTGATGGGAACAGCATGGGGATTAAAGACCTGACATCTTAATCCCCACGTGGGGACCACCTACAAGCCTCACTCCAGCCAGCCCCATGCTCAGCAGAGCGTGTCCCAGTTTCTGCATCGCCTTGGGGAGACCCCGTTCACGGTAGGGCCTCCCAGGCCACCTCCACTGATGGCTGAGGGGCCAGTTCCACTCTGCCTGAATCTGGCTCGATGTGCTTTGGGACGCCTGCCCAGCGAGAACAGCCACTGCCAGCAGGATGTTAGGGTTAGGGTATTAGGTTGGGTCTCAGGTTGGGAGGGTACATGCCTGGGGTAGCTATCCCCACCCCAAAGGGGAGAATTTCAGAGAATTTCAGTGAGAGGGTGGGAGGGCCGAGTGCAGTGGTTCACGCATGTAATCCCAGCACTTTGGGAGGCTGAGATGGGCAGATCACTTGAGGCCAGTAATTCGAGACAAGCCTGGCCAACATGGTGAAACCCCGTCTCTACTAAAAATACAAAAATTAGCCAGGCATAGTGGTGCGTGCCCATAATCCCAGCTACTCGGGAGGCTGAGGCATGAGAATCATTTGAGCCCTGGAGGTGGAGGTTGCAGTGAGCTTACATCATGCCACTGCACTCCAGCCTGGGCAACAGAGCAAGACTGTCCAAAAAAAAAAAAAAAAAAAAAGGTGGGGGGCGGGGATTGAGGGAGAGGAGCCTCAGTCCTCGGAACTCCCACTGTCATTGCTCATCTGTCTTTCTCTGGTCATTTCTCTGTTTCTTTCCATTCTCTCTCTCTCTCGATTCCCCCTGCCTCCTATTTCTTAGTGTCTGTGTTTCTCTGCTTTTCTCTGTATTTAATGGTGTCTTCCTCTTTCTTTCTGGGTCTCTGACTTGTGAATTAAAAGGCAGCAGTTAGAAGTGCAGTTTCTGAGTAGGGCATGGTGGTGTACACGGGTTGTCCAGACTTTGGGAGGCTGAGGCTGGAGGATCACTTGAGGCCAGGAGTTTGAGACCAGTCTGGGAGACATAGTGAAACTGCCTCTAAAAAAAATTATCAGCTGGGTGCAGTGGCTTATGCCTGTAATCCCAGTGCTTTGGGAAGCTGAGGCGGGTGGATCACCTGAGGCCAAGAGTTCAAGACCAGCCTGGCCAACATAGTGAAACCCTGTCTCTACTAAAAATACAAAAAAAATTTCTTCTCCTCCCCCTCCTCCTCCCCCTCCTCTTCCTCCTCCTCCTTCTTCTTCATCTCCTTCTTCTTCCTCTTCCCCTCCTCCCCCTCCTTCCTCTCCTCCTTCCTCCTCTTCCTCCCCCTCATTCTCCTTTTCTTCTTCTTCTCACTCCTGTATCACTCCCATCGCCCAGGTGGCAATGCAGTGGCACAATGATAGCCCATTGCAGCCTCGACCTCCCAGGCTCAAGCAATCCTCCTGCCCCACTTTTTGAAGTTTTATAGAATCAGGTCTCACTCTGTTGCCCAGGCTGATCTCAAACTCCTGGGTTCAAGTGATCCTCCCGCCTCGGCCTCCCAAAGTGCTGGGATTACAGGTGTGAGCCACCTCGGCTGGCCCTGCTGTCTTTTTTCTGTCTTGGTTTCTCCGCCTCTCTGACTTCAGGTCCTCACAGTCTTTACCTTCAAGCCGGTCTCCAGTATACATTTTCTCCCACCCTAGTCACCCCAAAGGTGAGGGCAGAACTAGCCAGTGTCTCCCTCTCTGCAGCCAGCTCCCTTCTCCCCATCCTAAGTGACTGTCATCCTCCCTTTAATTCAGCCAAGACTGGTTTGAATCTATTACAAATGTACTAAGAAATGATACAAAAAGCCCAGAAAAGGGCGTGCCATAGAACAAGCTCTGTGGATACAAAAAGACATGCCCCTTCCCCACATCTGCCTCTGCCCTGCAGACTGGGTACAGATTGGAGGGATGGGGGATGGGCACGCGGCAGGCACAGCGTGCAGGGAAGACAGCGTGACTGCCAGAGGGACGAAGGCAGACCGTGGACCAAGAAGGAGCAACCCGCATGGGCGGGCCTCATTGCTCACAGGCGAATCCGGAAGGGCTGGGGTGTTAGCGCGGGCACAGGCACAGCTGGAAAGGCCGCGGCAAATTGCCGAGACCTGAGCTGAGCGGGGTCAGGTCGATGTCCTCGGGCGCACCCAGCGGCTGCAGCGAGAAGCTCTGCAGGATGGCGGTGAGGTACAGAAAGAGCTCCATGCGCGCCAGCGACTCGCCCAGGCACAGACGGCGCCCTGCGGGGGTGGCAGGGTGGGGAGCGGTGGTGAGATAAGATGAAGTTAGAGGCTGCAACCCCACATTCCCAGAGGAAAACATAAGAGGAAAGGAAGACCACCACTGGGGACGTCACAGATTCTCACCTATCTGTAGATCTGGGAAAGATGCTTTAAACTGTGGAGTGGAATGACCTGGGCTGCTTGGGTTCGAATCCTGGCCCTGTCACTACTAGTTTTGTGATCCTGGACAAACCACACTTTCTGGTTATTTAAAATGGGGATATGAAGGCTGGGTGTGCTGGCTTAGGCCTGTAATCCCAGCACTTTCGGAGGGCAAGGGAAGAGGATCTCTTGAGCCCAGGAGTTTGAGAGCAGTCTGGGCAACACAGCAAGATCCCATCTCTATAAAAATATTTTTTTAAAAATGTGCAAGGTGGCACATGCATGCAGTCCCAGCTGCTTGGGAGGCTGAGGCGAGAGGATCACTTGAGCCCAGGAGATCAAGGCTGCAGTGAGCCGTGATCATGCCACTGCCCTCCAGCCTGGATGACAGCAAGACCCTGTCTCAGAAAGAAAAATAAAAGGAGGGATAGTAATAGTGCCTCATGAAGCTGCAGTGAATGGTAAACACAGGGAAAGCAGTGAGGTTATAAGTAGCTTACCATGGGCCATGCACTACTCTAAGCGTTAGATCACCATTAATTCTAACAACTCCAAGAGGCAGGCCTTAGTATATCTCCATTTTATAGATGTGGACATTGAGGCACAGAGAAGTGAAGTAACATACCCAAGGCAACACAGCTAGGGGGTGACAGATGGGATGCAAATCCTGCTGGAATCTGGGCTGCACATTCCCAGAGGAAAACATAAGCTCTTAGCTGGGCTCTTGTACAGCCAGCACTTGATGCACAGTAGGCAACATGGTAAGTTGCCTATTATTACGCCAGTTTTTTGTTTTTTCTTTTCCTGCCACTGAGTAAAGAGGTAAGTATTTTCAGCAGGGTAATGAGGAAAGCCAAAAACAAAACAAAACAAAACAAAACAAGACAAAACACCCTAGAACCACCTCAACTGCGCCACCCAATGGAGAGGTAGACAATGACCTCTCCCAAGTTCAATTATTATTATTTTCTTTTAAAAATTTCACATATTTTTTATTTTTGGCTAGTCAGTATTTTTCATTTTAGAGAAAGAATCTCACTCTGTTGCCCGGACTAGAGTACGGTGGTGTGATCATACTCAGTGTAACCTCAACCTCCTGAGCTCAAGCGATAATCCCACCTCAGCCTCCCAAGTATCTGGGACCACAGATGCCTGCCACCATACCCAGGTAATTTTAAAATTTTAGTAGAGAAAGGATCTTGCTATGTTGTCCAGGCTGGTCTTGAATTCCTGGCCTCAGGCGATCCTCCTGCCTCAGCCTCCTGAAGTGCTGGGATTACAGGTGTGAGCCAATGCGCCTGGCCCAAGTTAAATAATAATTATCATAATTATTATTTATTTATATTTTGAGATGGAGTTTTGCTCTTGTTGCCCAGGCTGGAGTGCAATGGCGCGATCTCGGCCCACTGCAACCTCCGCCTCCCGGGTTCAAGTGATCCTCCTGCCTCAGCCTCCAGAGTAGCTGGGATTACAGGCATGTGCCACCATTCCTGGCTAATTTTGTATTTTTAGTAGAGACAGGGTTTCATCATGTTGGTCAGGCTAATCTTGAACTCCCGACCTCAGGTGACCTGCCCGCCTAGATCTCCCAAAGTGCTGGGATTACAGGTGTGAGCAACCACTCCTGGCTGTTAAATTATTATCTTTTTTTTTTTTTTTTTTTTTTTTTTTTTTGAGACAGAGTCTCACTCTGTCACCTAGGCTGGAGTACAATGGTGCAGTCTCGGCTTACTGCAACCTCCGCCTCCTGGGTTTAAGCGATTTTCCTGTCTCAGCCTCCTGAGTAGCTGGGACTGCAGGATCCCGTCACCACATCCGGCTAATTTTTGTATTTTAAGTAGAGATGGGGTTTCACCATATTGGTCAGGCTGGTCTCGAACTCCTGACCTCAGGTGATCCGCCCACCTCAGCCTCCCAAAGTGCTGGGGTTACAGGTGTGAGCCACCGTGCCCAGTCCCAAGTTAAATTATTAATCAACTTCCCCACCTCGCTTCACGAGGATTTTAGTCACTACTTGCCTATAGGCGCAGAGTGAGAGGAGGAATGAATGTCTCTGTACATCCAAAGCTGAGAATGGGTGGAAGGAAGGAGTGAGAGGATTTGGCAGGTGGAATTAGGATGAGGAATGTAGGTAGAAATTGGGCCAGAAAGACTCTGCTTCCTGCCCTCACCAGCTGAGAAGGGCATAAAGGCTGGGCTCTTCTTGAAGGACTGATTGGCATCCAAAAAATGCTCAGGGTTGAACTCCTGGGGCGTCAGGAACTGGCTGGGGTCATAGTGGACGGTGTTAAGGAGGGTGATGATATCGGTGCCCTGTGTGGATGAGGAGGTGGAGTTAGCAGTGTAGGAGGGCTGGGAGGCTCCCAAACTAGTTTCCATTTTATAGGGCTGGGTGTCCCGGGGACTTGATAAGGGGTGGGTGGGTGGGGTATAGGACTCAATCAGGGGCCAAGGAAAAATGTGTGGGTGTCTAGGGTTCCAAGTGATCAGTGCTATATGCTGTGTTATTGGGGACTTTGGCCGGGATGTGGGAAACCCCCACCCTTTGTGGGAGCAGATATGGGGTTTCTGGGAAAAAGGAGGGGGCCCTGAGAATAGCGTTTAGGCACAGGGGATCCTCAAGATGAAGTTCCAGACCCCAGGGCTTCCAGGGAGGGTTTCTAGGAAGGAGATTTGTCATGGGTCTAGTCCACTATGATATGAGATGGGGTCCTGGGAAAGGCCCGAGCTTCGGGATTTAAGGGTCTGAGATGTCTGTAGCTAGGGCTTGGGATGCCAGTTGCTAAGGCCTGGGATGTTGATTGCTAGTGCCTGGGATACTCCTTGCGAGTTGTAAGAGCCTGCAATGCCTCCTCTTAGGTTTGCCAGGCCTAGCGCACCTTGGGTATCAGGAAGCCGCGAAAGGCCGTGTCCCGAATGACGCGGTGCGGCAAGTTCATGGGGATGATGTCTGCAAAGCGCTGCACCTCGTGGATCACAGCATCTGTGTAAGGCATGGCCGCGCGGTCCTCCAGCGTCGGCAACCGCGTGCGTCCCACCACGAGGTCGATCTCCTCCTGCACGCGGGCTGGAGGCGGAGGGGGAAGCGGAGTCGAGGGTGTCAGTGGGCGTGACAGGGCAACCAGGCTGGGAAGAGGTGTGTGCGTGTGTAGGGAGGGGTCTAGTCAAAGTCTCCCATGGCACGGCGCCACTGCTGGGGCACATGTGAGAATTAGCTAGAGCTAGCTGGGCGCGGTGACTCACATGTGTAATCCCAGCACTTAGGAGGCCGAGGCGGACGGATCGTTTGAGCCTAGGAGTTTGAGACCATCCTGGGCAACATGGTGATACCCCGTCCCTACTAAAAAATACAAAAAAAACTAGCCGCGCGAGGTGGCGGCGCCTGTAGTCCCAGCTACTTGGGAGGCTGAGGCAGGAGAATGGCGTAAACCCGGGAGGCGGAGCTTGCAGTGAGCCAAGATCCGACCACTGCACTCCAGCCTGGGTGACAGAGCGAGACTCCGTCTCAAAAAATAAATAAATAAATAAATAAACAAAATAAAAATAAATTAAAAAAAAAAAAAGAATTAGCTAGGGCCTGGGAGGAAGTGGGTCAGTGAGGGCCAAAGCTTGGCTTGTGCAAGGGCCTGGGCCTTGAGTTGTGTGGGCGGGATTTCAGGGAGGCCTGGAATCCAGGACCTGATGGGATTTCAGGAGCAGTTTCCGGACCCTACTGGCTGGATGGTGCATGGAGTGGGTGAGCTGTGAGGGAGGGCTGGAGATCTGGGGCAGAGCAGGGGATACACCCAGAGATGGGGCTTGAGGAGCTGGAGTAGCAGACAGAGCTGTGTGTGTGGGCCAGGCTGTGTGGGAGAGGTTGGGTTCCCCCGCGGGCCTGTGGCTGGGGCTCTGGGGCAGGGCTCTGGGAGGACTGTTAGCTGGGCTCTGAAGCCGAAGGTGGATCTATGCAGTGGTGGACACAGTCCGCACAAAGCAAGACTAAGCGGGTGCAGGAGGGAGTGGTGGCTCACACCTGTAACCCCAGCACTTTGGGAGGCTGAGGTGAGAGGATTGCTTGAGCCCAGGAGTTGGAGACCCGCCAGGGCAACACAGCAAGACCCTGTCTGTACAAAAAATAAAAAGTTAGCTGAGTATATTGAGTGTGGTGGTGCACACCTGTACTCCCAGCTATTGGTAAGGCTGAGGTGGGAAGATCTCTTGAGCCCAAGGGGCTGCAGTGAGCTGTGATTGCACCATTGTACTCCAGCCTGGGCGACAGAGTGACTCTCTCAAAAACAAACAAAAAACTAAGCAGAGCTGGGTGCAATGGCTCACGCCTGTAATCCCAGCACTTTGGGAGGCTGAGGCGAGTGGATCACTTGAGGCCAGGAGTTCGAGACCAGCCTGGCCAACTTGGTGAAACCCTGTCTCTACTGAAAATACAAAAATTAGCTGGATGTGGTGATGTGCACCTGTAATCCCAGCTACTTGGGAGGCTGAGGCAGGAGAATCCCTTGAACTTGGGAGGCAGAGGTTGCAGTGAGCCGACTGAGATCACACCACTGCACTCCAGCCTGGGTGACAGAGCAAGACTCTGTCTCCAAAAAACAAAACCAAAACCAAAACAAAAACAACTAAGCGGGTGGGATCTGGGTCAGGATTCGAGCAGGCTGCGTGGAACTCGTGGGCCATGTGGGTGGGATCGGCCTCCGTGTGGGTTTGTGGGTTTGGCTGTGGACTCCTGGGGTCAGCAGGAGGCTATCTCAGACCTGGGAGGCAGGGCTAGAGGCGGGGCTGTGGCTCCCTGCTCTGGGGTGAGGCTGGAACACATGGGCACCTCCGCGCTGCTGTGTGGGTGGGCCTCACCTTGAACTTTCGGGTACTTCATGAGTGCCAGGAAGGCGTGGCGCAGCGTGGTGCCCACCGTCTCGGTGCCGCCAAAGAGCAGGTTATGTGTGGTCATCAGCAGGGTATCCATGTGGAAGTGGCTCAGTGGGTCCTCCTTCTCCTGTCGGGGTAGAGAGGTGGGGATGTGAGCTAGGGATGGAGACACCTTCCCTCTAGACCAGTACGACTGCTGCTGGGGGCCCATTCAGTCCCAGCTGGGTTTAACTTTCTTTCCCTAGGAGAGCTGGGGAACGCAGCAGGGCAGGGCTGGGAAAATCTCAGCTGCAGGGCCTACAATTAACTTCTTGGATAGAGCTTGAATGACTTCTTGTTTCTTTTTTTTTTTTTTTTTAATATGGTTTATGTATGTATGTACGTATTGTAGAGACTGGGTCTTACTATAATGCCCAGGCTGGTCTCGAACTCCTGGACTCAAGCAATCCTCCTGTCTTGACCTCCCAAAGTGCTGGGATTATAAGCGTGAGCAACTGTGCCTGCCCCACAGCCTTTGATGACTTCTTAATGAGCTGTAAATTGGCTGTGGCTGTGAGTGGCTCCTGGCTCCAGCCCAGCTGGGCCAGATGCTTCAGCTTCTCCAGGGAAAAAGGTCCCCCAACCCTGCCCCATCTGGGGTCCCTGTGGGTTTGAGGCAGGGGCAGCAGGAGAATTTCAGGTCAGACTAGAGGTGGGATTTCCAGGTTGGGATTACCTCTGCCATCTTGGTGAGGAAGCAGTCGATGAAGTCCCGGGGAGATCTGGGGTCTAGAGAGGCCTGGTGGTCGTGGACGCTGTGGGCGATGAGGTCTCTCAGGCGCTTGAAGTTCTGGAAGATGCGTTGGTGCGGCCCGGGCACCCAGTCCAGGAGGCTCGGGAAGATGTTGTACAACTGCGGACCAGAGTGGGAGGGTTTTGGAGGAGGACGAAGTGTGTTCAGGTGAGAACGGGGTCTGTGTGGATTAGGTAGGCAGGGACTGGGTCTCCAAAGGTAGCCAGGTTCTGGAGAGGCCGGGGTTGGGGTTGGGGTTGGGGCTGAGGGGGAGTGGGAAGGACGGAATGGCGGTCATAAATGCTCAGGGGAGGGGAGGGGGCGTGGCCGTGTAACTCTGGGTGGGGTCAGATGGGAGGGGCGGGCCCTGGGAGGGCCATTCGCAGCCCTTTCCCCCGCCCACTGTTTCCTCTCCATTCCTAGGTCCTGCGGACCCCACACCCCGTTCCTGCTGGACACAGTTGGCTGACCTCGCCCCAGGGGCTGCTCATGATTTGGAAGTTGTCATTGATAAGGCGGATAACGGTGAGCAGACGCTCATCATCGTAGTCGAAGCGGCTGCCGAAGAGCACGGAACAGATAATGTTGGACACTGAGCGACTCAGCACAAACGTGGGGTCAAAGGGCTCGCCTGAGGGTGGGGAATGGAATGGATCAGGAAGACGCGATGTGCAGCCAACCGGACCTCATGCAGCAACACCATTAATTTGCACAACATCCGACTCAAGCATGGCAACGTGTCTTGCGGTGCAGAGCACAGGCACATGGTCACAACATGCTGCTTAACAACACCCCAAAAGCATGTGTCAATGCCACAGACAGCACAGAACCCACAACTTCCTGCAGCACATCCACAGCAACAATACCCACCACAGAACCGGCTATTCTTGGCAACACAACACACAACACGCAACATAGCACAAGGCAATCATCAGGCATCACGGAACACAACAACACAGGGCAACAGAACACCCAGCAAATAGGATCACAGTAGATGCTAACACAGGACACTCGGTGACCTAACAACCAGCCCGGAAACATCCCAAGACACGGTAACCACACACCAACACATCATGCCAGCATACAGCTCCATAATCCTGCCACACAACACACACTAGTACACAGCAACCCAGCAGACAGCACCCAACACAGGATGTGACATCACAACACGTACAATCAAGGCAGCAGAACAAAGGCCACACTATGCAGCAACGCAATAACGTTGGCAGCCAGCAGATGACACAACGCAAAACCACATGCAGCGCCTGACAACTCTACAATCTCACCCAGAAATAACACAACACCTAGCATCTGGCCGTCCAACAGCTGAACAGACCATAGTAAATACTGAATAACACATTTCTTTCTTTTTTTTTGAGACGAAGTCTGGCTCCGTCGCCCACGCTGGAGTGCAATGGCACGATCTCGGCTCACTGCAACCTCTGCCTCCCGGGTTCAAGCAATTCTACCTCAGCCTCCCAAGGAGCTGAGATCACACCCGGCTAATTTTTTTTTGTATTTTTGGTAGAGAAGGGGTTTCTGCATGTTGGCCAGGCTGATCTTGAACTCCTGACCTCAAGTGATCTGCCCACCTCGGTTTCCCAAAGTGCTAGGATTATAGGCGTGAGCCACCATGTCCAGGCAAAACAACACATTTCAGCACAGCACCCAGGACACAATAGCACAGCCCAGAAAACCAGATCTGGAGTTAGATGGACGCGGTTTGAATGCTCTTTGGCCTCTTAGTCTTGGTGTGACTTGGGCAAACTGACTTCCTTTCTCTGAGCCTCAGTTTTCTCACCTGTAAAATGGGTCTGATGGCACTTCTTTCATCATGGGGCTGCTATAAGGAGTCAGTGAGTGTGTGACTGGGAGTCAGTGAAGGGCCTGACCCAGTGCGAGGCTGTCACAGATCACGGTGTCATGGCAGGCTGTGATGGGCCCCAAAGATGTCCATGTCCTTATGTTTACAACCTGTGAATTCGTTCCCTTACGTGGTAAAAAGGACTTTGCAGGTGGGATTAAGTTGAGGATTCTGAGACAAGAAGTTTGCTCTAGACTATCTGGCTGGGCCTAATGTAATCACTGGGATCCTTTTTAGAGGGAGGCAGGAGGGACCGAGTAAGAAAAGGTAATGTAGGCTGGGTGCGGTGGCTCACACCTGTAATCCCAGAATATATTGGGAGGCTGAAGTAGGAGGATTGCTTGAGCCCAGGAGTTTGAGACTAGCCTGGGCAACATAGCAAGACTCCCTCTCTACAAAAGATTAAAAAGAATGAGCTGAATGTGGTGGCACATGCCTGTATTCCCAGCTACTTGGGAAGCTAAGGTGGGAGAATCAGTTGAGCTCAGGAGGTCGAGGCTGCAGTGAGCCCAGACCATGCCACTGCACTGCAGCCTGGGTGCCAGAGTGAGATCCTGGCAAAAAAAAAAAAAAAAAAAACGAGAAAGAAAGGAAGAAATGAATTTTCCCCTAAAGATTTTCAAAGGAAAGCAGCCCTACTAACCCACTTTAGAATTTGGACCTCTAGAACCATGACAGACTAAATTTGCATTGTTTTAAGCTGCTCAGTTTGCTGTCATCCATTACAATAGCAATAAGAAACTAATACAGGCAGTTATTATTATTTCACTTACATCACATCATTTAACCCCTTCAGTATCACTTGCCACATTATTGTTATTATTATTATTTTTTAAGAGACAGGGCCTTGCTTTGTCACCTAGGCTAGAGTGTTGTGGCACAATCATAGCCTCAGCAGCCTCCAACTCCTGGGCTCAAACGATCCTCCTGCCTCAGCCTTCCAAGCAGCTAGGACTACAGGTACATACACCTGGCTAATTTTTTTTTTTTTTTGAGACAGCATCTCACTCTGTCCCCAGGTTGGAGTGCAGTGGCATGATGTCGGCTCACTGCAACCTCCATCTCCAGGGTTCAAGTGATTCTCCTGCCTCAGCCTCCTGAGTTACTGGGACCA